>NC_052509.1:46918686-48160252 GCF_014356525.2 Nilaparvata lugens
TGATTAAGATTATTACCATAACTAAAACAAGTCGATACATGAATAACTTCCCAAGTACCGTTATCGGTATCGGTAAAATATGCTTAATTTTACAGTCTGTATTAGGCAATAGATTTTCATTGAGTGGTGAACATTAACTCTGAAATTTCAATTATACCCAGCAATGATGATTTTTTTCTATCCCATAGAAAAATAAAATTGAACTTGGGTGTTCGTATATGCACAGATTACATCCAATCTTTCGTTAATGAACACTTGCTGAAAATGATGCATGATCTAAGTAAAGATGAGTTATTAGATTCTGAGGCTAATATGAAAATCACCCTCAAGGTAAGGATTACTTAACCATAATGATCACTCAAAACTCTGTCATATTTCCTTTGGCATGCAAATTAATTATAAACAATATGCCTACCCTACATATAGTATACTTGATTATGGACCATCATCATTTTCAATGAACAACCGGTACTTTGAAGACTTGACGTTCCGGAACCCACAACTCTCTTCAAACTTGGAAAATTAAGTATTAATCATTATTAAAAACTCTATAGTTGATCACATGTACTAAAGTTTCATCTGGATTCTCGATCTTTAATTACCAATTGTATATTAATTATTAACAATGAACAAAGTAGAAAAAACGTTGAAAAAACTACAAAACTTGTATTAATGAAGTGTATCTACGAGCAGTATAACATGATAATATCATCTACCGTACTCTGTTACCATAGAAGAATTCTTGCAAACTTTTCTTAATATAGTTTTTCTATGCTGTTACCTAAATTACTTTACTAAGTTTTAGAAGATTTAGAAGTACAGTCGTAGGCTACTGGCTTATGATACCAAATATACATGTATGCATGTATGTACCATAAGCTAGTAGATGATATAGTGAGGTCCACGTTGTAATGGCAGTGGAGAAAGATAGAGGAACCAGCGTTGCTGATTCTCTGCCTTGCCACTGCCTTCTATAGAGGATAGTTGATACCGGTAAATCTGACCAGTTGGTTTGAATTTGTTACTGCGCATCTTTTCGTGGCCACTACCTTGTATTCTAGGTACATTGAGGACTCTTTCCTACGGTTCTTCAAAGTTTACATGTAATCATTATGGAAGAAGATTTGTGAGCTGGCCACACACAGAAATAAAAATCAGCTGTTATAATCATTGCGTCATCCAACAGCCGTCGGTAGATCTGTTTTTCTGTTTTTCATTCTACTACTGTCTACAAGTCGGACGTTGACTTGGGTCATAGAACTCGAAATTCTGTAAATTTCGAATATGCACGGGAAAATCAGCAGCAATGAGATATATATCATTCAATTTCCCAGCAAGCTGCATTCAACTACAGTATATCTAAGAATACAAACTGCTGAACAACTAACTCAGCACATAGGAAGTCCATATTGAGATATAAATGTAAATACTGATTGTTGAATAATTTTCATAAAAATATAGTGCATCAGATTAAGCTAAGGCTAAGCACACCTGAGGAGGCGCGGCTTGGTGATACGAAGTGTTGATCTTATGGAGATTGCCTTATCACACCGTTCCACGCAATGCCCGATTCAGTGTGTGTGAGTTCTTCCATTCAAACCAATTATCAAGAAGCACCAATATGCAAAATGCCGCATCGCACCTTCTCAGGTGAGCATCCAGCTAAAGTTTTTCATGAGATGCATTAACTATCTGGTGGTACGAAGTTCGCCGAGCCAGCTGGTATAAAATTTCAATTCTCGTCATTCCAGATAGGCACAACTTTATGCAAGCGGATTATAAAATCATTCAGTTGGCAGAATATAAGGAGAACAAATCCATGCGCTTATCTTCAAATGTTTTCAACTAAGGCAGGAATCTGTTTCACTTTTAATATGCTTCCAACAAGTCAGTTGTTCTCACAAGAATACATTGAAGAGTAAGTAACCTTCTCTATTAAATATTTTTTGTAGCTAAAAAAATGATATCGTAATAAAATAGTAATAATAATACATTTTAACTGCAAACTGCAGGCTAATCATCAATCTGAATTTGAGTTTGAGAGAGAAATAGTTATGGGATCACTTCCGTTTTCAAAGTTAAATTTCCAATTTATGTATCATAGAAACTCATAAAATATCGTATCATAGGCTTTTTTATAGTGTATCAAGGCTTTGAAAATGTGATTTTTGAGAAGACAGTCAAATCACATTGAAAAGTTAAAATATACTAAAATTTACCAAAAATGTAATACACTAAAACCTACTGCGATTAATTTCAGACTCGCCCCGGCGGTTTATGATGAGTTGACAAATATTCCATACAAATTTTACCTATCTGATCGTATTTGGGAATTGGAAAGTGGATATAAAGAGATAAATTTTGATGAAAATAGCATACCATGGAGGACTCCAGGAGTGTCTTATGACAATTCTGCCACATTTGTTCTAGATTTCTTGTCTGACGATATGGACGAGAATTGTATTCAAGGAGGACACGGATTTTGGGTGAAGCCTTTTTTTGTTCAAATTCTTGCCTAATAGAATAGAATTTTCCATGGAAGAACTAATCTAATGAATATAATATTCAATCAATGCAGGCTCAGTCTGCTTTCCAATAATTTCTGCTCTACTGGGTAGAAAAATAATTCTCTTTGGTCCTTTAGAAGTGTTCACATCGTTCAATGTGTGAATAATCTTAGTAGAACTAATAATTTGAATGATGGAATAGAGCAAACCAAGACTAATGAACCACTGAACAACTCAAGGCTATACCCGATTACAACGCTCACTCATTCATTCATAATCGCTCTACGAGCGGGTGGTATAATATGAGGGTTATATCATCATTGGCAATGATTTGAGACTTGAAGGGGTATGGAGCAAAGCGCATCAATCTATATAGTTATATTATAGTCTATGTAGTTAATATTTTTTTGGCTATATAGGTAACTAAAATTCAATAATAGGAGCTATCATTTCTATTGTGATTTTGGAATGGATAATATATTAAACATTGCAAGCTGTTGCTAGAAATTATTAACAGAGCTCGAAATTTTACCTAGAATTTTTTGGATTTTCCAATCATTCAATTAAGAGTGGATTTTCTACAGTACTAAAATTCAAATCGAGTCAGAATTAGTTATCAAACTCTTAACACTACAACAAACATTACAATACATTTTTAAGGAAAGCTAATAAAAAATATCACTTACAATAAATACAGTGGAATTTCAGATAAATTTGAAGAAAATTCAAGCTTCAAATCCTTCCACATCAATTTTTATGAATAAATTTATGATAAAGATTATTCATGATTTATATTAATCTTATGATAAATCATATTTTAATGGTAAATGAATGAAAAATTGTACTCTACCATCATGATTAACTACATGAACAGTAATTAATGTGATGAGATTCTTCAACACAACACCTAGTTTGGGAAATTTTAAAAGATTAATCGAAATGTAGGCTACCTAATCTATTTTCAATCATGGAAAGCAAAAAGTAGAGGTGAATTGCTATTATTTTCACTCTACAGGGATACTTTATAGGATTTTTTATGTAATTTTTCACTATATAGAATTACGAGTACCCTCATGCCAAAATGGCATAATGAAATAAATGTCATAATTGACCGAAACCGGTATAGTCTTAAAAAAATAGAGAATAGTAGTAGTTCTATTAAACGAAGAAATAGGTAAATTTGATATGAAATTAATAATATTTTACTTCTATTTACACTTTACCAGACTGCTGTTCACAATCCAGCAGAGCCGCCAACACCCTACCAAACAGTGGCCTACGCTGAAACTGATGCGACCACCATATTCAAGATATCCCCGCAGCTGACTAGCACTTCGGAAAATCTCCGATTTTGGACGCCAGAAGCCAGAGGCTGCTATTACAGTCATGAGCGCAAATTGAAGTTCTACAGCACTTACACTTTACATAATTGTGACATTGAATGTGAGGCTGAAATGATTTATAATGAATGCAACTGCTCTGTTAATGTTTTATCGCGTAAGTACTAATGATGATGCAAGAACTTTTTCTCAAAGTACATTGCTAAACAGTACAATTTTATTATTATTGTATCACAAAAAGTAATATCTTGTAAATATAATGATTATATTTTTTTGGAGTAAGTAGAAGATTTATAAACACAAAGTAAGACCTATTTCTGTTGGACTGTAATAATTATTAAAGTAGTGCAGTGTATTGGGAATCAATTCTCACTTTCTTGTTAGGCCTAGTTGTTTTTACATAGAAAAATCAAAGTACCCATTTTAACACATACATTTTAACACTTTTCAAAATATATGTTTAGAAGAGTACTTTGAATTTAAATTAGTATGTGAGTCAATTATATTTCCTAATACCTTGTATCTTTTTCTTTGGTGCTACTTTTGAATGTAAATAAAAATATATATCTGAGTACCTTTTTTAAAATTATTTATTCACGACATATTTCGGCTATATAATGCTATTATCAAGTGATTGGGTAGTAAATAAAAATAATAATAATTTTAAAAAGGCTACTCAGATTTATATTTTTATTTGTATACCTTTTCTCCCAATTTGCTTTCAACTCAAAAAATCCTCATTTACAATCATCAATTTATTATAATTTTTTTTCACAGACCGAATATCTACTCCATTATGTGGAATTCATCAAGTTGATTGCTTGAAAAAAGTTATAAGTGAGTATAAATACTTCACAGGCACTGTGCTGATAAACGTAACCAATCGAGATGCACATACCTTTTAGAATGTATTAGGCCTACCTAAGTCATAAAAGTCCATAATAGGAGAATTATTGTTTTTTTTTCGTTAGGGCTACACTTGAATATGAATAGAAATAGAAATCTTAGTATCCTTTTCAAAATTGTTTACTCACAACATGTTTCGGCTATATGATGCCATTATCAAGTGAGTTGTGAGTAAACAATTTTAAAAACTTGAATTTCAATTTTTATTCAGTAAAATTATTGAATGAATAATATATTTTTTATTTTCAGTGATTTATTGAGTTTGTATGAGCTCGATACTATATTAAACATAAATTAATTTACTGTGTAAGAAAATGAAACACTCAGTAGACAGGAAAATTTCTCAACTTTTTTCAATGAAAATGAAATTTATTTCTTAAAAACAATGAATTTTCAATTTTAATTTCTATTTTCAAATAAATTATTGGTCACAACCTGTTGCTTTGGTGCAAAGAAGAATGTAGTCATTGAAAATTAATAAATAAAAGTAAATAATAAGTAACTTTCATGATAAGTAAATGAGGTAACATAAATTTATGTCTGTATTATTTCACAGTAAGATTTTCATCTCGTCAACAGGACTCTAAACATTTCAGCGCATGTAATTGCTTGCCAGCCTGTACTGAAATAGCTTACGATATGGAGTTCAGCAGCTTGCCAATGCTATTCGAGGATCCTAGCTCCAACATCTCTAAGAATGCTACTAAAAAGTAAGATTTGTTCACGTTTTCTTCTCGTGGAAACTGAAGTCTATGTAAGCTGTAAAAAAAGGACAAAAATTATAAAAGAATTAAAATCTAATCGATAATTCACTTTTCATTATTGCTTCTGCGGAATAACGATAGGCAGTGATGAGATCATCAAGTGTCCATACCGGGTGGGACTCGAACCCACGACCAGGCAGCGCCTAAAAAAGACTGAAGGTTGCAATCCTCAAGTCCACTTCGCTATCCTGGTCGGCCAACTTGAAATAATTGAAATGTTAAATGATTAAAAAATAATTATATTCAAGTATAAATATGAACAGTGCAATAGGTAGCATACCGTACACTATTGTAACTTTGCTGCATTGATAGGTTTGCTACAGCAATAGGATTACTAACTTATAAAACAAGAACAGTTGAGAAAGAATATACCGGTAGTATAAGCTTCAAGATGTTATAATCAAATTTAATTTTTGATTGTATGTATTATATTTTCAGGGGAAATACAGCTGTTGTATCTTATCTTTTCAAAACAAATTCCGTTAGTAATATTCAAAGGGTGGCAATCGTGACAATATCTGACTTTATAGGTGAGTGTTATTTGACTTATTGATTATAATGTATTTTGTCCACTTAGAAATCTGTTCTATGGCTGATGCAATGGAACATTTCTCGTACAATATTTTGAGAGTGTCACATGCATCATGGTTAAATTTTATTCGACATTCGAAAAACAATGTGAATGACCATTTTTATGTCATTTTATTAAAAATGTAATAGTTGAGTTGAAAGAAAAGCAAATGTAAAAATCTGGTGTGGCGCACTCACACAACTTTCCTTGCCGTTATGAAAATTGATCACCTGACGCTAGTGTTCCCGCGCATCACAAGTCTAGTATTCAAAGATTTGAGCCAGCTGGTGACAGGGCAATAACGCTGGAGACACACTAGGTCTGCTATCTCTTCATAGTGAATGGTTTAATGGAATCAACAATAATTTGCAATTGAATAATCACATTTACTCGAATTTCGAGCTTATTTTCAATTTTAGGTGAAAATGTTACTAAACATTAATTGTAGAGATTCTCATGCTCAATCTATTCCACTTGACTTTTTTTGTTTAAATTGTATCTGAAGCCTGATAATTGGGAATCTAAAATCAAACTTTGCATTGATGGGGTGGAGCTCCTGAAATTTTTACATATATAGGACTTGTGGCAGTTGATAGAGATTATCAATGTCTATTCTAGGTATGAATTTGAACAAAATCGTTGGAGCCGTTTCCGAGAAAATAATGAAAAACCCTGTTTTTGACAACATTTTCGCCATTTTAGCCGCAATCTTTAATTGCATTTGATCAAAATTGTTCGTGTCGGATCCTTATAGTGAAAGGACCTTAAATTCCAAATTTCAAGTCATTCCGTTAATTGGGAGATGAGATATCGTGTACAGACAGACGCACATACACACATACACACACACACACACACACACACACACACACACACCACACACACACACACACACACACACACACACACACAAATGTCTAAATAGTGCTCCGCTAATAACCTAAAAGTTAATATTGGCAAGTCCACATTCATTGAGTTCACCATACAAAGATTCACAATCGCTAACCCACTGAATTTCGAAATGAATGCTGCTGACCTATTTTCCTCAAATGCCTATTTGATCACAATCAAAAGGAATCACTAATTTCTTGGGGTTTACCATGGACTGCAGTCTATTATTGTCATTGTCATGCTGACTCTCTTCTGAAGCGTTTAAGCTCAACAGCCTTTGCCTTGACAAGAATCTCAAGGTACTTGTTACTGGACGCTGTGATGACTGTATATCACGGGTATTAGTCATTGCTCTCTTATGGCATTTTGCTGTGGGAAGGATAAGGCATGCGTTGTCTATTTTTTGTGCCCAGAAGAGAGTCCTTAGGCTCATCTTTGAAAAGCCTCCACGCTTTTCTTGTAGGCCATTTTACATAAGATAATACTCACTATCCCAAGTCTTTATGTATATCTATCAATCAATCTTTATTCTTCAATCCAATTCAATTTAATTTATTTCTTCCTTCTGAATACAATTCAAAGCAGTTACATAGAAACTTAAGCAATAAAGTCTATTCAATTCAATAATCGATATAATATACTTAGTACTAAAATCAAAACAAAAAATATAGAACTATACTTAACAATAAAACTCTTGATCTATCACAATTTTATTCTTGTATAAAATTATTGTATCACATAGGAAAGAGCTTACATAGGCAACAAAGGCCTGTGCGTAAGCTCTTGTCATCGAACATTACAAATGTTATAAACAAACGTCATGTGAAGATAATACATAGCATTGCATATACTCACAATATACCGTACCGCTAACACATATATTATAAATCATTAAACAAAAACAGATACATATACATAACATATATATAAATATATAATAAATATAAAACAGTCATGCTCACTTTATGACTTAGGAAGGCTACTCGTCAATTATAAACCATTAAACAAAAATCTGGTGTGGCGCACTCACACAACTTTCCTTGCCGTTATGAAAATTGATCACCTGACGCTAGTGTTCCCGCGCATCTCAAGTCTACTATTCAAATATTTGAGCCAGCTGGTAACAGGGCAATAACGCTGGAGACACACATGAGGTCTGCTTTCTCTTCATAGTGAATGATTTAATAGAATCAACATTAATTTGCAATTGAATAATCACATCTTCTTGAATTTAAAGCTTATTTTCAATTTTAGGTGAAAATGTTACTGAACATTAATTGTAGAGATTTTCATGCTCAATCTACTCCACTTGATTTTCTTTGTTTGAATTGTATCTGAAGCCTGATAATTGGGAATCTATCTGCACTGATGGGCGGAGCTCCTGAAATTTTTACAGATATGGGACTTGTGGCAGTTGATAGAGCTTATCGATGACTATTTTAGGTATGAATTTGATCAAAATCGTTGGAGCCGTTTCCGAGAAAATCACGAAAACCATGTTTTTGACAACATTTTCGCCATTTTAGCCGCCATCTTGAATTGCATTTGATCGAAATTGTTCGTGTCGGATCCTTATAGTGAAAGGACCTTAAGTTCAAAATTTCAAGTCATTCCGTTAATTGGGAGATGAGATATCGTGTACGCAGACGCACATACACTCATACACACACACACACACACACACACACACCACACACACACACACCACACACACACACACACACACACACACACACACAGACCAATACCCAAAAACCACTTTTTCGGACTCAGGGGACTTTGAAACGTATGGAAATTTGAAAATTGGGGTACCTTAAATTTTTTCGGAAAGCAATACTTTCCTTACCTATGGTAATAGGGCAAGGAAAGTAAAAATGTGAAAAAAGTCTGTCATATTTGAGAAAGATGTTAATATCATTGTTCCAGTTAATATCAAATTCTGCAAGTGTAGTGCGGAGTCAGTTTCACAATATCACCGTATCAATATCACAGTGATAAATAACCAGTTCCTTATGCAGTATGGAAGAAAATTTATTGAACATATCAACAGCATTTTGATCATTAAAATCATTGGTTACAATTAATAATAATCAGGTCTGTTGAAATTGAATATATACTTTAACTTAGTAATAATAATTTTTCCAAGTATAATTTTGCTATTTCTCTGTTCCCAGCAAATATTGGCGGCTTGATGGGACTTTTTCTAGGATTCAGTTTTATCAGTCTCTTCGAAGTGATTTATTTCATGACAGCTCGTTGGGCAACTGATGTTTGGAACAATCGCAGAATTTAATTAAGTATCGCACATTTGAACTAGGAATATTCAGAATGAATTCAATAGAATTCTTATATTTTTTAAGTGACCCATATCGTCTGTTCTCTCTAAGCCTGTTCTATCAATTTACAAATTGCAGTATCTATTTGATTATTACAATAAAAAGAATGTGAATGTAACCAATTCGAATATGGTATTCTTTCTTGAATAATCCATCAAATACTCTTATCATTTGTTTACATAACTTGGATAGTTGCCTGTAAAGGCCTAATCTACATTGAAAAGAAGACTGCTCTGATAAATAACTTATCTATTTATAAATTAATAGATACAATATCATTCTCAACAATGAATGATTAAGAAAGCAACAACAACTTAAAGTCCAAAAATATTGGGCTTTAATTTTTATTAAATATGCTAATATTGTGATTGTGACATTTTACAGTACAGTATTAAATTCGAATACTTATATGAATAAGTAGCAAAGGCTACTCAAAATGATCTGTCTAAGTAGCTTACCTACCAACAAAAAAATCTTATTTATTGACCGAGCGAAATGTTTAAATGTTTAAATGGTTAAATGTTTGAATGTTTAAATGTTTAAATGTTTAAATGTTTAAATGTTAAATGTTAAATGTTTAAATGTTTAAATGTTGAATGTTTAAATGTTTAAATGTTTAAATGTTAAATGTTTAAATGTTTAAATGTTTAAATGTTTAATGTTTAAATCTTTAAATGTTGAATGTTTAAATGTTTAATGTTTTAATGTTTTAATGTTTAAATGTTTAAATGTTTAAATGTTTATATGTTTAAATGTTTAAATGTTTAAATGTTAATGTTTAAATGTTTAAATGTTTAATGTTAAATGTTTAAATGTTTAAATGTTTAAATGTTTAAATGTTTAAATGTTTAAATGTTTAAATGTTTAATGTTTAAATGTTTAAATGTTTAATGTTTAAATGTTTAAATGTTAAATGTTTAAATGTTTAAATGTTTAATGTTTAAATGTTTAAAGTTTAAATGTTTAAATGTTTAAATGTTTAAATGTTTAAATGTTTAAATGTTTAAATGTTTATATGTTTAAATGTTTAAAAATGTTCAAATGTGTTTAAATGTTTAAATGTTTGAATGTTTAAATGTTTAAATGTTTAAATGGTTAAATGTTTAAATGTTTAAATGTTTAAATGTTTAATGTTTAAATGTTTAAATGTTTAAATGTTTAAATGTTAAATGTTAAATGTTTAAATGTTTAAATGTTTAAATGTTTAAATGTTTAAAGTTTAAATGTTAAATGTTTAAATGTTTAAATGTTTAATGTTTAAATGTTTAATGTTTAAATGTTTAAATGTTTAAATGTTTAATGTTTAAATGTTTAAATGTTTAAATGTTTAAATGTTTAAATGTTTAAATGTTTAATGTTTAAATGTTAAATGTTTAAATGTTTAAATGTTTAAATGTTTAAATGTTTAAATGTTTAAATGTTTAAATGTTTAAATGTTTAAATGTTTAAATGTTTAAATGTTTAAATGTTTAAATGTTAAATGTTTAAATGTTTAAATGTTTAAATGTTTAAATGTTTAAATGTTTAAATGTTTAAATGTTTAAATGTTTAAATGTTTAAATGTTTAAATGTTTAAATGTTCAAATGTCGAATGTTTAAATGTTACAAGGTTTTTGGAAATTTTGCATTTCAAGGATAATATAAAAGGAAGAAGGAGCCTCTTTCATACGCCAATATTAGCGTAAAAATCAGACTATAGAATTATTCATCATAAATCAGCTGTCTAGCGGACTATAATACTACCCGTTCAAAAACATGGAACATCTTGGAAATTTATCTTTCCATCAACGTTGTAGACAGTTGACTATAATACTACCCGTTCAAAAACATCGAACATCTTGAAAATTGTATCTTTCCAACAACGTTGTAGACAGTTGCAGCCAGACCAGATAACAGCGCTCACACTCACATTCCAGGACGACACGTCACGGTACGATAGGACAGAAAGCTCTATATTTATTTAGGATTTTTTTCTAGACATTCTAAATTGATAAATTATTAATTAATTTTTGAGAAAACATAACAACAGGTCAATGTAACTAACTGAGCGCGAGGTCTACTGTTCACAGAACTACTAGTTTTAAAATTTCAAGATAGACTTGATTAAATGATGAAAATTTACTTATAGTAGGCCAGGCCTGTTCCTCAGAAACATTTTTGATAATTGTTCAAATAAGAGGATTTTTTTTTCTGTCTGAAGAATGATTGTTTCCCCCAGTGAAGTTTTCACTCGAAAAATCGATCGGAATTCATTAGCGCTTGATTATTAAATTTTGAACAGGCAATGCAGCGTCTAGCCTAAAAAATAGCCAATGAGTCAATGTATAATATACATACTAAACCGGTATTGACCGAGTAGGTACTGCTGTACCTATTATATTATTCTGTAGTCATGTTTGAGGAGTAAATATTTTCATGCTTTAACTTAAACCGTTATTTTTCATAAATTCCCTTGAGTTTGACTGCTTTTAAATTGAACGATATTTCATTATATCACCATTAGCCAGTAGCATATAGGCCTATGGCATTGATTGTTATAAATTAGTATGAAGATTCGGGTGAAAAACCTATAATAATTGTCATTAGAACATGCTTTTTCAAAAGAAAAATATTCGTTGCATGCTTGGAAGTATACAGGTTAACATCAGATAGACTAGATCTCAGGGGAATTGCGTGGAACAAAAAAGTAGTCGTCTCCGCCAACTGATTCTTATTCATCATTCACAGTTCGATTGATCAACATGTATGAATGAAGATATTAGTACTCTCTCTGGAAACATGGATAATAACTTCAATTCAAATAAAAATATTAAGGTAATTGACTCTTTTCTGTATAGGACTACTTGTAATATAAATAGAAATAAAAATAAAAATCTAAAAATAAAAAATAGAAATGTTGAAACATGTTGTGATAAAATAATTAAAAAAGGGGAGGCCTACTGGGATTTTTATTTCCATCCTATTTATATAAAGATAATTTCATGACTGGTTATTATTATTAATTTGAAGATTTCCGTGTATATTATTATTTATATTTAACAAGGAAGTTTCACCTACATATCAATTTGTAAAATACTTTCAATTGAACCTTATAGATCATTTTCGTTAGAATTATAATTCTCCTACATAAAAACATCTGATCAAATCCCTGCATAAAAATGCTGATTTTTTCAATTTCAGCTATGAGGTATCTGTAAATTATTGGATTACAAAATGAATCAAAAAATTCACCCAGTAAAATAATAAATAATGATTTTCATCAACTCTTTATAATTAAAAGTTGCGGGTTTCAAAGATTACAATACAGATTATAAAGATTACAGTTCTTGAGCGACTTCTCCATCACTGGGGGTCACTAGTTATGTAATTTTTACTGGCATTTGAAAATTAAAGGATATAGTTGACTTTGTTATCGCAACTACACGTCCACTGCTTATAGTACCACGCATAGAAGAGGAGGGATTAATTTATTGAATGGAGTTGATACTCTAGTCAAGGCTCCTAAGTTACCTTTACTTCATTCTTGATTCATGGGAATTTATTACAGTTTACATGCAAAATTATTATAAGTTATTGAGTTATCAAATTTGAATATTCTGTAGGCTACTTGGTGTATTCAACAATTACAGGAGAGAAAAACAAAATCTGGAAAACCCCATTGGAAAGGTGGAGATTGGAAGGATTGGAAAGAAAATTTAATTGCAAGATTTGTCAAGTACTGCAGAATGACGTCACTCCATGGCCTGCGATACTTGGCTCATCCACACCAACCGCTCTATGGAAGGTGAGAATTAAAAATCTGGTGTGGTACACTCACACAACTTTCCTTGCTCATATTTGAAACTACGATCAAACTTCTGTATATTTGTATATATAATTATTGTTTTCAGAATACTTTTTCCTTAGTGTAAATTGTGAATTCGATTATTTTTTTAGTCGTAATTTTTTTAAAGTCGTCAAAAGAGCTGTTCTACAGATGAGATATCGTGTACAGACAGACGCACATACACACATACACACACAAACACACACAAATGTCTAAATAGTGCTCCGCTAATAACCTAAAAGTTAATATTGGCAAGTCCACATTCATTGAGTTCACCATACAAAGATTCACAATCGCTAACCCACTGAATTTCGAAATGAATGCTGCTGACCTATTTTCCTCAAATGCCTATTTGATCACAATCAAAAGGAATCACTAATTTCTTGGGGTTTACCATGGACTGCAGTCTATTATTGTCATTGTCATGCTGACTCTCTTCTGAAGCGTTTAAGCTCAACAGCCTTTGCCTTGACAAGAATCTCAAGGTACTTGTTACTGGACGCTGTGATGACTGTATATCACGGGTATTAGTCATTGCTCTCTTATGGCATTTTGCTGTGGGAAGGATAAGGCATGCGTTGTCTATTTTTTGTGCCCAGAAGAGAGTCCTTAGGCTCATCTTTGAAAAGCCTCCACGCTTTCTTGTAGGCCATTTTACATAAGATAATACTCACTATCCAAGTTTTATGTATATCTATCAATCAATCTTTATTCTTCAATCCAATTCAATTTAATTTATTTCTTCCTTCTGAATACAATTCAAAGCAGTTACATAGAAACTTAAGCAATAAAGTCTATTCAATTCAATAATCGATATAATATACTTAGTACTAAAATCAAAACAAAAAATATAGAACTATACTTAACAATAAAACTCTTGATCTATCACAGTTTTATTCTTGTATAAAATTATTGTATTACATAGGAAGAGCTTACATAGGCAACAAAGGCCTGTGCGTAAGCTCTTGTCATCGAACATTACAAATGTTATAAACAAACGTCATGTGAAGATAATACATAGCATTGCATATACTCACAATATACCGTACCGCTAACACATATATTATAAATCATTAAACAAAAAATATACATATACATAACATTATATAAATATATAATAAATATAAAACAGTCATGCTCACTTTATGACTTAGGAAGGCTACTCGTCAATTATAAACCATTAAACAAAAATCTGGTGTGGCGCACTCATACAACTTTCCTTGCCGTTATGAAAATTGATCACCTGACGCTAGTGTTCCGCGCATCTCAAGTCTACTATTCAAATATTTGAGCCAGCTGGTAACAGGGCAATAACGCTGGAGACACACATGAGGTCTGCTTTCTCTTCATAGTGAATGATTCAATAGAATCAACATTAATTTGCAATTGAATAATCACATCTTCTTGAATTTAAAGCTTATTTTCAATTTTAGGTGAAAATGTTACTGAACATTAATTGTAGAGATTTTCATGCTCAATCTACTCCACTTGATTTTCTTTGTTTGAATTGTATCTGAAGCCTGATAATTGGGAATCTATCTGCACTGATGGGGCGGAGCTCCTGAAATTTTTACAGATATGGGACTTGTGGCAGTTGATAGAGCTTATCGATGACTATTTTAGGTATGAATTTGATCAAAATCGTTGGAGCCGTTTCCGAGAAAATCACGAAAACCATGTTTTTTGACAACATTTTCGCCATTTTAGCCGCCATCTTGAATTGCATTTGATCGAAATTGTTCGTGTCGGATCCTTATAGTGAAAGGACCTTAAGTTCAAAATTTCCAAGTCATTCCGTTAATTGGGAGATGAGATATCGTGTACACAGACGCACATACACTCATACACACACACACACCACACACACACACACACACACACACACACACACACACACACACACGCACACAGACCAATACCCAAAAACCACTTTTTCGGACTCAGGGGACTTTGAAACGTATGGAAATTTGAAAATTGGGGTACCTTAAATTTTTTCGGAAAGCAATACTTTCCTTACCTATGGTAATAGGGCAAGGAAAGTAAAAATGTGAAAAAAGTCTGTCATATTTGAGAAAGATGTTAATATCATTGTTCCAGTTAATATCAAATTCTGCAAGTGTAGTGCGGAGTCAGTTTCACAATATCACCGTATCAATATCACAGTGATAAATAACCAGTTCCTTATGCAGTATGGAAGAAATTTTATTGAACATATCAACAGCATTTTTCATTAAAATCATTGGTTACAATTATAATAATCAGGTCTGTTGAAATTGAATATATACTTTAACTTAGTAATAATAATTTTTCCAAGTATAATTTTGCTATTTCTCTGTTCCCAGCAAATATTGGCGGCTTGATGGGACTTTTTCTAGGATTCAGTTTATTAGTCTCTTCGAAGTGATTTATTTCATGACAGCTCGTTGGGCAACTGATGTTTGGAACAATCGCGAATTTAATTAAGTATCGCACATTTGAACTAGGAATATTCAGAATGAATTCAATAGAATTCTTATATTTTTTAAGTGACCCATATCGTCTGTTCTCTCTAAGCCTGTTCTATCAATTTACAAATTGCAGTATCTATTTGATTATTACAATAAAAAGAATGTGAATGTAACCAATTCGAATATGGTATTCTTTCTTGAATAATCCATCAAATACTCTTATCATTTGTTTACATAACTTGGATAGTTGCCTGTAAAGGCCTAATCTTCATTGAAAAGAAGACTGCTCTGATAAATAACTTATCTATTTATAAATTAATAGATACAATATCATTCTCAACAATGAATGATTAAGAAAGCAACAACAACTTAAAGTCCAAAAATATTGGGCTTTAATTTTTATTAAATATGCTAATATTGTGATTGTGACATTTTACAGTACAGTATAAATTCGAATACTTATATGAATAAGTAGCAAAGGCTACTCAAAATGATCTGTCTAAGTAGCTTACCTAACAACAAAAAAATGTTATTTATTGACCGAGCGAAATGTTTAAATGTTTAAATGGTTAAATGTTTGAATGTTTAAATGTTTAAATGTTTAAATGTTTAAATGTTAAAATGTTAAAATGTTTAAATGTTTAAATGTTTGAATGTTTAAATGTTTAAATGTTTAAATGTTTAAATGTTTAAATGTTTAAATGTTTAAATGTTTAATGTTTAAATCTTTAAATGTTTGAATGTTTAAATGTTTAATGTTTTAATGTTTAAATGTTTAAATGTTTAAATGTTTAAATGTTTATATGTTTAAATGTTTAAATGTTTAAATGTTTAAATGTTTAAATGTTTAAATGTTTAAATGTTTAAATGTTTAAATGTTTAATGTTTAAATGTTTAAATGTTAAATGTTTAAATGTTTAAATGTTTAAATGTTTAAATGTTTAAATGTTTAAATGTTAAATGTTTAAATGTTTAAATGTTTAAATGTTAAATGTTTAAATGTTTAAATGTTTAAATGTTTAAATGTTTAAATGTTTAAATGTTTAAATGTTTAAATGTTTAATGTTTAAATGTTTATATGTTTAAATGTTTAAAAATGTTCAAATGTGTTTAAATGTTTAAATGTTTGAATGTTTAAATGTTTAAATGTTTAAATGTGTTTAAATGTTTAAATGTTTAAATGTTTAAATGTTTAAATGTGTAAATGTTTAAATGTTTAAATTTTTAAATGTTTAAATGTTTAATGTTTAAATGTTTAAATGTTTAAATGTTAAATGTTTAAATGTTAAATGTTTTAAATGTTTAAATGTTTAAATGTTTAAATGTTTAAATGTTTAAATGTTTAAATGTTTAATGTTTAATGTTTAAATGTTTAAATGTTTAAATGTTTAAATGTTTAAATGTTTAATGTTTAAATGTTTAAATGTTTAAATGTTTAAATGTTTAAATGTTTAAATGTTTAAAGGTTTAAATGTTTAAATGTTTAAATGTTTAAATGTTTAAATGTTTAAATGTTTAAATGTTAAATGTTTAAATTTTAAATGTTTAAATGTTTAAATGTTTAAATGTTTAATGTTTAAATGTTTAAATGTTTAAATTTTAAATGTTTAATGTTTTAATGTTTAAATGTTTTAAATGTTTAAATGTTCAAATGTCGAATGTTTAAATGTTACAAGGTTTTTGGAAATTTTGCATTTCAAGGATAATATAAAAGGAAGAAGGAGCCTCTTTCATACGCCAATATTAGCGTAAAAATCAGACTATAGAATTATTCATCATAAATCAGCTGTCTAGCGGACTATAATACTACCCGTTCAAAAACATGGAACATCTTAGAAATTTATCTTTCCATCAACGTTTGTAGACAGTTGACTATAATACTACCCGTTCAAAAACATCGAACATCTTGAAAATTGTATCTTTCCAACAACGTTGTAGACAGTTGCAGCCAGACCAGATAACAGCGCTCACACTCACATTCCAGGACGACACGTCACGGTACGATAGGACAGAAAGCTCTATATTTATTTAGGATTTTTTTCTAGACATTCTAAATTGATAAATTATTAATTAATTTTTGAGAAAACATAACAACAGGTCAATGTAACTAACTGAGCGCGAGGTCTACTGTTCACAGAACTACTAGTTTTAAATTTCAAGATAGACTTGATTAAATGATGAAAATTTACTTATAGTAGGCCAGGCCTGTTCCTCAGAAACATTTTTGATAATTGTTCAAATAAGAGGATTTTTTTTTCTGTCTGAAGAATGATTGTTTCCCCCAGTGAAGTTTTCACTCGAAAAATCGATCGGAATTCATTAGCGCTTGATTATTAAATTTTGAACAGGCAATGCAGCGTCTAGCCTAAAAAATAGCCAATGAGTCAATGTATAATATACATACTAAACCGGTATTGACCGAGTAGGTACTGCTGTACCTATTATTATTATTCTGTAGTCATGTTTGAGGAGTAAATATTTTCATGCTTTAACTTAAACCGTTATTTTTCATAAATTCCCTTGAGTTTGACTGCTTTTAAATTGAACGATATTTCATTATATCACCATTAGCCAGTAGCATATAGGCCTATGGCATTGATTGTTATAAATTTAGTATGAAGATTCGGGTGAAAAACCTATAATAATTGTCATTAGAACATGCTTTTTCAAAAGAAAAATATTCGTTGCATGCTTGGAAGTATACAGGTTAACATCAGATAGACTAGATCTCAGGGGAATTGCGTGGAACAAAAAAGTAGTCGTCTCCGCCAACTGATTCTTATTCATCATTCACAGTTCGATTGATCAACATGTATGAATGAAGATATTAGTACTCTCTCTGGAAACATGGATAATAACTTCAATTCAAATAAAAATATTAGGTAATTGACTCTTTTCTGTATAGGACTACTTGTAATATAAATAGAAATAAAAATAAAAATCTAAAAATAAAAAATAGAAATGTTGAAACATGTTGTGATAAAATAATTAAAAAAGGGGAGGCCTACTGGGATTTTTATTTCCATTCCTATTTATATAAAGATAATTTCATGACTGGTTATTATTATTAATTTGAAGATTTCCGTGTATATTATTATTTATATTTAACAAGGAAGTTTCACCTACATATCAATTTGTAAAATACTTTCAATTGAACCTTATAGATCATTTTCGTTAGAATTATAATTCTCCTACATAAAAACATCTGATCAAATCCCTGCATAAAATGCTGATTTTTTCAATTTCAGCTATGAGGTATCTGTAAATTATTGGATTACAAAATGAATCAAAAAATTCACCCAGTAAAATAATAAATAATGATTTTCATCAACTCTTTATAATTAAAAGTTGCGGGTTTCAAAGATTACAATACAGATTATAAAGATTACAGTTCTTGAGCGACTTCTCCATCACTGGGGGTCACTAGTTATGTAATTTTTACTGGCATTTGAAAATTAAAGGATATAGTTGACTTTGTTATCGCAACTACACGTCCACTGCTTATAGTACCACGCATAGAAGAGGAGGGATTAATTTATTGAATGGAGTTGATACTCTAGTCAAGGCTCCTAAGTTACCTTTACTTCATTCTTGATTCATGGGAATTTATTACAGTTTACATGCAAAATTTATTATAAGTTATTGAGTTATCAAATTTGAATATTCTGTAGGCTACTTGGTGTATTCAACAATTACAGGAGAGAAAAACAAAATCTGGAAAACCCCATTGGAAAGGTGGAGATTGGAAGGATTGGAAAGAAAATTTAATTGCAAGATTTGTCAAGTACTGCAGAATGACGTCACTCCATGGCCTGCGATACTTGGCTCATCCACACCAACCGCTCTATGGAAGGTGAGAATTAAAAATCTGGTGTGGTACACTCACACAACTTTCCTTGCTCATATTTGAAACTACGATCAAACTTCTGTATATTTGTATATATAATTATTGTTTTCAGAATACTTTTTCCTTAGTGTAAATTGTGAAATTCGATTATTTTTTTAGTCGTAATTTTTTTAAAGTCGTCAAAAGAGCTGTTCTACAGATGAAATATCTCGACTATGTGTTCTTTTTATGAACTGCGCTACCTACCTACCCCATGCACGAGAAGGAGGTTACTAAGTCCATTTCTCAAGGATGGGGTGGACCCCCCATTAGTTTCCCAGAGAGGAGAATCATGCCAGTTGATAGAGCTGATAAAAAGCTATCCATTTAATAAATTTGAAGAAAATCGTTAGAGCCGTTTTCGAGAAAACCGTGAAAAACATGGTTTTTTAGTGATTATCCGCCATTTTTCTCATGAATATTACGGAGCTCCTGGAATTTTCCCAGAAATGAGACTCATGCCAGTTTATAGGGCTTATAAATAGCTATCCATGGTATAAATTTGAAGAAAATCGTTTGAGCCGTTTTCGAGAAAATCGTGAAAAACATGGTTTTTTAGTGATTATCTGCCATTTTTCTCAGAATATTACGGAGCTCCTGCAATTTTCCCAGAAATAAGACTCAAGTCAGTTGATAGGGCTTATAAATAGCTATCCATGGTATGAATTTGAAGAAAATCGTTAGAGCCGTTTTCGAGAAATCCCTGCATAAAAATGCTGATTTTTTCAATTTCAGCTATGAGGTATCTGTAAATTATTGGATTACAAAATGAATCAAAAAATTCATCCAGTAAAATAATAAATAATGATTTTCATCAACTCTTTATAATTAAAAGTTGCGGGTTTCAAAGATTACAAAGATTACAGTTCTTGAGCGACTTCTCCATCACTGGGGGTCACTAGTTATGTAATTTTTACTGGCATTTGAAAATTAAAGGATAGGCCTATAGTTGACTTTGTTATCGCAACTACACGTCCACTGCTTATAGTACCACGCATAGAAGAGGAGGGATTAATTTATTGAATGGAGTTGATACTCTAGTCAAGGCTCCTAAGTTACCTTTAGTTCATTCTTGATTCATGGGAATTTATTACAGTTTACATGCAAAATTTATTATAAGTTATTGAGTTATCAAATTTGAATATTCTGTAGGCTACTTGGTGTATTCAACAATTACAGGAGAGAAAAACAAAATCTGGAAAACCCCATTGGAAAGGTGGAGATTGGAAGGATTGGAAAGAAAATTTAATTGCAAGATTTGTCAAGTACTGCAGAATGACGTCACTCCATGGCCTGCGATACTTGGCTCATCCACACCAACCGCTCTATGGAAGGTGAGAATTAAAAATCTGGTGTGGTACACTCACACAACTTTCCTTGCTCATATTTGAAACTACGATCAAACTTCTGTATATTTGTATATATAATTATTGTTTTCAGAATACTTTTTCCTTAGTGTAAATTGTGAAATTCGATTATTTTTTTAGTCGTAATTTTTTTAAAGTCGTCAAAAGAGCTGTTCTACAGATGAAATATCTCGACTATGTGTTCTTTTTATGAACTGCGCTACCTACCTACCCCATGCACGAGAAGGAGGTTACTAAGTCCATTTCTCAAGGATGGGGTGGACCCCCCATTAGTTTCCCAGAGAGGAGAATCATGCCAGTTGATAGAGCTGATAAAAAGCTATCCATTCAATAAATTTGAAGAAAATCGTTAGAGCCGTTTTCGAGAAAACCGTGGAAAACATGGTTTTTTTAGTGATTATCCGCCATTTTTCTCATGAATATTACGGAGCTCCTGGAATTTTCCCAGAAATGAGACTCATGCCAGTTTATAGGGCTTATAAATAGCTATCCATGGTATAAATTTGAAGAAAATCGTTTGAGCCGTTTTCGAGGAAATCGTGAAAAACATGGTTTTTTAGTGATTATCTGCCATTTTTCTCAGAAATATTACGGAGCTCCTGCAATTTTCCCAGAAATAAGACTCAAGTCAGTTGATAGGGCTTATAAATAGCTATCCATGGTATGAATTTGAAGAAAATCGTTAGAGCAGTTCTCGAGAAAACCGTGAAAAACATGGGTTTTTAGTAATTATCCGCCATTTTTTCCGCCATTTTGGACTGAATTTTATTGAATTTCTTGTTGTCGGATCCTCGTCGTATAAGGACCTTAAGTTTAAAATTTCAAGTCAATCGGTCAATTAGGAATGGAGATATCGTGTTCACAGACATACACACACACATACACACACACACACACACACACACATACACACACACACACACAAACACATACACACACACATACACACACACACAGACCAATACCCAAAAACCATGTTTTTGGACTCAGGGGACCTTGAAACGTATAGAAAACTTGAAATAAGGGTACCTTAATTTTTTTTGGAAAGCAATACTTTCCTTACCTATGGTAATAGGGCAAGGAAAGTAAAAAAGGCTCTCTATATAATTTTTCTAAATTCACTCATAGTAGGAGTGAGAGATTATAAGTTTATTATTTTTACTCTATTGCTGTGAGCGCTGACGAATGAAAGCTGGGTTGGCCAACTTAGTAAGTGGACTGTAAGAAAAATAGATGAAACAAAACTGAGACGAACTAAACCTTTCAGTTCTGTCACTGCAGTACTCACAAATTATTTTTACTCTCTGATAGTCGATGAAAACTAATATTCTTATTGATCGAGGGAAGTGAGGTCTAAGATTCGAGTCGATGGTTTGGCATTTCTCTTAAATGTTTAAATGTGTGAATGATTAAATGTTTAAATGTTTAAATGTTTAAATGTTTAAATATTTAAATGTTTAAATGTTTAAATGTTTAAATGTTTAAATGTTTAAATGTTTAATGTTTAAATGTTTAAATGTTTAAATGTTTAAATGTTTAATGTTTAAATGTTTAAATGTTTAATGTTTAAATGTTTAAATGTTTAAATGTTTAATGTTTAAATGTTTAATGTTTAAATGTTTAAATGTTTAAATGTTTAAATGTTTAATGTTTAAATGTTAAATGTTTAAATGTTTAAATGTTTAAATGTTTAAATGTTTAAATGTTTAAATGTTTAAATGTTTAAATGTTTAAATGTTAAATGTTTAAATGTTTAAATGTTTAAATGTTTAAATGTTTAAATGTTTAAATGTTTAAATGTTTAAATGTTTAAATGTTTAAATGTTTAATGTTTAAATGTTTAAATGTTTAAATGTTTAAATGTTTAAATGTTTAAATGTTTAAATGTTTAAATGTTTAATGTTAAATGTTTAAATGTTTAAATGTTTGAATGTTTAAATGTTTAAATGTTTAAATGTTTAAATGTTTAAACATTTGAACATTTAATAATTTTTGAATGTTCAAATGTTTTAAATGTTTAATTTTTAAATGTTTAAATGTTTAAATGTTTAAATGTTTAAATGTTTAAATGTTTAAATGTTTAAATGTTTAATGTTTAATGTTTAAATGTTTAAATGTTTAAATGTTTAAATGTTTAAATGTTTAAATGTTTAAATGTTTTGTTTGAATGTTTGAATCTTTGAATGTTTAAATGTTTCAATGTTTAAATGTTTAAATGTTTAATGTTTTAATTCGAGTTTTGAACAGTTTTATGGTGTTCTAATTTTGTATAACTTGTTTTGTGTGTCTACAAGCCTATAGCCATTGTTTTTCAACTATATAAATGGATATGTATTTAGCTTGTAATGATGTTAGATGTTTAGTGTGTAAGGTATTGTTTTATGGATTTGTGTTGTATATTGCCAAAATTCTTATGAAGATTATAAGTTGGTTTGCTCTGAAACTGGATTTCTCATTCATAAGCAATAGATCCATTCATAGTTTATCAAGAATCTACCATTTTGGAGCCGATAACTTCCTTTAGGTTAATAGGTGTGAAATGCTATCCAACCTATTTAGGAGAAATTGGTAGCACGGCAGGGTTTTACCAAAATATTTGAGTGAAATAAATTTAGAATGTGCATGGAGACTATATGATGCTACAGTAGACCCCTTCATATCCGGCCGCTATGGGACCGGACCCCTGGCCAGATAAAGATTTGGCCGGATAAACCAACCTAATATAAAAAACGAAAATTTAAATGTAATACTACAGTAATAATCAGTACAGTACTGTAAATAAAATTTAAAAATTGTTTAGGTCTCTTTTGTGGTGTTTTAAATTAAGAATACAAGTTTTAAATCAAAAGAAAATTTATTTGAAAAATTACAATACAGTACAGAAAAAAGTGATAAAATAGGCCTAATTAACATAAAAGTATTACAGTATAAATTACGTAGGCCAAAAATATATTTACTGAACAATAACTGTATGTTAAAATAGTCTGTAATTTTCTGCTGAACTTTCTTGTCCATTGTTTTTTTGAAGGCATAGTCCCTCCATTTCTTGAATAACATAACATCAACAGCTGTTGAGTGGGCTTGTTGCTCTATGTAGGCTAGTGATGTCTGTAGTGCATTTCTACCCTCCTCGTGGCTTATTTTATCCTCCAAAGAGTCACTGTCAGATAATTCTGCTTCTTCATTTTCATACTCTTTAATAACGTTCTGCACAATTTGTTCATCACTTAAATACTCGTTTTCCAAATCATCATCACCAGTCACCCATTCTTGAATGTCTTCATCTTGGATTCTGTCTCTGCCAGTTGATGCTGACTTTGTCAGGTCGTTTAAAAGTTCTGCATTACAATTATCTTCCTGTACACCTGATACCTGGATCAAATCTTCATTTTCAGTGCCATTAACTATTTTTTCAATATCTGGCCAGGCCTTCTGCCAAGATTTGACAAGTGTTGTACTGGGAATTTCATTGTAGGATTCGGCAGTTATGTAGATAACATCCTTAATGGTAATTTCTTTCAGTGCCGAGACTAGATCAATACCATCAGAGTCCTTTTCCCCTAAGATTTCTGATAGAAGCTTGTGCCGATATTGCCTTTTAAAACATTCTATCACGCCCTGATCCATAGGTTGGATAAGACTCGTAACATTGGCAGGCAGAAAAAGAAATTTTATTCCAGGTCACACTCAAGTTCATGAGGATGGGTTCCAGCATTGTCAAGTACTAAAATAGCTTTTTCTGGCAACTTGCACTTTTTTAAGAATCTCTTGACTTTAGGAACGAATTCATTTACAAACCAGTCAATAAAGATGTTTGAGTCCATCTATGCCAACTTTTGGGCCCGATAAACTACAGGAAGAGATGAAACATTGACATGTTTAAAGGCTTGGGGTTTACCAATGGTTTACTTTCTGGGATTTACCAATGACCAAAAGAGGAAGATTATGCTCGCCAGATGCATTTGAACACAGGGCCACTGTTATTTGCTCCTTGTTTAATTTAAACCCGGAAGCTGAACTTCTGGAATCCCCAACAGAGAATGTCTTTTGTGGCAAACCCACATTTTAGCCCCGTCTCGTCCATGTTATAGACCTTATCTGGAACAAGCTTCTCTTCTTGAATTATCTTTTCCAGTTTCACTGTGAATTCACTTGCCGAAGGAGCATCTGCAGACATTTTTTCACCACAGATATTTACAAATGTAACACCATGTCTCTTTTTCCATCAGTCAAGCCAGCCATTGCTGGCCACAAACTCAGTGTTTCCTTCCATTTTTATGTAAAATCATGGCTTTTTTCTTTCAAAACTGGACCTGATATTGGAGTGCCCCTCCTTCTTTACTGCAAAAACCATAGCCACAAGGCGTCATCAACCATCTCATTGGAAGGTTTCCTCAAGTACCACCGTTTAGATAAAACCTTTTCACTCTCAATTGTGTACAAAGTCAATCAAAGTCCTTCGATTGCGACACCAGTCATTAACCGTGCTTTTTCCTAAATGTTTAAATGTTTAGATGTTTAAATGTTTGAATGTTTAAATGTTTAAACATTTGAACATTTAATAATTTTTGAATGTTCAAATGTTTAAATGTTTAGGCCTAAATGTTTAAATGTTTAGGCCTAAATGTTTAAATGTTTAAATGTTTTAAATGTTCAAATGTTTAAATGTTTAATGTTTAAATGTTCAAATGTTCAAATGTTTAAATGTTTAAAGTTTAAATGTTTAAATTTTAAATGTTTAAATTTTAAATGTTTAAATGCTTAAATGTTTAAATGTTCAAATGTTCAAATGTTTAAATGTTGAATGTTTAAATGTTTAGGCCTAAATGTTTAAATGTTAAATGTTTGAATGTTTGAATGTTTAAATGTTTAAATGTTTAAACATTTGAACATTTAATCATTTTTGAATGTTCAAATGTTTAAATGTTCAAATGTTCAAATGTTCAAATGTTTAAATGTTCAAATGTTCAAATGTTTAAATGTTTAATGTTTAAATGTTTCAATGTTTAAATGTTTCAATGTTTAAATGTTTAATGTTTAAATGTTTAAATGTTTAAATGTTTAAATGTTTAAAGTTTAAATGTTTAAATGTTTAAATGTTTAAATGTTTAATGTTTAAATGTTTAAATGTTTAAATGTTTAAATGTTTAAATGTTTAAATGTTTAAATGTTTGAATGTTTAATGTTTAAATGTTTAAATGTTAAATGTTTAAATGTTTAAATGTTTAAATGTTTAATGTTTAAATGTTTAAATGTTTAAATGTTTAAATGTTTAAATGTTTAAATGTTTAATGTTTAAATGTTTAAAGTTTAAATGTTTAAATGTTTAAATGTTTAAATGTTTAAATGTTTAAATGTTTAAATGTTTAATGTTTAAATGTTTAAATGTTTAAATGTTTAAATGTTTAAATGTTTAATGTTTAAATGTTTAAATGTTTAAATGTTTAAATGTTTAAATTTTAAATGTTTAAATGTTGAATGTTTAAATGTTTAAATGTTTAATGTTTAAATGTTTAAATGTTTAAATGTTTAAATGTTTAAATGTTGAATGTTTAAATGTTAAATGTTTAAATGTTTAAATTTTAAATGTTTAAATGTTTAAATGTTTAAATGTTTAAATGTTTAAATGTTTAGATGTTTAAATGTTTGAATGTTTAAATGTTTAAATGTTTGAATGTTTGAATGTTTGAATGTTTAAATGTTTAAATGTTTAAATGTTTGAATGTTTAAATGTTTAAATGTTTAGGCCTAAATGTTTAAATGTTCAAATGTTCAAATGTTTAAATGTTTAAATGTTTAAATGTTTAAATGTTTAAATGCTTAAATGTTTAAATGTTTAAATGCTTAAATGTTTAAATGTTTAAATGTTTAAATGTTCAAATGTTTAAATGTTTAAATGTTTAAATGTTTAAATGTTCAAATGTTTAAATGTTTAAATGTTCAAATGTTTAAATGTTTAAATGTTCAAATGTTTAAATGTTTTAATGTTTAAATGTTCAAATGTTCAAATGTTTAAATGTTCAAATGTTTAAATGTTCAAATGTTCAAATGTTTAAATGTTTAAACATGTCGACCTATATACAAGGTTTTTGGAAATTTTGCATCTCAAGGATAAAGTAAAAAGTAAAAAGGAAAAAGTAGCCTCCTTCATATGCCAATATTAGAGTAAAAATCAGACTATAGAATTATTTATCCAATTTGATATTAAATTCATTATTTCTTCAAGGAAATGATAATTATTATTAGATTAAATTTAATGAGATGAATTGAGTTACAGCTGTGTACAGTCAGTGGCAAAATGGAGAGACTTGGCAACGTTTTTCTCCTATCTTTCTTCACTGCCATTATAAGGTGCACCTCACTATAGTAGTGACATTCCCGCCTTTATATGAAGGACTTTGTATTACACCACCTTGTTGTATTGAACTTGATTTATGTGTTTGAGTAATTCATTTGATCAACTTATTGTTGTTCTGGTCCTCCGATTAGTAATAAAAGTGTATTCGTTTCAATTCGTGTTCACTCAAGCCAACATGGCTCCACCAGTAGAAGCTACTAAGTAATTTGTTATTGCGCCCATCTCGGTGGCCGTAGCAATGCTAATACAACCAAAATAAAATGATTAATGGAAAAATAATACTAGTGAAGTAAATAGACTTTTTGAATAATGATAAGAATGACGTGAGCTCATCCAAATATGAAAACGTAGAATAAATTCTGAAATGACAAATTACAACAGCTACCGGCGGTACTGACTGTTGTCAACAAATACAAATACTGATTGAATGGTACCTTGCAAAAGATGCAGTTTACTTGAAATATCAAAATGTAACTCACTGAATGTTGTTACACAACAACATTGAATGTAAGTATGAGAGATACACGATAATAATTCCAAAACTGAGAAATGACTTGTTAGGTTATGTTTATAACAACAAGTGAAGTGACAAAACAATTCGAACCTTGCAACAAATGAAATTAGATTCAATTTGACATATCATAAAAACTTGAGGTAACAAACGTTATAGTTTGCTGAATGCAACATATAAAAATCAATCAGATAATTCTGATAAAAGATAATGAGCAGTAAGTAAGAATATTTTGATCACCCCAACATATAATTATATTACAGTGGGGTACCTATCTTAATAAAGATATAATTTATTATTAGCAGCATCTTGAATTTTATTCTTATGTGTATAAGATTTTTTATGCTTGCTAATCATTTGCGCATGTGCAGAAGAGTTTCTTTACGCTCCCTAATCAGCTGATGATAAGAATCTCGCCAAAAGTAGGTCAGATCTTAACCTAAAATGTCAGTAATTGTACCAGTTCTGCACTCTGCAGCCATGATGGATATCAGTGAAGATGAATACGGTAATTATTATCAACTCCACCAGATATAAGTAGTTTAACAGGTTTGAACAGTTGTAGAAATAATTTTGTATGTAATTCGCTCATAATGCTTCTTTATCGCTCTTGCAAAATTATCAAGCAACGCTCTGCTTTGCGTCGCATGATAACTTTTGTTTTGCGTGAGCGATAAAGTTGCACATTACGCTCTTAATACATAAATAGCTATTAAGTATTAACATGAATGTTAAATTTCAATCATTGCCCATTTTGAAATCTGTGCTACTTTAGTATGCAGTTCATAAATATCGACATTAGCCCACTCTGTGCTGCTAGTTCTGTGTGGTCATTCTTATTTTTGTAAGTTCTTTTGTCTTCCTTATCTCTAACCGGTATTTGAATTATTTTGTGAATTGTTTATTTTTGTCAATTCATCAGCATTCCCACTTATTTTGTTTTATATTTGTCAATTGTTTTATCCATTTCCGTCTCATGACAGCTTCTGACTTCTAGTGTCTGTGCTACACTCACTCTTCCTTCTTGAAGAAAATGGCATCTATGTGAACATATCTTATTCAATTTTTTCTTTTTTATTTCCGTTCAAAGTTGCACAATGGCTTTATTCCATTATAGTTTATCATGTGAATTTCTACAATCATGAATCTTTGTGATCGCCTCACTACAAATTGAGTTTTCAGTCAATATGTGTTTTTCAAAAAACACATGTTCAAGCTTCTATACATGAATCAAGGTGAAATCAATTCTTTTTTCAGGAACTCTCATTTTTTTCATCAATCAACATTTATTGAATTTCAATTCATTGAAATTCCAACTGTGATTTACATTCTTTGTGGGCCACCAGTGCCAATTCAGCTTCACTGGACATGCATAGTCTGGTTACCCGCCAGTGCAAATTGGGACATTTCAAGTTGCCATTCACAAGTAATGGAACTCTTTGTGGACCGGCAGTGTCATACTCCTTGGCGTGCTACCAATTTTATCCAATAGGTTTGATAGTTTTTCACCTATCACCCAAGGAAACTCATTGGTTCCAATTATACTAACATCTTGATAAATCATGAATGGATTTAATGATTCAATGTCTATGAATAAGGAATCCAGATCGTAGCAAATCAAATCATAATTCTCATAAAACCTGGGCAATTTACAACTCAAAAATTACTGAACAGAACCATTATTGATACTTAAACAGAAGATTCTTACAAGCTAAAAATACTTATCTATTCATATTGAGCTCATTTTTTTGGCTACAGGCTTCCAAAATTACACAAAACATTCAACACAAATTTAGAATATAATAAAATTATCCAGATCTCAATTAAAACATTTTAAACTTCACTTATATAGAAAAATTTCAAGAGGACTAAAACAATTCAACTCTAGCCAGCATCCATCTTATCTTGAGAGAAATGCCTGAAGCTTTTCGGGTGATGCCCAGACACATCATCAATTGCCAGCCTCACTAATAAAGAATACAAGTTTACAAATTATATTAATTATTCTCAATAATACTTTATTTTTGAAACTGTTTTGAATTTATTTAACCTTTATGTTGTTTAGAATTATTTGTTACCTCAGAAATAGAACCTTATTATTACTGTAGGTTATTCAACACTAGTGTATCTGATAAATTCCCGGTAAAAATGTTACTATCAAGTTTTATCAATATGTTGAATATCAAATTGAAGATTCGATTTTTATTGAGAAAAAATGTAATATTACATACTTTGTGGGCCATCAGTGCCAATCTTTCTTCATGTTGCTTCCTAGCGCCTATTTGAAGAACATTAAAAGTTGCCAGTCACAAGTATTGGAACTTATTGCAGACTGTCAGCATCATATTACACTTTGTGGGCCATCAGCGCCAATCTCTCTTTATAGGGCTTGCTAGTGCCTATTCGAAGATCTTATAAATATAAGATTAGAAAAATCACCATTTACAAGTATTGGTATTCATTGTGTACCATCAGCATCAACAACACAAGCTGTTGCTCCTCTACATCATCCCATTATTCAGGAATTCATGCATCCACGTCTTCAAGCTCCTTGGATTCGTCATCTCACTTAGTAGCTGCTATTAGTACCTGGGTCAGGGCCGGATCTACCAATTTTTCAAGGGGGGGGGGCAAGCTTTACATTTGGCGCCCCCTTCACGATGGACCATCACCAACTGATTTACAAAAATGCGGGGGATTAATACTATATTAGTCATATATGAGGTTGAAATAGAACTTGAGTTGAATTAGAAGTCATTTCTAATGATAAGTTGTGCCATTGTTCATTTTCATTCAGATACAAAATTGAAAACAATGCTGAAAAAATTAAAGCTTCAACTTTAAAATTAACTTGTTGATTGTGAGAATATTTAAAATATATTAATATTGCTATTGATACTGTGGATAAATTACGCATTTTTAATAATAGTAAAGTTATAAATAAGTAGATAGAAAAAATGAGATCTAATCAAAGAATATTCATAAAATGCATAATTTGTGATAAACATATAATATACAACAAATAACAGAAATATGGAGTTCTTGATCATTACAGTAGCAAAAATCACTTATTACAAAAATCTCTAGTACTAGTCAATTACTTGAATAAAATAGTATGGGAGGTTAAATTGTCAAAGAATCGTCTCATAAAAATAACTCAAGTGAAAATTATACTCATAACTCATTTGTGTCATAAGTTTTTCTCTTGTGATGATAAAATTATAATATTCTTCAAAGAACATTATTATTCCTGGGATCTGCTTCTTAAAACACCTCCATGTGATGCATGATCCAGGTAATGCAATAGCATTAAATATTCTTCAGAGGCAGATTTTGCAATTGAAGCTATGAAATTAATCAAGAATTCGTATTCAAGTAAATCGTAAAATATAACAGACTAAGTGAAAAAAAGTGTTATGCAGTTAAATGATAAGTTAGTTAATAGAGGAAATATGTAGTTACAAGAAAAAAAATTGATCCTCAAGATCATTATTTTTGATTAAGTTTTTAAATAATTCTAATTTCTGGTCTTTCTTTGCTGAAAATGTGTTTATTATCTCATATAAAAATACCTACTTCTTATTTTGTTCTGTGCGTTGTAATATTATATTTTTTCTCGATTAAAATCGAATCTTCAATTCGAGATCTATAAAACTTGATAGTAAATATCAGAGTAATCGATATGTGGACAACTTTTAACGGAGAATTTATCATAAATAATTGTGTTGCACATTCCATGGTATCACCAAAACAGAGTTAACAAAATTAACAGATAAATAGATCATTATAAATATAGAGGATATATAAATTTAAAATAACAGTTTTGAAATAAAGTTTTATTGAGAACAAATGTAAAATGTAAATTCTAAACTTGTAATTTATAATTTTTTGGAATTTAATATCGGTGACGTGTTCATAAAGTCGTCACTGGTTTGAGGTGTGGCTTTGCTCTGTACTTTGGTCTTTTTCTCTAAAAAATGGTGGCTGGCTATGTGTTCTAATTTTGTGCTCTCTGAATATTTTTCTGTTTAAGTAAAATTTTTAATGTTTTAATTCGAGTTTTGAACAGTTTTATGGTGTTCTAATTTTGTATAACTTGTTTTGTGTGTCTACAAGCCTATAGCCATTGTTTTTCAACTATATAAATGGATAAGTATTTAGCTTGTAATGATGTTAGATGTTTAAGTGTGTAAGGTATTGTTCTATGGATTTGTGTTGTATATTGCCAAAATTCTTATGAAGATTATAAGTTGGTTTGCTCTGAAAACTGGATTTCTCATTCATAAGCAATAGATCCATTCATAGTTTATCAAGAATCTACCATTTTGGAGCCGATAACTTCCTTTAGGTTAATAGGTGTGAAATGCTATCCAACCTATTTAGGAGAAATTGGTAGCACGGCAGGGTTTTACCAAAATATTTGAGTGAAATAAATTTAGAATGTGCATGGAGACTATATGATGCTACAGTAGACCCCTTCATATCCGGCCGCTATGGGACCGGACCCCTGGCCAGATAAAGATTTGGCCGGATAAACCAACCTAATATAAAAAACGAAAATGTAAATGTAATACTACAGTAATAATCAGTACAGTACTGTAAATAAAATTTAAAAATTGTTTAGGTCTCTTTTGTGGTGTTTTAAATTAAGAATACAAGTTTTAAATCAAAAAGAAAATTTATTTGAAAAATTACAATACAGTACAGAAAAAAGTGATAAAATAGGCCTAATTAACATAAAAGTATTACAGTATAAATTTACGTAGGCCAAAAATTATATTTACTGAACAATAACTGTATGTTAAAATAGTCTGTAATTTTCTGCTGAACTTTCTTGTCCATTGTTTTTTTGAAGGCATAGTCCCTCCATTTCTTGAATAACATAACATCAACAGCTGTTGAGTGGGCTTGTTGCTCTATGTAGGCTAGTGATGTCTGTAGTGCATTTCTACCCTCCTCGTGGCTTATTTTATCCTCCAAAGAGTCACTGTCAGATAATTCTGCTTCTTCATTTTCATACTCTTTAATAACGTTCTGCAAAATTTGTTCATCACTTAAATACTCGTTTTCCAAATCATCATCACCAGTCACCCATTCTTGAATGTCTTCATCTTGGATTCTGTCTCTGCCAGTTGATGCTGACTTTGTCAGGTCGTTTAAAAGTTCTGCATTACAATTATCTTCCTGTACACCTGATACCTGGATCAAATCTTCATTTTCAGTGCCATTAACTATTTTTTCAATATCTGGCCAGGCCTTCTGCCAAGATTTGACAAGTGTTGTACTGGGAATTTCATTGTAGGATTTGGCAGTTATGTAGATAACATCCTTAATGGTAATTTCTTTCAGTGCCGAGACTAGATCAATACAATCAGAGTCCTTTTCCCCTAAGATTTCTGATGGAAGCTTGTGCCGATATTGCCTTTTAAAACATTCTATCACGCCCTGATCCATAGGTTGGATAAGACTTGTAACATTGGCAGGCAGAAAAAGAAATTTTATTCCAGGTCACACTCAAGTTCATGAGGATGGGTTCCAGCATTGTCAAGTACTAAAATAGCTTTTTCTGGCAACTTGCGCTTTTTTAAGAATCTCTTGACTTAAGGAACGAATTCATTTACAAACCAGTCAATAAAGATGTTTGAGTCCATCTATGCCAACTTTTGGGCCCGATAAACTACAGGAAGAGATGAAACATTGACATGTTTAAAGGCTCGGGGTTTCTGGGATTTACCAATGACCAAAAGAGGAAGATTATGCTCGCCAGATGCATTTGAACACAGGGCTACTGTTATTTGCTCCTTGTTTAATTTAAACCCAGAAGCTGAACTTCTGGAATCCCCAACAGAGAATGTCTTTTGTGGCAAACCCACAATTTAGCCCTGTCTCGTCCATGTTATAGACCTTATCTGGAACAAGCTTCTCTTCTTGAATTATCTTTTCCAGTTTCACTGTGAATTCACTTGCCGAAGGAGCATCTGCAGACATTTTTTCACCACAGATATTTACAAATGTAACACCATGTCTCTTTTTCCATCAGTCAAGCCAGCCATTGCTGGCCACAAACTCAGTGTTTCCTTCCATTTTTTATGTAAAATCATGGCTTTTTCTTTCAAAACTGGACCTGATATTGGAGTGCCCCTCCTTCTTTACTGCAAAAACCATAGCCACAAGGCGTCATCAACCATCTCATTGGAAGGTTTCCTCAAGTACCACCGTTTAGATAAAACCTTTTCACTCTCAATTGTGTACAAAAGTCAATCAAAGTCCTTCGATTGTGACACCAGTCATTAACCGTGCTTTTTCCTATGTTTAATTCGGCACATATTTTTGCTATGGACTCGCCTTTGTCAATGTGTTCGATAGCGTTGAGTTTTTGTTTCACTGTCACCACGTTACATTTTCATTTTGATGCACTCATTTTTTTATTTCGCAAAACTAAACTTTAGATAAAAATACCACTTAAAACTTAAACACGACTCACAAAAATAAGTGTCATAATAAAACAATTACAATACTGTATACTGTAGTGAAAATCCGCACAGTAGAGATCGACCACCTGCTAAGAGATTACATACTCAACTGAGTTATTGGCAACAGTTAGGCCTAAATGTAAACAAACTGACCGGATGAGCGCTTCCATCACGTTGTCGTCTGCCGCCAATACTTATCATGTTGCTAAATGTCTGCAAGCCATGGGAAAAACAATGTTATATTGATTCCAAGAAGCGACTGGATAAACTGAGGACCAGTAAATCAGAGGCCAGTTATGAGGGGTTCTACTGTATTGAAACTTCAAATTAACAATTACATCAGATAAAAATGCCTAAAGCAGTTATTACCTTTATATGTTTATAAGAAAATGGTTATTATAATTTGATGCCCCTTCTAACTCGGCGCCTGGGGCACATGCCCTCGCTGCCCCTCCTTGGATCTGGCCCTGACCTGGGTAATAGGTAGCTGTGCTGCCTCACTTGTCTACACCATCTCTAAGCATGGTGTCTGCCTGAAGCTGTCCTATTGTATGTTGCAATAATTTGCTGCTCGCAGTCCTATATCCTGGCATAGAAGACTCCCTGCCTGCAGAGACCTTGGCTGGTCTATATACATCCGGATTGGTAATCAGGTCAGGTATTTGTTTAACGATTTCTCACTTCATATTTGGTTATTCCTCATTAGCATTTTTTGATAGTTACTGAACGCTTGCTTCAGGCTATTATTTTTATTGTATCTTGTTCAGAACAAGATTAACCTTTCTTATATTTGTGAAAATCAGTTTCACTTCATCACCTTGGAATCACATGTATTCCTTACAATTGTTTTATATTTTTCACTTTTCATGTTCTTCTGGTTGGTTCCAGTCTTATATTCTCTGGAGGGTTCCAGATTCATTCCTTATTCTGTGTGTGATATGTCTACATATTGAATTATGTTATTTTCTGCCAGTCAGTTATTGGTATTTTCACATTAAGCTTTTATTTATCAACTCAGTCACATTCTGACACTTTTTATTAATGAGGTGTTTCCGCATCCATCTCACTTTTTGGTTGCTCAGTCATAACTGTTTTTCATGAATTATTCTATTCATTTGTATTAACACAATTGCTGTCACATTCAGCATTAATCTTTTGATTGTTAGGTTATGTTTTACATTTTCTAATCCCATAAAGCCTTCCGATAAGCGCTTTTGGTTAAACTTTTTTGTATTTACTTGCATATCTTTGAATATATGCCTTCCAAATAAATATGTATTTCACTTATTAATGATAAATATTCATTTGTATTTTGGATTATTATCCTAAGCTCCTACCTTTTTTCAAGTTTGTGAATTTATCATCAAATTCTACTTATTCCATTTTTACGCTTTTATCTCTGCCATTTTTTTTAAAGTCTAGATTATTAAAGATTGTTATTATATTTACCTAGTAGTTTTCTGTAAAGTGTAACGTTTTTAGTTCAAAAATTTCTAGTTTCGTTCAAAATTTAGACTTTATGAATAATCAATAAGCTACTGTTCTAGATTTTTCGATTTTAGACTCTAATAGTAGGCCTACCTATTTGATTCAAAATTTACTCATTTGAGTATTGAAGAGCGTGAATTGTATTTTGAAAATTGAAAGTGACATAACCAACATTTTGATTTGGACAGTATAGTATAGATTGGAAATGGGACAGTTTTGGGCAGAGCCTGTTGTGCCTTACCTCTTGTTAAGTATTTGTATATGATGTGATAAATAGATAAATAAAGCATTTGTTTGTCATGCTCATTCTCAGGAATTTACTATTGCCTACTATTGTGATTTCATATTCTGTATTAAATCTATTGAACTGTTTTACTTATACCCTGACTTATCATTTGGCATACCATTGATTACATCCGTTACTTCAAGTATTCATTTCAGATAAAACAAAATCATTTTACAATCAATGATGATCATTGTTTGTACAACGATTGCTACTGTACCTAGGAAATTTTATGTTTGTTTTGGTCATTTTAGCAAAACTACAAATTCCCGGGTAGCTGTCTAGTTGTCACCCCGACTACTTGCCACCTGGTCATTTTGGCCATAGGCGACTACTTGTACCCTCGTGAAAATATGCCATTGCCATCAAGTTGTCCCCCCGACTACTTGACACCTACTAGACCGGAGGTGTCAACTAGTCCTAACCATACATGACAACTTGACACCTCGCACCCTTACGTCAGGGTGTCCCCCCGACTAGTTGTCACCTACTGAGAAAGGATACAACTAGACGGGTATGTCTCACGTCTACTTGTCCCCTAAAAACTAGTTTTAAAAGGGGACAACTAGTTGGGGTGTCAAGTAGTCGGGGTGGCACCTAGTCGTGTACCACAAATCCCCAATTTAGCAGCAATTTATTAAATATTACATTACTACATCTCAAAAGTACAGTCCACTTTTTGTATGACTCAAATATATCAATCAATGTCTTACTCTTAAATTATGGAGAAATACCTCAACATCTCATACCATACAATCAAATAATAATTATTAAACAAATTAGGCTAGGGTACATTGTAAAGTCATGGTCTTTGAACAGAAAAAGTAACTTATTTTGAATCCCTAAAATTTGTATTATGATTGAATTGTCCTAAAAATCTTTATCTAGGGCAATATCCCACCTGTGCATGTAAGGGACAGGTGGGATATTATCTAGGTCATAATAAAGGTTTATATCCTAGGTCTAGGATAGAATCTTCCTAATCTAGGTCATATTTATAACGTTTCATTATTGATAAATTGAATTTTGCCAAAAGTACTTGCAAGCCAGTTATTGACGGAATAGTTTTCCTTTTTTTAACCATTTTCCAGATTCCTCATCTTATTGTTGTAGTCACACTTGAAGTGAATTAGATTTATATTGTAAAAATGTTCTCTCATAGTTACAAGCAAAATTATTGATGGGGCTGTTCACCTTGTTTGTGAACTATCTTTCAATCTTTATTGTAGTAAGTCACACATAATCACTTTCAATTTTTGCAGGATATTCTGGTTACTGGCTCTAGCTCTTGTTTACACAGGAATGACTATCACTATCACTGCGCAAGTGAGAAACTATCTGAGCAGCCCAGTTCTGATGTCACTCAATGGAGAAATAACGCCAACTTGGGACATTCCTTTCCCAGCCATCTCATTCTGCAGTGAAAATCAAATCAATCCGTCCTTAATCAACTTAACCGAGCTCATCAACAAACAAAACCGAACAATAGAAGAGTAGGTGTCTATACAATGTAAATATATGGGTTTCAATTTTTTCCAAGTTGAGAATTAGTATTTTTTAAACAATTGCTATTTTGATTCATTATACTTAGGCATATATGCCTATAAACACCCTGATTTTCAATAGAATTATTGGCATCAGTCGGTAAAGCATGAGATTTGATATAATTATATAATTAGGTCGTGGTTTTCTAATAGTATTCAGTCTTAAAAAATCTTGATAGGCCTAGGTATGGGCTTCTCCTATAACTCTTGTAATTCAATAAAAAATAAATATATATAAATATGATACTTATACAATAGTGTTGAGGAATAAAAAATAAATTGCACACCATAAACGTTTCATACATATATTAAACAAATAATGCAAAAAAAATAAATCGAGGCAAAAAATATATAAAGAGCGATAGAAAAATATAATATAAAAATAGAACAATAATTGAAATCAATAAAATATCACAGGCTAAATTTTATATTCTAGATTTATGGCACGAATCATTACCATGTGCCTTTATCTTAAAATCATATGCATTCTTTTGCACGTAGCTGCGATATGCGCTTGCTAATACTTGTCGACTTGGACAATTCAATTAAAAAATATGTGCTTTAAGATCAGCTTGATAAATTAGCCACTAATAATCCAAATATATGTATATTAAAATCTCTAGTACTTAGTAGATTTCTTTGTATCGAATATATATTTTTATCTCAGGGTGCAAGATTCGGCACCTGACGGAATAGGTAGAGCCTATATCTAGTGAATTAGAGCTATAATAAACTATCGCAAATTATATTGCAAAAATTAAATGTCATATGCATATGTTTTAATAGCCTAGATTTTATACTTCTTTGATTTAATAGAAATTTCTGAAATATTGATCTATATTTTTCTTTCAATAAAATACCTTTAATACTAATTTTACTTGCGCAAGTATTACTCTTATTAATTTCTTAATTTATAATAAAAACCCTTTCGACGAGCTAGCTTTGATTATTAGATTAATTCGAAGCACTAGGGCGCCCATCACTAATTCAAATTTATCACTCACGTGTCGAAAATCTTCTTGTAAGCCGCCGATGTCGATCCAACTCCATGTGGTCTGGGAATATGGTAGCCGGAATCGTCTCCTCCAAGGGGTTATAAATTTATTTAAAAAATGAAAATGACTTCTGCTTCACAATAGCATCACGAAGTCTTTTAAGAAATTTAATAATTTAATTTAACTTTAACTTTTACAAAATCATTATCAAGGTACTACGCTCTAAAATATTTGGGGTCCTCTCCTGGTGGCATTTGGTTGGCGAGTGCTGGTTCTCCTTTCTCAATTTTTACAAATCTTATTTCCGACTTTCAAATTAACATAAAATTTGAATATCTTAGTCCTCCGCCATTTAGGTTCAAATAGATCGTACAAAAAATATCAAATTATTGCTTAGATTGTATGATTAATAATATTTCTTTGCTTCCGAGCCATATCGATAACATAGACTATACAACAATTCAACATAGATTCCAAACATTTATAGAAATATATATAAATATTTTTGAATTGGCCTACAATTGCCGCCTATTAACTGCCGTTTTACTATTGGTGCATGCAAATTTTATTCGGTATTCATGCGCCTGGTACCTCTTATTTCCTGAATACATTAAATTATTTTTATTTGGTTTATTTGTTATGCTCTTTACATGCTAGCTAATATTCTATACATTAATATTAATTCCATGCTACCTAATAATTAGCCACGTGATCAGGTGTTTTTTCACATTGCACACTATTTGATTGCAATAGAGCTCTGCCAAGGGTTTTGGTCAGATTCTACGTTTCTCGATTTGATCGATCTCTAGGTCACCGATCCGTGAATACATGTACCTAACCTCAATCTTCAAAAATATTTTATATAATAATCTATTTATTAGCAACAAAATTTCTTCAAATCCTTTTTTAGGTTTTTGTACCACTTAGCCAGAACAAGCTGATGCTATCTAATCTTAGTTATTATCTATTTGGCGATATTAGCCAGTTACTTTATTTTCAGACCTATTACTATTTCGGTTGGGGATTTTTATCTACCCAAATTCGATACTTTACACGCGCCCCTGGGTTTGAATTCAAAATATTTGAGAATCACAATGTTTTTAATGAAAACCCACCCTTCAATTCATCGATATATACTATACTTTATTTATAAATTATACTCTCATATTTCTATCACAGTTCGCAGACATATTTGCTGCATCTCCTTTATACCTTTATCAAATACAATAACAAATTCTCCTCCTCAACACACATAAAATATCATAAATATAATCTTCTAAACGCACTCCTCTTGACAACACTTAAAAACATAATATTTTTAAATTCGACGCTTGCTGGGCCGCCAACCTAACTACACACATTTCATGATTCTCACAAATGATTCCTTTTAGACAATAATTTCGATTCACAAAACTTCTGGGCTTATATCTTATAGTATTTCTTAGGTCTTAATATAAATAATTTTCTATACATCAGGTATAATACTTTTCTTTTGCTAATGGCTCTTTGGTTTTTTGGTAGCTTGCATTCACTTTAGGTCTTTTCAGGTAACAAACGTGGCATAATTAAAAGTAATAAATATAAAACATATAAATAAATATACCGACATTAATAAATATAATAAATAACAATAATAAATAACAATTTTGGGGTAACCATACTTTTTCATAATCACATGTTTACAGGCATTACATATTTGATTCAGGTGGCCTTGCCCAGCTGGTCACTGGCTCTACAGAATTTGCTGTCGACTTTCATAATTAACCTAACTGCTGCATTTTTTCCTTTCAAAGGTAATTAACAATTTTTAAACATACTATCCCCGCTTGTGTCCTTTTTTAGTGGATGTAGCTAATTTAATTACACATTTAAAAATTATTCTTTTTCTTATTGCAGGCTTCTAATGGCTGGAAGGAATTAAAACACTGGATTGTTGCCATGCGGTCCTATGCCAAGATTAATTTTATTAAGGAAGGTCAGTAATCGGTTTGATAATAATGTTTTCCTTGATTTCTTATCATATTTATTTCAAATTCAACGATATTGCATGTGGAAATGTTGTGATTTACTTGCATCTTCTTGCATTCTGTTTGTAGATGTTGTAGGCTGGTGAGGTTATCTGCTGTTGATTTGTGAGGCTGTCCTATTGATAATTTTTTTTCATCATAAATTTAAAGCCCTTGTATCTTGTGTATTCTTTCTTCAAATAACTCCTTGTTTCATTAATGGTAATTCCTTTCAATCCATTCTTATTCCAATCATCATGTAATTTTAATTCATCTTTCCTCTTATATTCATTTAATATTCTTGATCTCGGTTCATTATAACTCATTATGCTCAAGACAATAAACATTTTTATAATATTAGCTTCCCAATTATCAATAATAGATTCATTTAACAACAACAATACAATATTTTTCGTCCTATCCACAACACAGTCTTTTATCCATATCACAGCCATTATAACAAATATTAAACACCATATCCAAACATTTATCATCTTTTTAATAGCATAATCTCTCATCATATCATATCCAGGTACTTCCACTTTCTTTATATTATTTTTTAATTCTTCCAGTCTTATTAGCCACCGTTTATCCTTTATCAAACTCAATACGTAGTCCATTTCGTTGTTGCCCATGCATGAATCCGTAATAGTCCTTCTAATAGCTTCGGTTCTATCCCATTCTTTTGGCCTATTCTTCCGGTCACATCGCTGAATATCTCTCTTAAAGCGTATGTGCCGCGGATGCATGCCTTCGGTCCGCTCCTGTCCTCCTCGGTGTCGGTCCGGTGTTCTTCTTTGCCTCTTGAAGCGTGCATGCGGCCGGTATGCGCGCGCGCGGTTCCTCCTTCGTTTCTTCTTCCGCCTCCGGGCCTTGCGGTGCATGTTTCTCTTTCTATCCTGTATGCTGTCCTCTCTGTCCTGATGTCGGCCGTCCGGTGTCCTCGGGCGCTTCCGTCTCCGGGCCTTGCGGTGGTCGCTCCTCTTGTCCTGGATGCCGTCCTCCCTGGTGTCATCCTCTCGTTCTTCCATGGGGTCCTTGGTTTGCCGTGTGGTGGAATGATGCGCGGGTGTAGGCTCTGTGTGCGGATGCATGGTGGTGGTCAAAACAGGTAGTATAGTGACGGTCTCTTGATGCGCGGGTATGACGTGCAGGTACATGGTGGCGGTCTCCTCCTGGTAACTTTTTATATTATTTATTAGTGACTCTTCGGCGGCGGGTTGCTCTTCGGTGGGGAACAGGATACTTAAAATTGGTTGTTGCTTGTGGCTGGTTTTAATTGCATTGTTGGCGGCGGTTTTTGATGGTAGGCTGTCTTGTATTGACTTCTGTTTTTCTAATATTTTCGGTTCTTCTAATAATGTTTTCGGTAAATCACTTCTGAAATGTGGTGTATGACGTTGAAATATCCTGCTTTTCTTGGTTTGTTTCATTTGAGCTTGTGCTTGTTATATCGGGGGTATCATATAGTCCTGGTTTATTAGCTGTAGTTTTCTGTATATCTGGTGGCGGGTCGTTGGGTGCTGGGTTCTGGGTTTTTTGTTGATTCAATCCTATTGCATGTGCTAATGTATAATTTGTACTTACTTGTTGAGGTGGCGGTTTATAATTTCTGTTGTAATTGTTTTGTGTGTGATTATTATGTGAGTTTAATCGATCACGGCCATAATAGTGATTCTTACGATTGCTCTGCTGGGCATAGTGGTTGGTTGTGCGATTTTGAAATTTTTCATTATTCCAGTTACCATTTTGCCTGTGCTCATAGCGGCGTTCAAATTGAGGGGCAGATCGGTAGCGGTCATATGATACCGGTTCATAATTTTGGCTGTTATACTGACTAAATTTTGGGTTATGTTGATTTTGTGCGTATCTCTGGTCTGAACGGTGGTTTGATATTGCCATCACAGACTGTATGCCATATAAATGATTTATCAGCTGCTTGCAATCAGTAATGGGTTGTGTGGCGAGTGCCATTCTAACTTGATACGGTAGCTTCTTTAAAATAATACTTGCTAATGCCGATTCATTAATGGGCTCGCTCAATTGAGAATTTTTAAACTGTAGGGCAGTGACGAAAGTGGTACATGCACCGTCTAAGTTAGGGTTGAAATCGCATGATATAATGTCCGCTAGCACGTCCAACTGTTTACTTCTGCTCCAATACTGTTCCAGGAAGACAGCTACAAACTCATCCAATGATGTAAATTCATGGGCTCTACTCCGAAAGAACATCAGGGGTTCGCCAATCAATAAACTAGTCAAACGAAGACGCCAAAAATTCCAAGAGGTAGGTGCGAGAGTTTGTACTAATTTTATCTGATCAATGAATGGTTGAGGTTGCAAATGGCGATCAGTATTATCAAATTTTCCCAGTCCTTGTAATATACTATGTACGTTGAGGTTGTCTGTTTGAATCCCTTGAGGTCGTTGTTGAATATGATTTTCTAATGCTGTTATTTTTTCCTGTGTTATCTGCCATTGACTATTATGTGTAATTTTATTTGCGTTTATTTCTTGATTTAATTGAGTCAGAGTGGATTTTTGAATTAGTAGAGTTCCGTTTAAAGCTTTACAGGTTTCTGTGTTTTGATTTATGCTACCTTGCAGTTGGTTCATTTTTGTGGACATATTAATCTGTTTATTTTGTATTTCTTTAATACTGTTAATATTTTTGTCAACTGTAGTTGTTAAGGTTTGATTGGCAACGGTAATTTGTTTGTGGATTTCTTGGTGGCAATCGGCCTTAATGTTATTTGTTATATCCTGAATGGGTGTAGTGATTTGTGTGGTTAGGTTATCTATCCTTTCATTGAGTTCACATGTAACCGTATCCAACCTTTCCGATAATCCTGCCGTAACTTTATCCTGACTTTCGTTTTGTAGAGTTATCATTGCTTTTAATTCTTCCCTATGATTCTCTACTTTAGTTTCAATATTATCCAACCGTTGTTCTACTGATTTTATAGCGCCTGCGGTCTCTTTCATGCCCTGTTCCACTGTTTGTTTATTTTCCTCTTTTACTGTAGCAATCTCTTTTTTAATCTCCTGCATCATATTATCCATTGTTTTTTGTAACATAATATTGAAAGTACTGCTAGTTTGTTCCATTATTACCTTTTGAAGCGGATCTAACTCTGTGATTGAAAATATACTTTGTTTGCCCAGGTGTGACTCGGCCTCCGGCGATGCGGGTTCTGCAGGCTGCTCCTCGCCCCCTTCAAAGTTGATCTCTACTATCCGTTGATTCAATGGTGTGTCAGCGGCGTCGATTCGAGTGGATGATAGAGGTTGCAGACCTGGTGGATCGAAGATTATCGACCCGACGCTTCCTGGTTCCCTTTCTCGTGGCGTATTGGCATCTACCGTGGTGGGGTTTGATGTGCTTGGAGTCGACAAAGTGGGATCTGTGCAACCGCCGTACATATATGAAACTTCAGAGTTTGCGGGAGTGTGATTCATTATGTCAAATATGATAAATGCTAATTAAAAAGTGATAAAATGATAAGCGAAAATGCTTAAAAAAGAGACACAAACCGGGACTTACAGTGAAACAGTGATGTGCAAAGTGTTTGGATACTCAAAGACAAGGTATTTATACTTAAGTTTTTTATAATGCTCTAGCGCCCCCAATGTTTTGTTTTAATTTATTCTTGGCTAGTTTACAGGCTGTGACTTATTTTCCAACCGGCTTAAACACATAATATATTTTTGACTAGAAAGTAATAGCAGTTTAGGCTTATAAAATATAATCTCTCTCTATAAACATGTATTTTTTACAGTACTAATAATATAAAATTTTCTTTAAAACATATAATTTCTCTTATTTAAAGCTATTGATTCCCCAAAAAGTAATACAAATTTCACTTCGCCAGTTTTCCTCAAAACTTGTATAAGTTATCTATAATTTTCAATATGGTTATTGACTTAATTTCAAATAATTATTCAATGAGCTTGGCTCTCATCATCAGTCCCACGTTGGTATGGCATGTTTTTATGTCACGTTATTCTTTATATTTAAATAACGATTAGCCTCCTGCTTGGCATCAGTCGGTAAAGCATGAGATTTGATATAATTATATAATTAGGTCGTGGTTTTCTAATAGTATTCAGTCTTAAAAAATCTTGATAGGCCTAGGTATGGGCTTCTCCTATAACTCTTGTAATTCAATAAAAAATAAATATATATAAATATGATACTTATACAATAGTGTTGAGGAATAAAAAATAAATTGCACACCATAAACGTTTCATACATATATTAAACAAATAATGCAAAAAATAAATCGAGGCAAAAAATATATAAAGAGCGATAAAAAATATAATATAAAAATAGAACAATAATTGAAATCAATAAAATATCACAGGCTAAATTTTATATTCTAGATTTATGGCACGAATCATTACCATGTGCCTTTATCTTAAAATCATATGCATTCTTTTGCATGTAGCTGCGATATGCGCTTGCTAATACTTGTCGACTTGGACAATTCAATTAAAAATATGTGCTTTAAGATCAGCTTGATAAATTAGCCACTAATAATCCAAATATATGTATATTAAAATCTCTAGTACTTAGTAGATTTCTTTGTATCGAATATATATTTTTATCTCAGGGTGCAAGATTCGGCACCTGACGGAATAGGTAGAGCCATTCATCTAGTGAATTAGAGCTATAATAAACTATCGCAAATTATATTGCAAAAATTAAATGTCATATGCATATGTTTTAATAGCCTAGATTTTATACTTCTTTGATTTAATAGAAATTTCTGAAATATTGATCTATATTTTTCTTTCAATAAAATACCTTTAATACTAATTTTACTTGCGCAAGTATTACTCTTATTAATTTCTTAATTTATAATAAAAACCCTTTCGACGAGCTAGCTTTGATTATTAGATTAATTCGAAGCACTAGGGCGCCCATCACTAATTCAAATTTATCACTCACGTGTCGAAAATCTTCTTGTAAGCCGCCGATGTCGATCCAACTCCATGTGGTCCGGGAATATGGTAGCCGGAATCGTCTCCTCCAAGGGGTTATAAATTTATTTAAAAAATGAAAATGACTTCTGCTTCACAATAGCATCACGAAGTCTTTTAAGAAATTTAATAATTTAATTTAACTTTAACTTTTACAAAATCATTATCAAGGTACTACGCTCTAAAATATTTGGGGTCCTCTCCTGGTGGCATTTGGTTGGTGAGTGCTGGTTCTCCTTTCTCAATTTTTACAAATCTTATTTCCGACTTTCAAATTAACATAAAATTTGAATATCTTAGTCCTCTGCCATTTAGGTTCAAATAGATCGTACAAAAAATATCAAATTATTGCTTAGATTGTATGATTAATAATATTTCTTTGCTTCCGAGCCATATCGATAACATAGACTATACAACATTCAACATAGATTCCGAACATTTATAGAAATATATATAAATATTTTTGAATTGGCCTACAATTGCCGCCTATTAACTGCCGTTTTACTATTGGTGCATGCAAATTTTATTCGGTATTCATGCGCCTGGTACCTCTTATTTCCTGAATACATTAAATTATTTTTATTTGGTTTATTTGTTATGCTCTTTACATGCTAGCTAATATTCTATACATTAATATTAATTCCATGCTACCTAATAATTAGCCACGTGATCAGGTGTTTTTTCACATTGCACACTATTTGATTGCAATAGAGCTCTGACAAGGCTTTGGCCCACACCTCGATATTGCAGATCTCCGCCTGGTGTTGCTCCAGGCCGGTTTGACTCAGAAGGGAAATGGGTTGAGCAAGCAAGTAACTTTGAGGTGACCTCAGGCTTTGCATGCCACTGAAACACCCTAGCGGATGGCTGAAAGAGTTGCCTGTGAGCGTGGTAACTCCACTGCTGGGGTAATGTGTTGTTTAAGGAGGGACTTGCGAAGCTAGTGACTCCTGCCGCTCTAGGATGAGAAAAAGGATAAGAAGCTGAGAAGGAAAACCCAGCTCTGGGATAAGTATGCCCGACGACAGAGAGTAAGAATAGTGGCTGCGGTCACACTGTGTATAATGCAGCCGTGGGCGCCATCCCGTGGAAGGGTTATTTGGAGAGGATAGAAAGCAGTCACCCCACTCTTCGCGGGTGCAAATAGCCAAGCTTCGCTGGATTTCAGCTAAGCTAGCCGATCTTAACCTAGCGCCGCAGTGCAGGATGGTTTCTCACAGCTTGGCGTTGTTGTCATTTGAGATGGGTGTCTGGCTTGGAAGTGTTTCGGCCGCATTGCAGGATGACTGTTAACAGTTGCCAGAAGATCAACAGCTGGGTTTTTTTCGTTATTTTTCGTGATAGAGAAATTCTGATTGCAGATTCGTTTTCAGCAACCCCAAGTTTAGCCTGAAGGCTCAGAATGTCAACAATATTTTTAAATAATTAAAAATTATCATGAAAAGTCATTAATATGGTAGTACACCACGTTTCTGGAAACTTTTTACTGGTGACTGGAGTTATTATTGACACACAAAAATAAAAATAGTCGTGAGAAAGAAAACTGCTGATGAACGCGAATAAGATCGTCACTCCATTGTTCTATTGTCTCAGCTGCTTGGCTGAGCCTGGCTGGAGGGATCAAATAACCGACTGGATTGATCTTTCGTCTGTCCGCTAGGCGGAACTACGCCGACCATTGCTGGGTGGAAGATGTTACTGCGGCCGCTCGCATTCCCACCAACGCTGCTATTACTTGCTGTCTCAGCACCTAGTCCGAGTCAGACAAGCATCCAGCCTGCACTGCGGAGCTAGGTTTAGGTCTTGCTCAAGGTGTGAAGGGAAAGGATATAGAGCAAATGGAGGAATCAGCAGAATAGCGCCATAGTCAAGTGTACGGGGTTCCCAGACAAGAGTGACGCCAGTATGCTACTCCACTCTTGGGTTTGGAGGTGATGTGGGTTCAGATGTACCTACTGGCTTGAATAGCCATGTTACCCATTGGCACTGTGCGTGCCCACCGCATGGCTATACAGAGTGTGTCTTGCACCCTCATGTACATGGTAACTGGAATTTGTCCAGTTAACCACAACAAAGTCGGCTGTCACTGTCTAAGCAGTAGACCTGTGTTACCCAACTAGTTGCAACTGGTTGAGCCCATGTCTTTTGGATCTTACAATGCAAATCTCCTTCTAAGATGAATTGCGTTCCACTACTCCAGTAAGTTCCAGGATCCACGACTTCCATGCCCAAGAGATTCCACACAAGCCACAGATGTAGGCAACCATTAACCCTATGCATTATTACCCAGCCTATCTACCTGCACCAATGTGACTATGACCACTATCATAGAGGTGACTACACTCACCTAACTCATTAACCACCCGGGATAGACTAGACTGCTCTAGCTTCAGAAGAGAATCGAGTAGGGGGTGAGAGTGTCTACTGCACTGACTCGAGACCTTGGATCTCCTATTGGTAAGAGATCGTTCAGGCGAATATTTGATAAGAGAGCATCTAAAGCCCTAAAGGCCATCTCAATACAAAATAGGCATTTTGTGTTGTGACAGCATGTTTTGATATAATGAGAAACCTTTTGTGTAATTAGTTATTCATAATACCTTGCTTACATCAGTAATAAATTTCAATAATGTATTAGAATTGTTAATTTCACTGATGATCAAAAACTGTGTAGGAATAAAATAGAAATTGATTGAGGAATTCATTGACATTCTCATCCTCCTCCTCCTCTGCCTCCTGAGCTTCCTCATCCTGCTGAGCTCCCTCATCAATATTTGCGACAGGTGGTGATGGTGGGGGTGGAACCAGCTCGAAGGGTGGTGGGGATGCTGGTAATGGCAGGTCAACATCATGCAGGAGGATTTGCATGTCCTCCTGCCCGTCCTGTGCCTCCTGAGCTTCCTCATCCTGCTGAGCTTCCTCATCAATATTTGTGACAGGTTGTGATGGTGGGGGTGGAACCAGCTCAAAGGGTGGTGGGGATGCTGGTAATGGCAGGTCAACATCGTGCAGGAGGATTTGCATGTCCTCCTGCCCGTCTATGTCTTCTGCAGCCGGTACCTCTACTGCAGCCCACTCCTCAATATCCATTACGAGTGGTGGTGGTGTTGGGGGTGGAGGAGCTTCCACCACCCTTGGCATGGGGCAAACGACACTCACAGGTAATTGATGGAGATTGCAATCCTCCAGCAATACACAACAATAACGTCTGCATTGGTTGATGATGTACTCGTTAACTACTACAACATCCTCATCACTGGAGGAGACACTACTACATCTGCTTTGGTTGATGACATACTCGTTAACTACTACAACATCCTCATCACTGGAGGAGTCACTACTACAGAATATTCCCGACATTTCACAAAAACATGCACTTGAAAAAACTGAAAGCACCCTACCAGTATCTCTGCTACCAGGAGAATGAAGTTTGCATCCCAAGATAGCCAAACTCTCAAGTCCCCCCCACTTAGTATAAACAGGATTTGTGTGGGTCACATCCTTCTGGATAGCAAACTTTTCGTTATTGGGAGTGACTTTAATCAAAATTTGCAATACTATCAATTTCCTCATTGAATATATTAGGCAACATCCTTTCCCATTTAGATATTCACATATCTCGTTAGTGGAAGATATAACTTTTTTCATTTTGTAGAAAGATTGGACAATCTTACCACCCAGGATGTTAAGCAATCACAGCATCCTGTCTTCATGATAAAATTGTCCACATCCTGTCATGACAAACTTTTCATCATCCTGCTCTGTGTGATAAACTTGTCTGTATCCTGCTTTGATAAAATTGTGTGTATCTCTATGCAGAGATATGCAGCTATGCAGAGATATGCAGAGATCTCTATGCAGCTCATGCTCTGGCATATATCCTGTCAGGAAGAGATAGTCAAACATCCCACAAGAATTGATTATACATGCTCAACACATAGCAATATCTATCACTATATAAATGATAATCAACAACTTTGTATCACCATTATGGATAAGTCTGTGATAGCAAGAGAGCTGCACAAGCCAGCTCGTAGGAGGTTTCCTACACGAATGGTTACTGTGAAAGGTCTTGATGACCTCTATCAGGCCAATCTTGTAGAAATGTTGCCCTATGCAAGACAGAACAAAGGCTATAGATATATTCTCAGACATGAATTCTAGAGTGTAATCAAATCATTGTATCACAAGGGATAAATTTTCCCAGTTATATTTCTCAGAACAGCATCCAATAGTATTCAGTCAGTCACTGTTCAGTCACTGTTCAGTCACTGATCAGTCAGTGTTCACTTACACATTACCGCAAACCACAAAGCATACATGGACTGTCAAGTCAACATCTCAGCATGAGAAGCCATGCTACATTGTGGTTGGACTAGGCTACAGACAGGGAGACGAGGTGTGGTAGCAGCTAATATATTACAGTGAATAGCAATAAATTGAAAAAGTAGCTGTCCATTTTATTACAAGTTGTCACGTTATTCTTTATATTTAAATAACGATTAGCCTCCTGCTTGGCATCAGTCGGTAAAGCATGAGATTTGATATAATTAGGTCGTGGTTTTCTAATAGTATTCAGTCTTAAAAAATCTTGATAGGCCTAGATATGGGCTTCTCCAATAACTCTTGTAATTCAATAAATAATAAATATATATAAATGATACTTATACTATAGAGTTGAGGAATAAAAAATAAATTGCACACCATGAAAGTTTCATACATATATTACATAAATAATGCAAAGATCAGTCGAGGCAAAAAATATATATAGAGCGATAAAAAAAATATAATATAAAAATAGAACAATAATTGAAATCAATAAAAATATCACAGGCTAACTTTATATTCTAGATTTATGGCACGAATCATTACCATGTGCCTTTATCTTAAAATCATATGCATTCTGTTGCATGTAGTTGCGATATGCGCTTGCTAATACTTGTCGACTTGGATAATTCAATCAAAAAATGTGTGCTCTAAGATCAGCTTGATAAATTAGCCACTAATAATCCAAATATATATATATATATTAAAATCTCTAGTATTTAGTAGATTTATTTGTATCGCATATATATTTTTATCTCAGGGTGCAAGATTCGGCACCTGACGGAATAGGTAGAGCCATTCATCTAGTGAATTAGAACTATAATAAATTATCGCAAATTGTATTGCAAAAAATTAAATATTATATGCATATGTTTTGATAGCCTAGATTTCGTACTTCTTTGATTAAATAGAAATTTCTAAAATATTGATCTATATTTTTCTTTCAATTAAATACCTTTAATACTAATTTTACTTGCGCAAGTATTACTCTTATTAATTTCTTAATTTATAATAAAACCCTTTCGGCGAGCTAGCTTTGATCATCAGATTAATTCGAAGCACTAGGGCGCCCATCACTAATTCAAATTTAATCACTCACGTGTCGAAAATCTTCTTGTAAGCCGCCGATGTCGATCCAACTCCATGTGGTCCGGGAATATGGTAGCCGGAATCGTCTCCTCCAAGGGGTTATAAATTTAATTCAAAATGAAAATGACTTCTGCTTCACAATAGCATCACGAAGTCTTTTAAGAAATTTAATAATTTACTTTAACTTTAACTTTTACAAAATCATTAGTAAGGTACTACGCTCTAAAATATTTGGGGTCCTCTTATGGTGGCATTTGGCTGGCGAGTGCTGGTTCTTCCTTCTCAAGTTTTACAGATCCTCTTTCCGACTTTCAAATTAGCATAAAATTTAAATATCTTAGTCCTCCGCCATTTAGGTTCAAATAGATCTTACAAAAAATACCAAAATATTGCTTAGATTATATGATTAATAATTTCTTTGCATTCGAGCCATATCGATAACATAGATTACACAAATTTTAACACAAAATCTAGTACATTTATATAAATATATAGAAATATTTTTGAACTGGCCTACAGTTGCCGCCTATTAACTGCCGTTTTACTATTGGTGCATGCAAATTTTATTCGGTATTCATGCGCCTGGTAACTCTTATTTCCTGAATACATTAAATTATTTTTATTTGGTTTTTTATTTATGCTCTTTGCATGCTAGTTAATATTCTATACATTAATATTAATTCCATGCTACCTAATAATTAGCCACGTGGACGGGTGTTTTTTCATATTGCACACCATCTGATTGCAATAAAGCTCTGCCAAGGGGTTTTGGTCAGATTCTACGTTCCTCGGTTTGATCGATCTCTAGGTCACCGATCCGTGAATACATGTACATAACCTCAATCTTCAAATATTTTATATAATAATCTATTTATGAGCAATAAACTTCCTTCAAATCCTTTTTAGGTTCTTGTACCATTTAGCCAGAACAAGCTGATGCTATCTAATCTTAGTTATTATCTATTTGGCGATATTAGCCAGTTACTTTATTTCAGACCTATTACTGTTTCTGTTAGGGCTTTTTGTCTACCCAGATTTAATATGTTACACGCGCCCCTGGGTTTGAATTCAAAATATTTGAGAATCACAATGTTTTTAATGAAAACCCACCCTTCAATACATCGATATACACTATACTTTATTTATAAATTATACTCTCATACTTCTATCACAGATCGCAGACATATTTGCTGCATCTCCTTTATACCTTTATCAAATACAATAACAAATTCTCCTCCTCAACACACATAAAATATCATAAATATAAACTTCTAAACATACTCCTCCTGACAACACTTAAAACATAGTAATTTTTAAATTCGCCGCTTGCAGGGCCGCCAACTTAACTACACACATTTCATAATTCTCATAAATGATTCCTTTTAGACAATAATTTCGATTCATAAACTTCTGGGCTCATATCTTATAGTATTTCTTAGGTCTTAATATAAATAATTTTCTATACATCAGGTACAATACTTTTCTTTTGCTAATGGCTCTTTGGTTTTGGTAGCTGGTATTCACTTTAAGTCTTTTTCAGGTAACAAACGTGGCATAATTAAAAGTAATAAATATAAAACATATAAATAAATATATCGACATTAATAAATATAATAAATAACAATAATAAATAACTTTTTGGGTACAGTATTTCTTTTTATAAACATATGTTCAACAGACGTCACATATTTGATTTAGGTGGCTTTGCTCAGCTGGTCGCTGTTCTACATTTCATAGTGCTACATGTTACATCAGAATTTGCTGTCGACTTTCATAACCAACCTAACTGCTCAATTTTTTCTCTTAAAAAGGTAATTAACAAATTTTAATTTTATTATCCCCGCTTGTGTCCTTTTTTATCTGATGTATATAATTTAATTACATATTTAAAAATTGTTCTTTTCCTTATTGCAGGCTTCTAATGGCTGGAAGGAATTAAACATTGGATTGTTGCCACAAGGTCCTATACCAATATTAAATTTATTAAGGAAGGTTAGTAATCGGTTTGATAATAATGTTTTCCTTGATTTCTTATCATATTTATTTCAAATTCGACGGTATTGCATGTAAAATTTCGTGGCTTTCCCGTATCTTTTAGTTTTCTGCTTGTAGCTGTTGTAGGCTGGCTAGGTTATCTGCTGTTGATTTGTGAGGCTGTCCTATTGATAATTTTTTCATCATAAATTTAAAGCCCATGTATCTGGTGTATCTTTTAAAACAATTCCTTGATCTGATTCTGTTTTCTTCTTTATTATTTCTATTTATTCCGTTGAGTCTCGATATTTTCACTTTAGTGGCATTGTTTATAATTCTAGTTACACCAATAAACGACTTTATAATATAAAGCTTCCAATCATCTTCATCCGATACTTTCCACTTAAAAATTCATTATTAGGCTTCATCATCATAATAAACAATTCAATAATATAACACTTCCAATCAACACTAATAAATTCTTTCAACAATAACATGGTCTTAATTATAGCATCACTTTTCAATATTATCACAGCCATGGTAATCCACACAATACAATAAATCAAAACATTAATTAGTTCTTTAATAATATAATCTTTCCACATATAATAGCCCGGTACTCCCATTTTATTAATATAATTCCTTGTTTCTTTCACTCTTATTAAGCACTTTCCATTCTTCATTAGTCCATCTTCCATTTCCTTGTTGCCCATGCATGTTTCGGTTTTATCCCATTGATTTGATCCGTTTTTCCGGTCACATCGTTGATCATCTCCCTTAAAACGAATGTGCCGCGGATGCACGCCGTCGGTCCGCTCCTGTTCTCCTCGGTGTTGGTTCGATGTCCTCCTTTGCCTCTTGAAGCGTGCATGCGGCTTCCATCGGCGCGCGCGGTTCCTCCTTCGTCGCTTCTTCCGCCTCCGGGCCTTGTGATGCATGTTCTCCCGAATGCCGTCCTCCTCGTCCTGATGTCGGCTGGGTGTCCTCGGGCGCCTCCGTCTCCGGGCCTTGCGGTGGTCGCTCCTCTTGTCCTGGATGCCGTCCTCTCGGTCTTCCATCTTAGGGTCCTTGGTCCGCTTCAGTGGGGTACAATGATATGGGTGCATAGATTCTATGCGCGGGTGCATGGTGTGCAGATACATGGTGGCGGTCTCCTCCTGGCAACTGTTTTATTTTTGGCAGTGGTGGGATTTCAGCATTATTATAGTGTATCGGTTCTTGTTGTAGGGTTGTGGCCGGTAGTGGTTCTTCGGTGGCGGGTTGCTCTTCGGCGGGAAACAATATACTTAAAATGGGTTGTTGCTTGCGGCTGGTTTTAATTGCATGTTTGGCGGCGGTTTTTTGTGGTAGGCTGTCTTGTATTGGCTTCGGTTCTTCTAATACTATTTTCGGTAAATCATTTCTAAAGGTGGTGTATGATGTTAAAATATCTGGATTTTCTTTGTTTGTTTCATTGGAGCTTGTAGGTGTTATATCGGGGGTATCATATAGTCCTGGTTTATTAGCTGTAGCTTTCTGTGTATCTGGTGGCGGGTTGTTGGGTGTTGGGTTCTGTGTTTTTTGGTGATTTGATCTGGACGCATGCTCTAATGTGTAGTTTGTACTTATTTGTTGAGGTGGCGGTTTATAATTTCTGTTGTAATTGTTTTGTGTGTGATTATTATGTGAGTTTAATCGATCACGGCCATCATAGTGATTCCTACGATTGCTCTGCTGGGCATAGTGGTTGGTTGTACGATTTTGAAATTTTTCATTATTCCAGTTACCATTTTGCCTGTGCTCATAGCGGCGTTCAAATTGAGGAGCAGATCGGTAGCGATCATATGATACCGGTTCATAATTTTGGCTGTTATGCTGATTAATTTTGAATTATGTTGATTTGGTGCGTATCTCTGGTCTGAGCGGTGGTTTGATATTGCCATTGCAGACTGTATGCCATATAAATGATTTATCAGCTGCTTGCAATCAGTAATGGGTTGTGTGGCGAGTGCCATTCTAACTTGATACGGTAGCTTCTTTAAAATAATACTTGCTAATGCCGATTCATTAATGGGCTCGCTCAATTGAGAATTTTTAAACTGTAGGGCAGTGACGAAAGTGGTACATGCACCGTCTAAGTTAGGGTTGAACTCGCATGATATGATGTCCGCTAGCACGTCCAACTGTTTACTTCTGCTCCAATACTGTTCCAGGAAGACAGCTACAAACTCATCCAATGATGTAAATTCATGGGCTCTACTCCGAAAGAACATCAGGGGTTCGCCAATCAATAAATTAGTCAAACGAAGACGCCAAAAATTCCAAGAGGTAGGTGCAAGAGTTTGTACTAATTTTATCTGATCAATGAATGGTTGAGGTTGCAAATGGCGATCAGTATTATCAAATTTTCCTAGTCCTTGTAATATACTATGTACGTTGAGGTTGTCTGTTTGAATCCCTTGAGGTCGTTGTTGAATATGATTTTCTAATGCTGTTATTTTTTCCTGTGTTATCTGCCATTGACTATTATGTGTAATTTTATTTGCGTTTACTTCTTGATTTAATTGAGTCAGAGTGGATTTTTGAATTAGTAGAGTTCCGTTTAAAGCTTTACAGGTTTCAGTATTTTGATTGATGCTACCTTGCAGTTGGTTCATTTTTGTGGACATATTAATCTGTTTATTTTGTATTTCTTTAATACTGTTAATATTTTTGTCAACTGTAGTTGTTAATGTTTGATTGGCAACGGTAATTTGTTTGTGGATTTCTTGGTGGCAATCGGCCTTAATGTTATTTGTTATATCCTGAATGGGTGTAGTGATTTGTATGGTTAGGTTATCTATCCTTTCGTTGAGCTCACATGTAACCGTATCCAACCTTTCCGATAATCCTGCCGTAACTTTATCCTGACTTTCTTTCTGTAGATTTATCATTGCTTTTAATTCTTCCCTATGATTCTCTACTTTAGCCTCAATAGTATCCAACCGTCGTTCTACTGATTTTATAGCGCCCGCTGTCTCTTTCATGCCCTGTTCCATTGTTTGCTTATTTGCCTCTTTCATTTCCACATTCTCTTTTTTAATCTCCTGCATCATTTTGTCCATTGTGTTTTGTAGCATAATATTGAACATACTGCTAGTTTGTTCCATCATTACCTTTTGAAAAGGATCTAGCTCTGTGACTGAAAATAGACTTTGTTTGCTCAGATGTGACTCGGCCTCTGGAGATGCGGGTTCGGCAGGCTGCTCCTCGCCCCCTTCAAAGTTGATCTCTACTATCCGTTGATTCAATGGTGTGTCAGCGGCGTCGATTCGAGTGGATGATAGAGGTTGCAGACCTGGTGGATCGAAGACTATCGACCCGACGCTTCCTGGTTCCCTTTCTCGTGGCGTATTGGCATCTACCGTGGTGGGGTTTGATGTGCTTGGAGTCGACAAAGTGGGATCTGTGCAACCGCCGTACATATATGAAACTTCAGAGTTTGCGGGAGTGTGATTCATTATGTCAAATATGATAAATGCTAATTAAACAGTGACAAAAATGATAAGCGAAGATGCTTAAAAAAGAGACACAAACCGGGACTTACAGTGAACAGTGATGTGTAAAGTGTTTGGATACTCTTACAACAAGGTATTTATACTTAAGTTTTTTACAATGCTCTAGCGCCCCCAATGTTTTGTTGATTTATTCTTGGCTAGTTTACAGGCTGCGACTTATTTTCCAACCGGCTTAAACACCTAATATATTTTTGACTAGAAAGTAATAGCAGTTTAGGCTTATAAAATATAATCTCTCTTTATAAACATGTAATTTTTCACAGTACTAATAATATAAAATTTTCTTTAAAACATATAATTTCTCTCTATTTAAAGCTCTTGTTTCCCCAAAAAGTAATACAAATTTCCCTTCGCCAGTTTTCCTCACAACTCGTATAAGTTATCTATAATTTTCAATATGGTTATTGACTTAATTTCAAATAATTATTCAATGAGCTTGGCTCTCATCATCAGTCCCACGTTGGTACGACATGTCTTTGTGCCGTATCCGTGGCCTATCACGTTGGGCGACATGTCTTTGTGTCACGTTATTCTTTATATTTAAATAACGATTAGCCTCCTGCTTGGCATCAGTCGGTAAAGCATGAGATTTGATATAATTAGGTCGTGGTTTTCTAATAGTATTCAGTCTTAAAAAATCTTGATAGGCCTAGATATGGGCTTCTCCAATAACTCTTGTAATTCAATAAATAATAAATATATATATAAATGATACTTATACTATAGAGTTGAGGAATAAAAAATAAATTGCACACCATGAAAGTTTCATACATATATTACATAAATAATGCAAAGATCAGTCGAGGCAAAAAATATATATAGAGCGATAAAAAAAATATAATATAAAAATAGAACAATAATTGAAATCAATAAAAATATCACAGGCTAACTTTATATTCTAGATTTATGGCACGAATCATTACCATGTGCCTTTATCTTAAAATCATATGCATTCTGTTGCATGTAGTTGCGATATGCGCTTGCTAATACTTGTCGACTTGGATAATTCAATCAAAAATGTGTGCTCTAAGATCAGCTTGATAAATTAGCCACTAATAATCCAAATATATATATATATATATTAAAATCTCTAGTATTTAGTAGATTTATTTGTATCGCATATATATTTTTATCTCAGGGTGCAAGATTCGGCACCTGACGGAATAGGTAGAGCCATTCATCTAGTGAATTAGAACTATAATAAATTATCGCAAATTGTATTGCAAAAAATTAAATATTATATGCATATGTTTTGATAGCCTAGATTTCGTACTTCTTTGATTAAATAGAAATTTCTAAAATATTGATCTATATTGTTCTTTCAATTAAATACCTTTAATACTAATTTTTACTTGCGCAAGTATTACTCTTATTAATTTCTTAATTTATAATAAAACCCTTTCGGCGAGCTAGCTTTGATCATCAGATTAATTCGAAGCACTAGGGCGCCCATCACTAATTCAAATTTAATCACTCACGTGTCGAAAATCTTCTTGTAAGCCGCCGATGTCGATCCAACTCCATGTGGTCCGGGAATATGGTAGCCGGAATCGTCTCCTCCAAGGGGTTATAAATTTAATTCAAAATGAAAATGACTTCTGCTTCACAATAGCATCACAAAGTCTTTTAAGAAATTTAATAATTTACTTTAACTTTAACTTTTACAAAATCATTAGTAAGGTACTACGCTCTAAAATATTTGGGGTCCTCTTATGGTGGCATTTGGCTGGCGAGTTCTGGTTCTTCCTTCTCAAGTTTTACAGATCCTCTTTCCGACTTTCAAATTAGCATAAAATTTAAATATCTTAGTCCTCCGCCATTTAGGTTCAAATAGATCTTACAAAAAATACCAAAATATTGCTTAGATTATATGATTAATAATTTCTTTGCATTCGAGCCATATCGATAACATAGATTACACAAATTTTAACACAAAATCTAGTACATTTATATAAATATATAGAAATATTTTTGAACTGGCCTACAGTTGCCGCCTATTAACTGCCGTTTTACTATTGGTGCATGTAAATTTTATTCGGTATTCATGCGCCTGGTAACTCTTATTTCCTGAATACATTAAATTATTTTTATTTGGTTTTTTATTTATGCTCTTTGCATGCTAGTTAATATTCTATACATTAATATTAATTCCATGCTACCTAATAATTAGCCACGTGGACGGGTGTTTTTTCATATTGCACACCATCTGATTGCAATAAAGCTCTGCCAAGGGGTTTTGGTCAGATTCTACGTTCCTCGGTTTGATCGATCTCTAGGTCACCGATCCGTGAATACATGTACATAACCTCAATCTTCAAATATTTTATATAATAATCTATTTATGAGCAATAAACTTCCTTCAAATCCTTTTTAGGTTCTTGTACCATTTTGCCAGAACAAGCTGATGCTATCTAATCTTAGTTATTATCTATTTGGCGATATTAGCCAGTTACTTTATTTCAGACCTATTACTGTTTCTGTTAGGGCTTTTTGTCTACCCAGATTTAATATGTTACAAAGTAAACAATACATTTCTGGAATTTGATCAAATTGTTACATTGAGATAATTCTTATAAGCAAATATATTTCAGAAAAAATATACAACAGTTTTGCAACATGTTTCATTTCAAAGATTATTCCTTTATATTGATAATACAACATTAAGTTTAGTCTTCGTCATATGCCATACCTGCCCCTATTGCACACATCAAGAACAAATTTTTTAAATACTTTTTTCTGCCTAACCATTCAAAAAAGTCATCGTTCAGCACATAGAAAATATAGAGTGCTTCTATTTCTTCTGACAATAGTGCACATTCACATTTTGACACTTTAGGCAAACCTCCTCGGTAACATACTGGCCAATGATCAAAAAACTCTCTACCCAAATGGTCTTCTAGAAAACAGTTGAATTCATTTGCAAGATAATCATGAGACACATAACTTACTTCTCCAATTCTGCTATTAGCTCATTCAATATAGTTTTCAAGTCTTTATTCATGTTCATAAAATACTCCAATCTATCTTTGTGCGACAGCATCTTGAAATCTGAAAACATTATACTAATATTATTAAACAATTTTTTCTTTTGAATCAAGTTTTACATTATTACTTTCCAATTGCTGCAGAACATGGAATACCATTTTTGAAAAATTCTAATGTATGTGTAGCATTACGATTTTTCGAAGGTGGAACTTCACATATAATGATACTATACCCAGTCATATCAACTGGTTCTCCTGTTGGAAATAGGCCTGTGTCGGGTACTAGGTGAAGGTGTGCTCTTAGCCAGATCAATGCATGCCTCTGTCCTTGCGATGTGCACCTTACATCCAACAATAGGGGTGTTCGGGGAAGTGCATCTAGGTCTGAGGTTGAGGATGAAGAGGTTAGGCTGCTGACATCAGACATTCGCCTTTCTGGTCTAGAGGATGGTGGTTCGTCTATCATTGAGGTGGTTGGGGACGGTACAGGGGAAGGTGGTGTACTAGGTTGTGATGACTCAAGAATTGAAGGTGATCTTGAGGGTGATGACTCGAAAATTGAAGGTGATCTTAAGGGTGATGTATATTGCGGTGGAAACTGGTGGTAGGATGGAGATCTTGGACGGGGTGGTTGGGAACTGTATTGTGAAGGGAACTGATGGTAGAGAGGGGAGGAGGGGCTGACTGACTGATGAGTAAGTGGGATACATTCGCTGTATAGTGGAGGTGGGCTATCGGGTCGGGGTGTAGGAGGAGGAGGAGGGTAGGAATATGATGTATTGCTCTCCATATCTGTGTGTCTGAAAACAACATACATGCTGTTAGCATAGAATTCTCTATCTATCTGATCACAAAACTTTTCCATTCAGGAATATAAAATAATAGGACAAAGTTGCAAGTTGCTAGCAACAATTATTGAAAGCTCAGTATTGAGGGGTAGGCAAACTACTGTAACAGATTGTATTATAATTTTAAAGAACTAAGACTTGTATCAAATGATTTTTTTTTGTCAAGTATTTTGTTTCTAGTAGGATGGAGATATTGGACAGGGTGGTTGGGAACTGTATTGTGGAGGGAACTGATGGTAGGGAGGGGAGGAGGGGCTGACTGACCGATGAGTAAGTGGGATACATTCGCTGTATAGTGGAGGTGGGCTATCGGGTTGGGGTATAGGAAGAGGAGGAGGGTAGGAATATGATGTATTGCTTTCCATATCTGTGTGTCTGAAAACGACATACATGCAGTTAGTATAGAATTCTCTATCTATTGTAACATATTGAAATTCGAATGGATAAATAAAAATTCCTACTTGAAGAAATTTATAGGTCTAAGTGGAATAATAGGCTAATATCGCCAAAGATGATAACGTTTAAAGATTAGGCATGTAAAAAACATATTAAAAAACCCAGACAAAAATAATTCAATGTATTAAGGAAGTAGGAGGTTCCTAGGCGCATGTATACTATAATAATTTGCATGCACCAATCAAATGGTAGCAATTGATAGGCGGTAATAGTGAGCTGATTCAAATATATTTGTATATATTTCTATAAATGTTAAGAATTTATGAATTATTGTTGTACAGTTTATGTTTTGGATATGGCCCAAAGACAGACAAATTATCAAAGATGTAACATAAGTAATAATTAAATAGATCGGCACAAACTATTTGAGCCTTGAATGGTGGAGGAACAGATTATTCAAATTTTATGTAAATTTGGAAATCGGAAATGAAAATTGTGAATTAGAAAGGAGAACTTCCCCACTTGCCTGCCAACCACTACCATGAGATGTCACCAAAAATTGTAGAGCGCAATATCTTACTGTTCCTTTAAATAACTTAAAGTTAAATCAAATTATTAATTTTCTCATGAGACTTTGTGATGCTATTGTAAAGGGAAAGTCATTTGAATATTTTTTAATCCCTGGAAAGAGACGACTTTGGCCACCAATAATCCAGGACCACCAGGAGTTTGGATCGCCATCAGCAGCTCATAGAAAATCCAGCATGTGAGTGAATAATATTTGAAATAGTGAGAGGGTGCCCTCAGTGCTTCGAAATGAAATAAGAAATCAAAGCTAGCTCGTCGAAAGGGTTTTAAAAATTAAGAAATTGGTAAAAATACTTGCGCAAGTTTAAAAATGGTATAAGAGATATTTTATTGAATAGTAATGAGTCAATTCATATATCAAAAGATACACCAATCAAAAGAATACTAATTCTAAGCTGATAATACAAATGTTCATATGATCATTAATTTTTATAATATAATTTGTGATATTATAATGTAGCTCTGATTCATTAGATAAATTGATCTATCTATTTCCGTCAGGTGCCGAATCTTGCACCCTGAGATATATAATATATATTTATTGGAAACTATGGAAATTAATATATATTTTGATTATTGATTTGTCAATTTATCATGCTCTGATTTGAGAAGTTTATATATGAAATAGAATTATCCAAATCAACAAGCATCAGCAAGTTGATGTCAAAGCTACATGCAGACAAATGCATATGATCAAGAAGTGAGAGCACATGGTAGAGTTTCGTGCTATAGAACTCAAAAAATAGTATTAATCTGTGATATTTTATTGATTTCGTTTCTTGTTTTATTATATATTTTTTTGTCGCTCTATATATTTTTGCCTGTAGGATATAAGTTTTATATATATATATATATATATATATATATATATTATATATATATATATATATATATATTTCTATGAATTATCAGTATTATATTATTGGGAAAGCTCATGTCTGAGCCTATGAAGATTTTAGTGAGATTATATCCTAGTAAAACCGCGACCAGATTTTATAATTATTAAAATAACTCTCATGCTCTACCGATTGACGCCAAGCAAGAGGCTAAGCGTACTCCACCAAAAGTAACGTGACATAATAACATGTTGTACCCAACGTGGGACTGATGATGAGAACAGAGCTCATTAAATAATTATTGAAATTAAGTCAAGACTATATATTGATGATAATAACTAAAGACAAGTCTAGGCATATTGGAATTTGTCGTGGATGGATAATAGATATAAGAGTATTGGGGAAGGCAGGCAATGAAAAACTACTTTTTGGTAATCAATAGCTTTAAACAAGAAGAAATTATTTTATAAAGAAATTTTTATTTATTATTGTGGAAAATATATTTTTTATAGAGAGCTGTTATATTTTATGGGCCTAAACTGCTAATCTAGTCATTAATATTTTGTATATAAGCCGATCAGGAATCGACATTCCAATATTGGAGTACCAGAGCATTATAAAAAACTTAAGTATTAATACCTTGTTCATGGTTATCCAAGCACTTTGCACATAACTGTTTCACTGTGAATCCTCATTTGTGTCCTTTCTAAATACTCTTTGCATATTATTCATCACTTTTAATTAGTATTTGACACATTAGCATAATGAACCACACTCCTGCAAACTCCGAAGTTTCATATATGTACAGCGGTTGTACAGATCCCACTTTGTCGACTCCCAGCACATCAAATCCCACCATGGTAGATGCCAATACGCCACAAGAAAGGGAACCAGGAAGTGTTGGGTCGATAGTTTTTGATCCACAAGGTCTGCAACCTCTATCATCCACTCGAATCGACGCCGCTGACGCACCGTTGAACCAGAGGATAGCAGAGATCAACTTCGAGGGGGGCGAGGAGCAGCCCGCAGATCCAGTATCCCTGGAGGCAGAGGCACATCTGACAAAACAGAGCATGTTTTCAGATACATATCTAGATCCAGCAACCAAGGTAATAATGGAACAAACTACCAGTATGTTCACTATCATGTTGCAAAACTTCATGAGTAATATGATACAAGAGATTAAAAAAGAAACAACCACAATTAAAGAGACAAATAAACAGGGCTTGAAAGAGGCAACGGACACCATACAATCATTAGGACGGAGGTAAGATACTATCGATAGCAAGGTAGAAAGTCATAGGGAGGAACTGAAGGTAATGCTAAATTTGCAAAAAGAAAGTCAGGACAAAGTTACGGCAGGATTGTCAGAAAGGTTAGATACAGTTACTTGTGAACTAAACGAAAGGATAGATAGTCTAGTAATACAATCCACAGCACCTATTCAAGAAATAACAACCAGCATTAAAGCTGATTGCCAACAGGAAATTAAAAAACAGATTACAGCCGCTAACCAAAATATCTCTACTACAGTGGATAAAAATACCAATAGTATCACAGCTATTCAAAATAAACAAACCAGTATATACACACAAATGAATCAATTACACTGTAATCTTAATCAGAACACAGAAACATGTAAAGCTTTAAAAGGAACTCTGCAAATACAAAAATCCACTATAACTCAATTAAATCAAGAAGTAAATGCTAATAAAATTGCAAATAATAATCAATGGCAGATGGCACATGAGATAATAACAGCATTAGAAAATCATATCCAGCAGCAACCTCATGGAATTCAAACAGATGGCATAAATCCACATAGTATACTGTAGGGACTGAGTGAATTTGATAATACAGATTGCCGTTTGCAACCTCAACCATCCATTGACCAAATAAAATTAGCACAAACTCTTGCACCCACCTCTTGGGGTATGTGGCGACTCCATTTGACCAGCTTATTAAGTGGCGAACCCTTGATGTTTTTTCGGAGTAGAGCCCATGAGTTTACATCATTGGGTGAGTTTATCGCTGTCTTTCTGGAACGGTATTGGAGCAGAAGTAAACAGTTGGATGTGCTAGCAGATATCATATCATGCGATTTCAATCCTAATTTAGACGGTGCATGTACCACTTTCGTCACTGCCCTACAGTTGAAGAATTCTCAGCTGAACAAGCCGATTAATGAATCCGCATTGGCAAGTATTATTTTAAAGAAGCTACCTTATCAAGTTAGAATGGCGCTTGCCACCCAACCCATTACCGATTGCAAACAATTAATAAATCATCTATATGGCATACAATCTGTGATGGCAATATCAAATCACCGATCAGATCAAAGGTACACACAGAACCAACATAATTCAAAAAGTAATCAGTATACCAGCCAAACCTATGTACCAATATCATATGATCTGAATACATCTAAATTACGAATATATGATACCCCCGATATAACACAAACAAGCTCAGAAAAAACAAATAAAGAAAATAAAGATACTTCAGCATCACATAATACTTGTAGAAACGACTTACTGAAAATATTATTAGAAAAACAGAAGCCAATACAAGACAGCCTACCACAAAAAACCGCCACTCACCATGCACATAAAATAAACTGCAAGCAACATCCCCTATTAAGCATACTGTTCCCCACTGACGATCCATCACCGCAGGAAGAGCAACCCGCCACCAAAGAGTCACTATTAAAATAATATAAACTGTCGCCAGGAGGAGACCGCCACCATGCACCCGCACACAGAATCTACACACCCGCATCAGTGTACCCCACCAAAGCAGATCAAGGACCCCAAGATGGAAGAATGAGAGGACGGCATTCGGGAGAAGAGGAGCATGCACCGCAAGGCCCGGAGAAAGAAGAAATGAAGGAGGAACCGTGTGCGCGTGTACTGGCTGCATGCACGTTTTAAACGCCCGAGGAGGACACCAGACCGATACCAGGATAGAGGACAGGAAGAGATCACCAATGTCATGCACCCGCAGCACATTCGCTTTGAGGAAGATAATCAGCGATGTGACCGGAAGAATGGGCCAAAGAAATATGATAAAAACGGAGCTATTAGAAGGACTACTATCGATTCATGCATGGATAATACTGAAATGGATTACTTATGGGGACTAATGAAGAATGGAAAGTGTCTAATAAGATCAAAGGAAATAATGAATTATACAAAGAAAGTAAAAGTTCCTGGCTACTATATGATGAGAGGTTATACTATTAAAGAGATAATAAATGTTTTGATATGGTGTGTAATGTTTGTTATGGCTGTGATATTAATAAAAGACTGTGTTGTAGATATGATGGAAAATATTGTATTGTTGTTATTAAAAGAATCTACTATTGATGATTGGAAAGTTAATATTATAAAAATGTTTATTGTTGTGAGCATAATGATTTAGAACTGAAATCGAGAATATTGAATGAAAATGAAAGGAAGGATGAGTTAAGACTACAGGATGATTGGAAAAAGAATGGATTAAAAGGAACTACCATAAATGAAGCAAGGAATTGTTTAAAAGGATATACCAGATACAAGGGCATTAAATTTATGATGGATAAATTATCAATTAGGACAGCCTCATCTATCAATAACAAACAGACAGCAGATAACCTAACCGGCCTACAACATAGCTACAAGCAGAAATACAAGAAAATATGGGAAAGCCATGAAATCTTTACATGCAATATCACATAATTTGAAGTAAATACAATAAGAAGTCAAAGGAAAACATCACTATCAAACCAATTACTGACCTATCATAATAAATTTAATCTTGCCATAGACCGCATGGCAACAAATCCAACGTTTTTATCCCTCCCAGCCATTAGAAGCCTGAAACAGTCAAAGAACAATTTTTTAAGTATGTATTTTAGTAATCTACATCAAATAAAAAAGGACACAAGCGGGGATAGTAGAAAATAAATTAATTAAATTACCTTAAATGTGGGAAATGTGATGAATAGGTTAGTTTGTACTGTAGAACTGAAAAACCAGAGAAATATGACGTCAGAGACGGAAATGTAGATCAGTAGCCAGCTGGGCAAAGTCATCTAGATTGAAAGTATGTAGCACTCAAACATATGTTTATGAAGACAAGTTTTGTACCCAAAAAGTTATTTATATATTGTTATTTATTGTATTCATTAGTGTTAATATATTTATTTATATGTTTTATATTTTATTACCATTATTTTATGCCATGTTGTTACTAAAAAAAACCTCAATTGTACTAGTTACCATCAAAGCCAAAACCATGTTGCAAAAGAGAAGAATTGTACCTGATATATAGAAAATTATTGATATTAAGACCCAGGAATTGTAATGAAGTATAAGCCCCAGAAAATTTGTACATCGAAGTTATTGTTTGAAAGAAATTTATTTTATGAGAATCAAGTGTATTTTATGAGAATAGGTTGGCAACCTTGCGAGCGGCAAATTTGAATCGACTCACTGAGTCGCATAATGTAGAATCTAGCCAAACACCTTGGCAGAAATTTATTGTAACTAAATGGTATTATTGCAACTAGAGGAACCAAAAATCCACATGGCTAATTGTTATAATACGAGAAACAACCTATAATCTTTAGAAAATTACTTTGCATGTAAAAAATGTATTAAAAAACCCAGATAAAAATAATTTAATGTATCAAGGATGTAGGAGGTTCCTAGGCGCATGTATACTATAATAATTTGCATGCACCAATCAAATGGTAGCAATTGATAGGCGGTAATAGTGAGCCGATTCAAATATATTTGTATATATTTCTATAAATGTTAAGAATTTATGAATTATTGTTGTACAGTTTATGTTTTGGATATGGCCCAAAGGCAGACAAATTATCAAAGATGTAACATAAGTAATAATTAAATAGATCAGCACAAACTATTTGAGCCTTGAATGGCAGAGGAACAAATTATTTAAATTTTATGTAAATTTGGAAATCAGAAATGAAAATTGTGAATTAGAAAGGAGAACTTCCCCACTTGCCTGCCAACCGCTACCATGAGATGTCACCAAAAATTGTAGAGTGCAATATCTCACTGTTCCTTTTAATAACTTGAAGTTAAATCGAATTATTAATTTTCTCATAAGACTTTGTGATGCTATTGTAAAGCGAAAGTCATTTAAATATTTTTTAATCCCTGGAAAGAGACAACTTCGGCCACCAATAATCCAGGACCACCAGGAGTTTGGATTGCCATCAGCAGCTCATAGAAAATCCAGCATGTGAGTGAATAATATTTGAAATAGTGATAGGGCACCCTCAGTGCTTTGAAATGAAATAAGAAATCAAAGCAAGCTCGTCGAAAGGGTTTTAAAAATTAAGAAATTGGTAAAAATACTTGTGCAAGTTTAAAAATGGTATAAGAGATATTTTATTGAATAGTAACGAGTCAATTCATATATCAAAAGATACACCAATCAAAAGAATACTAAGTTCTAAGCTGATAATACAAATGTTCATATGATCATTAATTTTTATAATATAATCTGCAATAATATAATATAGCTCTGATTCATTAGATAAATTGATCTATCTATTTCCGTCAGGTGCCAAATCTTGCACCCTGAGATATATAATATATATTTATTAGAAACTATAGAAATTAATATATATTTTGATTATTGATTTGTCAATTTATCATGCTCTGATTTGAGAAGTTTATATATGAAATAGAATTATCCAAATCAACAAGCATCAGCAAGCTGATGTCAAAGCTACATGCAGACAAATGCATATGATCAAGAAGTGAAAGCACATGGTAGAGTTTCGTGCTATAGAACTCAAAAAATAGTATTAATCTGTGATATTTTATTGATTTCGTTTCTTGTTTTATTATATTATATTTTTTTGTCGCTCTATATATTTTTGCTTTGATTTATTTTTGAGATATTTGTTAATATATGTATCAAATTTTTCATGGTGTACTATTCATTTATTCCTCAATACTATAGGATATAAGTTATATATATATATATATATATATATATTTTTTTATGAATTATCAGTATTATATTATTGGGAAAGCTCATGTCTGAGCCTATGAAGATTTTAGTGAGATTATATCCTAGTAAAACTGCGACCAGATTTTATAATTATTAAAATAACTCTCATGCTCTACCAATTGATGCCAAGCAAGAGGCTAAGCGTACTCCACCAAAAGTAACGTGACACTATCTAATCACAAAACTTTTCCATTCAGGAATATAAAATAATAGGACCAATTATTGAAAGCATCAATTATTGAAAGCTTAGTATTGAGGGGTGGGGCAAAACTACTTTAACAGATTATACTATAATTTTAAAGAACTGAGACTTGAATCAAATGATTTTGTTTCTAAACTATCAACAGTTGGGGGATGGCTACTTGAATCAAATTGAATATTTTCATATACCAATACCAACAGCTTTGCAACAATTTATTACAAATTGTACTACAAATTTTGAAACAGCTAATACTTGCATCAAAGGAATTCTTCAGGTTAGGAATTTTGTTGCCAAACTTTTAGCAGTTGAGGAGGGCTACTTGATTCAAATTGAATATTCTCAAATACCAACAGCTTCTTGGAACAATTAATCACAGATTGTATTACATATTTAAAGGAATTCTCCCTCTAGTTTCTTCATAGGTATTTTTGTTTCTAAATAAAAGAATTATAATAATAAATTGGTACTTATGTTTTCACTTTACACTACTCCTGAATCACAAACTGCACTGAATCACAAAATGCAAAACGCAAAAGACTCACTGATGTATCTCTCACACACACCAATTGGTAGCACAATGACAACAGGACTCCCAGTGGCAGTCAATATAATATACACAAACCGACTCCCACCATCACAGCAGGCCTTGGGATTTAATTTTTTTTTTCAATTTTTATTTAATTTTAATCAACTTTTATTTAATTTTATATAATTTTTTATTAATTTTAATAAATTTTTATTCAATTTTAATTGATTTTTATTTTATTTCAATTAATTGTTATTTAATTTTTTGCCCAGCCATACATATTGTTTGCTAATTTTTCCAGCCATATAGATTGATTACTATTTTTTATTTAGCCAGACTTCCCATTTTTATTCTACTCAATTTTTATTTAATTTTAATAAATTTTTATTCAATTTTTATTGATTTTTATTCAATTTCTATTCAATTTCCTGCCCAGCCATACAGATTGTTTGCTAATTTTTCCAGCCATATAGATTGATTGCTATTTTTTATTTAGCCAGACTTCCCATTTTTATTCTACTTCATTCAATTCTAATGAATCTTTATTCAATTTTAATAAATTTTTATTTAATTTTGATTAATTTTCATTTTATTCTTATTTAATTTTAATTAATTTTTATTCAATTTTAATTGAATAGGTTAGGTTTGAATATGGAAAGTCAGGTTAGGTCAATTTTTAAACTTTTTCTTTTTTGGTATGGGGGTCGACTTGGGTGACCTTGAGGTTAGGTTTGGTTGAGCTGGGGGACCTGGTCGTCTTGGGTGACCTTGAGGTTAGGTTTGGTCGACCTGGGTGACCTGGTCTTCTTGGGTGACCTTGAGGTTAGGTTTGGTCGACCTGGGTGACCTTGAAAATAAAAGGGGAATTCTGTCGCAACCCTAGGTTGCACCAGAATCCCCATTTTTATACTACTTATCCCACATTCCAAATCACTAAAAAAGATAGAAAAGATTGGCATAGGTCTACCCGGTATACCCCTCAAATCATTTTTCAGTTATTCAACAAATAGATTACTCCTAGGTTTTTTTTGAAAAAAAAAACCCGTAACTTAAGCATATTTTAATGGAGGATGACATTAACAAATATTTTAATATTATAGTATAATTGAATTGTAACCTTGTTATTATATAAAGATAAGGAAGCTTATTGTAAATATAGTACAATAGTTTAGAGGTTTCGCTGAAATTCAATTTGTTATTAGTTTTTAAGGCCGACTGATGTTATTCTCGAGAGTTGTGTGCATATATTTAAAAATTATGTTTCCCAAACAGGTTTTTAACTTTGGGCTTTATTGTTTTGAAGGATATTTATAAATTTTTGTTTTGTAAAATTGTATTGACAATAAAGAAGTTTCAAATCAATCAGATACCAAACCTTACTATAGAAAATACAACTAGTTTTAGACAGTTAAATGATTACGGTCTTTCTCAAGGAACTGTTTTATCTCCCATTCTCGCTCTTCTATAGCCTATATTAATGATTCAATCAAATTTGAATTGAAAAATTGTGTGACACTCACTTTTGTGAATGATACCGCTCCAATATTTACCGGACTGTCTTGGGAGGATGTTAAGAAAACTACAGAGTCGGGATTGAAGACTTTTAAGACCTAGTTAGTAGTTAGATGAGCACATCCTCACACTTATTCTCATGCTTAAAAGCGTCTTCATGACCTTCTCTCCCAATATTGTTGGCCAACCGCTTGATCTAGACCACATTCTTATATACATGATTTAAACTGTAGCCTACTCTTTCAATTTCGAATAATAGCTGTGGCTGCTCAAAATTTAAGAGAGAAGAACATTATTTTAAATATCTAGGCGTTACCTATAGTTGATCAGCTTTTGCGATGGGATATTCTCATAAATAAGCTTTGTAATAAACTCAAGTAATGGATCAAAAATTCTATATAATATCAGCATGTTGAATAACATAGCCGTTTCAAAATTAGTTTATTTTTCCTACATTCAATTTCATCTCCAGTAGCCTATATGGTATAATAATTTGGGGTGCATCTTATTAGAATCACTTCAATAAGTTATTCACCATCCAGAAAGCATTATTAAAGGCCATTTTGGGCAAACCTGTACGATTTCCATGTGACACAGTATTTTCAATTAATTAAAAATGTTTTGACGGTTGAGCTTGAGCAGCTGTATACAAAGTGAGTCATATGTATGGGAACCCTTCAATGCGTTTTTCGCAATTTATTCCAAAATAAACAAGTTATTGAATTTACAAAAAAATGTTATGTTTTATTTATGAACGATATGGGAAATAAAATGGTTATGTTTGGAAAGATACATTTTTTTGAATTTTTAAGAGAAGTTATAGTCGAGACCATTTATGATCTGGAAAAAAACGGAGTTAGCACTTTCAACAACTTGCTTATTAGACCACTTAAAAATTTCAGTTGCCACTTTTTCTCACTCTTTTAATAATCTTAACAATTAAATTGAAAAAGATTATCAAATTTAAATAAAAAAAGGGTACCGAACAGATATAGACTGTTATAGATAATACTGTAACTTTCAGGATAAGTTTGGTTAAATACTCTACCTTTTGACGTACAATTGAATTCCAACCCCACATAAGGAGGTGACTTAGGGGTTGTAACTCGAATATTTCAAATGTAAACACCCATTGTGTGGTACATAATTTTAAATGCCTTTTTAAAATAAGAAAGATAACATCAATTAAAATGTTCTATAATACTTTTATCCAAAATGGCGGCTGATTGAAGTACCTATTAGTTTTTAAGAAAATGAGGTGTTGTAACTCAAATATTTTGAATGTTAACAGCCATTGTGTGGCACATAATTTTCAAGGCCTTTCTTAAACAAGAAAGATTACATCAAAAATGTTCTATGATAGGTACTTTTATCCAAAATGGCGGCTGATTAAAGTTTTAGTTTTTAAAGAAATAATTAATAAAGTTCATTCTACCGCCATTTTGGATAAAAGTATCATAAAACATTTTTATTGATGCCATCTTTCTCGTGTATAAGATAGAAAAGTCGTGGAGATCAATACAAGTGTAGATTTTAGCTACCGTATTACATAGTTTTAGTTTATGTTAGTGGTGGGGATCATATTGAATGGGAAAGGGATTTTAACATTTTATGGGAGTATGATTAAGATTATTACCATAACTAAAAACAGTCGATATATATGCATAACTTCCAAGACCGTTATTGGTATCGGTTAAATATGCTTAATTTTCCAGTCTGTATTAGGCAATATATTATTATTGAGTAGTGAACAAGAACTCTGACATTTCAATTATACCCAATGATGATTTTTTCCTATCCCATAGAAAATTAAAATTGAACTTCGGTGCTCGTATATGCACAGATTACATTCAATCTTTCGTTAATGAACACTTGCTGGAGAAGATGAATGATCTGAATAAAGATGAGTTATTAGATTCTGAGGCTACCTTGAAAATCACCCTCAAGGTAAGGATTACTTAACCATAATGATTACTCAAAACTCTGTCATATTTCCTTTGGCATGCACATTATTAATAAACAATATGCCTACCCTACATATAGTATACTTGATTATGGTCTATCATCATTTTCAATGGAAAACCGGTACTTTAAATACTTGAACGTTCCGGAACCCACAACTCTCTTCAAACTTGGAAAATTAAAAATTAATCATCATTAAAAACTCCATAGAAGATCACATGTACTAAAGTTTCATCTGGATTTCAATCTGTTTCAATTGTAGGCCTATATTAATTATTAACAATGAACAAAGTACCTAGTTAAAAAAACGTCAAAACTTGTATTAATGAAGTGTATCTACGAGTAGTATAACTTGAAAAATATCATCTACCGTACTCTGTTGTCATGGAAGAATTATTGCAAAGTTTCTTAATTCTAACATATAGTTGAATATAGCCTATTATAGGTTTTCTGTGTTGTTACTTAAGTTACTGTACTAAGTTCTAGTTACTGTACTTAGTTCTAGAAGATTAAAAAGTACAGTACCGGTTCTGGCTTATGATACCAAATATACATGTATCCATGTATATATTAGATGTAGTAGATGCTATACATATAGCTAATAGATGATATAGTGAGGTCCACGTTGTAATGGCAGTGGAGAAAGATAGGAGAACCAGCGTTGCTGATTCTCTGCCTTGCCACTGCCTTCTATAGAGGATAGATACCGGTAAATCTGATATGATATTTACTGTTCATTCTTGTTTGCATAAATCAATTCGTCAAGAAAATATACTTTTTCAATTATCAAATAATAAATTTTCATAATCAAAATTGAATATTTTGTTAATTATATTTCTACATTGTTGAGATCTGGCAACGTTACAGATCTGGAGAAGGATAGTGCTATCTGCTTTGTCAAATTATAGACAAGGATAGCAACACCAACGTTCATCTGCCATAATAACAATTATTGCATGTAATGTCATTACTTACTACTAGTAGAGTTATTGGTGGTGATAATAGTGAATAAAAATGTTCAATTCTTGTCATTCCAGATGGGCATAACTTTATGCAAGCGGATTATAAAATCATTCAGTTGGCAGAATATAAGAAGAACAAATCCATGCGCTTATCTTCAAACGTTTTCAACTAAGAAAGGAATCTGTTTCACTTTTAATATGCTTCCAACAAGTCAGTTGTTCTCACAAGAGTACATTGACGAGTAAGTAACCTTCCCTATTAAATATTTGACCGAGCGAAGTGAGGTCTAAGATTCAAGTCGACGGTTTGGCATTTCTCGTAGTGTTCAAATGTTTGAATGTTTATATGTTTTTATGTAATAGATTTTCATGAAATTTGACAGGTATGTTCCTTTTTTAATTGCGCGTCGACGTATATACAAGGTTTTTGGAAATTTTGCATTTCAAGGATAATATAAAAGGAAAAAGGAGCCTCCTTCATACGCCAATATTGGAGTAAAAATCAGACTATAGAATTATTCATCATAAATCAGCTGACAAGTGATTACACAGATGTGTGGAGAAGCCAGTCTTATTGCTGCTTGTATTTCCATAAGGTCTATAGTTTCAATCAGGTACTTGTGGATGAGAATACTGCGTGAGGTTCACCGTTCACAGAACTACTAGTCTTTTGTAGTTAAAAAAATGATACCGTATGGTAATAAAATAGTAATCAGTGATACCTTTCAACTGCAAACTGTAGGCTATAGCCGATTATAATCATCAATCGGAATTTGAGTTTGAGAGAGAAATAATTATGAGATCACTTATGTTTTCAAAGTTGAATTTCCAATTGATGTATCATAGAGACTCATAAAAATATCGTATCATATAGACTTATTTATAATGTATCAAGGCTTTGAAAATTCGAATATTGAGAAGACAGTCAAATCACATTGAAAAGTTTTTATAATAAAATTTAGAAAATTTACTAAAAATGTAATACACTAAAACGTACTGCGATTAATTTCAGACTCGCCCCGACGGTTTATGATGAGTTGACAAATATTCCATACAAATTTTACCTATCTGATCGTATTTGGGAATTGGAAAGTGGATATAAAGAGATAAATAATTTTAATGAAAATAGCATACCATGGAGGACTCCAGGAGTGTCTTATGACAATTCTGCCACATTTGTTCTAGATTTCTTGTCTGACGATATGGACGAGAATTGTATTCCAGGAGGACACGGATTTTGGGTAATGCCTTATTTTGTTCAAATTCTTGCCTAATAGAATAGAATTTTTCATGGAAGAACAAATCTCATGATGATGATATTTAATCAATGCAGGCTCAGTCTGCTTTCCAAAGAATTTCTGCTCTACTGGGTAAAAAAATAATTATCTTTCGCCCTTTGGGAGTGTTCACATCGTTCAATGTGTGAACACTTGCTTATTAGAACTAATAATTTGAATGATGGGATAGAGCAAGCCAAGACTAATGAACCACTGAACAACTCAAGGCTATACCCGATTACAACGCTCACTCACTCATTCATAATATCGCTCTACGAGCATTGAAGATGGGTGGTTTGAGGGTGATAAGTTACTGCTTCTCCTCCACTGACTTGTGCTTGAAAATATCGCCTTGTGTTGGAGTTGAAACGTTTTCAAGATTCATTCCAGCATCTAAGTTTTTACTTTTTTGTGGTTCCATTATTGGCAATAACTTAAGACTTGAAGGGGTATGGAGCAATAAAGCGCATCTGATTCCCATATAGATATAGTTTTATAGGCTATAACTTACTATTACTAAAATATTCAATAATAGGAGCAATCATATTTCTATTGTGATCTTGAAATGGATAATGTATTAAACATTGCAAGCTGTTGCTAAAAATTCAAAATTTCTAGAACAGAGCTCAAAATTCCACTTATAATATATTTTTGGATTTTCCAATCATCCAAATAAGAGTAGATTTTCTACTAAAATTCAAATAGAGTCAGAATTAGTTATCAAACACTTTACACTACAACAAACATTACAATACATTTTTAAGGAAAGCCAATGATAGTAAAATGAAAAAAATATCACTTTTACAATAAATACAGTGAAATTTCAGATAAACTTGAAGAAAATTCAAGCTTCAAATCCTACCACATTAAACTTTTTTATGAATAAATTAATGATAAAGATTATTAATGATTTATGTTAATCTTATGATAAATCATATTTTTATGGTAATTCAAATGAATGAAAAATTGTACTCTACTAACATAATTAACTACATGAACAATGCATGCAATAACTACATGAATTGTTATCATTTCCATTCCTTAGGGATACTTTATAGGAATTTTTTATAACATTCTTTAATTATAGAATTACGAGTACCCTCCATTGCAAGACGAAACCGGTTTCGGCCGACTATACCATTTTCAAGTGTCGAAATGAATAAATTATGTAAATAGCTCAACACTTGAGTGAAAGTATAAAAAACTACCAAATTCATTTGAACACTTGAAAATGGCATAATTGGCCGAAACCGGTTTCGTCTTCAAAAAATGGAGAATACTAGTAGTTCTATGAAAGAAAGAAGTAGTTAAATTTGATAGGTAATTGAAAGTAATATTTTTTCCATTTACACTTGAGACTGGCGTTCACAATCCAGCAGAGCCACCAACACCCTATCAAACAGTGGCCTACGCTGAAACTGATGCGACCACCATATTCAAGGTATCCCCGCAGCTGACTAGCACTTCAGAAAATCTCCGATTTTGGACGCCAGAAACCAGAGGCTGCTATTACAGTCATGAGCGCAAATTGAAGTTCTACAGCACTTACACTTCACATAATTGTGACATTGAATGTGAGGCTGAAATGATTTATAATGAATGCAACTGCTCTATTAATGTTTTATCGCGTAAGTACCGTACTAGATGCAAGAAATTTTCCTCAAAATACATTGCTAGACAGTAAAATATTATTATTGAATCACAAGAAGTTATAAATTTTTAATATAATGATTCTAATTTATTGTTTTATGGTGTAAGTAGAAAATAAAGACCTATTTCTGTTAGACTGTAATATTTACTATACAGTAGTAGTAGGCCTACAGTGTATTGGGAATCAAATCTCACTTTCTTGTTAGGGCTACTTGTTTTCACATAGAAATTTAAAACCAAAGTACCCTTCCTAACACATATACTTTTCAAAATATATGTATAGAAGTGTACTTGAATTTTAATTTTCATGTAGGTCAATTATCTTTCCTAATAAGTTTTCTTCCAATTTGCTCCAAACTCAAAAAACCTCAATTACAATAATTAATTTATCAAATTTTCATTTTTTTTTTTTGTTCACAGACCGAATATCTACTCCACTATGTGGAATTCATCAAGTTGATTGCTTGAAAGAAGTTATAAGTGAGTAGAAATACTTCACAGGCACTGTGCTGATGAACGTAACCAATCGAGATGCACATACCTTCTGGAATGTATTAGGCCTGTCACATTAGTCCATAATAGGATAATTATTGTCTTTTTTCGTTAGGGCTATACTTGAATATGAATAAAAATAGAAATCTAAGTACCTTTTTCAAAATGGTTTACTCACAACATGTTTCGACTACAGTATATGATGCCATTTATTAAGTGAGTTTTGAGTAAACAAATTAAAAAAACTTAGATTTTTATTTTTATTCAGGAAAATTATTGAATGAATGATATATTTTTCATTTTCAGTGATTTATTGAGTATGTATGAACTCGATACTATATATCAAACATAAATTCATTCACTGTGTAAGAAAATGAAACACTCAGTAGACAGGAAAATTTCTCAACTTTTTTCAATGAAAATAAAATTTATTTCTTAAAAAACAATGAAATTTCAATTTTTATTTTTATTTTCAAATAAATTATTGGCCACAACCTGTTGCTTTGGCCCAAATAAGAATGCAGTCATTGAAAAGTCAATAAATAAATAAAATTAATAAATGGAAGTAATAAATAAATAAAGTAAATAATAAATAATGAGGTAACATTCAAAATGACCTCATCTCAAATTTATGTCTGTATTATTCCACAGTAAAATTTTCAGCTCGTGAACAGCACTCTAGAAAATTCAGCGAATGTAATTGCTTGCCAGCCTGTACTGAAATAGCTTACGATATGGAGTTCAGCAGTTTGCCAATGCTATTCGAGGATCCTAGCTCCAACATCTCTAAGAATGCTACTAAAAAGTAAGATGTGTTCACGTTTTCTTCTAGTGGAAACTGAAGTCTGTGTAAGCTGTAAAAAAGGACAAAAAAGACTATAAAAGAATTCTTCAAGCCTGATCAATATTCACTTTTCATATTGCGGATGACACCCACATCAGCTTTGTTGCTTCTGCTGAATAACGATAGGCAGTGATGAGATCATTAAATGTCCTTACTACCAGGCGGGACTCGAACCCAAAACCAGGCAGCGCCTAACAGACTAAAGGTTGCAATCCTCAAGTCCACTTGGCTATCCTGGTCGGCCAACTCGAAATAATTGAAATGTTAAAATATTAAAAAATCTGGTGTGGCGCACTCACACAACTTCCCTTGCCGTTATAAAAATTGATCACCTGACGCTAGTGTTCACCCGTATCTCAAATCTACTATTCAAAGATCTGAGCCAGCTGGTGACAGGACAATAACGCTGGAGACACACGAGGTCTGCTATCTCTTCATAGTGAATGATTTAATAGAATCAACAGTTGCCAACCGATTGCAATTGAATAATCACATATTCTCGAATTTCGATCTTATTTTCAATTCTAGGTGAAAGTTTAAAAACATAAATTGTAGAGATTTTCATGCTGAATCTTTTCCACTTGAAATTTTTCGTTTAAATTGTATCTGAAGCCTGATAATTGGGAATCTAAAATCAAAATTTGCATAGATGGGGCGGAGCTCCTGAAATTTTTACAGATATGGGACTTGGGGCAGTAGATAGAGCTTTTCAATGACTATTTTAGGTATAAATTTGATCAAAGCCGTTGGAGCCGTTTTCGAGAAAATCCCAAAAAAACCCCTATTTTTGACGCCATTTTAGCCGCCATATTGCATTGCATTTGATAGAAATTGTTCGTGTCGGATCCTTATATTGCAAGGACCTTAAGTTCCAAATTTCAAGTCATTCCGTTAATCGGGAGATGAGATATCATGTACACAGACACACATACACTTACACACACACACACACACACACACACACACACACACACACACACACACACACACACACACTTTGCATTTGTAATACCCAAGACCAACTTTTTTGGACTCAGGGGACCTTGAAACGTATAGAAATTTAGAAATTGTGGTACCTTAATTTTTTTCGGAAAGCAATACTTTCTGAGTAATTGCAATGTTCATATTTACCTATACTTACATATCTTTATTATTACGGTACTTTCCTTGGGCAAGGAAAGTAATAATCCATAGGCAAGGAAAGTATTAATAATTGTAAATATGATCATTGCAATAGGTAGCCTACAATATTTTAACTTTGCTGCAATGATAGGTTTACTACAGCAATAGGATTACTAACTTATAAAACAAGAACAGTTGAGAAAGAATATACCACCGGTAGAAACCGTAGGTAACGTCCAATCGTTCAACTTCTAGGTCTAGCTGTGCATGTTATTCTGTAAGTTTTTATTGGGAGGCTTTTCAACTGACATTAATTGCTTGAAATTATCAACTTTATGTAGATATACATGCAAGGAGAATTTTAATCAATTTTATCAAATATTACGCTACCGGTATTTATAATACATGATGCTTTTGATTACGTATAGAGGGTACACTTGAGACAATAACAGATAATCTCGATGCTTCGAGATGTTTTAATCAAATTTTATTTTTGATTGTATGAATTATATTTTCAGGGGAAATATAGCTGTTATAACTTATCTTTTCAAAACAAATTCCGTTAGTAATATTCAAAGGGTGGCAATCGTGACAATATCTGACTTTATAGGTGAGTGTTATTTGACTTATTGATTATAACGTATTTTGTCCACTTAGAAATCTGTTCTATGGCTGATGCAGTGGAATATTACTCGTACAATATTTTGAGAGTGTCACATCATCATGATTAAATCTTATTCGACATTCGAAAAACAATGTGAATGACCATTTTGATGTCATTTTATTAAAAATGTAATAGTTGAGTTGAAAGAACAACAAATGTGAAAATGTGAAAAAAGTTTGTTATATTAGAGAACGATGTAAATATTATTGTTCCAGTTAATATCAAATTATGCAAGTGTAGTGCGGCGTCAGTTTCACAATATCACCGTATCAATATCACAGTGATAAATAACCAGTTCCTTATGCAGTATGGAAGAAAATTTATTGAACATATCAACAGCATTTTGATCATTGAAATCATTGGTTACAAATTAATAATAATTAGGCCTTATAGAATTGAATGTATGCTTCAACTTAGTAATACCTAATAATTTTTTCAAGTATAATTTTGCTATTTCTCGGTTTTCAGCAAATATTGGCGGCTTGATGGGACTTTTTCTAGGATTCAGTTTTATTAGTCTCTTCGAAGTGATTTATTTCATGACAGCTCGTTGGGCAACTGATGTTTGGAACAATCGCAGAATTTAATTAAGTATCGCACATTTGAACTAGGAATATTTAGAATGAATTCAACAGAATTCGTATATTTTTTAAGTGACTCATATCGTCTGTTCTCTCTAAGCCTGTTCTATTAATTTACAAATTGCAGTATCTATTTGATTATTACAATAAAAAGAATGTGAATGTAACCAATTCGAATATGGTATTCTTCCTTGAATAATAATCCATCAAATACTTATTATTTGTTTACATAACTTGGATAATTACCTGTAAAGGCCTAATCTACATTGAAAAGAAGACTTCTCTGATAAATAATTTATTTATTTATAAATTAATAGATACAATATCATTCTCAACAATGAATGATTAAGAAAGCAACAACTTAAAGCCCAAAAATATTGGGCTTTAAAATATAAAGAATATTAAATATGCTAATATTGTGATTGTGACATTTTACAGTATTAGATTCGAATACTTCTAAGTACCGTATTAGTGGTACTCAAAATGATCTGTCTCAGTAGCCTACCTACCAACAAAAAATCTTATTTATTTTAAATTTCAAGATAGACTCGAATGCTGTAGATTAAATGATGAAAATTTATTTACAGTTGTAGGCTAGTCCTGTTCCTCAGAAACTATTTCGATAATTGTTCAAATAAGAGGATATTTTTTTCTGTGTCTCTGAAGAATGAGTGTTTCCCCCAGTGAAGATTTCACTCGAAAAATCGGTCGGAATTCAATAGCGCTTGATTATTAAGTTTAAAACGAATACGAATAAGGAGTTCTGACTAACGTGAGCTTCTCATGATAAAATAGAAATGCCGATTTTATCATTACAGCGATGAAATCAATAATAATTTTTAGTAACCGATAACAAAATAATGGATTCACCTCATTCATGACATGTGATACCCTCATCACACGAATAATTCTGTAGAATGTGTAATATGTTTTGGGTAATGCCTTTCGTTTCGTTCTCTCTCATCATTAGGCCTTTTGTATAATGTTATAATTTGTGATTGTCAATAAATGAATCATTAATAATTATGTGTATGACTTTATCATATCAAATTTTGATGACAGGCAATGCAGCGTCTAGCCTAAAAAATGGACAATGAGTCAATGCATAAAATATACTAATCCGGTATTGACAGAGTAGGTACTGCAGTAGCTACTATTATTATATTGTAGTCATGTTTGAGGAGTAAATATTTTCTTGCTTCAACTCAAACCGTTATTTTTCATAAATTCCCTTGAGTTGACTGCTTTTAAATTGAACGATCTTTCATTATATCACCATTAGCCAGTAGCATATAGACCTAAGGCATTGATTGTCATAAATTTAGTATGAAGATTCAGGTGAAAAACCTATAATAATTGTCATTAGAACATGCTATTTCAAAAGCAAAATATTCGTTGCATGCTTGGAAGTATACAGGTTAACATCAGATAGACTAGATCTCAGGGGAATTGCGTGGAACAAAAAAGTAGTCGTCTCCGCCAACTGATTCTTATTCATCATTCACAGTTCGATTGATCAACTTGTATGAAGATATTAGTACTCTCTCTGGAAACATGGATAATAACTTCAATTCAAATAAAAATATTAAGGTAATTGACTCTTTTCTGTATAGGGCTACTTGTAATATAAATAGAAATAAAAATCTAAAAATAAAAAATAGAAATGTTGAAACATGTTGTGATAAAATAATTCAAAAAAGGGGAGGCCTACTGGGATTTTTATTTTCATTTCTATTTATATAAAGATAATTTCATGACTGGTTATTATTATTAATTTGAAGATTTCCGTGTATATTATTATTTATATTGAACAAGGAAGTTTCACCTACATATCAATTTGTAAAATACTTTCTATTGAACCTTATAGATCATTTTCGTTAAAATGATAATTTTCCCACATAAAAACATCTTGTCAAATCCCTGCATAGAAATGCCGATTTTCTCAATTTCAGCTATAAGCTGATGAATTGTTAATTATTGGATTCCAAAATGAATAAAAAAATTCACCCAGTAAAACAACGAATAATGATTTTCATCAACTCTGTATAATTTAAAGTTGCTGGTTTCAAAGATTACAATACAGATTACAAAGATTACAGTTCTTGAGCGAGTTCTCCAACCCAGGGAGGTCACTAGTTATGTGATTTTTGGAATTTGAAGATTGAAAGATAATATAGTTGATTTTGTTATCACAACTACACGTCCACTGCTAAGTACCATGCATAGAAGAAGAGGGATTAATCTCTTGAATGGGGTTGATACTCTAGTCAAGGCTGCTAAGTTACCTTTAGTTCATTCTTGATTCATGGAAATTTATACATGCAAAATTATAAGCTATTGAATTATAAAATTTGAATATTCTGTAGGCTACTAGGTGTATTCAACAATTACAGGAGAGAAAAACAAAATCTAGAAAACCCCTATTGGAAAGGTGGAAATTGGAAGGATTGGAAAGAAAATTTAATGGCAGGATTTGTCAAGTACTGTAGAATGACGTCACTCCATTGCCTGCGATACTTGGCTGATCCATACCTATCGCTCTATGAAAGGTGAGAATTAAAAAAGGCTCTATATATATTTTTTTAATTCGCTAGATATAGTTCTGGATTCAAATGTTGAGGCTCAACTCATAGTAGGAGTGAGAGATTATATGTTTTCCATTTTTAGTCTCTTACTTTACTCCATACTTTTCTGCTAATGACATGAAAATTGATTTTTTAAAATTCTAAAGTGTTTTCAAAATTCAAGTTTTATTATTTTTGCATGTTTTTCAAGAATCAAGTTAAGCGCCAAGATAAATTAAATCTTCACTTGAAAGCTTGCTTTTAAAGTGTTTATCAAAATTTAAAAAGTTATTTTAAAGAATATTATCATTTTCACCCTATCATTTTAATAAATAATTCTGGAACAACTGCATATTGAAGAAAAATGTGTTGTAGCCTATTTGTATTTATGTAACTGGCTATAATGATTTGATTTGATTACTATGGTACATACTGTGAAACCCTGCTACTACCATGTTTAGTTATCTACTTTTCATGGCCATGTTTTACAATATTTTTGTAATCTGCATTATATTAATATATTTACAGTTTATTACTCGACTATGCATTGCATAGTTTGATATTATATGCATTTTATAGTTTGATACATTAACATCTATGTGAAAAATATATATTGGCCCATAGCCCAATATTATCTATATAAATAAAAATCGAACATCAAATTTTGGCGTTCAATAACTTTTTTATGTCTGCACCGAATTTGATGATTATTTTTAGTTGTTTTAGTTATGTTCAGGACCAGATTTATGGCCTATCAAATTCATAATCTGACTTCAGGACTCTTTCCTACGGTCATTCAAAGTTTGCATGTAATCCTTATGGGAGAAGAATTTATTAGCTGACAACACACAGAAATAAAAATCAGGTGTTATAATCATTGCGTCATCCAACAGCCGTCGGTAGATCTGTTGTTACTTTCCATGCCCTATTACCATAAGGAAAGTATTGCTTTCCGGAAAAAATTAAGGTACCCCAATTATTTCTAAATGTCTATACGTTTCAAGGTCCCCTGAGTCCAAAAAAGTGGTTTTTGGGTATTGGTCTGTATGTGTGTGTGTGTGTGTGTGTGTGTGTGTGTGTGTGTGTGTGTGTGTGTGTGTGTGGTGTGTGTGTGTGTGTGTATGAGTGTATGTGCGTCTGTGTAGGCTACACGATATGATATCTCATCTCCCAATTAACGGAATGACTTGAAATTTGGAACTTAAGGTCCTTACACTATAAGGATCCGACACGAACAATTTCGATCAAATGCAATTCAAGATGGCGGCTAAAATGGCGAAAATGTTGTCAAAAACAGGGTTTTTCGCGATTTTCTCGAAAACGGCTCCAACGATTCTGATCAAATTCATACCTAGAAAATTCATTGATAAGCTCTATCGACTGCCACGAGTCCCATATCTGTAAAAATTTCAGGAGCACCGCCCCATCTATGCAAAGTTTGATTTTAGATTCCTAATTATAAGGCTTTAGATACAATTTAAACAAAAAATTCCAAGTGGAAAAGATTGAGCATGAAAATCTCTTCAATTAATGTCCAGTAACATTTTCTCCTAAAATTGAAAATAAGCTAGAAATTCGAGAAAATGTTATTATTTCAATTACAAACTGTTGGCAACAGTTGATTCTATTAAATCATCCACTATGAAGAGATAGCAAACTTCGTGTGTCTCCAGCCTTATTGTCCTGTCACCAGCTGGCTTGGTTCTTTGAATAGTAGACTTGAGATGCGCGGGAACACTAGCGTCAGGTGATAAATTCTCATAACGGCAAGGAAAGTTGTGTGAGTGCGCCACACCAGATTTTTCAATTTTCTTCCTACTAATTCTCAAAATTTCAATTCTGTAATTATTATGCCGCGATATGAACGACGTCCAAACTTTGGTCACAGAGCTCGAAATAAATTTAATAAATTTAGAATATGCACGGGAGAATCAGCTGCAAGATATCATTCAATTCCCAGCAAGCTGCATTCAACTTTAACTAAAAATCTGGTGCGGCACACAACAACTTTCCTTGCACTTATGGAAATTGATCACCTGACGCTAGAGTTCCCGCGCATCTCAAGTCTACTATTCAAAGATCTAAACCAGATGGTGACAGGACAATAACGCTGTAGACACACGAGGTCTGCTATCTTTGCATAGTGAATGAATTGAATAGAATCAACAGTTGCCAACAGTTTGTAATTGAATTATCACATTTTCTCGAATTTTGAGCTTATTTTCAATTTCAGGTGAAAATGCTACTGAACATTAATAGTAGAGATTTTCATGCTCAATCTTTTCAACTTGGACTTTTTTGTTTAAATTGTATCTGAAGCCTGATAATTGGGAATCTTAAATCAAACCTTGCATAGATGGGGCAGAGCTCCTGAAATTTTTACAGATATGGGACTCGTGACAGTTGATAGACCTTTTCAATTACTATTTTAGGTATAAATCTGATCAAAATCGTTGGAGCCGTTTTTGATAAAATCTCGAAAAACGCTGTTTTTGACAACATTTTCGCCATTTTAGCCGCCATCTTGAATTGCATTTGATCGAAATTGTTCGTGTCGGATCCTCATAGTGTAAGGACCTTAAGGCTCGGCGGGAAAGCCGGGCAAATTCAGAACCCATTAGCCGTTCCTATAAAAAATAGGTTTGGCTAGAAGAAGTACAAAATCTCTGAAGAAGGCATGTGTGTTTGTGTGAGTGTGAGGAGTGAGAATGCTAGAGAGAGAGGATGTGTCAGTCTTTCGCTAACAGGGGAAAGAACTCTCCCCTAATAAAAAATCTATTCACAGTTACAGGCTTCCGTAACTAATATTGATTGTTGTAGGTTTAGGAACTGGCCTAAAAATGTTTATAGCCCTGCTGAAAAGTTTTGAGAACTAGACACTTACTGTGAGAAGATTCACTTTCTACTGTCAGCACTCCTTATGAATAACATCTATGCTTCCCATTCAGTCAATGCTGACCGACTCAGGTACTCTATAGTGTAGTTCACCTTCAACAGTCAGCATTCCTTATGAATTACATCAATGTTTCACCTTTAACTAATGCTGACAGTGTCTCACTTTAAAGCTGCTTGGTTGTGCGTCAGCGTACCTTTGAATAACATCAAAGCTCGTCACGTTCAACTAATGCTGACATTTTAGAGTGAATCTCACTCTAGAACAGATTGGGTGAGTGTCAGCATACCTCGTGAATGGTATCGATGTTGTTCCCGTTCAATTAATGCTGACAGTTTAAGATGAATGCCAGCATAGAATAGCTCGGATGTGTGTCAGCATACCTCTGAATAGCATCAATGCTGTTCCCTTCTAACTAATGCTGACAGTTTAAAGTGAATCTCTTAGATATAAGGTGAACATTATCGTTGAATAAAATGTAGAAACTTATAGAAATGTATAATAATTTTTATTTCTGCATGACCACTTGATCGTTTTTCTATAGAATACAGGTTATTAGTTGAATCATACAAACAAAATATATTTCACTTCGAATTAATTATAAATTGATTTTGAATATCACGAATAAAAAAAATTAGCCTACTGTTGATGTCAGTCATATAATGAATCTGCAATTTAAGGAGCAAATTGCTATTGAGCAAATTGAGTTCATAGCATAATATAAAAAATTATAATATGATAATATCTATGGGTGGAGCATATTAAACATAGCGCGGAATTCATCCAACTATTGTAAAATATTTGTTAATCAGTTTCACTAATATTTCATAATGATGGTAAGTTGATTAATTAATATTAAAGTATTCAAGTTAATTTTTTAAAAGGAATAGGTCACCTACTTCACGTTCACTTTTTTATGGAGAGATAAATCTCAAGAAACTGCTGACCTTCGAAAAATACCAAACAATTCTTATACAAACACAATACGGTATAGTAAGTTTACATAAATACCAGTAAAGGTTCGTACCCACTAGAACGTATCATACCATGACCGTGCCCGTACCGACACATGCAAAAAAATATTCTTTGCATCATTTGATATGTAATACACCTATTAGACCGTTCCGTCACCGGCCAAGCACGGAGCGTGCCATGCACGTCCAGGTCAACATTTGTCGGCCAGTATATTTTGTCTGTGACGAAACGCTCCTTGCATGGTACGTGACGCCTGCAAACCCCGTTGTAACCGCGCATGTGCCCCGTTGGTAACCTATTCTCTTGCTAACTGACGCGTTCCCAACAACTTCTGACCGGGCATCATACGTGTATCATACGCGTATCATACGCGTACCATACGCTTAATGTACTGGCATAGAACGCTGTTGATCCGTTGTAGTGGGCATAGTTGTTATTTTACTTGCCTGGCATGGTCTGACACGGTCCGTGTCTGGTACGTTCTAGTGGGTACGAACCTTAAATAGGTGTATTAAAAATACATACATCAAAAGATGAAAAAAATTAACTACTAAGTCTAAAAAGTACTGTACAAGATTTTTTAGATATCATTCAAATTCAATTATAATAGTTGGATAACGATAAAAAGATTCATATCATATTCAATATCAAATAAATTTTGAATTCGATTCTCTAATATAAATCATCCATGAACTGAATCTGAATACTATTCATCAGAATAATAATTAGTCTACATTTGATCATACACATCGAATAATCTGCAATCCAACAAGAGTATATTGAGTTCTTAGTTTTTGTATGATTGGATAATACTTAAACAATAATAGACTACTAATAATACAATAATTTTTATGAGTGTTCAATATGGTACATATAATACAGATCGCGAAAAATAATCTAGTGTAACATAGTAGTGAATTAGTATTCTATAATATCGATAGGATAAACAATTGATATTGAAATACTGAAGGAACAAACTCAGAAATCTTCAAAAAAAGAATAGGTCACCTACTCCACGTTCACATTTCATGAACAGATAAATCTAAAGAAACTTGCTGACCTTGGAATAATATGAAACAATTTCTATGTAAAAACACAATACGGTAGCCTATAGATTATAAAAACAATAATGAATAGGTCTATTGAAAATACATAAGTTCATAGTTTATGTATGGTTGGATAATACTAAAACAATAATAATACTAATACAGGACTAATAATAAAATATTTTTTATGAGTATTCGATATGGTAGCCTACATATAATACAGATCGCGAAAAATAAACTAGTGTAACATAGTAGTGAATTAGAATTCACTAGAATGTGGATAGGATTTCATTTCATTTCATATTTCTTTATTCACAATTGTCAGATAAGCAATTGATATTGAAATACTGAAAGAACTAACTCGAAAATCTTCAAAAAATGAATAGGTCACCTACTTCAAGTTCACATTTCATGAACAGATAAATCTCGAGAAACTTGCTGACCTTTGAATAATATAAAACAATTTCTATATAAAAACACAATACGGTATCCTATAGCTCATAAAAACAATAATGAATAGGTATATTAAAAATACATACAATGATAACAAATTAGCAAATATTCCTACAATTTCCTTCTTTTCTCGGTTATTGCTTGCAAGATATGTTGTGGTTCTCTTATTTCCATTTGTCTTCTATGTCTGGGATCTATCAACTCAGGGAGCAAACATGCATTATAAAACTTACAAAGCTTTGGAAACATAAATTTCTCCCAAAATTGATCATCCCTCAATATTTTTTCCACCTTCAAACCATGGGGCGTCCATATAGTAAAAAGGCAATATTTCCTTCTTGTTATATGAAGGTGCCCTAGAACTTGGATGTGGTAATTATGAGATTTTTTAATAACTAGTTTATCATCCACATTACTCCACATTCTCCCTACAACTCCAATCTTTTTACATATCAAGTCATCTGGTGTCAAGTATTCTGCAGTTGCCGGACACTTTATTTCTACTATCCTTTCGCCATCATCGACCAGGCCATCAGGAGAAGCGGCCAGGAATGGTTGATCACGATCGATGAATAAACCAAATTTCGAAATTGTTTTGCCACTTTTCCTCTGCAACTCCGCCAGGGCTATTTTCTCATTTTTTTCCGTACTGGCAAGTATAAACATTGTTCAATGAGGTTGAATATAATATTTTCTTCACTAGAGCTTCACACTTGGTTTCAGGTTTACGATTACATACAGCACCGAAAAATGATGCAGTTAATCGTAGCCTGCGTTCTTCAAACCAGCGTTGATTCTCAAACTGATAAGTAGTTTCTTCCTGAATCTTTTCTATTTCAGTTTCACTCTTTTTTAATTTTTCTGTAAACTCCACACATTTCTTCACAAATACGTCTTCTGGTAAGTCAGGTTCCTGGGCATTTGGCCCATAATCTTTGTATGGAAGACTCAAAGCCAATCTCCTTCTAACCTTGCGAGTTCTTGTAGAGCGGTTGGCAGCCAATTCAACCTTTCGTTTGGTTCTCTCTTCATAAAGTCTACTGAAGCCAATTGGACTGATTTCAGTCAGCTTTATAGAGAGAGTAAAACGGCATTCCCGAGTTGTGACTCAAGGAGTAGACACTGTACGATACAAACAGGGAGTATTATTGCTGATATAATTAGGAGAAGCAAAAGAAGAGGAACATGAGGAGTAGGAATCATTCACCGTATAGCATACGGAAGAAGGAGGATGGGGTGGAAAAGAAGGGGGGGAGGAGGAGGAGGAGGAGGAGGAGGAAGAGGAGGAGACGGAATAGAATGAAGATAAGGAGATGGATGAGGAGGAGGAGTAGGAGGATGAGAAGGGGAAAACGCAGGAGTAGAACAGGAAGAGGAAAAAGGAGCTGAAGATTGTTGTAAGGAAGGAGAATTAGCAGATTTATCCTGAAACGACCTTTCAACACCAATACTTTTCATGATTCTCCATTCACGCAACCTTTCTCCACCCCGATTTTCCAATTTTCGACTTTTTATTCGGTTCTTATTCGCCAGACTTTTCAGTTACTTTTGATAACTTTGAACACTATAACACATAGACCTACACACAAACACACGCGCACAGACACGATAGTTCCAAACTAACTGAGGAACACTTTTCAAACAGAAGTTGATCGACTTTGGCTTGTACTGAAGACGAGTGCTTTCGAGGGTCAACTGAAAATAATACTGATTATATTTTGTCCACTCTCAGGTCAAGATGCCTTTACTTGTGAATTCTTTCTGCGAATAAGTTTCAAAAGGAAATGGAAGTGTACGGGCTATTGTTTACAGGGATACAAAGCCAATGAAACGGCACCCCTCCAGACAACTGATGGCGGTCACGCACTGCTTGTGCGTGCGTGTAAGGGTCTGTCAATGTACTCTGTTTAACAACTCCATTTTTCAGTGGCTTGCAGACGAAAATCTCCTTCGCTAGATTCCATTTAAAAACCGTACGGATGTGTAGATTTTTATAAAAAAATTAATCTCATTAGAACTCATCAAAACGAATTCAAGTTGTGAGATGAATTTCCAAAATATTCATAAAGAACGCCAGGAAAAATCATAAAAGTTTCTCACTTAATAGATGAATATAAACGTTCTCTCAAAAAATATTAATTTTCTACTTCGCAACTTAAATAGAGAATTATCATACCTTCAAAATGAGATATTGACTGGAACGTTCGGATGAAAATCAACCGAGTTATATGGAATCCCAATTAACATTACGCTTATGGAGATAGTAATTGGACATGGGTACACAGACGCACATACACTCATACACACACACACACACACACACATAGAGACCAATACCCAAAAACCACTTTTTTGGACTCAGGGGACCTTGAAACGTATAGAAATTTAGAAATTGGGGTACCTTAATTTTTTTCGGAAAGCAATACTTTCCTTAACTATGGTAATAGGGCGAGGAAAGTAAAAATACAAACTGCTGCACAACTAACTAAGCACAAAGGAAGTCCATATATTGAGATATAAATTGATAGAGTATAATACTGATTGTTGAATAATTTTCATAAAAATATAGTGCATCAGATTAAGCTTTGTTTAAGCTTTAAGTATGTTTTGTAAGTAATAAATAGTAGATAGGTGCCGTATTTGTTAAGACGTTTTTCATCCTGTTTGTGAATCGGTCGTTCACCTCTGGCATCTTGAATTGTCATTGTTCCAGAATGTTTTGGTTACTGGCTCTAGGACTTGTTATAACTGGAATAGCCATCACAATTACTGCACAAATGAAGTTCTATCTTAAAAGTCCAATGCTGATGTCACTTAATGGGGAAATAACGCCAACTTGGGACATACCTTTTCCGGCCATCTCAGTCTGTAGCCAGAAACAGATAAGACCTTCTATACCGTAATCAACTTAACCCAACTTATCAACAAGAAAAATCCAACCATGGAAGAGTAAGTTTCTATACATAAATGCAACAACCACTTATCATTGGTGTTTTGAAAAAGACTATTCATATATTATTAGCTGTATTTATTTATTTTCTTATTTCAATTCAGTTTCTCACTTTAAAATATATAGCCTTATGATAGTTGATTTGTAAGTAGGCCTATATTTTCTTTCGATTCAGTTTGATAATTATAAAATACAACCTCGATAGTTGATTTCTAAGAGGATACTGGAAAATTGAAATATATTAAACTATATTATTATAATGAATCGCTATATACTTTGCTGAAGAATACAATATTGAATGTGGGTGCCCGTTTCTGCACAGATTATCTCAAATCTCTCCTTTATGACAAGTTAAAACCGGCATATGATTTAAGTAGAGATGAGTTATTGGATTTAGAATCTCACTTTAAACTCGCCCTCAAGGTTAGTAAGAAACTACCTTATTACCTTTCATTCGTCATAATAAGTTAATCAATAAAATAAGTAGGGCTATTAGCGTCTACATAATAAGCTGCTTAGCTGTAGCCTTCAGATCCGTTGTTACTGATGTTATTTCGCACTTAATTAAAGAAAAACATGATGCTCAATTGTTATTACAATTCCCTAACGATTTCACTGACAAACAACTGGCTCAATAAATTAGTGAATTAAAATTTAGGAAATGAATATATTCCTCACTTAGTCAAAAATAAAAAGATACTGTAATTGGTATTAAAATAAAAAAATATTGACAAATTAGTTTGACTGCAATTCAACTTGAAACTTAATAATATGTTACATAATCCAATCACCAGCATGTAATACACCAATAATGTTTTTATGTGATTTTTAATAATAAATTCTGAAAAACCTTGGGTGGAAATTCATGATTTGCATATCTGCATAATATGATGTCAATTTGAAACCATTTTTCAAATACTAATAATTAAACAATATATTTTTTGGTGTATTCTTGGAATAAGAGCAACAACAAATTTTTGACGACTAACAACTGAGCAGTCCCCCATTAGACACTATTATATTATTTTATTAATATATATATATATATATATATATATATATATATATATATATATATATAATATTATACAGAGCTGGTGAAACTTATGGAAACAAATTTAATATTTATTTTACAAGGATAGTTTGACAGTAGGTTTCATTTCCACCAACTCTGTATACAGAGTGGGGTGGGGGCGACTGCCAAGTTTGGCTGAGTTATAAATAATTAATTGTACAACTTGAATGTAGCCTACTAAAAAAAAGTTTAACTATTCTCAATTAAGTTTAAAATAATGGTTTTATGGGCTTGTCAAGCCTATTATCAATCACTTCATGATTTCATATTTCATGATTCAATATGCATTGTATTCATTTTAGATAAGTGCAACTATATGTAAGCGGATGATAAAATCGTTTAGTTGGCACAATGTCAGAATGGAGGATCCTTGCGATTACATTCAAATGTATCCAACTAAAATAGGGCTTTGTTTTGTGTTCAATATGCTTCCGATTAGTCAATAGTTCTCACAAGAGTTCATTGATGAGTAAGTAAAGAATGAGCAATTAAAAAGTGTAGTGATAATGATATGTTTGTGTAATATCATGATTGTTATGTGGTAGCCTAAACAAAAGACACAGATATTCAAGTTGAATATTGGTAGAATACAAGCATTAAAAATGTTGAATCAAAAAATTAAGATATTAGAAACTATTTGTGATTGTGTATTATTCTATACTAGCAGGTGACCCGTGCTCCGCAAAGGTATGTTTCAAGCACTTGACAAACTGAAAACTTGACGTACGGTAATTAAATATTGAAGAACCAACTTAAAAATAGAATTATAACCATCCTCGGTAAATTGGAAATCTATATGCAAAATTTCAATATATTATGAGCAGTAGGCTATTGCTGAGTTAAGAATAGGCTAAATGCTCAAAATATGAACCTGCTCAATGCTCAAAATGATAAAAATATATTATCATGAATGCACTTGGATTTCAAACATTTAGGCTACCTTAGGTTTGTAATCTATCTACAGTTTACTAATATATATATATATAATATATATATATATATATATATATATATATAATATATATATATATATATATATATATATATATATATATATATAATACAATCTAGGAGCACGTGGTCACTCATTCTATCTCTCACTCACACCTCTCCACCCTTTTACTCAAGGCCTCTTAGTTTGTTTTGTAACTGAACGCATGGAAGTTTCCAGATACTTCTAAATTGTAGCGACAACAATAACCCATTTACTATTAATACCTATTCATTATTCAAAATACAACCGTTACAGAAGTCCCTAGAATCTTCTGGAATGTTCTACATTGTATAGATAGATATTATTCCTCTGCTACGGGGGCAAAGTCATCCTCAACAACTCCATCCTCGAAAAAATCATCCTCCAAAAAAACATCATCATCAGGTGGCACACCATCAAACAACATTTTGTAGCAGGGAGATTTCATGTCATAAAAATGACTGTACGGGTCATTGACATATAAAGCAAGTCCAACAGAAAATTGTACTTCAAAGATTGCACACCATTCTGTTTACATCCTGTCAATTTCCCAATTGACGCCCTACATTTAGGACATCTTTTACTATTTTCAACAATCCATTTCTGGTTCAATGATGATTAAACCATACAGAGCAGTTTGTTTTTTTCCATATTTCTTTACAAATTTGCAATTTGGTCTTTCTATTAGCTTCCCGTCTGCAGTAATGATTGTTCCCAGATATTCGTACTGTTCCACCTAATCCAGTGCCCTTCTTTTGCATGTTATTACACAGCTATCTCTCTCCCTGACCGCTACCCTCATAATCTTACTTTTGCTGGTATTCACCTCCATCAATCTTCTTGAATGAACCTTTTCCAAACATCAACTGCCTTCTGGAGTCTCCTTACACTGTCCTCCATCAGAACAATACCGTCTGCAAATACCAAGGCCTGCACATATACTGGTCGAAGATTTTTATGACCCACTTTCATTTCCGGTGTGTACCTTTTACAGTACTTTAATATACTGTTCATAAAGAAGAGTAGCGGACTGAGGATGACCACTTGTTTCATGCCCTTTTTCATCTCAAATTCTTGGGATACATCCACATCTATCCTTTCCATTCATATACCTTCCCATCTTTCATATACTCATTTCATATAACTGAAGCTTCATTCTCATGATGTCCCAATCCTCGACTCCGTGGTAGCCATTGTTGCACTGGACGCAGAATGCATAATTACAGACAGCCACCTTTTCTTTTGTGTCTTTGGTGACTGGGTACTGGCATTTACGTCGCGGGCAGCGAACCATGTTTGCAACCATCTCCAGCATAATGTTTAGCAGCAGCTGGTTGAACTCACTATCTCACGAACCTGTGTATGAAGTATTTGACTATCGCAGTTAGTGCTAGGCCACATAATAATATATACTGATCATTCCACAATCCGTGTCTGCAGGTAGAACAACAAATAATGTACTCGAAAATTTCTTTTCTGACACAGATAGTTCTCTTTCAACATTATAGCTTTCTAAATGCTCTCTTATCAACTTTTGGTTGAAGTTTCCTGAGCTTCTTCCAATTTTAGTCATGAGGACTTGATTCATCTTGCTTTGAGGATGAGATTCATTATTGTTGACCTCCTACTCTTTAACCTTTTCTTTTGACTTGACTGCAATAGCTCAGATGACAGCCACATACATGAAATACTGTAGCAAGGCGGTCACTTGGAAGGATAATCTTTCGGCAATAAACATCTTTAAAATATATTTACAGGTTCTTTTCACTCTTGAATCATTATGTGACTACATATATCCAGTACAATTTTTAAATCATACATTGATTTATAATTGAAGATCAATTTTGAGGGGGATGCTATTTATGTATTTACATATTTATTTGTTTATAGTATTTATATATCCTTTTTTTATTCATTTATTGTACAAAACACTATTATCATAATACAATAATTATGACCATGAAGGAAAAACAACTAGGCTGAGGCCTCTGAGGCCTTTCTATTTCTCTCCAACAATTTTGATAAAAAATGTCTCAAAGTATTATAAGGTTATGATATCACATACTGCTTCGTCACTTGATTTTCGGTCCAGGAATAATGATTTGAAAATGTTGACAATATAATAGATAGATTGAATCACAGAATGTATCACAATAAATTGAAAACTTGAGAAATATTGCATTTAATAAATATATTGCATTTATCTGGAAGAATATTGTTTATAAACACTATTTAGGTCTCTCATACACTGATACATTCATACTCACTCTATAGTTAATTCTCAATAGCTACGGGTACTTGTTAATATGTACAAAAATCTATATTCCATTGCAAACATGTGGTTATACTACATATATATTATAAGATCTAGAAGCACGTGGTCACTCATTCTCTCTCTCACTCACACCCCTCCACCCTTTCACTCAAGGCCTCTTTGTTTGTTTTGTAACTGAACGCATGGAAGTTTCCAGAAACTTTTCAATTGTAGAGACAACATTTACCCATTCACTATTAATACCAATTAATTTCAAAATACAACCGTTACAGAAGTCCATAGAATCTTCTGGAAGGTTCTACATTGTATAGGTAGATATTATTCCTCTGCTACGGGGGCAAAGTCATCCTCAACAACTCCATCCTCGAAAAAATCATCCTCATCGAAAAAAACATAATCAGGTGGCACACCATCAAACAACATTTTGTAGCAGGGAGATTTCATGTCATAAAAATGACTGTACGGGTCATTGACATCTAAGGCAAGTCCAAAAGAAAATTGTACTGCAAAGATTGCACACCATTCTGTTTACATCCTGTCAATTTCCCAATTGACGCCCTACATTTAGGACATCTTTTACTATTTTTACCAATTCATTTCTGGTTCAATGATGATTGAACCAAACAGAGCAGTTTGTTTTTCATATTTCTTTACAATTTACAATTTGGTCTTTCTATTAGCTTCCCGTCTGTAGAAATGATTGTTCCCAGATATTCGTACTGTTCCACCTCATCCAGTGCCCTTCTTTTGCATGTTATTACACAGCTATCTCTCTCCCTGACCGCTACCCTTATAATCTTACTTTTGCTGGTATTCACCTCCATCGATCTTCTTGACAGAACCTTTTCCCAAACATCAACTGCCTACTGGAGTTTCCTTGCACTGTCCTCCATCAGAACAATACCATCTGCAAATACCAAGGCCTGCACATATACTGGTCGATGACTTTTATGACCCACTTTCATTTTCGGAGTGTAACTTTTACAGTACTTTAATATACTGTTCATGAAGATTACTATTCATAAAGAAGAGTAGCGGACTGAGGAAGACCACTTGTTTCATGCCCTTTTTCATCTCAAATTCTTGGGATACATACCTATCTATCCTTACCATTCCAATCGTTTTCCTATACAACAACTGTACTGCTCTTATCATCCTGTCACTGACTTCCAACTCTCTCATGGCGCTTTAATATACTCTTTAACTGAAGCTTCATTCTCATGATGTCCCAATCCTCGACTCTGTGGTAGCTCTTGTTGCACTGGTCGCAGAATGGATAACTACAGCTCGGACAGACGGCCACCTTATCTTTTCTTTTGGGTCTTTGGTGACCGGGTACTGGCATTTACGTCGCGGGCAACAAACCTTGTTTGCATCAACTCCAGCATAATGTTAAGTAGCAGCTGGTCGTACATATGAAACTCATCCTTACTCACTATCTCACGAACCTGTGAATGGAGTACTTGACTATTGCAATCAGTGCTAGGGCACATAATAATATATACTGATCCTTCAGTAATCCGTGTCTGCAGGTAGGACAAAATGCAATCTCTGCAATATACATGACGGCAAGGTTCAAGCCGAATACACTTTAGACCACATCAAACTCGCTCCCGCGGCGGTAGCGAAGTTAAAAAACTCGGTTTCCATGTTATTAAATCGAGCAGGCCACACCGAGCTCGCTCCCGCAGAGGGAGTACCTCGGTGGTAGTTTCACTTCGCCGTGCCAGGCGAACTTTTGAAACGTCTGCTGGTTACTACCGCCGAGGTAGCGAGCTCGGTCTGGCCTGCACAATTCAATAACATGGAAAGCGAGTTTTAAAAGTTCGCCTCGATAGCGTCTGCGCAGGATACCGAGACTCACACGTTACAATGAGTCATTCGCATTTCTACAGCGACGCAACGTTTTAATGAGTTCCTCATCTATATTGGTACTACTGTCCTCTAACCACGGTACGTTATTTTTAAGTGATTTTTGGTCGATCAAATTAAGTAGCGTCATGTCCACTGTTGATCACTTCTGCTACTACTAGCTACTAGTACCTACAGTACTACGAGACGATGTACAGCGCTGTGGTTGCCGGCCTTCCCCCACTACTAGAGAACCACACTCATCAAAACAAAAACAAAACCAAACTACCGCTAGCGGACTTTTTTTGGTGTGGCCTGAACTACCACCGCGGGAAGCTCGCTAACTCTAGCAGACGTTGTGCTTTGAACTCGCAACAAATAATGCACTCGAAAATTTCTTTTCTGAACACAGATAGTTCTCTTTCAACATTATAGCTTTCTAAATGCTCTCTTTTTAACTTTTGGTTGACGTTTCCAGAGCTTTTTCCAATTTTAGAGTCAACAAGACTTGATTCATCTTGCATTATTTGAGGATGAGATTTTTCATGATTGTTGACCTCCAAATCTTCAACCATTTCTTTTGACTTGACAGCATATTGGAACTTTTTACTATTTTAGACAATACTTCATCTCTTAGGAACTGACACCATTCATACAAAACTTCGCAGTTGTCGCTCCACATTTCATCCAAGTGATCACAGATTAACTGCAAATGCTCAGATGACAGCCACATACATGAAATTCTGTAGCAAGGCGGTGACTTTAAGGATCATTTTTCGGTAATAAATCATAAAAGGAAGCCAAAGGAAGATGAGAAACGGATAGCATTTTGTCAACTTCAGTACCTCCATACACATTATTGCTTTCCAGTTCTTTAAACAATAGAATAATGGGTTGAGGAGCTGTTTGGAAGGCATTGAATATTAAATGGTGCTTAGATTTAGATTCCAGGACGAGTACATTGAGTTCTTCAAGGTTGGAAATATTTTCCATAACTTCGATCTCATCTTTTTGCCGCGAGAAGTCCATTTCAATCTAGGCTATAAAATTTAAGAGTCTGGTCAGCTTGGCTTTATCATTCCTCATGAGAAAAACAATATCTTGCATTTCTATCTTTGAAGAATCTCGTCTCATTTCTCATTGCTATTTCTTCAACTTGTTCAAGAAAAATTGCCAATTGTTGAAGAAGCACAATTTCGATCATTTTTGAAATAGTGAGAAGAGGCTTACTGGAATCTCCAAGTCCAGATAGCATGCTTTGTATGACTTCTGCGAGTGAAGAATCTGACGACAGTTTGGATACCGACTTGGGTGGAAATTCATGATTTGCATATCTGCATAATATGATGTCAATTTGAAACCATTTTTCAAATACTAATAATTAAACAATATATTTTTTGGTGTATTCTTGGAATAAGAGCAACAACAAATTTTTGACGACTAACAACTGAGCAGTCCCCCATTAGACACTATTATATTATTTTATTAATATATATATATATATATATATATATATATATAATATATATATATATATATAATATTATACAGAGCTGGTGAAACTTATGGAAACAAATTTAATATTTATTTTACAAGGATAGTTTGACAGTAGGTTCATTTCCACCAACTCTGTATACAGAGTGGGGTGGGGGCGACTGCCAAGTTTGGCTGAGTTATAAATAATTAATTGTACAACTTGAATGTAGCCTACTAAAAAAAAGTTTAACTATTCTCAATTAAGTTTAAAATAATGGTTTTATGGGCTTGTCAAGCCTATTATCAATCACTTCATGATTTCATATTTCATGATTCAATATGCATTGTATTCATTTTAGATAAGTGCAACTATATGTAAGCGGATGATAAAATCGTTTAGTTGGCACAATGTCAGAATGGAGGATCCTTGCGATTACATTCAAATGTATCCAACTAAAATAGGGCTTTGTTTTGTGTTCAATATGCTTCCGATTAGTCAATAGTTCTCACAAGAGTTCATTGATGAGTAAGTAAAGAATGAGCAATTAAAAAGTGTAGTGATAATGATATGTTTGTGTAATATCATGATTGTTATGTGGTAGCCTAAACAAAAGACACAGATATTCAAGTTGAATATTGGTAGAATACAAGCATTAAAAATGTTGAATCAAAAAATTAAGATATTAGAAACTATTTGTGATTGTGTATTATTCTATACTAGCAGGTGACCCGTGCTCCGCAAAGGTATGTTTCAAGCACTTGACAAACTGAAAACTTGACGTACGGTAATTAAATATTGAAGAACCAACTTAAAAATAGAATTATAACCATCCTCGGTAAATTGGAAATCTATATGCAAAATTTCAATATATTATGAGCAGTAGGCTATTGCTGAGTTAAGAATAGGCTAAATGCTCAAAATATGAACCTGCTCAATGCTCAAAATGATAAAAATATATTATCATGAATGCACTTGGATTTCAAACATTTAGGCTACCTTAGGTTTGTAATCTATCTACAGTTTACTAATATATATATATATATTATATATATATATATATATATATATATATATATATATATATATATATATATATATATATATATATATATAATACAATCTAGGAGCACGTGGTCACTCATTCTATCTCTCACTCACACCTCTCCACCCTTTTACTCAAGGCCTCTTAGTTTGTTTTGTAACTGAACGCATGGAAGTTTCCAGATACTTCTAAATTGTAGCGACAACAATAACCCATTTACTATTAATACCTATTCATTATTCAAAATACAACCGTTACAGAAGTCCCTAGAATCTTCTGGAATGTTCTACATTGTATAGATAGATATTATTCCTCTGCTACGGGGGCAAAGTCATCCTCAACAACTCCATCCTCGAAAAAATCATCCTCCAAAAAAACATCATCATCAGGTGGCACACCATCAAACAACATTTTGTAGCAGGGAGATTTCATGTCATAAAAATGACTGTACGGGTCATTGACATATAAAGCAAGTCCAACAGAAAATTGTACTTCAAAGATTGCACACCATTCTGTTTACATCCTGTCAATTCCCAATTGACGCCCTACATTTAGGACATCTTTTACTATTTTCAACAATCCATTCTGGTTCAATGATGATTAAACCATACAGAGCAGTTTGTTTTTTTCCATATTTCTTTACAAATTTGCAATTTGGTCTTTCTATTAGCTTCCCGTCTGCAGTAATGATTGTTCCCAGATATTCGTACTGTTCCACCTAATCCAGTGCCCTTCTTTTGCATGTTATTACACAGCTATCTCTCTCCTGACCGCTACCCTCATAATCTTACTTTTGCTGGTATTCACCTCCATCAATCTTCTTGAATGAACCTTTTCCAAACATCAACTGCCTTCTGGAGTCTCCTTACACTGTCCTCCATCAGAACAATACCGTCTGCAAATACCAAGGCCTGCACATATACTGGTCGAAGATTTTTATGACCCACTTTCATTTCCGGTGTGTACCTTTTACAGTACTTTAATATACTGTTCATAAAGAAGAGTAGCGGACTGAGGATGACCACTTGTTTCATGCCCTTTTTCATCTCAAATTCTTGGGATACATCCACATCTATCCTTTCCATTCATATACCTTCCCATCTTTCATATACTCATTTCATATAACTGAAGCTTCATTCTCATGATGTCCCAATCCTCGACTCCGTGGTAGCCATTGTTGCACTGGACGCAGAATGCATAATTACAGACAGCCACCTTTTCTTTTGTGTCTTTGGTGACTGGGTACTGGCATTTACGTCGCGGGCAGCGAACCATGTTTGCAACCATCTCCAGCATAATGTTTAGCAGCAGCTGGTTGAACTCACTATCTCACGAACCTGTGTATGAAGTATTTGACTATCGCAGTTAGTGCTAGGCCACATAATAATATATACTGATCATTCCACAATCCGTGTCTGCAGGTAGAACAACAAATAATGTACTCGAAAATTTCTTTTCTGACACAGATAGTTCTCTTTCAACATTATAGCTTTCTAAATGCTCTCTTATCAACTTTTGGTTGAAGTTTCCTGAGCTTCTTCCAATTTTAGTCATGAGGACTTGATTCATCTTGCTTTGAGGATGAGATTCATTATTGTTGACCTCCTACTCTTTAACCTTTTCTTTTGACTTGACTGCAATAGCTCAGATGACAGCCACATACATGAAATACTGTAGCAAGGCGGTCACTTGGAAGGATAATCTTTCGGCAATAAACATCTTTAAAATATATTTACAGGTTCTTTTCACTCTTGAATCATTATGTGACTACATATATCCAGTACAATTTTTAAATCATACATTGATTTATAATTGAAGATCAATTTGAGGGGGATGCTATTTATGTATTTACATATTTATTGTTTATAGTATTTATATATCCTTTTTTTATTCATTTATTGTACAAAACACTATTATCATAATACAATAATTATGACCATGAAGGAAAAACAACTAGGCTGAGGCCTCTGAGGCCTTTCTATTTCTCTCCAACAATTTTGATAAAAAATGTCTCAAAGTATTATAAGGTTATGATATCACATACTGCTTCGTCACTTGATTTTCGGTCCAGGAATAATGATTTGAAAATGTTGACAATATAATAGATAGATTGAATCACAGAATGTATCACAATAAATTGAAAACTTGAGAAATATTGCATTTAATAAATATATTGCATTTATCTGGAAGAATATTGTTTATAAACACTATTTAGGTCTCTCATACACTGATACATTCATACTCACTCTATAGTTAATCTCAATAGCTACGGGTACTTGTTAATATGTACAAAAATCTATATTCCATTGCAAACATGTGGTTATACTACATATATATTATAAGATCTAGAAGCACGTGGTCACTCATTCTCTCTCTCACTCACACCCCTCCACCCTTTCACTCAAGGCCTCTTGTTTGTTTTGTAACTGAACGCATGGAAGTTTCCAGAAACTTTTCAATTGTAGAGACAACATTTACCCATTCACTATTAATACCAATTAATTTCAAAATACAACCGTTACAGAAGTCCATAGAATCTTCTGGAAGGTCTACATTGTATAGGTAGATATTATTCCTCTGCTACGGGGGCAAAGTCATCCTCAACAACTCCATCCTCGAAAAAATCATCCTCATCGAAAAAAACATAATCAGGTGGCACACCATCAAACAACATTTTGTAGCAGGGAGATTTCATGTCATAAAAATGACTGTACGGGTCATTGACATCTAAGGCAAGTCCAAAAGAAAATTGTACTGCAAAGATTGCACACCATTCTGTTTACATCCTGTCAATTTCCCAATTGACGCCCTACATTTAGGACATCTTTTACTATTTTTACCAATTCATTTCTGGTTCAATGATGATTGAACCAAACAGAGCAGTTTGTTTTTCATATTTCTTTACAATTTACAATTTGGTCTTTCTATTAGCTTCCCGTCTGTAGAAATGATTGTTCCCAGATATTCGTACTGTTCCACCTCATCCAGTGCCCTTCTTTTGCATGTTATTACACAGCTATCTCTCTCCCTGACCGCTACCCTTATAATCTTACTTTTGCTGGTATTCACCTCCATCGATCTTCTTGACAGAACCTTTTCCCAGATATCAACTGCCTACTGGAGTTTCCTTGCACTGTCCTCCATCAGAACAATACCATCTGCAAATACCAAGGCCTGCACATATACTGGTCGATGACTTTTATGACCCACTTTCATTTTCGGAGTGTAACTTTTACAGTACTTTAATATACTGTTCATGAAGATTACTATTCATAAAGAAGAGTAGCGGACTGAGGAAGACCACTTGTTTCATGCCCTTTTTCATCTCAAATTCTTGGGATACATACCTATCTATCCTTACCATTCCAATCGTTTTCCTATACAACAACTGTACTGCTCTTATCATCCTGTCACTGACTTCCAACTCTCTCATGGCGCTTTAATATACTCTTTAACTGAAGCTTCATTCTCATGATGTCCCAATCCTCGACTCTGTGGTAGCTCTTGTTGCACTGGTCGCAGAATGGATAACTACAGCTCGGACAGACGGCCACCTTATCTTTTCTTTTGGGTCTTTGGTGACCGGGTACTGGCATTTACGTCGCGGGCAACAAACCTTGTTTGCATCAACTCCAGCATAATGTTAAGTAGCAGCTGGTCGTACATATGAAACTCATCCTTACTCACTATCTCACGAACCTGTGAATGGAGTACTTGACTATTGCAATCAGTGCTAGGGCACATAATAATATATACTGATCCTTCAGTAATCCGTGTCTGCAGGTAGGACAAAATGCAATCTCTGCAATATACATGACGGCAAGGTTCAAGCCGAATACACTTTAGACCACATCAAACTCGCTCCCGCGGCGGTAGCGAAGTTAAAAAACTCGGTTTCCATGTTATTAAATCGAGCAGGCCACACCGAGCTCGCTCCCGCAGAGGGAGTACCTCGGTGGTAGTTTCACTTCGCCGTGCCAGGCGAACTTTTGAAACGTCTGCTGGTTACTACCGCCGAGGTAGCGAGCTCGGTCTGGCCTGCACAATTCAATAACATGGAAAGCGAGTTTTAAAAGTTCGCCTCGATAGCGTCTGCGCAGGATACCGAGACTCACACGTTACAATGAGTCATTCGCATTTCTACAGCGACGCAACATTTTAATGAGTTCCTCATCTATATTGGTACTACTGTCCTCTAACCACGGTACGTTATTTCTAAGTGATTTTTGGTCGCTCAAATTAATTAGCGTCATGTCCACTGTTGATCACTTCTGCTGCTACTAGCTACTAGTACCTACAGTACTACGAGACGATGTACAGCGCTGTGGTTGCCGGCCTTCCCCCACTACTAGAGAACCACACTCATCAAAACAAAAACAAAACCAAACTACCGCTAGCGGACTTTTTTTGGTGTGGCCTGAACTACCACCGCGGGAAGCTCGCTAACTCTAGCAGACGTTGTGCTTTGAACTCGCAACAAATAATGCACTCGAAAATTTCTTTTCTGAACACAGATAGTTCTCTTTCAACATTATAGCTTTCTAAATGCTCTCTTTTTAACTTTTGGTTGACGTTTCCAGAGCTTTTTCCAATTTTAGAGTCAACAAGACTTGATTCATCTTGCATTATTTGAGGATGAGATTTTTCATGATTGTTGACCTCCAAATCTTCAACCATTTCTTTTGACTTGACAGCATATTGGAACTTTTTACTATTTTAGACAATACTTCATCTCTTAGGAACTGACACCATTCATACAAAACTTCGCAGTTGTCGCTCCACATTTCATCCAAGTGATCACAGATTAACTGCAAATGCTCAGATGACAGCCACATACATGAAATTCTGTAGCAAGGCGGTGACTTTAAGGATCATTTTTCGGTAATAAATCATAAAAGGAAGCCAAAGGAAGATGAGAAACGGATAGCATTTTGTCAACTTCAGTACCTCCATACACATTATTGCTTTCCAGTTCTTTAAACAATAGAATAATGGGTTGAGGAGCTGTTTGGAAGGCATTGAATATTAAATGGTGCTTAGATTTAGATTCCAGGACGAGTACATTGAGTTCTTCAAGGTTGGAAATATTTTCCATAACTTCGATCTCATCTTTTTGCCGCGAGAAGTCCATTTCAATCTAGGCTATAAAATTTAAGAGTCTGGTCAGCTTGGCTTTATCATTCCTCATGAGAAAAACAATATCTTGCATTTCTATCTTTGAAGAATCTCGTCTCATTTCTCATTGCTATTTCTTCAACTTGTTCAAGAAAAATTGCCAATTGTTGAAGAAGCACAATTTCGATCATTTTTGAAATAGTGAGAAGAGGCTTACTGGAATCTCCAAGTCCAGATAGCATGCTTTGTATGACTTCTGCGAGTGAAGAATCTGACGACAGTTTGGATACCGACTTGACTGGAAAACACAATAATGATCTTGATGCCATTTTTCTTCGGAAGTAAACTAGAACTTGAAAAGTTATGTATGTTAACGGTCAGAATAAAAGAAAGCCTGATAAGTATTCAAATTTCATGATAAGTATTATCAAAGTCTAAAGCTGCGTTTACACCGGAGTTAATAACACAAGTTTTCAACATTTTTGTTATTGACTGATGTTAATTACAAGTCATTAACATAATGTTGAGCTGCGTTTACACCGGAGTTAATAACACGATTTATTAATAAAAATTATCAACTCGACTGAATCGACAAAAATTCTCTTGACTAAAGTTAATTGACCAAGTGAAGTGAGGTCTAAGATCTTTTGTTCATAACAAAAGTATCAGTCAAAAGAAAATTTTATTAACATAAGTTAAAAACTTTTGTTATCAACTCTGGTGATAAGATAATATTATAACGCATTATAATTTGTTTACATTGGATAAGATGAAGATCATTATGTTAATGATCACACCTGTTTCAATTTAAAGTATTTTGAAGACAATTTTTTTGCTTTTTATTCCGGCTGTTATATCATATTATTTATGAATACTCTCGTTAAATGAAATCATGTATGGAAGTCAATTATATTAATAACAAGATCTTGTTAATAACAAGGAATTTTCTGTTAAAAGCACGAATTATTAACTTTTGTTAAGAGAAATTTATGACGATTCAGTCAAGTTAATAACTTTTTGTTCTAACCTGAAGATAGGAGCCTGTTATTAACAAAAATTAATGCGATAAAATAGGCTTTTTTATTAACATAACACATTTCCTTTGATCTTTACCGACTCTCGATGGATAACATAAATCTTTTTAATAACAAGGAATTTTCTGTTGAAAACACGAGTTATTAACTTTTTCAAGAGAATTTTTTGTCGAGTCAGTCAAGTTGACAACTTTTTATTATTCAATGTTTGATTCCATTACGAACTGCTTGTTAAATAATCACTTTGAACAATTAATTACGATATAGCAGTCAGGTACTTTTTATTGATAACTCATGTTATCAACTCCGGTGTAAACGCAACTTAACATGATGTTATTGACTTTTGTAATTAACATCAGTTGATAACAAAAATTTTAAAAACTTGTTTTATTAACTCCGGTGTAAACGCAGCTTTACATCTACTATAGTAAACGCAAATTGGAGAGGCGGGTGATGGTGGCTCCATCTATGAGTGGAATTTGTAAATTTCAAGCAGTTCGTTTACATTTGAAATGTCATCATAACCTGAGTTCTCATTAAAAATATTTTTATTCAAGATTTTTGAAATTCAGCCATACATTTTATTCTAACTGAATAATTTGGAATGGAATCAACATTTCAAGCACCAATTCAAACCTTCACAGAACCGTTGTAATATTGTACAATTGACGAATATTTGTTTGTTTTTCTCTAAAACACAAATAAAACCTGATTTTAAAATTGTCATATGATTGACACTTCTCCAATATTTAGAAAAACATTTAGCTTGAAATTTACTAATAATTTCACTCAGAGATGGTACCACCATCACCCGCCTCTATAATTTGCGTTTACTATACTATTGTGAAATCTTACAAAATTTCATTTCAATAAGTCACAAATTAATTATTATTCTTAAAGTCGGTTGATTGTAGAAATTAATGTTTCAGCTCTGCATGGAAAATGTTTTCTTCTTCTAGTCATACTCCAACCATCATTATGAAACAATAAATATTTAAATATTGATGAATGATTAAGATAAGAGTAAATATCAGTATAAAGTGAAATCCGATAACTATTTTCTACTTTTAGACTGCCGTTCATAATCCAGCTGAGTTTCCAACCCCCTTACAAACATTTGCCTACATCGTAACTGACGCAACCATTGAATTCAAGATAACTCCACAGCTAATAAGCACTTCGGATAATCTTAGACTTTGGACGCCGGAGGAAAGAGGTTGTTACTATAGTCATGAGCGTAAACTGAAGTTCTACGTCACGTACACTATCCATAATTGTGACATTGAATGTGAGGCCGAAATGGTACATGAATAATGCAACTGTTCTTTCAATTTTTTATCGCGTAAGTTGAAATTGTCTTGAAAAGGTACCTAACCTAATGTAGTTTTATAATATTAGACTGTTGTAGAATTGTTCTATCAATAAGATGCTGAAAGTCAAAGTTTCCACCGTACTTCAAAATTAAAGTAAAATTAAATTCGTTTTGAAATATCAAATAAAAACTAGGTTATCATTGATCAATTTCAAATTAATTACAATTTTATGCCATTGTAGAGTTTAGATAAAATAGGGGGGGTTTGTTCATAAAGTTCAATGAAGCTGAATAAATTCTTCATACAATTTATTCCCGCAAGGGACTCCCCATCAACAAAAGCCATACGAATTTACTTTACAATTGATTGAGTTGAAATTTTTAAAACAAAGTTTTAGTTTCAGAACATTTCAGTTTTTTATTAACATTACTCTTAGCCCAAAAGTGTAAGAGTAATACTTTTACCCTAAGGGGCGATTGCTGAGATCGGGTCTGGCTAACCCCGGCGCAACGTTGGTCTAGCGCAACTTTGGTCTCGGCTAAAAAATCTGTTTGCTGAGATCGAGTTTAGCCGCCGGTCATCTCTTGGTCGAGAGCAACTTTGATCCGCAGGTTTAGCCAGACCGACGCTCAAGTTTAGCCAGACCGAGGCGCAACTGGAGGAATCCACGGGGAATTATTGTTGAAAAAAGTTGAAAAAACAAGAGAACATGTTGAAGTTAGATTAGAAATTACATTACAATTACAGGCAGTGAGTGAGTTTCAGTTTGTGATTCTTTTTTTTAAATGTTTTACTTGCACCTTTTAATAATTTACATCCGCTATTCAAATTAATGGTTTTAACAAAACTTGAGGATAATTGTAGTTTATCATACGTTGACTGGTTTATTGTTTTTGGACGAATCGTAGTTTGGTTGGGAGAATCAATAGGTTGATTCAAGTATGGAGGCTACAAAAAGAAAACATGAGGATGAAACTAAATCTGGTGATGCTGCAACTGCATCATTGTGGTTTTTTAATCCTATTGCTCTGAAAAATCAATCAATAGATTTAAACAAAAACAAGTTCCTGATTGGAAGAGCCAAAGAGGTTGATTTCCAAATTACCACCCAGAGGGTTTCCCGAGAACACTGTCTCATTCAGAATGTCGGCACTAAAAACGCACCAAAGTGGGAGTTATTGGATAAGAATAGCTCACTGGGAACATTTTTGAATGGTAGGAAAGTTCCAGCCCATCATGCAACGCCACTCAAAGATGGCGACGTCATCTTCCTATCCGATCCTGATGTTTATCCCATTCGATTTGTCATGAACAACAGTAAACCTACAAAGGTCTCCAATTATTATATTCCAATTATTATCATTATACTCCAATTATTTTGGGTACAAACTGTTTTAGGTCATAGAATAGCTCACATTAATTTATTCAATATTATAATAAAATACAGAAGATTTCACTCTAAAGCTTAACATTTTAAATACTCTTATTTCTATAATAGAGAAAATATAAAACTTTCACAAGTTTCTTCATTTTCTTTCAGGGAGATTTTCATCTGTTGAGCAAGACTCGAAAAATTTATCTTCGTGCAACTTGCCAGCCTGCACTGAGATAACTTTTGATTTAGAAATTAGTAGCTTGTCTATCCTATTCACGGATACCACCAACATTTCAAATAATGCTAAAAAAACGTAAGAGTTTTAACATTTATATTATCTTGGAGGATGTTTGATTCAGAATATAACATATTTCAGTCTGAAAAAGTGAATATCACAGTATCTTAATGTGATAAATGTACAGTTCTGCAATATTCATAATGTTTACTAATATTAAAATATTATCAAATTCATATAATTGGCTTGAAATATTATCATCAACAAAAATACAGGACTTCACGATATGTACAATTAATGCATATCCACATTTTTCAATGTCAACCTACAAACTTCAAGTCCGATGAGATACATCATTAAACAATAGATGAATTTATCCCTAAAATCTTATCTTATTAATATTGGTGAGCTATTGTGTCTAAATAATAACGAATTAAGTATTCTATACATCATGGAATATTATTTTATATTTCTTTTGCAGAGGGAATATAGCTGTTGCGACTTTCCTTTGCAAAACAAATTCAGTTATCAATCAATATCCAGAGGGTGGCAATAGTAACAGTATCTGATTTTATTGGTGAGTATAAGAAGATGATATCTTCTCAGTTTAAGAACTATTTTGTACAAAATTATTGACTCATCTGACCAGTTTCATGTTTCAATTATGGTGGATTATAAATTCATGAAAATCTTAACAATCAAGTACACATAATTTCTTTGAAAGAATATTAATCAAACTTTTCATTATCTCATGATTAATTATACATGGTAATCATATGAATAAAAACTTATCATTATTATACATTTATAAGAAACTATAAGATTACGCCCATAATGTAAAATTGTAGTGTATTATTTCTATTACTCTACTTCTGAATAAAATAGATAAAGATTACTAGAAAATTATAAGAGAATGTTATTGATATAAAAGGATACATGCTTTTTAAAAGCTTATTTAAAATATTATCATTGATATATTATCATGGATATTTTTCTGCAATGAAATATAATATGAAGGCTAAACGATTGTTTTAAATGAAATTTTGTTTTATTTTTTCAGCAAATATTGGAGGCTTGATGGGATTGTTTCTTGGGTTTAGTTTTATAAGTCTTTTTGAAGTAATTTATTTCATGACTGTTCGTTGGGCTACTGATATATGGAACAATCACAGAGCTTGAATGAGTTGTGAAACAAGAGATATTGGATCTATTTCTCTTTAGCGATTGCCTACTCACCCTTAAGATTCAGTCCAAGTTGACTGATGAATAGTTTATTCAATAGATTCACTCTTCTTTACAATTGATTCGAAACTCAATTAAAATTATTTTTCTTCGATAGCGAACTTTATATTTTCCTTAGATTAACATTGAGAAATTTATCGTGGAGTCAGTGGTATAACATTACCTAAATTTGAGAGAAATGTTGGTGTGAAATGATTACAGGCTACTTGTATTCAACAGGAATTAAGTAAGTTCCGTATAAAAAGAGCCGAGAATTTATTTCAATAAATATTACATTATGGCTACAAATAGGAAAATATTTCAGCATTTGAATCTACTTTGAAGAAAAACTATTCTCAATAAATCCAATGAACAATAAAATATACTGTTATTCTTTATAAGATAATAGAAATAGATAAAAAAATGTCTTTTAAAAATGTATAACTACAATTTTTAATTCGCAAATGAAGCACAAGCATCAATCACAAACCTTTTACACCTATCCTTACCTTATAATGCCCAACAAACTAATAGCTCATAAATTACAAATTGAAGTATATTTTGAATAGGCTGCGCCATAAAACTCTTATGTTTAGAAAAATGACATTTCAAACCTGAAGTGATTGTTTAGAAAGTGAAGGAGTATCTTATCCATTTAGATGCTAAAAGAATGTCGCATCTCTGTTTAAATTATTACAAATTGAATAAGAAGCTTCATCGGGGTTGAAAAGAATATTTAATTCAATCAAGGCACCTCTGTCAATAGATTAATTTATTATGTGAATCTTAATCAATAATAGTTACTTCTTTATTGTGATAGAATTATCCAAATAAATATCCAATCCTTATCTTAAATATCAATCAATAAATTGATATATTTCAAATTTGTATTGAATTTTGTCTGTCCAACATATTCTTTAAACCGGTCGGTCGCACAAACATGTCTCATGATAAAATGCTTTTTCTGTGTATTGTACAACGTTTTTTGGATGAAAGAATTAATGTAATTTCAATCATTCATTTCAATATGAATAACTTAATATTCATAATTCATTAAAATTTGAAAAATAATTGAATAATGAATAAATACATCTTGTAAACTTATACATAATCATAATATATTTACATATAATAGAATCAATAGATAACTAATAAGTTCAATGATATAAGCCTACCTTAGGAATAATATAATTTTTTGACTGGCTGGTAATTTTTCATAGATTGCAAACTATTTAAGAAGGAAGTACAACCTGTAACATAAAAAATAATTCAACTTACTAACAACTGCCAATAAGCAATCCACTAATTTTTCGAAGCACAATCAGAACAAATTTAAATCCATTGAATGATGAATTTAAGTAAGGTTGACAGATTTATCGACAGTAAATTATTTTTGTGGTCACCAAAATTTGTTTCTCTGTATGCCTCAGCTTTTCAAAAGTAATGGTTTATGTTCTGATAAATGAATCAAACTCTTCTACACACCCATTCAAGAAATACAGAATTGACTGCAGTACTCTATAAAATGAGCCGTCTCATGCAATGAAGTACTAGCAGAATATCTCATTACTTTCGAGAAATTGGGTCTTCATGTTCCTCAAAGCACATCAGTTCTTAAATCACTTAATCTTTTTCTATATTGGAAAATGTTGTATTTCCCAACTAAATCAAAATAAATTGAGTTTTAAATATTTGGATAAACCAAGAAATTACAAAAAAATTTACTAGAAAAACTATCAAAACTCTTGATTGTATAGTATATTTAAAAAAAATTAAAACTTTTAAATTTGTGAGGGAAATTTACTCAAATGTTGAATAAATATAGCAATACAAAATTGAAACAGACCCGTTTTAAAAGTAGGGATTCTCTGAGTGGCATTACCACTTAGATAGTAAAAATTTTTACTTGTGATTTTAAATTTTGCAAATCTAAATTGAAACAGCTTCAATATTTTAGAAGTTCATAGATAAATATTGTGAAAATGTTATTTTGAAATAATTCTTACCATTTTACAAGGTTGTGTTCAGCTGGCAAAACAATCTTCTTCACCATCCTCTGTGCTTTCTGTAGGAAATTTTGTCAGACATCTGTTCGCCGCAGCACTCAGAAACTGGAAAATACCGATCTTTGGCGGTTCTGCCATCAACTTCTTGTTCAATTCTTTGATAACCTTGTCTTCGAGGAGCCATTTCAGTTTGCGATGCCTTATTACTTCGCCCTTCTCTAATCGCAAGGCATCAGTGATCGCATTCCGTGCTATCCGCGCAAGACACCCTACATCAAACAACAACAATTTATTACAATTAACACTTGTTTTGATATCATTCAAATGATCAGGTTTAGTTGAATATACAATTATAATTAATAATGTTTAATGGGCAAAGGTTTAGTTCACATATTATGTATATTTGTTTTGTCTATACATTTTTGTAACGTGAAACCAAAAAATCTAAGAGCTATTCTCAAACACCAGAGTGCAGCCGACAATGACCAGAAGGACCCGATTTATACTCATTTCGCTGTTTGTGATTTGACCCAGACATATTCTGGCTCACTCAAGTCAAATAAGTCAAGTTTGACATTCTGTCAAAGGCTCACCTTTTGATGTATTATTCCTGTCCATTTCTTGTATTTTTTCAACTATCTTCATGTTAAGTAGATACATGTACGAGTAATTATTATCAATTTTCTCCATGAATTTGCTAATCCAGAGATGATCGACCGGCTTACCGGCTTACATGCTGTCAGCATGTAAATGTATGAAAAGTATATTCATTTGAATGCTACATTACAGGAATTGATCAGTTACATAATAATAATAACCCCGCAGAGGACAGAATATATTCTGTTTGGGGTGTGGTAATTCGCCGGGTTAACCCAGCAAGTAGTTGATGTAGACTGGTTGGCAACTAAGACCGTTGAGTCCCAGGTATTAGGGTGTTCAGGATATAAAGAGTACCTCAAGCATCAACTGCGCATACCGGAGGCGTGTGTTAGCAGCTCACGTTATCTGAGATAATATTGCTCCTAGAAGTACAAGGAATAGCAATCGGGGCGGTACGGGGGTGAGGGCTGTCCCTGTTCGGAACCGTCGTTATAAGCAGCCTGTGGGGGATGATGTGGGTGAACCAAGTGGCGCCTGTACCCTAGCCGGAACCACAAGAAGGCAACCCAACATTGAAATAGAAACTGGACATGGACATTCACAGCTTGCTCTTGATGCTTCCTCTGATCAACAGAGGATCACTAGAGCGGTCTGCCAAGGTGGCGAATGAAGTGGACTGATGATATGAATTTTTATATCATGCGCTGCTACTACAAGATCACAAAGTTAGAGATAATTAGCATTTATCGCCAGCAGTTGCATGCGGCATTCATTGAGGAGTTTCCCACATTGCAAGTTACTGAACAGAGGGTTGCAGACTAGAGGCATGCAATAGTGGTCAGAAAATTGATCCCTGAGGCAAGGCTTGCTGAACTGAGATCTGAGGTGGCAAGAACATAAAGTGTGCAAGAGGGTGGTGAAGAGGATCAGGATGCTGAGATCTCTGGTGACTCTATTGCACCATGCCATGAATCTGACACCACTCACAGCCCTGATACAGATCCTGACCCATCAGGAGAGGGAGATGGAGACATTGGTGGGGAGGAAGAGACTGATGGAGACTTGGAGTCCTTGAAGTTTGAATTCAATAGGGCTCTTTCTGAGTTCATGGGTACTGATCCACTTTCACGTCCACCCTTGCCACGCCAGCATACATCAAGGCGTTTGGCAAAAGTCACTCGAATGATGAATGAGAGCATCCTTCCTAATCATCTAAATGGTGAGAATATAGAATTTGAGGACTTGCACACTGTTCTTTATGTAGCTGCTGTGTCAGTGATCAGGGCAACTAGGAGTAAAGTATGTCAGAGAAGACCTACTCATGTTGAAAAGAGAGAGATGCCTCCCTGGGAGCAGAGACTTTGCAATTACATTGAGCAGCTGACCATTGGACACTTGACCCAGTACATTGCTGGCAATAGGAGTGGCAAGGTGCTGAGAGAGTGGGGTATCTCTGTTGAAATGATCAATCATTCTGAAAGAGATCTACACAACAGTTTCTGGATACCATGCAGCAGAAGCTAGCAGTAAAGGCAAAGAGGTTGGTATAGAGAATCTCGGAGGAGAAAAGAAAATAATTCCCTGTTCAGAAGAAGTGAGAAGCTCTTCTATAGGAGTCTACAAGGGGCAGATGATGAAGGCCTTAGGTTGGTTCCACCAGTGAGGGGGATAGATGGATTCTTTTAAGGGTTTATGTTCTGAAGAGGTTGTTCACAATAGGGATGCAACTTGGTTGAGTGGTGTGGAAAAATCACTCTTGCATGTAACACAAATGGCTAATATGGTGGTAGCAGCTGCAGTTGTCACAAAAAATCTGTGAACAATACCCAAAACTGGAAGGCACCAGGACCTGATGGGATCCAAAATTTCTGGTTGAAGAGATTCACCCTTCTCCATGCTGACAGTTTCTCAGAATTTTTGGAAACCCAGAAAGAGTTCCCACTTACCAGAGGTGTTACAAACTTGCTCCCAAAGGAGAAAAACTCAGATGACCCTGTTAAATACCGCCTAATTACATGCCTTTGTACCCTATCTAAGATACGATTCTAACCTCCTGCTTCACTGAAAAAGTGTATTGCCATCTGCAAGAGAATAGCCCATTGTCGGAAGAGCAGAAAGAGTTCATAAGGGGGTCACAAGGGTGTAAGGAGCAGTTGATAGTGGTTATGGAGCAAGTGATGCTTAAACAGAGAAATATAAGCACAGCCTTCATTGATTATAAAAAAGCTTTTCATTCTGTGCCACACTCCTGGCTCCTTGCAGTGCTTAGTATATACAAAGTCCACCCAAGGGTAATTTCACTGTTAAGGCACCTCATGACATCTTGGTCAACAGTACTGCAAGTTGAACACTCAGGTGGAAGGATTACAAGTTCAAGTATCCCAATAAGAAGGGGGGTTTTTCAGGGAGACAGTCTTATCCCTCTGTGGTTGTCTATCACTCAATCCCCTATCCTATGCTATGTGGCTATGCTATCCTTCCTGGCTATGGATATGACTCTGGATTCAATCTAAAAGGTAACTTGCAGCCAACTTGCAGTGTACATTGTCACACCTTTTGTACATCGATTACATCAAATTATATGCAGCCAGTGAGAGACAACTAAAGCACCTATTGGCACTTACAGAAATGTTCTCCAATGATATTCGAATGTCCTTTGGTCTCAATAAATGCAAAACTTTGAGAATTTCTCGAGGAAAAATTCAACCCACAAATTTTGTGTTGGATTCTGGAGATACGTTTGATTGCATGAATGAGGGTGATGATGAAGTACTTAGGTCTTGTCCAGACCAAAAGGCTGAATCACGTGGGGCTGTCACCGATGCTTATTTGCAAAGAGTTGGTGCAGTGTTGAAATCAAGGATTGATAGCAGAAGCACATTGAAGGCTATCAACACATATGATATCCCTGTCCTCGCGTATATTTTTGGTGTGGTGAAATGATCTGAGACAGTTTTGGAAGGCTTAGCCCGCTCCACTCGGAAGTTGTTGACCAGGTACAGAGTTCATCACCCAAAATCAGCAGTTGAGCGTCTGATATTGCCAAGAAGTAAAGGTGGAAGAGGCCTGGCCGACATACACAAACTCTGTCAGGGGCAAAAGCAGTCGCTGAAGAATTATTTTCTCACTCAGAGTTCATCTCTACACAAGGTTGTTGTTGCAGCTGATAACTCTTACACTCCACTCGATCTTTGCCACAGGTTGAGGACCCCCATTCAATTGAGGAGCACATAGCCACTTTGCAACAAAAATGGCTAGAGAATCCTATGTTTGGCTCAGTTGGGGTGGCATATTTGCTGAAACTGAGGAGTTCATGTTGGCCATCCAGGATCAGTGTGTTGCTGCAAAGAATTATCTCAAATACATTATAAAGGAAACCTGGAAACAGATACATGCCGTAGGTGTAACCAATCATCTGAGACAATTCAACATGTAACAAGTGCATGCCAGGCTCTACTAGCAACGGACTACTTCCATAGGCACAACCAGTGTATCAATACATTCCCAGTGCAGTTTTAGAGAATTGTTCTCACAAGCTGTACTGGGATCGATCAGTACAAAACACAGCTAAAACAATAACCAACAATAGACCAGACATCATATTAATAGATAAATAAAATAAAATCACATATTTAATAATATAAGAAGTTAAAATAGAAACTGAGATAATACAATTAACAGGCGTATCTGTACAAGCAGTAAATTACAATCTACAAGTAGTTTGTAGTTGCAGCTGTCTACTGTCCACCAAGATATTCAAATTTATTTATTCCACACTCATAAATACATATACATAAATCAAACAAAGCTCAACATGAGAACACAATCCAACCAAAATGTGATAATGAACGGTAAGTGAAAAAACCACTGGCATAAGATGACTCTTGTTCGGCAGTGAGAGTAGGAGATAAATTATAATACGCTTAACCTGATTTAAATTGATTTAGCATAGAAGAAAATATATAAACAGAGAAAATAGAAAATAATGAAATGAAGAATCGAAACAAAATTCACAAGAAAATAAAAAAAATCTCTTGAGTATCTTATACTATATAACTATGGAACTCTCTTATTCATAGATATAGTGATTCATAAATACAGTGTAAACAGTACTATACAGTGTATACAGAGTTCTATATAGAACGCATTACATGGGAAATAGGAAGAGGGAAAAATCATAATATTCTTATATAAACAAAAAATCACAAAATATTAAAATTGAAAATAAAAAATTCTGGCAAATCGTAATTCCTATACGAAAAAAATTACAAAATATTGAAATTGAAAAAAAATTCTGGCAAATAGTAATTCTTATACGAAGAAAAATTACAAAATATTTCAATAGAAAAGAAGAATATTTATCAATGCTCAATATGTTTGGAACGAAATTCATACTTGTTGGTGATTTCAATTCAAACCATATACATTGGGGATCACGATTAACAACCCTTAAAGGAAAAGCGCTCTGTGAAGCAATAAGAGAGTCAGAATGTGAAGCTCTTTCAACCGGCAAACCAACCTACTGGCCAAGAAAGATCCCTGCTCTTATAGACTTTTTTCTTATAAAGAATATGTCAGTGAATTATTTACAAATTGAGGAAAGCTTTAATCTTAACTCAGACCACTCCCTTATTATCCTAAAGTTGAGTGACACTATTCTACATAAACAAAGCCCTTGCACCACATTAGTTAATGAGCATACAGATTGGGATGGCTTTCAACGAATGCTGGAGGAAACAATACATCTTATCTCACCACTAATGAATGTAGATCAGATTGATGACGAGTTGAAAAAATTTTTTACCACAAGAACATGGTGGTATAAGTGTATAATAATACTCCACAAGCAAGTAGAAAAACAACTGGAAAGAACTACCCAAGAGAAATGATTGCGGAGAAAATATGAGCTAGAAGAAAGTGGCAGCAATCACGTTCTCCCCAAGATAAGAGATTACTAAATAATTTAAGTCAAGAACTGAAAAGAGAGATAACTCGGGGGTCGGCAGGACTGAACTGCCTGTGATGGTTCTAAGTGCTATGTCTCTCCTATTTTCTAGAATAATTTAATAGTGTTCAGTAAGCTTGAGTGTGTGCTAATTACTGTGGAGAGTGTGTGGTGAACTGTTTTTCCATGACTACTGATTTTCTGTGTGGCTCTCTTCGAAATATTGATGATGATTGATTGTTAACCTCAATCGCTGGGTCATACAAAGTAGTTTGAAAAGTTTTCTATCGGATTGCGACTGCTGGAACTCGTTGCTTATCACGACGTCAGCTGCTGGTTTGTAATAGCGCATGAATGGAATCAGCTGATGGCAAGTTGTAATCTTGAGGTACCGTTAACAAAACAACAACAATAACATTGAGCTTTTGACAGATAGCCCGTGATTCTCTCTTGTTTTTCGAATTAATATTTCTCTTTTCATTCCTTTTCGTTATTTATTTGGTTTGCGACCTTCATCAGTTACTTCACCGATTATTATTGAATATTTAACTTGTCACTCTTAACTAACTTATCCTTGAAATAAGGAGCTTCCTTATTCACGCCTTGACTGCTCTCTTGGCAATCCCTAATTTCCCTTCCCATTTTTCCTTTTGTCTCTGCATAATCAAATCTTTTGCAGACTGATAGAATTTATTGCTTAGATTGTGAAAGAATACAAAGGTCTAAATAATAATTGAATCTTCTGTTGATAATTGTCTTTATAACAAATATCATGTCGATTTACATTTTTGAAACAAAAAGGGGAAAACAGGGTATAAAGGTGGATGGATTCAGCTATAGAAGGGGTACTATTTTATTTAATGGTCATGTCAGATATTGGGGGTAAGATAAAAATGCATTACTTGGCTGACAGTCACGGAAGAAATGTCTACAGAGAATTCATCAAGAATGACTACAACTCTACTTCTTTTGTCAAACCGGGAGCTAAGTTTCAGGACGTCTTGCCGGATGATTTTGAGAGTTTTGGGGAGAAGGACTCTGTTGTCATTCAAGCCGGTTCGAATGATGTTAGTAGTAATGAGGCTAAGAATGTTCTTTTGGCTCTGAGGAGGAGTTTGGCGGCTCTCTACAAAACAAACGTCTTTGTTATCTCGATTCCTCTAAGTTATGATTTGGCTGACTGATCGTGCGTCAACGTGGCAGTGAGGGAGACGAATAGTGAGATTTTCAAAATCTGCAATCTTTACTCTCACGTGAAATTCATAAACATTAGTGCTATAGGACGTAGATTTTTCACAAATCACAGATTGCATATGAATAGACTTGGAAAAAACTTGTTAGTGACAGAATTATCAAGTACGTGAAAGACCATTTTTCAAATTCGAATTTGATTGATTGCACCTATTTCTCTTCCATTGTCAACCTCATATCATCTATTGAAGTTTTGGAATGCACGAAACAAAGCGTCTTTTCTTGTATTTTGGCAGATAATTTTAACTCTTAGCAACTGACAATGATTTATTATCTGCAATTATTACTAATAGTGAAAGGACTGATAATATTAGTAAAAATCTGAATAATAATAGTTCTAATATTACTAGTAAAAATCTAATTAATTATGGAGTAATGACAAATAGCAATAATGATTATTTGTGCTTAATTGACTCAGAACTCATTAGGCCTGAACCAATTATGACTAATAATGAGGTTAACTTGTCTTGGAATTCACAGGGAATATCTTGAAATGAATATCAATAAATAAATGAATATATATCTTGGGGTGAGGGCTGTCCCTGTTCGGAACCGTCGTTATAAGCAGCATGTGGGGGATGATGTGGGTGAACCAAGTGGCGCCTGTACCCTAGCCGGAACCACAAGAAGGCAACCCAACATTGAAATAGAAACTGGACATGGAGATTCACAGCTTGCTCTTGATGCTTCCTCTGATCAATAGAGGATCACTAGAGCGGTCTGCCAAGGTGGCGAATGAAGTGGACTGATGATATGAATTTTTATATCATGCGCTGCTACTACAAAATCACAAAGTTAGAGATAATTAGCATTTATCGCCAGCAGTTGCATGCGGCATTCATTGAGGAGTTTCCCACATTGCAAGTTACTGAACAGAGGGTTGCAGATTAGAGGCATGCAATAGTGGTCAGAAAATTGATCCCTGAGGCAAGGCTTGCTATTGCACCATGCCATGAATCTGACACCACTCACAGCCCTGATACAGATCCTGACCCATCAGGAGAGGGAGATGGAGACATTGGTGGTGAGGAAGAGACTGATGGAGACTTGGAGTCCTTGAAGTTTGAATTCAAAAGGGCTCTTTCTGAGTTCATGGGTACTGAACTCACGTCCACCCTTGCCACGCCATCAAGGCGTTTGGCAAAAGTCACTCGAATGATGAATGAGAGCATCCTTCCTAATCATCTAAATGGTGAGAATATAGAATTTGAGGACTTGCACACTGTTCTTTATGTAGCTGCTGTGTCAGTGATCAGGGCAACTAGGAGTAAAGTATGTCAGAGAAGGCCTACTCATGTCGAAAAGAGAGAGATGCCTCCCTGGGAGCAGAGACTTTGCAATTACATTGAGCAGCTGACCATTGGACACTTGACCCAGTACATTGCTGGCAATAGGAGTGGCAAGGTGCTGAGAGAGTGGGGTATCTCTGTTGAAATGATCAATCATTCTGAAAGAGATCTACACAACAGTTTCTGGATACCATGCAGCAGAAGCTAGCAGTAAAGGCAAAGAGGTTGGTATAGAGAATCTCGGAGGAGAAAAGAAAATAATTCCCTGTTCAGAAGAAGTGAGAAGCTCTTCTATAGGAGTCTACAAGGGGCAGATGATGAAGGCCTTAGGTTGGTTCCACCAGTGAGGGGGATAGATGGATTCTTGTAAGGGTTTATGTTCTGAAGAGGTTGTTCACAATAGGGATGCAACTTGGTTGAGTGGTGTGGAAAAATCACTCTTGCATGTAACACAAATGGCTAATATGGTGGTAGCAGCTGCAGTTGTCACAAAAAATCTGTGAACAATACCCAAAACTGGAAGGCACCAGGACCTGATGGGATCCAAAATTTCTGGTTGAAGAGATTCACCCTTCTCCATGCTGACAGTTTCTCAGAATTTTTGGAAACCCAGAAAGAGTTCCCACTTACCAGAGGTGTTACAAACTTGCTCCCAAAGGAGAAAAACTCAGATGACCCTGTTAAATACCGCCTAATTACATGCCTTTGCACCCTATCTAAGATACGATTCTAACCTCTTCAAGGTGGAAGAGGTTTTTGCAGCAATAAATTATATGAACAATTCCAATACTCTAGATATCTATGGATTAAACTCTTTCATCTTGAAATTGGCAGCTCCAAATATTGCAGAGGTGTTGACTGTTATCTTTAATAAGTGCTTGAGTCTAGGGCTGTTTCCGGATGATTTGAACAAGTCAAGTTAATACCTGTTTATAAAAAAGGTGATAGATCGATTATTGATAACTATAGGCCGATATGTATAGTTTACATAATATAAAATGTTTTTGAAAAACTTCTTTACGCTCAATTAACAGCTTATTTTGAACATAATAGATTACTTTCTGATAACCAATATGGTTTTAGGAGGAATCGTAGTACAGGCGACAATGTTTTGAGGCTTGTAAAAGAAGTAATCAACGATCTGGAAAACCATAAATATGTCAAATTTAGAAGTTTTGATATGACCAAAGCGTTTGAAACTGTTGATCATACTATACTATGTCGTAAACTATCTTATTACGGGTAGAATCAATTGGCTGTTGACCTTATTTATTCCTATCTTACAAAAAGAGTACAGTATGTTTTAAAAAATGGCGAGTATTCTAGAGGTGGAATAGTCAAATACGACGTGCCACAAGCTTCCATTCTTGGTCCACTGTTATTCAACCTACTCTAGAACATGGTACGCCATAGTGGAGTAGGTCAATTTCCACACAGAAAAACTAAACAAGTAGAGAACACATTATAAGAACCTTTTGTAACTAACTATTGTATGTAATATTGTAATTTATCTAATATTTTTGTAATTGATGTTGTAGTTTTAGTTTTTTGGGAAATAAACATTTATTATTTATTATTTATTTATTTATTTATTTATTATTCATAGTTTTATTAATGATTTGCCTAATATTATTGATTCTTGTAAAGACGATAGTGCTTCGTATTTGTTTGCAGATGACCTAGGTTTGAAAGTAGCTAATAAGAATAAGGATCATTTGTATTCTATTATATTGAATAATACCTCTAAAATTTAAGATTGGTGTGCAGCAAACAATTTAAACATTAATTCCACAAAAACAGAGGATATAACGTTTCGCTTTGACAGAAAAATTAATGACATAAACTCAATTAAGTTTATTGGCGTGACAATTGATACCAACTTGACTTGGAAATGCCATAATTATAATATATATATTAAAAAAATCAACAAGGGCATCTTCCTTTTACGTAGATAACGTAATATTGTAGATATGTCTGTTCTAATGAGTGTCTATTTTGCCCATTTTCATAGCCTTTTTCTATATCGAATCCAGTTGTGGGGAAATGGCTCAACTACTGACAACTTGTTTAAATGTCAAGAGAAGGCAGTGAGAATAATTTGCCACAAGGCTCCTCGTACTACATGCAAATCATTATTATATTGAACTCGGACTATTAACACTTCTATCTTTGTATGTATTGTCATGCTTGATTTCATTGAAGAAAACTAAAAATGAATATGATGTTAACTCTAGTATACACCCACATAACACTTAATAATTTACAAGTTCTCAAAAAAAAAACTGGCAATACAATCATGTCAATAAAACTTTATAACTCTTTGCCTGAAAATATCAAAAGAATGAGCTTTAATAGTTACTGTAAATATTAAAAAAAAAAAACTGGTCAATGAATGTTTATATAAAGTTAAAGATTTCTTTGTATTAGATTTTTAAACTGATGTTTTCGTGCTATTAATGACGTTGTTGTAACATTTTAATGTTGTGTGACAATACATTATTTGATTTGATACAATCTATTAAAAATGAATCGATCAACGGTTACTTGCGCAACTTAACAGGAGGAACAAACACTGATTACCCGCTCTGGAAGGAATCTAGGAAAATAAAAACACCTATTCAACAAGCTCCACCTATCAGAAAGCAAAACAGGGAATGGACCAGAAACAATGAAAAAAGCACAGACGTTTGCAGATCATCTTGTTAAAGTTTTCCAGCCAAATAATGGACCACAGGAACAAGATTTAGAAACTGATGAAAATGGTATGCAAGAGAATCAAGAAATTCTACGTGTCTCAGTGGAAGAAGTTAAAAAGGAAATTAAGTTCATCAATGCAAAGAAAACTCCACAGTATTTGACCTGATTACTGGCTTAGTCCTAAAGCACCTGCCAAGGAAAGCACTCATCAAGTTAAAAAAAATACTAAATGCTTCATTTAGACTTAGATTTGTACCAGGAATCTGGAAAGTAGCTGAAGTTATAATGCTACTCAAACCAGGAAAAGAACCACATGAAGTAACCTTCATACAGGACGATTTCATTGTTACCTGTGTTATCAAAGTTTTTTGAAAGGTTATTATTGTAGTCAATAATGGAGAGTAAACAATTGATTCCTAATCATCAGTTTGGTTTCAGAGAAAAACACTCCACAATTGACCAGGTACATAGAATAGAGAAGAGTAATAGGTAATGTAATAGAGAAGAGTTTGGAAGAAAATATATTTGTTCAGCAGCTTTTCTCGACATAGGGCAAGCCTTCGACAAAGTATGGCATGAAGGACCTCTTTACAAGTTGAATAAAATGTTTCCCAAGCAATTCACAGAAATACTGCAATCATATTTGGTTGGAAGGTACTTCAGAGTCAAGTATGAGGATTCATATTCTGATCTGAGAGAGATAAAAGCAGGAGTTCGACAGGGAAGTGTGTTGGGGCCAGTGCTTTACCTTCTCCTCACCAGTGATATTCCAAATGTGGAGGAGAATACCACAGCGACGTTTGCAGACGACAGCGATGTTCATACTGCAACAGAAAAGCTCCACAGATCTGTCAATAAAATACAGGACTGGGCCAGAAAGTGGAGGATGAAACTCAATGAGGTTTCAATACCAAACAAAGTTCTCCTGTACAAACAGAACTTCAAGCCTGTCTGGACCTACGGTATCCAACTATGGGTCTGCACTAAACCGAGTAACATCGCCATAATTCAACGATTCCAAAACAAGGTGCTCAGAAACATTGTTGATGTTCCTTGGTATGTGCGGAACAGCGACATCCATAGAGATCTGGGTGTCAACCTAGTACCCTACAAGATTCAGCGGTATGCAGAGAGTCATGAACCACCAACACTACAACGTCAAGGCAATCCAGCTGCTAGACAACGGAGGATTGGTGCGGAGGTTCAAAAGGTGGAAGCCATTTGAATTAGTGTAGTGCAAGTGGTTGCAAGTGAAAAAGCAGAGCAGTGATTGTGTGAAACAATAAAATAATGCTTTATAGTACATTTATTTCATTTAAGTACATAATATTATTAATAGCAGTAAGAGATTCTAGTGAGAGTTTCACTGTATTTTATTTTTATTTAGTAGGTTAGGTTCGATAAAATTTGCTCATTAGTCTCATGACTAGAAGCAATAGTACATAAAATAAAAATAAAAACATATTTAATAGACATAGGTATACCAAACACGCACAATTAAAAGCAATACAGTAATGAGAAACTGCTTAAATAATTAATTGCCTTTGATTGATTGATTGATTGATTGATTAGCTGCCTTTATTAAAAACCTAGGAGGGCGAAGTTAGGGCGCAGCCGGCCCTCTCTTACACTTGACCCTCCAATACAATTCTAAGTAAAACTAAAACACTATACAACAAAGATTATAAGATAAAATAAAACAATTTACAAAATAATAAAATTTTCAAATAGCGAATGAAAGAAAGAAAAAAAAAACAAAATTTCTTTCTAATTTGAATCAGTGAAAATAATACAATGAGAAAAAGAGAAAACTGAAAAGTGAAAACGGAAGGAACGTCAGTTCAAAATCCATAGATCATTTCGATAGAAGAAAAAAGAAGAAAGAGAGGAAGAAAGGACACACACACACACACACACAAACACACACTAACACACACGTTAAGATTTAGTGAACATTCCAGCCGAGTCCACCACCTCTGATCCACCGCAAGACAGCCGCACCGAACCGACGATGTCCCTCAACAAGCCTTAGCTCAGCAGGCAGAGAATTCCACAAACTACAGGCTGTCACAAGGAACGACTTGTTGTACATAACAGTCCTATGTGTTGGGACAGCCAGCAGATGGGATCCATGCCGCGTTCCTCCACGACCAAAGTCACCCAAGTAACGGTACTCTACTGCCAGATACTTAGGGGTTTTAGTTTTCAATATCTTATAGAGGAAGCACAAAGCATGATGTGATCTACTCTCACGCAGCTTCATAAGTTCAAGTCTGTTAAAGTATTCAGTTACATGGTCGTCACGTCTCAGGTTAAAGATAAAGCGAACACAGTAATTATGTGCACGCTGCATCCTCTGCAGAAGTTGAACTGTCATGTCAAGAGCCACAATGTCACAGTAGTTGAAGATCGGGAAGATCAGAGTCTTGACCAACATAACCTTCGTTGAAAAGGGAATGAAGTCAGAGATCCTCTTCAATGTCATAATCCCCCTAATGACCCTGTTACAAGTCACGTGGCTGGTCCAGTCAAGAGTCCTTGTCATTGTAAGTCCTAGATTTTTCACGTCAGAACTGTATTGCAATTGTATGTTATTCAATTTTATAAATGGTCCGTTAGTTATGTCAAGTGTGTTTAAAAGTCTTGAATAACCTATGACTATTTATTTTGATTTAGTTTCGTTAATTTTCAGTCCATTATTCTCAGTCCATCGTACCAAACGAGTCAAGTCAGCATTGACTTCATCAACTGTGACGTCGAAGTCATTTTTCTTGCAGTGCCGGTATACTTGCAAGTCGTCGGCATACAGGTGATGTCTGGTCGTGAGTAGAGTGCTTGTCACGTCATTTATGTAGATGCTGAACAGCAGAGGACCCAATACCGAACCCTGAGGAACTCCTCTGTTCACTTCACGCCACCGTGAAGAGGCATCCCCGACTCTCACACACTGACACCGACCCTGAAGATAGGACCTCACCCATGCCACAGTGGAGTTGGAAAAACCTAAGTTTCTGAGTTTATAGAGTAAAGTGGGATGGAAAATGCTATCGAATGCCTTACTAAAATCTATTAGGACTAGAACTGTTAGCTCTCTACCATCCATAGCCCTACGAATGTCGTCAGTGACTCTGAGGAGTGCAGAGGTGGTACTATGACCACTACGGAACCCCGATTGAAAGTCACCAATCAATCCAGAACCATGGATAAATGAGCTTAATTGGGAGTGAACGATAATTTCCAGAACCTTGGACAAAACGGGCAATAAGCTTATAGGCCTGTAATCGGATGGAGAGAGGGGGTTAGGGATCTTGTTCAAGGGAATCACTATAGATAGCTTCCAGTCATTAGGAAAAACGGACGTTAAAAGTGAGGTATTGATCAAATGGGTGAGAAATGGGAGGATAAAAGGAAGGATAATTTTGATGAACTTGATCGGGATACCGTCTGCACCAACAGCATTACTCTTCACTCGATGAACAGCCAAGAAGACCTCTTGCTCCGTGACATTGGAGAAGTAGAAGTCCTCATTGGGATGAAAATCAGGCAGAGAGTCAAAGTGAGCACGAGCTTGGTCCAAACCCACAGGGATGTCAGTGAAGAAGTCATTGAGATCATCCAGCGAGTGAGCTACAGTCGGTACCTGCCTCTCCTTGCCAGCCCCAATCTCCCTCAGAGCAGATGAAAGAGATGAAGTTGATGATCGCTTTGAGGAGATCAAGTTACGATAGAATGTAACTTTCGCATTTCTAATTGTTTGCTTGCAAGAGTTCCTCAAACGCTTATAATGATTGAAATCATTGGGGCTTTTTGAAGCTCTTGCAATTTTGCACCAATAATCTCGATCCCTCATTAGCTGGCGTATCTCATCAGTGAGCCATGGAGCAGGATCTCTGGTTACTCTGCGATTTTTTAAAGGAACATGTTTTTCAAAAAGAGAAACTATATTGTGGTTAAGAATGTCCAACATAACATTAACATTGTTAGTTTGGAATATCTGTAACCAGTCAAGGTTAATTGCATCATTGAACAAATTGTGGTAGTTTATATTCTTGTAATCTCTATAAGTGATTATTTTTGGTTTAGGTTTAGGCCTCCTAATATTATAAACTAGGAATATCATATCATGCGCAGAGAGGCCTGGAAAGGGGATCTGCCCATGGCACACAGCTGCTCTCACATCGGCAACTGCAATAAGATCAAGCAATGTGTCCGAAGTGGATGTATGGTGCGTAGCTTGGAGAGGCAGCAAGGTCATACCATTCGCAAAAAACATAGTGGTCAGTTGTATTTTGTCATGAGTATCAGGTCCAAGTAAGTCAGTATTGAAGTCACCCATGATAGCCACATGCTCATAGGGCACTATCAGCTCAAGTAGTGCTTCCTCAAATTCTGACATATACCCAATATGAGGCGGCCTGTAGCAAACTGCTATTAACATTTTAACTCCGTTACACTTAACCTCAATAAACATGTATTCAGGTCTAGCTGCACGGGAGGTATCAGAGGAAAACTTATGAACAGGCAGCAGAGAACGCTTGACAAACGCGGCAACCCCTCCCCCATTCTTGTGTAGCCGGTCATTCCGAATGAGCACATAATCCTCGAGTGCAACAAGTCGATTAGGGACTGTCGGTTTCAGCCAGGTCTCGGATACAAGAATGATGCCACAATCTTTGCCCTCGAAAGTGTGCCTAAATTCATCTATATGACAGAGAAGGGATTGCGCATTAACATGAGCGATCTTAAGTCGATCCGGGAAAGGAGAGAATGCCCGCTTGAGGGAATCGCCGACACTCAGCGCGGCCGCGCCGTCATCCTGCTGTATAGACAAGGTGGCTGCGACGAAGCAGCAAGGCAGAAGAGGGGGGTGAATCGGCGAAATAATGAGAAGCTACAAAAAAGACAATTACCACATTCATTCTGACACACACACACAAAGAAGGAAATGATAGAAGAAATATAGAAATCATAAGAGATAGAAGAAGAAAATAATCAAGTGAAGAAGTCGAGCGCTATGAAACGATAAGATAATGCTATATTAAAATGGAGAGATAAAAAACAAAGTAATGTACAGCAGTAAGCAATGAGTCGGAACGCTAGCTACAGGCTTGAGCTGTTCGGCTCCTAAAAGATAAAATTGAGGTTCTAATTCGGTTTTTGTGATAATAATTGTGAAAGAGAAAACGAATGACAGATCAAAAGTATTTCAGTTCAAGATTAGATACACAGTAAACTAGAAGACTGTAGGATGTCGATCAATGCGAGAGTCAAACGGAATAAAAGATAGTGTGAACCGAGTCCACTATTACAGATAACAGATAAGAGCAATCACGACAATCCTCAGGTAAATATAATAGATTGGGAGCAGAAAAAATATGAAAATGTAGTGTGAGAGAGAGTAGAAGAGAGAGAGAGAAGGAGAAAAGGAGAGAGATCCAATAATATATTGATAAGTGAGAGCAGAAAAGTAATGAATAATAGTGGGAAGATAAACCACATGAAAGATAAATCAGATAGAATCTGTAATTATTTTAGGCTATAAGAGTGTATATCATCTAAGTTGTAAGAAAATTGTAGACAGATTACTATCTACCTATTCTTGTGTTTTAGAAAAATAATTATCAATCATTAAATCGTACAGTATTATGGCAAACAAAGTATTTCATTATGGCGAACAAACCCAACTTTGATCTGATAAACTGTGTTCCGTCTTGTAAATGTGTTCTGTCTTATATAAGACAGAACAAATTTTTACTCGATAATTTAAAATTTCAGAAAAATATAAAATTAATAAGGAGAACAAAGAAAAGTAATAAATAAAAATATTTTAAAAAATTAGTGAAAAATGGAAAATGAATCAAATAATAATAAACCAATGATAAGTCTTTCACAGAAACTTAGATACTACGATTTCTAAATTCAATTTCATAGTTCAGCTTCTACTAAATTTATCAGAAATTTCTCCGAAACATAATTCTATCCCCCTCCCTCCACTTTACCGTACCATCAATAGTCCAGGCGTTTGCTTGGCCCACACGAGCAGCCACCTCGCGATAGAAGCTGTTCCGCTTCCGAGTGAGGTCCTCACGGATGGTGATCGAGGACCCCTTCAGCTGCCGCCGCACGGAGAGAACGGCACGTTTTGTCTGATAACTGATAAACTTTACCAGTATCGGACGCGGCCTAGGTCGCGGCTCGCCGGGCCTTGGATCGACAACACGGCCGGAGCGATGGCATCGGTCAATCAGTGCAGGGTCTATATTAACGTTGAGCTTGTCGCGGCATATTTCAGTCACGATGGCTGTCACGTCCTCACCCCTCACCTCCTCCACGCCAAAAATTCGCACATTCTTGCGCCGCTGGTACTGCTCCTGGTCATCGATCTTGTTTTCGAGCAGCACCTGACGGGCCCTCGCGTCCTCGCGAACGGCGGCGACAACCTCAGCCGCAAGAGACTCCACTCTCGCCTCCAACGCCGACAGTCGCGGTTCAAACGCTTGGATAAAGCGCGCGGAGATGGTATCTGCCAGTCGATCGAATAGATTATCGGCAACTTTATCTGCTAGCCTGGTCAGGAACTCGTCATCGGAGAGGAATGCCGAGAATTTCTCTCGAGCCGCTCCTCCCCCATCGCCGTATCGCTTCCACCTTTGGACGAAGAGGCAGAGGGGGCCGAATTCGACCGTTGATTTACTGGCACGGCTGGGCGCTTATCTCCTGCAGCAGCCTTATCAATCGAAGCCTGCGCCTTAGAACCGCTTCGTAGAGCTTTTGGCGATGGAAACATGTTACTTTGATTTGAAAATTTCTCAATTGCGCAAGATATATGAGGTGGATCGCAACAAGATTCGGTGATGAACTTGATAACTCTTTCACACACTATATATGAAAGAATCACGCTGATTCAATGAGAAAAACCGACTGAAACGACAATAGTTTTGAGGAGCCGAAACGAGACGCGTCAAGCTGCTTTCATAACTCTTATCTCACTCTTATCTCCTTTGACAGAGGAGATAAAGGATATATGAAAACAAGAGAGAGTGATGATAGTGCCTTTGATAGTGTCAGCTACAGGTGTTATTCCAAAGGAACTGCCAGAAAGGTTGCACAGTTTGAGACTGCCTGTATGGGTGCAAAATTTAATACTTCTGAGGGTGATGCCCACATAAGCTTTAAGGCTTGTGCGTGGGTAATGAGTGAGAGGGATGATGATGATGAGAGATGACTACTTCTTAGGTAGACGGGACCAACGGCTTATCGTTTCCTCCGAAAACCGGGGTCGCCGTATCTATGTGATTGTGCTGTGGTCAAACATAATACTACTGGTTATATAATTGTAAAATAACGAGTCCTATATTACTTACACTGAAAACTCCATATACTGGGACGAGGATTTCCACCAAGCAAACCGCTGAGACGGCTATGGTGAGCCTCTTGGCAATTGCTGGCTCTATGCCGCTGCATAAAAATGGAAAAAACTTCACTGCCAACTTTTGTCAACCAATACTCCCTCACGTACCTGAATATGTAAAGACTGAGTGAATTACTGTGCTGGGATACACGGATAATTTGAATAAATATAGACCAAAAAATTAAAATTAAATACCACATACGAATGGATACTTGAATAGTGTTTGACAATGGAAAAGTTACAAATTTCAGAATCAACTGAAATATTAAGAAAAAACAACAGTAATTTAATTGGTACTGCATATCAATCTGTGTATAAAATACAGAAATGTCCAATATACCAACAATAAACAAAGAAACAGAATGTGAAAATAAAGCATGAGTCATGTTTAAGCATAGTTAAATTGTGGCAATAAGACGTAGGCCTATTCTAAATAGTAGAGGAGTAACTGAATTACAGCATAGAGAGAAGAAATCCTAACACTTATCTTACCCTATTAATATATTATACTTATTATACTATCTTTTTCTATAATTACAGTTAATAACCGCAGAAAGGGTGTTAGGCTGGCCATCAACAATACGATAAGCATGAGCGTCAGACAAACATTTTTGAAGTACACCTGATTTGACAGAGCCCACTAACGCTAAAATGTTTTCAACAGTCGATCGAATTGTTTACAAACCATAAAAAACCCGAGATAGAGAACAGTGAAGAAATAAACAAAGAATCAAAGCTCCAAAAATATAACCTCCAACTTGTAGAGCGGCTTTTTGCCTGCAGCCATTCGTGAAGTAGACACAAAAACTTCTTTCAGGCTTTCGAATGACATGCTTATCGCTCATGCCAATCGTATCGTTAGTGGCCAGAATATTGAGTTATATTGAATTATATCTCACGAATTATTGCTAAAATACGTTAAGCTCATAAGCTGTTCAAATCAATTTCAAAATCCTTATTGGCAATGTCACATCTAAAACAAACTATAATACTGTAAAAATTGCATTAATATACCGGTACCTGAAAAATGCATCCATTTTTTCAAGGTGAATAGGGGAGATCTCTTCCGCCATTCGGAAATAAGACTCTATGCAATCCATTCCCTCCTCAATAAATTCATGAGGTAAGAGTGCAAGAGAAATGATCATTTGAGTTGCTTTTTTCACCAATGTGTTTGATGTAAACAGTTCTTCCAAACCGAGTTGTAGTATCTTCTTGTAGATAGACTGAAATAAGCATGTACAATAGTTATGGAATGTTCAAACGGTTAACTGACAACATTTTACCTAAAATGAGATTTACGATAAAAGGTCAGTGGACGCGATGGAATATTAATGACAAATATGAATTACAGCTTACATTGTGACTTGACATTCAGGATCTCAGGATAGAATAAAAGAATAATTGTTGTCATACTATGAAGTCTAAATGAATTATTTCATTGTAGCCTACTTTAATCCTGATATCATTTCAAGGGTCTCAAGAACCATTTTACTTCCAAATGCAATATCCATTATAATCTAAAACTATGCGATAGTAACAGCATAAATCATTTGGTTGATATTTTTTATTGGGTGAAGTAAAACTTACGGTACAAAGGTTTTTGAGTATTTGGAAGTATTAGTTTTATTCCAGTTATTTCAATTTGGTTAGTGCTAAACTGTTAATACAGAGTATAAGATCAAAGTGTAACTTAATTACAATTTTTTTGTGAATTTATCCAGTTGCTGCGCTTCTAGTTTGAAAAACACTTCCAGAAAGAGAGAAGAGGCCGCCTATATTTACAAGTGGGAAAATTGTACTGTAAGTCAATAACAATAGGCTAATCAACGGTCAAAATTTGTAATAACAGGCGAACGCTGAGGGCACAACTCAAATTCCACCTGTCCACCTATTTTTTATGGTGGCTCTAAAGGTATGAAAGGCTCCAACGGAGCCATCAACCCTGATGGTATGATGGTAGGTTTCAGAGCTGTCATTTTTCTCTGAATTCGAAATAAGAATGTCAAAAAATAGAGCGAACTTTCTGAAATAATATCATACCTGTGCGTAATGAAACCAGCTTCCTGTATGTATGGTTCCTTCCTGTTCTGGAAATGAATCAGAAACAGCTTTCATCAACTCAAAGTCATAGTCACTGACTATGGTTTGCGGAGCTAGTTTAGGAATTTTTTCCTTCAAGTGATTCATGATTGATGAATATAATTCAGCAGTTCTTTTGCTCATCAAACAAAAAACTACCGGAAATGCCTGAAACATTTGTATGCACATGGTTATAAGCAAATCAATACTTAAAATACTAGAACATCAAGAAATATTGTACTTTAAATGAAGATACAGTGCTTCATAACATGAGAATACAAGTTTTGTTTACTTCAATATTATTACATGGGAAAGGAAGGTTTCAATTCATATCGATTACAGTTCAATAGAAGTAAACTTGGATAAGAACGTTTCAAAAATCATCTTCTAATACAGAACAAAATGATTTTGATGAATACATTTTAGTATAACATTAGTGACACCGATATAGTTCCATAGGTGGCTCCAGACAATTATTTGTGGGGGGGGGGAGAGTTTTGAGTCAATATTGTTAGTACTTGAATCGCTATTTCGAAAAACTATTGAAAAGTCATTTTAGGGCTTGTTTCCGAGCTCGAGATTTAGCTAAGTTCTAGACTTTGAACAGCTGGAGTCGTAAATTATCTTTTCCTATAGTTACCTTGAAAAGGGACCATTCCTGCACTGATTACAGAACGCAAAAAATCACTTTTCCGCTCTAGTGCGGGAAAATTTTTTTCTGCACTCCTGATTTGCAACATGGCAACGCAATAGTTATTTGTGCAACTAGTGCGCAAAGTGACAGTTTGCTGCACCGAAAGAAACGTTTCCTACAGTTACCATTGAATATGAAAAGTGGGTAATTATGGGTAAATTGCCTGAAATGCATCAAATGTTTTTCTGTGTAATTTTATTATTGATAAAAACCTTAATCCTAAAATCCTAAAGTCCTCGTTGTCCTTGGTTATAATATATAATGAATAATAATTTGCTCGTTGTGCTTCGTTGCACCTCTGCTCACTATAGCAGCCCAGTCACTGTTACCAACTTCATTTTGATTTTGCTGCACTGTTGCTCCATATAACCTACTAAGTATTTTGCGTTGCCATGTTGCAAATCTGGAGTGCAGGAAAAATTTTTCCCGCACTAGAGCGGGAAAGTGATTCTTTGCGTTCTGTAATCAGTGCAGCAATGGCCACTTTTCAAGGTAACTGTAGGAAAAATAGTTAGTAGGTTATATGGAGAACCAGTGCAGCAAAATCAAAATGAAGTTGGTAACAGTGACTGTGGTGCACGTTATAATAATATTAAGGACAACTAGGACAGCCACCACATGAGTGACAGCCGCCTTCATTCATTTACTACTACATTATTAAATTTGACAATAAGTTAAGGTTTTTATTAATAATAAAATTACACAGAAAAACATTTGATGGATTTCAATTTTACCCATAATTACCCACTTTTCATATTCAATGGTAACTGTAGGAAAAATTTAATGTGAAATACGTGCGCAAAGTTCCTCTGCTGCACTCAACAAACCATTCCGCCCTCGCTTACGGCTCGGGCGTAAATGTTTCTTTCGGTGCAGCAAACTGTAACTTTGCGCACTAGTTGCACAAATAACTATTCCGAAACGGGGCGTAGTCATAGACCACGTTTAAATTTCAACTATTTTGAATTAGGCTATTTAGGAATGTTTCATTTCGTCAAGGAAAACCGTTTCCAATTATAGAAATGAGAAAATAAAGATTATCATAAAAACTAAGACTACGCCCTGTTTCGGAAAGCCAATTTTCTGACTCCAGCTATTTAAAGTCTGGAGCTTAGCTCGGAAAAAGGCCCAGAATCTTTTTGAAACGTTAAATCTCTCAACGTTCTGCGAACGTTACCAAGGAGTGAAAAACTGGTAGCCTTTCTACTTCTAATTCAATTTTCTATGTTTTGAAGCGAATCTTGTGATTACAGCTAATGCTCTCTTCAATCACATTAAAACACAAGGCTAGGATACAAGTGTCTAAGCGAGGTCTCAGGTCTGCCGGACATTAGCTCTTATTGCACTCATTACACTACACGTTAGATGTGTCCCAGCCGGAGTAGTCCTTTTGAAATGCACAAGTGAGAAGGCATTGAAGCCAATACCTAATGAAAATCGACTTCATATTTGTTTTTTCAACCAGGCGTGAATTTATAATGGGATCTTATATTGAAGTTCAAGTAGAAAAATTTCTCTACAATTTATAATATCATAACTATTTACTAGTAGTTCTGTGAAAAGTAGACCTCACGCAGTATTCTCATCCACAATTATCAGATGTCAACTGTTTTAAATGTTAACAAACTCAGTTCACGTTTGAATTTGTATTTCATATGATATAATTCATCCAGTTCCGTGATGATCTTTCTATCTGATGAAACTTAATTTTTTAGAAACAAAAATATTATAATTTCTCCAGCATTATTTAGTTCATTTGTTTATTTTTATTCACCTATTAAATTGGTTTTATCAAATGTGAGAATATTGATACTGATGGGCACGCATAATAATACCATGACTGCAAAACAAAATATTGAAACCAAAGACCTTAAAGCTGCAATTAGACCGAATTTATTTAAAAAATGTTAATAACTCGATCCTTTTAGATTATATTAGATTGAACATGACTTATCATACACATGAAGAACATATATGTGTTTGTCAACTTCCGTTCAATCTAATAGAATCTATAAGGATTAAGTTATAACCATTTTGTTAATAACTTTTGTGTAAACCCAGCTTAAAGATGCATACCTCTTTAATGTCTTTTATTGAAACTATAGACCTTATACAAATACAGTAATAGACTGGCTTCTCCACACATCTGTGTAATAACTTGTCAGCGGATTTATGATTAATAATTCTAGTCTGATTTTTACTCTAATATTGGCGTATGAAGGAGGCTCCTTTTTCCTTTTATATTATCCTTGAAATGCAACATTTCCAAAAACCTTGTATATAAGTCGACGCGCAATTTAAAAAGGAACATACCTGTCAAATTTCATGAAAATCTATTACCGCGTTTCGGCGTAAATGCGCAACATATATATAAACATTAAGAGAAATGACAAACCGTCGACTTGAATCTCAGACCTCACTTTGTTCGGTCAATAATAGCATTTATGGTATCATCGCGTTCTGCAATTCCCATCCTCAATATTTCACAAATAATAATTTTATCCACCTTACTCCTGCATAATAGGAAGAAAGTATAGACGTATATAGACGCCGTACGGTGCGTACTGAAGAAGCTATTGCTACTGTAGAGCGTAGCATTAAACCCGAATGAGTCCATCCGCCATCGAGCACAGGAATTGGATGTGTGTCCATCCACTTTATGGAAGATTACCAACTTTTTCATTCCTGAATTGAACAACCATGTCCAGGAGCTGTGTTTCCAACAAGACTGCTCAACATGTGACAGCCTAAGTGACCCATTTAGTGAAAGCCTAATTTAACGTTTTGGACCTGTGAATTGGCCTCAAAGATCTTGTGATTCAACACCTCTGGACCGCTATTTGTGGGGCTATGTAAAGTCATTTATTTATTTATTATTTTACAAAAACGACTTTCTAGAAGTATTTCAAGTCTAGGTGATGATGATGGGATGAATGATAATACAATGGAGGTAGAGTTATGAATGAATAAAAGTTATAGGTTATGCTATCCACTTGAATTGATTTGAGTCCACTTTTCAGTCCAGAAATAAATGAATTATCCGCATTGGTCTATGCGGATAAGCAAAAACGCTTGAACATTTGGAAGACAACATTGAGAGCTTCCAAGATAATATGCTATATTTGAAAATATGAATTATCATGATTTCAAGAGGAATAAGCATCCTTAGTTTTCGACCCTTATAGACATCCTTATCCTTCACCACTATGAAATAGAGTTAGGAACAGAGTTAGGTAGAAAACGAGTAGTTCTGGTTGAGCATGATTCCAAGAACTCATTATTTAAAAATCCTTGCAAAATTAATTTAGGAACAAATAAGTTAGTGGTGAGAGTCCAATAACCTTTTTTGGTAACATAAGAAAATAGTTTTTTTATATTACATTACCGATTATCCATTATTATTCTTACATTGTTGTTATATTTTACTAATTAGATTATTTCTAGTAATCACTGTGCTCGTGCTAGTGCACCGATTACTATTCTTTCTTTTTCAACTAATTATTTAGCGAGTCTCTTTTCTTTTCTCTCAACTTGATTGTAGTATTATTCGAACTATTTTATATTTTTAGGTTACAATTATTTTTCTCTTCAAGTATTTATTTGTCTACTTAGTACAAGCTCACGATCAGACAATGGCCTTATGAGCTTCAAGCTCTTTTGTACTGCTAATAATTATATTTCTGTAAATATTGTGTAAGAGTGTATGCATGAATTATTACAAATAACGATTGAATTTGAATTGAAATTTCAACATGTTGTTTTTGGCACTTGATAAATAGTTTTTTTTTAGTGTCTACCTGAATGAGGATAATACGGAGATAAGGATTTGTTGTTGATAGGTTGATAAATTCATGTGTTTATGCTTCTATCAACATAAAAGTGAACTTACATCAAAAGCGCATCAGTATAGAGCAAGAACTCATAGAAGTAGGTTGTGTAGACGTTTAGTGAAGAATGTGAAAAGTAATTCGGGTTTGGGGAGATATTCTTCAGAGAAATGAGGTAATAGGCCTACCTACAACTCAAGTCTAACACAAACACCAATCAAAGCTGGGGCTTACTATTTTTCTTCAACTAATTTTCCAGTATCACAAGAAGCTATTACAAATTTTGCAGATGATACAGCTGTCACTAAAACTAAAGAGGAAGTAACAAGGAAAGCACCAATTTATTATAAAAAATGAAAAAAGGACTGAAACTTGACGGGTGAAATAGAATGAAAGCAAGTCTACACATGTTGTCTTAATAAAATGATATCAAATTATGGCCCAATCGAAATGAGCAACATAGATCTTTGAATGAAGTATCTATCGATGAAGTACTGTATTTGGGAATGATACTGCATGCAAAACTGCATTGGAAAACACAGGTGAAAACGCACCCTTCAGTCCGGTTACATAAGGGATTTCGTGGGTACTTCGTGAAGATGGAAACATACCCAAATATTCTGATTCTAGGGTACCTGAGGATATCCGAACCACTTGATGCGCATTTGGGGGTCGCGACTGGGCCGCGTAATGGCCGATTCAAATTGGCGGATCCAGCATCAATTAAAACGGTCATAGAATGGTTACCATACATGATAGAGACCTCTAGTGAACGCGATTCGAATCACAATGAACTATTCTACCAAGTTTGTTCTTACACATTTCCACCTAGCACATGATTTTAACCTATAAAAATGCACTTTTTCAAAAACATTCAATTTTTCACGAGTTTCTTTTCTGAATAACTACTTTCATTGACAATTTTTGGATATAAAGTGCTAAACAAAACTTCTTTGAAATATAATTTATGATCAATTCCCGCTTGTTTCAAGCTTCTATCACCTTTTGTTCTGGAGTTATGATTTTTTAATGATGTCATTCTGGCCGCTGGGACAATTAACTATAAAAACTGAACTATAAAATCGAACTATAAATTGTTTTTTAATGATGACAACCATGTTTAAGATTGCCATCATGGATATTCTCTTTCTAAACATGAAGACAAAGAGATTGATACCATTTCCATGTTTGTACCTTCAAGCTATAAGAGACCGGACTGTTTATAGACTTATGCGCCATCAACACGTAATTCACTTTTCATCAGCTGATGCTATTATCATTAGCCTGTGGATGTAGGCTAATATAGATATTAGGTATCTTACCGTTTCTGTTCAAATACATGATAATATTAATAAGAATAGAATTTATCAGCTGATGAGAAGTAAAATGCGCGTGTTCGTGGCGCATAAGTCTGTACGCACCTTTTGAAGAAAAAGGATTGAACACAGACATCGAGAATGATTGATGTTGGCGTTATAGGTAGGTATTAGGCTAACTCATTTCTCTGAAGAATATCTCCCCAACATATAAATCGCGAATTACATTCTTCACTGAACAGCTACACAACCTACTTCACTTCTATGAGTTCCTGCTCAATACTGATGCGCTTTTGATGTTAATTCACCTTTATGTTGATGAAATCATAAACACATATGAATTTATCAACCTATCAACAACAAATCTTTATCTCCGTATTAGCCTCATTAAGGCAGACACTCTAAAAACGATTTGGCATGGGCCACAACATGTTAAAATTCCATGTCATTTTAAATGTCAAGCCTTTCAACCTTCAAATACAATATTGTAAAGGTTACCGTATACAAATTCTCAAAAACCATACAGATCCGATTCAGTGGTCGCATGAGATCCAGCTGTGGACTAAACCCTTTTTGGGATTAGATATTTCATTATTTCAAGTGCTAATTGACTGATTGGGTGGCTCGGTTGAGTAAGTTATAACGCGCCAGTCTAAATGTGCGTACAGATATACGCGCTCGAACACGCTCCGATCATGAACGTTACGCGACATGTTACGCAAGGGTTCGCAAGTGTTCGAAATATGATTGCGCGCTTGTCGTTGACTTCGAAACAACCTAACCTCACAAATGTGAAATGTTCAATCCAGCTGATCGGGTGACAAAACTAAATAAAATAACTTAGTTATTAAATAATTTGGTTATTCTAACCAGGAGATTGCTGGGGTAGCCTATAGTGAGGTCCACGTTATAATGACAGTATTTGATCAACTTTGGTCTTGCTATCCTTGTCTATCATTCGACAAAGACGGTGGTACTATCCTTTTCTGGATCCACAACAATGACAATTATGTTTTTGACAGTGTAGAAATATAATTAGTTAATGCAGAGAATCGGCATCGCTATTCTTCTATCTTTATTCACTGCCATTATAGCGTGGACCACACCATAGTAATAAATTATGTTTATATAATAAATTGATGATAATTATTATGTTTGTTGATGTTATAGGCTATTGGAAAAAAGATTATGTCTGTCAATGTTTTGAAAGGTGAAAGGCGTTTGGCTTATCTTTCTCCTAAATATTCTAATATGCTGGTACCTATTATTAAAAATGTTTTAATAATTTTACATTATTTAATTTTTATAATTTAATAATTAATTTTGATAATTTTATAATCATGCTAGGTCTAACACAGAGATCATAACTGATCAAACAAAAACTATAACCGCGCATGCTCAGCTATTGTTTAGTTCGCACTAGGAACTTGCCAAGCTCTTGCTCGACCTGCGATCATCTATCGATATGCTCGAGTGACGTTCGATTGCGAAGCAGAGCATAAGTCTGTACGCACCTTAATAATCAAGAGAACCCGAGTCCGACCACAGCACAATCACAAAGATACGGCCAACCCGTCTTTCGGAGGAGACGATAAGCTTAAAAAATCGTCATCTCTCATCATCATCCTTCTCACTTATTACCCACGCACAAGCCTCAAAGCTTATATGGGCATCTCTCTCAGTATTATTATTGTCAGTGTTGCGTAATAGATTGGCGTAAAATTTCATTAGGAATAAAACAGCATTCAACAGCACAACCTAACAGCGATAAGCCACATAATATAGGTCAATAATTAACTCAAATTAGGTTATGTACTTACACATTCTTGATGTATGGCAATGATGGTGAAGAGCTTCAACTCTGGCGTTTTTGGTGCACAACTGAAAGAGTTGTCCATGTGGAGTTCAGCTCCTTCTCCTTCCAACAATTTCAATAATTGCTTAACAATAAAAATAACAGCCACTCCTTCTCCGTCATCCACGACACCACTTAGAAAACATTCTCCAAAAATGTCGAGGTATTTATCTTCATGTTCTTGCATAGAACTTATATAATCCCACGTATTCTCCGGTTCCGGGGGGCGCACTCCTTGTCTTGATTTTTGCATGGCACTCGCGAGTGAAGATAGCTTGAGTTGACTTGCTACTTCTGGTTCAATGTCCCTGTGAGAAAAAAATATTGATCAGAACTATGGTTTGCACAGAGAAAGCCCAAACAGAATTGTATCAGCTGGTGTAAACAGGACATATTGCGTTGCGTGGATTCAACGTTGAGATAGGATGGCTACGTCTTCCTAGCTACACGTTGCCAACGTATCTCCCAATGATAATTCTTCGTCTGTTTGATTGATTATCATTAGCAGATTTGTCGGATACTGCTTGGAAGCTACGCTACGGCGGTGGGAAATGACCTTAACATGGACCTCACAACTTATTTATATAATAGAACAATAGTTTCTAGTCAATAGATTTGTTCTAGCTTTTATTCAATCGACTTAATAGGCTATTACAAGTCACAACAGCAAGCTTAGACTAGTAGAATAACATGCCATTTTAAAGAACGAGCGTTTTTGATTGATTTCTTGCAATAAAATGTGAATAATATTTAGGCTATAAGTAACTTAGGCCTACTCCAATAAAAATTAGAGAATATTGCGCTTACTTATTTCTTGTTTCCTCGTGAAATATACGGCTCAGGCTACCGGTTTCTTCCCGACATCTCTGCAAAATAATTCTTCTCACACGTAGCACTTTAGGAAGGGAAGGATTGGGTTCACATTCATGTGGAAGAAGTGGTTTAATTCGGCTACTATTAATTCCACACCCCAGAAATAAAGTTCCAGTTCCTCCGCAATTACCTACATGGCAGCACAAATGCCATTTACGTGTCCTTTTAGATTGAGTTCGATACCAATACCCATCTCCACTAGATAATAATCTTGCACCGCGTTCACTTTTACAACAAATAACACTCATTTCCGTAACTTAATTGGATATTAGCTAGTCTATTATAACCTAAAACCAAAGCAAAATATTATTTCGTAACCCCCAAGATAATTATAATAGCCTATAGGCCTACAACTTATTTATCTACGTCAACCAAACGAATGCTAATCGCATAATAAATGTATAACAATTGAAATATTTCAATTATTCTATACTGACAATGAACGCTTCAAGTTGTTTTTGTAGGTTAACATTTTAGAATAAAACATCTTTGCTCACTTTCAAAATAAACGGATTCACAACAAAGAACTTTTGACATACTCTGCACAGGGGAAGCTTCCAAGTCAAAGAACTCTGTGAACTCCCAGTCATTTCGACTTGACACTGTAGAGAGGAGAGGCTCGTTGTAGAACTGCTCCTTTCTACTGCGCAAGCGTAGTATCTGAGTAACACATTCGTTGGAGCAGTTTGTTACCTGCTACTTTGAAAAATAACTATTACTTTGTTTTCATGACCTAGTGAACGAATGAGCATGTAGGCCTACAGTCGGCAGCCATCATTGTGAATGAGTGAACCCATAAAGCCATTATATCTGTGAAATCATCTAATTTTAATTCGTGTAGAAAACAATTGTCCACTAATTATAATTTACAGCGGCATCTACAAAATTTCCATAAAAGTAATAGTCCTGCGAAAGAAAGAGCAATATGTCCATTCGAAGACGGCAGAAAAACTCTAAGCGGTAAACATTACGGGTTGTAGGACACTTGACAAAGAAGCATGATTTTCAGCCATCAATTGATGAATTCACGTTTGCTTCTGAAGATTGTAACTTATGCTAGCTGACCTGTCATTGATCACTATTTTATCAAGCTGCCTCCCTTATTTGAGGTGACATCAGTAGTAATTCAAACCTCAATCACTGATCACTATACCGTTTGCATGAAATTTTCTACACCTGAACCTATCCCGTCTTATAACGAAGCTAAATATTACGTGAAAACTGATCGGGAAGGTGTGAAAGATTCTGTGTCTTGCCAAAACTGGAACCATGTCATCAATGAAAACAATCACTGTTGTGACGTCAAAATGGGTTGGTTTGGCAGTAGATGTTGGCTTCAGAGGCTTGACTTCCCAGCGTGTCTATTCTATAACTGGTCTAAGATGTACATACCATTTTAACGGCGCATGCGCTTTATATTCAATCGTAGTACAATGCGTCACCTCATTTATGCTCTTTCATGACCTGTCTCATGGTCTCATAGTTACAGCGCGAATTCGAGCGAGACTACTACACTACAGAACTTTGAAATCATTCGTTCATTCTGCATTCATAAACTGATGCTCAAATGTGTGTATATGGCATTCCTATTGCTTTCACTCTTAAATAAATGAGTCTTCCACAATTTGAATAGGCTAATAATTATTATTATTGTACCTGATAAACATTGTGATGAATCTTTTATATAAATCTCATGAGAAGAGAGAATCAAACAGAAAAAAATTGTGATTACCCTTTTAAAATGAAAGAATCTGCTAAACGAATAGTAGCGACCGAGCGATAAAGCTTCCTTATCAATAACTGAGTATCAGATAAGAGTACCGTTCTGTACTACACATTGTTCTATAGAATTATTCAATAATATTATAATTATTACTTGCAATTTGAGTACGAATCGTTTGTGAATTGCTCATTGAATTTTGAGGTTACACTTTGTTTACTATCGATCAGATGTTTTGTAGCAGTTCAAACACAGCTGACTGATTCAATATATCATAAAATGTCATGCCAGGATTTTATGCAAACTATAATATTATTTCTAAAATTAAAAACTATCAATAAAGGACCAAGAATTTCGAATAAAAAATAAAATATATGTATTATTGTTGAAATTACTTATTATTTAAGAAATTGTATTATAATATCAAGTATTATTGTAACTAACTAGGTCATAGCATGAACATTATATTATTGATAAGAGCAGCAGAAATTAATTATAACAGTTTCAAACATAATAAGAACTGTATAAGAATATTAAATTATTAATTATTATTTCAACTGAACCACATGGTGAATGAATCTCTTTGGCAAGTCTAAGCCAATCATATTGCCTAGAAATAGCACCAAAAGGGTGATCGTTTGAAAACATCATATGTTAATCTGTTACCAGACAACAAACCTGCCTTATCATATATGCTAGTGCACATACACTGTATAGAGGGGAACTCTATCTAGAGAATTAAGTAGTTTAAAGAATTGTACAGATCAGATTATTATTGTATTTAAAGGAATTATATTTAACTGCTTGCCACTGACGTCATGCCTACGTCATAATCGTTCTACCAATGGCAAATTTTCATGCAAATTAATTACACAGAAATTCTCAGAGAGAAGGTTCTAGCCAAGAAGCTTAGAAAAAGACAGACACTTCCCTTTTGAAATCCTCACCAGTAAGACCTCATTAAAGTTACCAAGACCTATTTGTAAAATTTTTGTTCGATTTTATATGTTTTATCTGTGAGCCAATATTTTCCAAAGTTAGTAGACAGAAGGTTGGTCACTCATCTATAGTATTTTAGTTGAAATGCAATTGGAGTGGGGGACCTGCAGCCGTGACGTAGGCTGTAGTACAGAGTAGGCAGAATATCGCATTCTTGAAAATCATACGGTGACGTATAGTCAAATTATATAACACTAACATTTTCTGACATGCAAGATTTAGGTTTCTGCTTTACAATAATTATCAAAACATTTGAATAATACAAGTATTTTGCCATATAAAAGCAAAAACCCCACCTCCTAATCTTCCCTTTCAAAACCTTGAGGTTTCTTCATCTTCTAGGTCGTGTTTATATTTTGTAGTTTGGCTATACATCAGCTTGTGAATTACGGGGATGAGATATTTTGATTCTCGTAGAACATGTGCTCAATACCAGCATATATGTTCAGTGCATTTATATGAATGAAATTCTTCGGATTTATTGGGATTGGTTTATCGGATTATTGCAATTCATTGGTTTATCAAGATTTTTTATGGGTTAATCTGAAATTATAATAGTATAACGTTGTCTACTAACGCTTTTCCAGCTTATTAACTTTTTCGTGTCACGTTTTCAGATTCTTGAAAAACTTTCAACTTAACTTTATTCATACAAGTTGAATGAACTTGAAATATTTAACAACATCATTAGAATCAGTGATTCAATCGCTATAAGTATGGAGAATTTTTAAGTTCTAGGCCAATCTTGAGGGGATTAAACGACGATGTATTTGAAGATACAGTGGATAATCTGTATGCTCAGTGTGGTTACTCTATCACTTTTTTACTACACGTGATGTCACACTGGCGTTCCCCCACCACTTTGAATCTTTCACCTGTGAGTGATCAACCTTCTGTCTACTAACGTTGAATATTTTCGGCTATTCTAATTGTTATTTGTAAATTTATTTTCATCAATCGATAATTCAAGAGTTTAAAGTTCAATTATCCCTTAATCAATTTGGTGAAGGAAATATTAAATTAAAATTCCACACATGCTGAGACTGAAGCCTGGACTGCTGCCGATCAAACGAATTTGATCTAAAGAAAAACCACGACCGCCAAGGAGTTTCACGTGAGTTTTAAATTTTTAAAGGGGCCCCAATCTATGCTTCGAAAAATATTACAGTGCAGAAAATATAAATTTTATCTTTGTTAAATTAATGGCCATGCAGACAAGCGCTTATAAATTATTAAGATCCTAGAATTTATTTGGTATAGAATTTATAAGAATTTGTAGTGGATTAACTATCCTCCGCTGCCAGAACCACGACCCCGAGCAATTTAAAAAAAATAATTTATTTTCACCATTTTTCATAAACTGTTAATTTTATCAATTGTAAAATTCTGTCAAATCATGCATGGTGTCATGCAAGTACAAGGAAACTTCTAATCATTTTTGTTAATGTTAAATTATTATCAATCTGTAAATCAAGCTCTGAATCTGCACTGTCGAATCATATATTTTGTTATATTATATTTCAATTTTGTTAATTCATCTTCTGAGTTCATTTCTTATGCCTGTCAATTATTGCGTCTGACACGTTCTATATCATCAAGAACCGATCAAATACGATCATTGAAATAATTAAATTAAGCTGGATATTGGAACAGGTCTAAGTGGATGTAGAGTGTGGGTGATCATATAATTTCCTACAATAGAGCTTAAAACCTGACAAGACTCTGTTCTCGAAGTATATTCCGAACGATATCTGGTCCTAGTACCCTATCTTAATCCTTCGGAACTTATTAGAGATGCAGTCTTGATGATGTTAAATATTGTCTACAACTAAAATAGTTGTTGATTTAATAGTTGAGTTACCGGTAGGTAACATAGTAATTTTTTGGAATTCGAATGCCAACAGGTAGAACACTAAAGCCGGTTGAATTTTAATTGTGGTTTATTTCAAGAGAACCAATCGGAGAAGGATTTTTTAAAAGATGGCTTCTCTGATTGGTTCTTGTGGAATTATCTACGATTAAAATTCAACTGGCTTTTGTGCAACCGGCACTAACACTTTAAAAGCAACAGAATTTGAATCTGAATTTTCTTTAATTTTGCAATCTTGTATTTTGTATTTGTATTTTACATTAGTGGAGTACGGTATTCTTTGCATACGGTACGTCCACAAGTTAATAATTATGACAAATGATAATTATTAACAATCCACCTAACCAACTTCTTCAACGTAACCTCAAATATTAGCGGTAAAAGTATGGGCAAGTGGTGTCACTGTCAGTGGCTTTTCATGGTACTACGGTTGAATAGAAAGCGCATGCGCCGTTAAAACGGTATGTGCATTGCTGCACATTTTCACATTCTTGGGTTGCTCTACAGTGTCAAGTGTCATTTTCGTCACAGTATACATAAGTATTCTGTGATTTCGTCCCCAGAAATGAGAAGAGTGGCTGGGAGCAGCTGAGTTTTTGAGCTGAGGAGTAATGATGGGATTCTTCTTGAAAATTATAGCCGTGTATTTATGGGCGCATGCCTCGGCCGGGGTCGCAGAAAACCACCAGCCCTAAAAACCACCACAGCCCAAAAAGTTAGACAAATTGGGCTATTTCGTCAAACTGGGGCGACGACAAACTAGGTCTTTTTCGATCCAGCTTGTCGCTTCACGCACATGAAGAGAGATCTTTCAAAACGTGGTTAATTAACTATAAAGTGGTACCATTAGCGGAAACTGATTTAAAATTAGCTGGTATCTGAAAACTATATTTATGGAAGTCAATTCTTTATTTTTATTTGCCATCAATACAATTTACAATAAATTATTCAAGAAATTCATAGAAATAAAAATAAAACATAGCTTACAATCAAAACTCTTTCATACTGTACTCTTACTCAAGTACTCTTTCATACTGTTTCAAAATATGAATAAGAACTTTATTTCAATATTATATTAAGATTTGTATAAGTAGTAAATAGTAATTCATTTTATTCATCATATTTAACTAACAATTTCGAGTAACTGGTCAAGCAGTCAACAGTTTGGTTGATAGAATTTTTCAGTTGAGTTAAGCCAGGATGATGATCATTAATAATATTAGAACTAACCTAAAATAGATAATGCAATAGACACCTTATATCTGATCTGAGCCTGTAAGTATCTTAGTTTTGTTTTAAATACAGTTAGATACTAGAAGATTTGAAAAAAAATGATAATAACATTATGTTCTCATAAATTTGATTCCCTGAATAATATGATGGAATTCCCCAATATAAGAATATTACTAAAACTAATAATAACTCCTATAATCAACACTTTTAATAGACCTATTCACTTGTCAGCCTTTTTGATGTCAGACTACTACAAACTAAGAGGAATACAGGTTCAGTGCTGCCAAAAATCGATAGGCTAGATGTAAAATAGGAATAGACCCAGTTTGTCTTTCGCTATTCCACTTTGGACCGTCCGTAAAAACTGACATTTTTTTTTTTTTTTGATGAGTGATGGTTTTCATAGCAGGCTGAAATCCGGCGACCCTATCGGTCACAGCCTCGGCGTAGCGTGGTCGCACCGCCAGCCATTAAAACCACCACAACCAAAAAAATGGGACAAATTGGGCTATTTCGTCAAACTGGGAAGACGACAAACTAGGTCGCTTCACGCACACGACAAGCTTGGTTTACTCGCGGAAATCCACCACCCCCCGCCGAAAAATTCTATTGACCAAATGTAGGCAACGTTTTCCAACTCGTCGAAACGTTTTCCATCTTTTTACAGAGCTGTAGGTGATTATTTTGTCAAAGAGTTCAGATTCATATTGTTGGTTGAATATTATGAAGGACAATATTATTAAGAATCATTGAATATCACAAAAAATGTAATTTATTAATTGTTTGTTATTTTTCAAGACAAGACATAATTATTATGTATATAACTTATATTTACTGTACTAGTTGAAATCTATTATTGGGTTCTATTTATTTGTTCAATTTTAGGTTTTTAGTTGAATAGCAATAGCTTTAAAGCCATTAAACTGTTATAACTGAATGTGAATATTTTTGGTTTCTGATACATTACTTCCGCCAGTACAAACTGCTTCTCAGTTAACCGCCAAGTTCAATTTCACAGAATCAAAATCTAACTTGCAGGGTCCCAGAAAACTGCATTAGATTCACTTGACCTCAAGGATACTGTCAAATCTAAATCAACAAAGTAATCTGAATATTCCGTAATCCAAAGTATATGTTACCTTACTTGCAACTAAAGATCGTATTATTGAACTATCAAAAAAAAAAAAAAAAAATCAAAATTATAGTGCAAATGAATATCATTATTGATTATATGTTACCTTACTTGCAACTAAAGATCGTATTATTGAACTATCAAAAAAAAAAAAATCAAAATTATAGTGCAAATGAATATCATTATTGATTTACCCGGCGCCACCACCAATTATGTAAGGAGTGCCTTCACCAATTATTTAAGGAGTGGGGAGAAGCCTCCACCAATTATGTAAGCAAGATGAGGAATGGTGTGGAAAGACGCCTCCACCAATTATGTAAGGAGGTGCCTTCACCAATTATGTAAGGAAGCGGTGACACTTCCTCTAAATATGTAAAGGGGAAAATGAAAAAAAAGAGAACAGAATAACTAGAACTTTAATTAATTGGTATCTTTTGGTTTTAAATGGTTGAATATGATAAAAATATTAATTTTAATCTAATGTGTAATAATAATAACAAACGTGCGCTTGTGCGATAGATAGAAATATGTACTTGAGATGGCTTTCATGTTTGGCATTGACTGAGTTTATATTAATACCCAAATTTTAGCTTTTGGGAAAGAGTTCGTTTTGATAGGACTGACAGTAAAGTCCAGCTATTCAGGTGAAAAAGATAGATTTTGCTCTTGTTTTATAATACAGTTTTCCTGTCGCAGTTCGGGCAGTTTTAAGAGAATTGTATTATTTTTATTGAATAAGACGGGATCTGAACCCATTTCACTAGATGAGTTATTTTATTTTTTTAAATAATAATTAACGTCGCGTTTCAACCAGTGAATGTTAAAGGGGAAAGCCATCTTTGGTAAGGTGGGTGTTATCCTTTTAATTTTTCTTTTTTAATTTTTCATAGCCACAAAGATTGTATCTTTAGCAGCAAGCGAGTAGTTTCCCCATTAATTTCATTTTAATATTGTGTTTGTATATAAATTCACATTCTACCTTTTTGGAATAGATAAAAATTAGTATTTATCATATGCAACAATTTAAAGCCGAAAAATACCAATTAATTAAAGTTCTATTTATTCTGTTCTCTTTTTTATCTCTATTTATCATTTCCCCCTTTACATATTTAGAGGAAGTGTCATCGCTTCCTTACATAATTGGTGAAGGCACCTTATTAGGTACATAATTGGTGGAGGCGTCTTTCCCCAACGTTCCTCATCTTGCTTACAATACCTCGAACTTCCAATAAAATTCACAATAAATTGAACAAGAATTTCGTAGTGATAAAATTTTCACTAATTTATTATCACTATTCGTGGAAAAGGTACTACATACAGCTTCTGCCTATGCTATAGAAGGATAGAAATCACTGGAAAAGTTAAATAATTTAACATGCTACATCATTTTAATCATGCATTCATACATAAGGTATCCCTATACAGTAGGGTACCTAGTTTCTTGTTTATAGCTTACCGGTATGGCAGATACACAACACAATTCAAGTCTCAAATGCCTACATAATAATATACACAGTATATGGCCAATTTCTTTGAGATGTTGTGTAAAGTGTGGTCAGCAGAACATGAGTTTGTCTGGCCGCCAGTAGATATTTGCTAGTCCATTTTAGTGTTGACCAATGTGCACCATTTGGAGGCCTAGGTACCTATAGTTTGAATTAATTGAATAATAATTTGCCCTACCTTAACCTACTGTGATTATCTTATTTATATACCGGTAATGCTATTATTGGTTTAATTTCGTGATTTTCTAAAATAGTTCATACTTTACCATGTAGGAGGTGGATAGTATTCTTTAATATCTATAATTTGTTATTGAGAACTATAGGCATATAGGGTTGGTTAGTATATTTACAGCCATTCTTATTCTTTCTTCCATGTAAATCTGGATAATAATTATATTATTCTACCAACTTAGATGTAACAAAAACTATTTCGTGTTTTTATCAACAAATCAAAGAAGTCTGCCACATGTGTTGAAATAATTGACCAGCGAAGTGAGGTCTAAGATTCAAGTCGACGGTTTGGCATTTCTCTTAATGTTTATATGTTACGCATTTATGACGAAACGCGGTAATAGATTTTCATAAAATTTGACAGTTATGCTCCTTTTTAAATTGCGCGTCGACGTATATACAAGGTTTATGGAAAATTTCCATTTCAAGGATAATATAAAAGGGAAAAGGAGCCTCCTTCATACGCCAATATTAGAGTAAAAATCAGCATATAGAATAATTATTCATCATGAATCAGCTGTCGAGTTGATTATAAATTGTATGTCATGATGCATGCAATTCAATAGCTCAATGTTCTCTTAATGTTTATATGTTACGCATTTATGACGAAACGCGGTAATAGATTTTCATAAAATTTGACAGTTATGCTCCTTTTTAAATTGCGCGTCGACGTATATACAAGGTTTATGGAAAATTTCCATTTCAAGGATAATATAAAAGGGAAAAGGAGCCTCCTTCATACGCCAATATTAGAGTAAAAATCAGCATATAGAATAATTATTCATCATGAATCAGCTGTCGAGTTGATTATAAATTGTATGTCATGACGCATGCAATTCAATATCTCAATGTAACTTGGTAAAAAATCAACAGCTGTGTAGACTATAAATTGCATGCCTCACTGAATGCAATTTTTATGCAGTATTTGAAATAGGATGCAAAGAACTTATAACAGCTTGTCTGGGCGCCTAGATGTCTTCTGTTTTTCTCGCGCTAAATTCCGGAAAGCGTTATATGATAATTAAATCTTGTGTAAGCATGATCTGATCAAATAAATAGTTGGTGTATCAGTGTAGATGTGCTTATGGTTTGGGACGTCGTTGAGTTATAAATGTTATTTATTCTATTGATAAAATTTTTGTTCATTATTTGTTATTATATTCTTTAATTTTTATAAATTTTGAATTCCCAATTTGTTTTATTTTTACTTTTTCATAAGTATTTGAAATCTTTGTATTTTTCATTTCTTAATTGGGTGTTATTTTTGTTGTTTGTATTATTTATTATTGCATAAGTTCGTATTATTTTTATCATTATTTTTCTTTTTTCATTTCTATCTGTACAATTTTTATTGTTAAGGAGACATATTTGGGGAAACCCGTTGTCTCCATTGTGAATAAATAAATGGATGAACTATTGATTTCGTGCAATAACGCATGCAATTAATAACTAAAATAACATAGTATTGCCTCTCGAACTTTCTCTGCTTTGAACTTGGGCTGTCCTGTTGCCAGTATGTCTTGAAGGAGATTAGCTATTGATGTTAGTATTTTTGATACACCAACCCCAACAGCCATTAGCCGTTTTCACACCGATATCTCGCCGACACGACATACTGACAGGATTTACTCTGATGGACAGTATAAGAGGAAGCTGCGGTTTCTAACTGCGCGATGTCTACTGTTCACAGAGCTACTAGTTGTATTATATCCAAACATAATATATTTATATTATTACAACGTTTCTATCAACTCATTTTCGATCTTAAAAATAGTATATGGGCAAACAAGGTTTTATAAATTAGAACCTACTTCAGGCCCCAAAACTAAAATAAACTTATGGTATGATCTTAAAAATAGTATATGGGCAAACAAGGTTTTATAAATTAGAACCTACTTCAGGCCCCAAAACTAAAATGAACTTATGGTATGATGATGTGAAAACAGTGCGTTTTTCTATTTGTGGGCCTGATATGTAAAAGTATAGTAGGTACTAATTTGTACAAACTTGTTTGGCATTGGGGGCCTTTAAATGCATGACAAATGTATATGGGCTATGTCAATTGGGCTTTTCCATTTTCTTCCCACAAATAATGTAAAAACAATGGAAATTAGCTGTTAGATGTTGGCAGTGTTTTGAAAATTTTATTGATAAAGAGGTGCCTGTATAATGTACGAGGTACATGAATTATTTTATGTTTTATATGCATGATCTATAATGTTGTGAAGTGCTATGTTACTGCTGTAAATTGTTTATTGTCACGTTGTTGTGTTTTTGACAATACATTATTTGAAATTCTAGCCAGTTCGTCTATCATAGCCTAGTTAATTGATGCTAGCATGATAATTATATTTGCTACAGTACTTATACTACGACGGTATACTTTCTATACTTAACCAAGTTTAGAAAGTCAACGAACGTTTCTTGATATTCTTGACTGATTACCATACTTTATAATTATTATACTAGCAAAGTTTATTTGGCTGATTAATTATTGAATATCATACTTATATTTCAGTCGAATCAATAAGCCGATGAAACTTGGCCAGATGGCCTAAATAATTTTTGTTAAAAAACTCACCTTTTCTGTGAACCACTCTGTGATGTGGTTCATTCAAATATTTCCGTTATTTCATTCTATTTCCTATTGCTAAAGACCCCCATCCACGGTCAAACAAGTTCGTACAAACTAATACCGTACTTAACAACTAATACCGTACTCAACAACATCACACCCCAAAACACATTGTAATATGATGTAAAATTTCAAGTGTTTATTCTATTTGTGGGGCCTGATCTAAATTGTTATTCATATTGTAGTAGTCGGGGTCACTTTCATACGTGTTGATTGTCCATAATGTATTCAGTGTCCATAATGGAAGTGATTGAACTACTCAAAATTAATGGCTTACTGGTCCATAGAATTTATAGTATTAAAAATAATACTATAATACTCGGTTACTTGACAGCTGGGAGGATAAGACAGTGAAAGCTGTTTGTACATTTGCATATACTGAGAGCGAAGATTCCGAGGTGAAATTGTTCAAAGGAGAATGTCCGGGCCTTATAGTCGACTCGAGGGGACCAGAAACATTTGGATGGGATTCTTGTTTCCAACCGGATGGCTACACCAAAACATTTGCAGAAATGCCAAAGGATAAGAAAAATGAAATTTCTCATAGAAGTAGAGCCTTAGCTAAGCTTAAAACATTCTTTATAGATATGAAGGACTGTGAATAAGTAAATAGCAGTAATAAAAGTTATTTCTGGTGATTGAGCCTGTCTTTTTTTCAGCGTTGACTATTAATAATAAAGCTTTATTTACAACTGGCTCACCTGGCGAACTTCGTACCGCCAAAAAGTCAATGTATCTCATGTCAAACTTTACTTTATTTGGTGAATCATGAAATGTATCTGACAATCAATATTTTTATTTACATCTGAATACGGACTTCCTATGTGCTTAGTCATGCAGCATTCATTATTCCCAAAAAATATTCTTCTCAATCAATTGGTAGTAATAGCTAACAGTAAAGTGTTGAATTAAAAAAAATAGATACAGTAGGATAAATCAGTGTTTCAAAGATGAATTCAATGTTTTCATAGTTGTTGATTGTCAATAGATGGTCCAGGAAATATGCGATGTACAATGAAACACACAGAATTACATATTCTTTCCATCTTCCATTTTAGGATGAATATAAGCTAAGCTAAATTTGAAAAAAGTTTTAAATTATTCTGCCATTAATGAATACAATATGAACAACTCTCTTCCATGAGGTGAATAATTTTTTTCCAACATTTTCCGGTTACTCATTGATAGGGGAGTGATAATTATTTGTATAGGTCTTCTAAGGAACCATTATCTACAGCTGGTATCAATCAACTACACTTCAACTCCAAACTACCGTTGTAATACCAGTAGCCTATACAATTTATCATAGGGTGACATGTTTATTACAGCTGGTAACTTTAGATGCTAAATCATAGGCCTATTATCCCAATATGATCTTGAATCATGATCATCTTTCCGTTCTTCGGTAAAACATTGGTCTGTAAAATGGATTAATAAATAATCATTATCAGCCACCCTATTAAAATTTCTGGTCAGAAACCATCCCCAATATTCACACAACATATTCACAAAGTTTCATGCCGTTATGTCAAGTATTTTTCAAGTCATAGGGAACAAACACACAAACAGACATTCATTTTATATATATATATATATATATATATATATATATATATATATATATATATGCATATACTGAGAGCGAAGATTCCAAGGTGAAATTGTTCAAAGGAGAATGCCCGGGCCTTATAGTCGACTCGAGGGGACCAGAAACATTTGGATGGGATTCTTGTTTCCAACCGGATGGCTACACCAAAACATTTGCAGAAATGCCAAAGGATAAGAAAAATGAAATTTCTCATAGAAGTAGAGCCTTAGCTGAGCTTAAAACATTCTTTATAGATATGAAGGACTGTGAATAAGTAAATAGCAGTAATAAAAGTTATTTCTGGTGATTGAGCCTGTCTTTTTTCAGCGTAGACTATTAATAATAAAGCTTTATTTACAACTAGCTTTTTAAATAATATATAAATTATTAAAATATATAGATATATATATTTAGTTCAGACGTGAGACGTCTATAGTTCAGACGTGATGATGCGTCAAACATAATTTTCCTATCCCGTACGTGTGTATAAGCCAACTCTTTATTTTATTATAGATATGGCTAACAACTGCAAGAGATAGGAGTGTGGAACAGAATAGTTGTGAAACTATGATAGCGCCAGAAGTGTCTCAAAACACAATAGTAGGTACTACATGAACTTTTTGAAAGTGATTTGAAAACAAAATGTTAAAACAACAGAACTGAAATTTTTCAACCTTATCATTCTACATCCATTTAGAGAGGCTTTTGTTTGGGCCGAATGCCTCTCTAAATGGTTTAAAGCCTCTCTAAATGGAGGTAGAATGATAAGGTTGAAAACTTTCAGTTCTGTTGTTTCAACATTTTGTTTTCAAATCACTTTGAAAAAGTTCATGTAGTAGGAAACAAACACACAAACAGACATTCATTATATATATATATATATATATATATATATATATATATATATATATATATATATATATATATGTATATATATATATATATATATATATTTAGTTCAGACGTGAGACGTCTGTGTTTTGAGACACTTCTGGCGCTATCATAGTTTCACAACTATTCTGTTCCACACTCCTATCTCTGGCAGTTGTTAGCCTATAGTTGTTGCAGTGTTTTATCTATAATAAAATAAAGAGTTGGCTTATACACACGTACGGGATAGGAAAATTATGTTTGACGCATCATCACGTCTGAACTATAGGACTAATTAACTTGAAATTTTGCATATAGGCTAGATTCTTAATATTAACCAAGGATGGTTATAGGCCTATTTTCAATTCTTCAAGATTTCACTACGTTAAGTTTTCAGATTATCAAGTTTGAAAATAGATCCTTGCGAAGCACGGGTTCCTGCTAGTTATATAATAATTATTAAAGAATCAACAGCATGGACTGATGTAAAAATCACTGTTACCCGTTCAGGCCAATCATAGGTCAGAAAAATGACACCAAAAAGGGATGATATTCTATTTTTGTTATCAGCAACTGGAAAAGCCTTATCATAATTATGCGGTAACACATTGTATGTTGAATAAGGATAAATATGAAGAAATTTATTTACTAATAAAAGGCAGATAATTCAAGTTTATTTATTGTAAAGCAAGAACTATTCTCTTACTCATCTCTGACGTGATGTATACGTCATACTAGTTCCACCAATAGCAAAAATTCTATGCAAATTAAGTAAGACGGAACTGCTCAGCAAAAGTTTCGAGAAGAGAGGCACTACTTCCCTTTTAATGCCTTCACTGTAAAGACCTTGTTCTAAAAGTTACCATTTTTCCAGTGAGATTCTTATTTGTTAAATTTATGTATTTTAATTGTTAGCCTGAGGAAATATTATTTGTTATATTTGTAAATTATTCTATCAATTTATTGCTTCCATAAACGTAAATATTATTATTCATTTTTGATTGGTGAAGGAAATAATTAATTTCTAAAAAATCTCCCACGTGCGGAAGATCGAAGTTTGGACGAGCCATTGAATCTAAATTAATTTAAAGAAACTACTATGCCAAGAAGGATGACGCGAGTTCTCTTTTTATTTTATGAAGCCACACCCTTCGCTTCGAAAAGTACAAAAATCACTTCAATTTTACTTTGCTAAATAAATTGGCCACATCGAAAGCGCTATTAACATAAGTGTACTGAATTATAATTGTAAGTTTTTGTGGTCGTTTAAATGTCCTTATCTGCCTGAACCACGACCCTGATTAAATTTCAAATATCGTAATATTTCTGTTTTAAATAATTTGGAATCTTAATTTATCTATAAGAGTTTTTAAACTTTGTAAAAAGAACGTGCATGATAGCCCAGCATCATAGCACAAATTCAAATAAGCCTGTCAGCAGAAAGTTATTCAAAGCTTGAAACTGTACTGTTTATTAACTATTATTACTGCTCATTATATTTCAAATTTAATACTTTATTTCCTGAGTTTGATTATTTCTTTAGCCCTTCAGATTTTGTGTTTGGCACGTTTGTACTTGTTAAGCACCGATCAAAGACGATCATTGAAATAATTGATTCAAATCTGGATAAAGGAACAGATCTAAGTGGAGATATTAAGTGGGGTCAGATCGAGATCAAACGTTCTCTGTCCTTACCTGCTAATATATCAGCTTCTATATGTGCCCTACTTTGACTTAGGAATAAAGTTCCTACCACCGAGCAGAAGCAGCTACAGCGTAAGAAATCACACAATAGAGCCTGAAACTTGGAAAGATTCTGTCCACGAAGTATCTTCTGAACGGCATTTGGTCTATCAAACCTATCCCAGTCCTTCAGAATTTATTAGTGGCGCAATCCCGCAAATTATATGCATCAAGTTCCTTGATCGACCTGTTTGATTTTGTACACTGTCTTCAGTAGCCTACAGGTAATAATTTAAGGTCTCTGAATCTAGTGTCTAGCAATTGCTACACTACGACTTATACTTGCAAGGAATATTATTCTCACACAGATAGTCATTGAACAGATCAAGGGTGTGCAGGAGTTTATGCCTCCCGCGATTTGGACTATTATATTGAATCTTATACTGAATCTCTCAGCCTGGTGTTCTATAGTGTTCATTCACACACTTATAAGTTTGAGATTACAACACCGAGGACTCAGTGTAAGATTTTATACATGTGTGACGTCTCCATCTGGGGCATTGCTCAAGTAAAAAAACCAGGAACCCCCCAAGGAGCGTTACATTTGCTATCCCATGAATCCGAACGAGCGTTTATCAAAACCTGTAGCATTACTTCGCTGACACCTTTGGATTTGGTTATTATAGATGAGCAGTGTACATTGAAATGACCTGAAGAGCTAAACTCCACGCCCAAGTATTTATATCTATTGCAGACCTCTATTTCATCGCCCTTATAATAGAAGGGTCTGTTATTTCTCAACCTTCCTTTATGAAATGGAAGTATCTTGGTCTTGGAAATGTTGACCCTCAATTTCAGACTTTCACAGTAATCCTCCAAGCATTTTATTTTGTTTCTCATGTCGGAAGGATGACAATGTCATCCGCGTACAAGAGAACTAGAACATCAGTGGAATCATCTATAGGTATGCCAGATAAACCTTTCTCTCTAAAGTAATGTTCTATGTCTGAAATATACAAAGAGAATAGAAGTGGGCTGATAGAATCCCCCTGTAAAACGCCTCTACCTACTGGGATAGATACATTCATATGGACCAGCTCTGCCTGTCTGTAAAGCTGACTGAGGAATCTTATAATCTTACCACTCACTCCCACCCTTCCCAACTTTTACCACAGATCATGATGAGGTACTCTATCAAATGCGGCTTCATAGTCCACAAATAATGCATAGATAGTCTTATGTCGGAATTCTACATTTTGAAATAGTATCGAGTATAAGACGAAGATGTTATCAATGCAGCCTCGATCTTTTCTAAACCCACTTTGTCCTTCTGGAAGAGCACCGCTATTTTCCGCCCACAACGACAAACGGATCTCAACTATTCTTGTAAGAATTTTCATAAAATTGTATTGATTAGGGCAATAATCCTATAGTTGCTAGGCTCATTGGGATCTCCTTTCAAAGATCTTAAAATCAAAGATCTATCACTATATAATATAATAATTATTATATTATACTTTGAATAAAACAGGCTGAGACTTGGATAAAATATCCGCTTCCCATAATATGACTGAATAAAGGTATATTCAATTCTGATAAAAACGTCTGTACACGGTCATATGGCCGTGCTTTTTACATGGTCGGGCTTTTTATGTAGCCATCTTTTTCAATTTCAATATAAGTGCTTGTCAAGAGGATATGTATGTCATGATTTCTGCCCTAAAATTCTTCAACAAGCTGCCTACTAGTGTAAAGGCCGCCTTCAAGAGAACCGCCAGGAAGCTGCTGTGTGACAAGTCATGTTATAAAGTGTGAATGAACTTTTGGGTGATGAGTTGATTTTTAATAAAAGTGGTCACTGTTGGATCTGCGATCTTCATAGTTGTGTGTGTTCGTAAATGGATGAAGCAGAAGGTATTAAAAACACTACATGCGAAAACTAAAAAAAACATAGATTGATCTTACCTTCTTGTGGTCTCCTCGAAGAAGATACGACTCAGAGGAGTCATCTCTTTCGCCGCTCTTTCCATTATTCTATGTCTGAGTTTTGTGACTGCAGGAAAATTATTATTTGCTGGACATGAATGAACTGCCACTTGAACCAAATGTCTGTGTGGCAGTTTCAATAAAATCTTTGCAGATCCTCGGCAACTATCTTTATGACATGAGAGCCTCCATGAATGTTTGGTTTTCTTTTTAATTCGATACCAATAACCATCCCCATTCGAATAAATTGCTCCGCCATTTTTTCCAACGCTCTCTTGCAAACTTCTCTTACCATCCATGATGAAGAGCAAACTATAAAAAGCAAAAAATAACAATCTTAATAAACCCAATAATAATAAACCTAACTCTAAAACCTAGCCAAACCAAACACTATAGTTGTGTTAAAGCTAAGCACTTTCAAATGAAACTTGGCTCAGTGGAGGTGTGACAACCAGTGAAATATTACCCGACAGATATATTGAATGAAAAAGACTAAGAAATTGTCAAAAAGTTTATTTTATCAGATATTGACAATGTTGTAATAACCGAAACCGGTATTTCTAGTTATCAATAAATCAGAGCCGTCGACTAATGTATAATTTAGCGAATTTATTCTGTTTTAGAATAAGAATAGGGTCGACTGCCGGATATATTTTGTTAGATTTGTAGTTGTGTATATGCATTATCACCATCGCCGTCAACCCCTTTAAATCATCAGCAGCGGATTCATCTAACCAGAAATTTCCAGATCTTGTTTACCACTCTGAGCGTTCTCGTATTTAGTATTGCAGCAGCAGCAGCCGTATCATCAAAACAATAAGCGGCTACTGAGTCGAGTCGGTATCATTCTTCTTGTAATTTCTGGTGAGAAATATTGTTTACCGGCCTGAATTAGTGTAACAATTAGTATCATTGTCATCATTAGCTGCACCCTTAGCATCAGCACTAGTGGATTCAAACCCTGTCACATGACCAGTGGCGTGATCGTCTTTTCAGACTCCCATTGGTCGGCAATCTCTTTTCCCCCGGCCTCCTAATTTTCAGCGACCCGGTGCTGCTTCAAGAAGACCTGGGAGAGAAGCAGTTGTTCGGTGAACGGGTTCGTGTATGGCTGCGTTCCGTGCGGCGCTCCCAATAGTGGTGTACTAGAGGGTTAATATTCTATTCTGTATTTTAGTGAATGGAATATTGTATGTCGAATTGCTGACTGTATTTGAAGGTGGATTTTCCTGGGGGATTCTCTGTCCTTGTAGGTTTCATTTAGGGCAGTTGTTCAGTGGTTGAGTGTGAGATCAGGTCGCGAATCTCCTCTCCTTACAATGTTCCCGATACTAATTATTATTCTATTTTGTGTTAACATAGGATATCGTAGGCCAAGTCCTGGACAACTCGGAGTTAGAACTCCCTTGTGGGTTTTTCTTTCTTGTCAGCTATTTTTCCTAAATTCGTATCACTGGGGGTGAACGAGTTATCCTTGGTTTGAAACCTGTAAGGGATCTCAAGTTTGTGCTACAAATAGTTGATTGGGAAATTTAGCTAGGCTCTTATAGCAGATTATTTTTGAGTACTTAATTTATAAGTCTCGACTCTGTCGCTTCACGACGTTCAAGTTTAATATGGGAAGTGGGGATCGGTTCGCTATTCTCCGTATCAGTATCCACGTCGATTCAGGTAATTGTATGTCAGGACTGGTAGTCCATATATTTTTCCTTCCCTGTAGTAAGGTGGCCTTCAGTTTAAAGAGTAATTCTTCTCCATTGAATTTTTATTCTTGTAGGGAAATCCCTGTCCTTTTTAAGAATAGTTTTTCTCAATTAATTTTTATTCTTGTGGGAAAATCCCTGTTCTTTTTGAGAAAAGTTTTCTCGATTAATTTTTATCCTTGTAGAGAAATTATTATCATTTATAGTAAGTTTTCCTTGCTTGGTTTTCATACTATAGAGTGGCCCAGTATTTTAACTTTTCTTAGCAGTTTCAGACTTGCTGTAATTCCAAGTAGGAAAATTCCAATCATTTCCTAGAGAACTCAGGTACAGCTTGAGTTCGTCCTTGTCGAAGTTGGTAGACTGTGACGTCCTTTCTCTTTCTTTCTCTTCACTTCCCCTATTCTAAAATCCTTCTAGCTCTCAGGTACAGCTTGAGGACTTCCTTGCCGAAGTTTCTAGACTGCGGCATCCTTTCTCTTTCTTTTTCTTAATTCTTCCTGTGTTAAAATCCTTCCTGATCTCAGTTCCAGATTCGAGATCGTCCTAGTCGCGGGTTTTCAGACCCGTGAATCCATTCTAAAATTCTTAGAAACCTGTCTTCTTTAATAGCAAATATTATTTGCTGGCTTTACCTGTGGAAAATTCACGAATTTTCCCGTGATCTCAGTTGCAAATTAGAGATCGATCTTTTGGTAGTCCTTAGACTGGCAATTACTTGGAAAAGTCTATTGAAATCTTTTCCTGAATTAGGAGTCTCTGACTCGATATTTTCCTTGTGGAAAATCCTGGAAAAATCCTTTCCTACCCTGACAACGATAGACTGTTGTCTTCCTGATATTATTCTACAGACTGTGTCTGTGAAAAATCTTTTCTATCCTCTCATAATAGTCGACATACTGACTATTAATCTAAAAGCGTTTCGGACGATTGAGAGTGATTCCCATACCCTTAAGGGCAGTCACAGATTGGCCCTTAATAACCGGCGCGCAGTCATCAGATTAGCGCAGAAATCCTGTTTAGCAGTTTCAGAATTGCTGAAAATCCTTTCGCAGCTGCAGGCTCGCGATTCAGAAATCCAACAACCGAAACCTTATCCTCTAAACTTTAATTACCACATAATTGAAATTGATATACTGTATTTAGCTAGCAGGTCCAGCTTGCTGAGAGCTAGAGCGCAATTCTGAGATTGCGGATTATTGAGCAGATATTTATTTGCTGTAGAGAATAATAATCTTATTATTGATTCTCTGTTCCCTATACCCTATACCGTATACCTCATACCCTGCACCCTACTCTCTATAGCTTACACCCTATACCGTGCTCTATTTGACGATATCTTAAATATCATTAACAACTCCATAGTTCCGCCATACCGTTACTCCATAGCCCTCACCTTAAACCCCATAGAAAAACCACATCCCGGGCTTGCAGGTACAGCTTGCTCGCCGTCAATTCGCAGTTGGTTCAGATTGTGTACTACCTTTATAAATAGAATTATTGGTAGGGATCTGATAGTCAGATCCGTCTCGTTGTATAGGGTTATCTTAATCTCCCTTAACACCCACCCTGTATTCCAAAGGCCGAGGGCCGAATCAGCCAGCAACGGCACGGACAAACACTCTTCCCCTGAAATTAAAAATCTCGCGAAAGAAGCAGAGGGTAAAGAATCAGGATAGAGGGAGAAGTGTAGGTCCGGTAACTCCACCTGTCAGTACGGCTACTGACCCCAACCCATATCCGACTGTAGCTAGTCCGTGTTGTAGCAATACTTCGCAATTATTAGGAAACCTAGAAGGTGGAATAGGACATCCTAATAATATATGGTATTTAGAAAGGACAGGGATCCAGTAACGTCAGGTGAAAAAATGGGAGGAGGTGTTTTGATCGCATTTCATTAAAAATTTAAATGTGAGCGGCTTCCATTCATTGAAACAGACGACTATTCGGGTGAAGGTTTTCCGTCACATAATTCAAGAACTGGCATAGATAAGACTGGCCTAGAACTGGCATAGGTATGGTAAGTACGGAGATTTTTTTGAGAAACTTGATTTATGTATAATTTGAGCAATAAGAAATTACTTGTTATGGGAGACTTCAATTTACAAATAAATAACATTGAGTTCAAATTGGAAACAGGTTGTGATATTATTTGTAAAAATGTATTATCTTTTTTAGAATTATATAATTTATATTGCTGAATGATATTATGAATGACAATAAAACATTATACCTAGTAATTACTGATTGTTGAGGTTAGTCGGGAAAATGATTGATTAGTCGCAGCGAATTCGCATCCTCCTCCTCTATTAGGTTTTTTAAGATATTATGCATACTTCTAGTTTTGACGACGAGTCTGATCTGAAGAGTTATGATTTGAGACAGGCTGATTTTGTTGTTTGCATAATATACAATGCTTTCAGACAGGTTCACTGGGATGATGTTATATAAGAATTGGATGTCAATAATGCAGTGTGTATTTTCAATGAGATTTTTACTACTGTTTATAACAATTTTATGTATTTTAACAATTTTATTGTATTTATTAATGATATAATTAGATAAGTGGAGTCTTCTAGCATACTTTTATATGCTGATGACCTAACATGGAATAAGAGTATGAAAGGTCGCAATAATTGTAATTTGTTACAGAGAGATTTGAGTACCTAATTGAGAAGCATGGACTGTTGGGAAAAAATTGTTCTTCAATGTAAGTAAATACGATGCTGTGTCAATCATTAAAAGATACAATTAAATTATTTGTAATTACAAAATTTATGACAAAACTTAAGCATGGGTTAATTCTTTCAAGGACCTTGATGTGACTTTGAAAACAATATGTCATTCAAAGCACATATGGTCAATCAGCATACAGGTTAATGGGCTTACCCAGTAAAAAGGATTGGTTTCAAATAATTAGAAACATTCAAACATTAATACTAGGCTATTGTAAGACTTTTATCAGGTCTCGCTTAGAATATGGAATGATTGTTTAGTTTCAAAAACATATAATGATATGCTGGAAAGAGTTCAGAAAAGATTTCTACAATATCTGTATTAACCATTGTGTATCAATGGGCCACATGAATAAAGTTGAGCATTTGCTTCATTTTCTATGAATAAACGTAAGCAAAACTTTTTGCTCATGCTCATCAAAAAAAAAGTTTGAGCATTTGCTCAATAGTAAAAGCTTGTACTCAAAATTGTATGAATAAACTAGAAAATTTGCTCAACCTTTTCAAAAAAGGTGAGTCTAGTCTGGAGCAGCTTTTCACCTTTTGCTCTTGGAAAATGGCTCAACTGATTTGTATGAGGAAGAGGAAACTATACCAGATACGATCACAAACAATAGTTGAAAACCATAAAACTCTTTTTAGATTTAACCATGATATATATCACCATTATTCCTACAAAAGAATAAATACAAAGATACCTATCGGCCTATCGGATGGAGTTCCAATGGGGTAGAGCCCTAGTTGTCATGTTACTTCTATTTTCCTGCAATCACATAATGGGAAATATGCATTAAGAAGATGAGAGTGTAGACGATTATAAGAAGGCTATTGATATTATAAGCTTATTCTGAAGATTATTATAGAGATGACATTTTTTACACTATTATTTCAAAATTCTAAACTCAATTCATAAATAGAAAACAGAGCAGACGATGCAGACACAAGCGGTGTATCCTATACTAAATTTGCTGTTTCAAATAAGACATACTAATTTAATCATAGGGACTGTACCATACAGATACGACATGCTGCCCTCCTCATCCGTGAATATCTTGATAGAATCACTCAATGACCATCCGAGGGAAACTATCTCTAAGAATGCTATGTTGCTGGAGACATGGGATCTTTCTGCTGTTGAACATACTAGGCACGGTCTTCACACTAATAAAAGAGGGAAAATGAGAATTGTCAAAAGGATCTGTACTATAATTGGTGACTCTCAATGGGAAACAAACTTGTTTCTCTCTTCCCACTTTGAATAGGAGATCATCAATTAATGATTTACATGTAGTTGAAATATTAAACATTGCAGGCTCTGAGGATACTATCGGTGTGGTTCCTACCTGTCTTGACGCTTTGTCTTCCAGACATTCAAATGGAGAATTAAATTTTAACTGTTAGCTCATGACAATGAGGTTGATTATGATCATAGTATGGTCAACAACTTCAGCCTGGATTCACAACTTATTGGCCTACCAATAACTATAATTCTTAGTCGAACTAGAAAACCAAAACCTCAAACAGATATAGTCCTTGATTTTTCAAACCTAATCAGCATACCCCTGATTGTGTCAAGTAAGAACAGAAGGAGAGATGTACAGGCTTCAGAAAATCAGTATGGTAAGAAATTAAAATTCTGCTCTGTCGATGTTCAATGCATGAGGAATAAGATGAGTGAGCTTGAGTTGCTTTGCTTGTTGAATAAAATTGATATAATGTGCATTTGCGAGCATTGGCTGGTTGATGACGAAATCACGTACTATAGCACTCTGGGTGATCTCAGAAGGGTGGCTCATTTCTCCAGGGAATCCTCAGGTGGTGGCGTGGCTGTGTTTGTGTGTGCAAGTATGGTGCAGTTGGTGGTTACCCTGAACCTGAAGGAGTTTTGTTTGGAGAAGCACGCTGAATTTGCTGGGGTACTTATCCCTGGATTGTCACTTGTTGTGATAAGTATGTACCGCTCACCATGTGGTGATATTGAATGTTTTCTTGAGCGGCTTGAGTTGTGTGTTGCTTTTCTCAGTGATATGTGTTTGTCTATTGTGATTAGTACAGACCATAATATTGATTTGCTAAGTAATTCTGCTACAACTGCAAGATTTTTGAATTTGTTGAGAAGTCTAAATTTATATGGTGCCATACTTCAACCTACAAGGGGCAATCCATCCCTTGACAATTTTTTACAAACTTGGATCATTGGAGCTATGTGGCAGAGGTGAGCATTGAACAGATTGCCGACCATAAACATATTTTTATGGAAGCTGCGTTTGGGTCCGGTATTGAGGAAAATGTAAATAATTTTGGTAAGAGGATCCCTCACAGAGTGTTCAGTGACGGTGCAGTCAGGCTATTTTGTGAATATTTGGTGGCATGTGGTGGTGTCTGGCATGATTTGGTCTCCACTATGCAGGCAAACATTGGCTACAATTATTTCATTCAGAAGTTTCAGGAAGGCTTTGAACGTTTCTTTCCAATAAGAATGAGGCTAAGGGGTTTTGACAGGTTTGTAACAAAGAGAAGGAACTCCACTCCACAGGTGAAGGATTGGTTCACTGATGAGCTAGCCCAAATGAGAGACATGGTTTTGATGGTTGGTGATTTAGCTGGGAGTAGGCCTTATCTATTAGAGTTAGCTACTAGACTTGAGAAGGAATACCGATTTAGATTGCGGGAGGCTAAGAAAAGTGCCAATGCCAGGTTCATTGCTGAGGCTCAAAACCCATGTAAAGCTGCCTGGGAGCTTATAAATTCACAAAAGCCCAAATCTAAAGGAACTGATCCAAGATTTGCAACTGCTGATGAGTTCAATAAGTTTTATGTCACATCTGTGGAGGGTATTTATTGTTAACAATATACAATGTGTAATGGGGTATTTAAAATTGTTCTATTACAAATGTTCAAGTGATGCATTCACCACTCTTCAAGAAATCCCAGCCAATGAAATTAATTTTGAATGGAGTCATGTTACAGGTGATGATATTTTCAATATTGTGAATGGGTTTAGCAGCTCAAAGGCAAAAAATATATATGGTATGAGTGTTGCTTTTCTGAAACAGATCATTGTTCCTCTGTACCTAATACTTGCTTGTCCAATTAATAAGTTTATAGATCAGAGTGTCTTCCCGAATGAGCTCAAGGTTTCACGAACGGTCCCTGTCCACAAAAAAGGTGCTGTAGACAATGTATGTAATTATAGATTCATTTCCATTATTCCAGTATTTGCCAAAATTTATGAAACAGTATTATGTGTCCAGCTTTATGAGTATTTCGAGAACAACAATCTGCTGGTTCCTGCTCAGTTTGGCTTTAGGAAGGGAAAGTCCACTGTGTTGGCCGTTCATACTCTTATACAATCAATCCAAGATGCTTTTGAAGGTAAAAAATCATCCTCACTTCTGATGTGTGACTTGACACGTGCATTTGACTGTGTTTCACATGATCTATTGTTGAAAAAGCTAGAGAGGTATGGTCTAGGAGTCAGTGCTATTAATTTGATGAAATCTTATCACGGTAATAGGTCCCAGGTTGTGGAATGGAATGGAGAATTGTCAGGCTCTGCTCCTTTACACTACGGAGTCCCACAAGGGTCAGTATTAGGGCCTTTGCTCTTTCTTATTTCAATAAATGACCTTTATTACTCAGTGAATGGTGGCGTTCTTCTGTTTGCTGATGATACGCCTCTTTTTGCTGAGCATGATAGTATCGAGTCTGCCAAGTTGGTTGTTAGAGAGCTGTATGATAGTGCTTCCCAGTGGTTTAGTGCAAATAGACTTGCCCTGAATAATGATAAGACTCAGGAGCTAGTTTTTAGTCTCAATCCCCAGAATTCCACTACAGATACAGTGAAACTGTTAGGGTTCTCCCTGGACAGTAAGTTGACGTGGGAGACTCATATAGATCAACTATGCATCAGGCTCAGTAGGGTTGTGTTCTTGTTGAGGAGGCTTGTGGATTGTGTGCCTGACACTTTTGTGCGTCAGGCATACTTTGCCTTTTTTCAGAGCCATAGGCCTATAGCCTATGGAACAATCCTATGGGGACATGCGACCAGTGTGGATAGGGTCCTGTTGCTGCAGAAGCGAGCGGTTAGGGTTGTGGTGAGGGCTGGAAGGATTGATCATTGTAAACCACTGTTCATCTGGTTGAAAGTGATGACAGTCTTCAATCTCTATTTAAATGAGTGCTTGACGTTTGTGAAGAAAAATCTAGATTCATTCACTTTAGCTAATGAAATTCATGGTCATGTGACAAGGAGAAACCAGAATATATTCCAGTTAAGAGTCAGATTGGAGCGAACAAGTAGAAGCTTTCCCTCATCTGGTATTAGGTTTATTAATATGCTACCTAACGAAATAAGAAGCCTGCCCCTTGTGACTTTCAATAGAAGGTTGAAGTCATGGTTGATCTCCAATCCCTTCTATTCTATTAACGAATTCAGGGAGGCCAACCTCAATTCGATGATTGCCAGATCATCTGTATAGTAATTACTTTTTTTATTATATTTGAAAGTTAACCACATTACATTTTTAGGCTGTACTAATTTCATCTCTAAGGATTAAAACTTATTTTGCATGTATTATATTCCTAAAGAATAAGTTTAGTGCATTCTGTGATAATAATTTAAGTTGATAATATATTTGTTATTGTAATAATATGACTTATCTGTAAATTGACCTAGCCTAATGTACTTGATGTATTTTTTTTGGCTGAAATAAATCATTGAATCATATACTAGCATATTTAGCACTTACGTGAGTTATAAAAACAAAGTAAGGCCACAAAGGCGAATCAGCTAATGAAAACTCTTTAAAATATGTGAGCATTTGCTCCAGACTTCAGGAGCATAAGTTGAGAGTGTAAAGCTTATTCATATAAAAATGAGCAAATGCTTAATATGCTTCTACCTAATGCTCATGAGCAAAACCTTATGCTCCATGCTCATGCTCACGAGCATATGCTTTGGTTTTATTCATATGGCCCAATGTCTCAATCATGTCAAGGTGAATTATAACTCCTATTTTCAGCAGGGTATGTGTCACAACTATAATACTAGAGGTAGGAATAAACTAGTCAAAGTTTTGCCACTACGCAAATACTCAGAAAACTTTCAATTACATTTCTCTGAGACTTTTCAATGTTTTGCCTGAGAATATATAAAAATAACCATTAAAAATAATCACTAATAGAGTTAAAAGATTTCTGTTGACAAATCCAATTTATGAAATAGAAGAGTTCTATGACGAAGTTGACAATATGCTTGATTAGCAACTAGGTATCCCTATGAGTGAACTAGTCATATGATTGATATGAACAGTCAATGCCGGATTTATTGACATATCCCATAATCCCACAAAAGCAGCATGGTATTTCATCAAGGACTCTTACAAGGTGGACACAGTGATAAAGTGTAGGTCTAGTCCTGATGAGTCCAACAGGGCTTTTCTGAATACTGTGGTTGAGATAGTGGATGACATTCCAGATTCGGGTCATGATCCAGCTTCATCCGTTCCTGAAACTCCACATGTGTTCCATTGTTTCAGGCCATTAAATGCCATTGAGCTGGTGAATATTGTAGAGAGTTTTAAAACCACCTACAGTCAAGACATCTATGGCCTATCGACATATATGTTCTCAAGAAGGTTATCAGTGTATTGGTTAGCCCGCTCCTCCTGTTGGTAAATGCCTGCCTCACTGATGGAGTATTCCCAGACTGCCTCAAGTTGCTAGAACTGTGCCCATATTTAAAAAAAGCAACCCTGATGATATTAGTAATTTCAGGCCAGTTTCCATTGTGCCAATCATTGGTAAAATCATAGAGACTGCTATGTTGAGGCAAATGAGCAAGTATCTGGAACATAATAACCTCCTGGGCGATATGCACCATGGTTTTAGAGGGGGCAGGTCCACTACATCGGCTGTGCTTTCACTTGTTCGGAGGATACAGGAGGCTTATGAAGGACAGGGATCAGTTGAATTGGTATTGTGTGATCTCTCAAAGGCCTTTGATTGCGTGTCTCATGTTATCTTGTTGAGGAAGCTGGCTAGATATGGCTTTGAGGGACCGGCATGGAAGATGGTTGCTGACTACCTCCAGGATAGAAGACAGGTAGTTTCTATAATGGGTGTGTTATCAAATGAAAAAAATGTACCACATGGGGTTCCACAAGGTTCAGTACTTGGCCCGCTGCTGTTCCTGCTGATGATAAACGATTTGCACCTGGATGGTTCAAGCTTGCTTTTTGCTGATGACACCACCATCATTGGTCAGGGCAGATGCCAAATTCGAAGCACAGGAGCTCTTTTCTGAGGCTAAGAAGTGATTCTCCAATAACAAGCTGAAATTGAATGAGACCAAGACTCAGGGGATTGTCTGTACCCTAAGTAGAACAGAGATTCTTGATGCTGATTCTGAATCTGTTTCCTTACTCGGTTTTTGTGTTGATAAAAAATTATCATGGGAGTCTCATATTTCCAAAGTCTGCAAGAGGCTCTCAAGAGTGATTTATCTGCTTCGGAAGATGAGAAGACTAGCCTACTTACTGTTGAACGCCTGTTGATGCTGTACCATGCAGTATTTGCCAGCCACATACAGTATGGCATCTTGATATGGGGACATTCGGCGCATGTGAAGGACATACTCCTGCTGCAGAAAAAAGCACTTCGTGTAATGACGTTTAGCAAGTATGATGCACACTGTCAGCCCATATTCCAACGTTTGGGCATCCATACAGTTCATGGCATGTACATATTGTCATCGCTCCTACACGTCAGGAGAAACATCTGCACGTTTGCTAGAAGGGAGGAAGTGTACTGCCTGGAACTCGAAGGGGGGTTGACTTGGATGTGCCGCGCTGTCGCCTGTCAAGAGTGAAGGACAGTTTTCCTGTTTTGGCGGTGCGAATGTTCAACTGCCTGCCGAACTCGGTTAGGGCAAGCCCAGTCAATGTCAAGAAGCTCATGAAAAAGTGGCTTGTTGGTAGGAGCTTCTACCGGTTAGAGGATTTTTTCGGCAAAAGCTTTGCTGGACTGTGACACTGCCTACAGTTTTATGTACCATGTTTAATTGACACGATCTATCCAGGAAGACCTGGCCCTGATTACGAATTTGGGATATTTGGATTATGTCTTATGACTGTGTTTTACTTATATATGTTTTATTGTAATGACTTCTTGCTTGTGATTATGATTCAATCTATCATTAACATTTGTAATGCAATTGATGTTCTCAATTAGCTGATGGGTTTTACTTGTTTACTATTTCCTACACTGATTTACTCGATTCATTCTATCTACAGAGTTTAGAGAGAAGACGAAAGCTGAATTGCCTTGTTTATTCTCTTAAAACTTTTTGTTCTATCTATGATGACATTTCAACTTTGTCATATATAAATATCAACGCAACTGCCGAACAAGATTCATGGATTTTTTTTCAATATAAATCATGTTGTACTAACTTAATGTTACATTTTTCTACTTATAAATCAGTTTGTTTAGTTAGCGAATAGTAGGCCTACTGCCTCTGAAATAGAAATATTTTTTATTTCGTCTTCACGGTTCTATAGATTTTTCAACTCTGAATCAATTTCAGTAGAGGCCTCCTTGTTAAGGTCTACGAAATAAGGTGATTGTAATTTGTAATATTTAAACCTCTAAGATGTGTATGTTTTTTTTAAACTGTTGTAATAATATATGATTTTCCTTACTTGCAGAGTGATAAAAGTGTAAACTCTGTTATATAACTCTTGTAAATAAATTAAATACTAAAGTTGAATAACATACACAACATTGAACAAACTTAACCTCAATTCATAACAAAACAAAACAACAACTCCAACCAATAAAAATAGCACAGAATAAGCACAAAATTGATTAGAAATAGTACCCACATTATAAGTAGGCTACTTACTCTTAAACAGAAGAAAAATCACATTATTTTGAATCTTATTGACCGAGCGAAGTGAGGTCTAAAGGTGTGTATAGATATGCGCGCCCCGAACATGAGCAATTCACTTTCACTTTTAATCAGCTGAATATATCTGTATTTTTATAGAAACGGTAAAAGCTTGGCACATCGCCTACTAGATCTACATGGCCAGAACATACAGCCGATCAGCTGTTCAAAAGCGTACACTTCAACCCGTGTTTACATTGAAATCCCTATGTCGAATGGAATTTTTCATGAATAAACGTTAATAATTCAACTGATAACTACTTTTTCGAATAAAGGATTGTTATTTTATTTTACCAATACAATTTTTATCCTTCATCATGAATTTCAAGGGTAGTAATCATCGAGTTCTCTTAATATTCTTAGTTATTGGTTAACCAATTTGTAGGTCACCCTTGTTTTAAATTAGCTTTTTCAAATTCAAACATGTATTTCAATTATTGTCAAAAAATATAGTGTAAAGTTGAGTTGCTTGAGCTTTGAACTAGGCCTACCTATTGTTTTTTTTCAATTTTGATTATAGTATTGCTCAATTTCTACGAGAGGAATTACAATCACAGCTTTTGTAGGTTGCTAATATTTATAGATTTATTAGATTTAAGTAATTTTTAGATTAAACATAATTTTTTTGAAAAGGTAAATTGGTAGGCTATCACTCATTTTATTATATAAGTCACTATTGGAATAAGAATTCTTCTCAAATCATAACAAGAACCAATGGCTTGAAATAGAACACTTTTGCAGTGTAGGTTATCTCTTATCTTTAGTATTAAAACAGAACATACAGTACGGTATTTCTAACAATATTACCGTATTATAAACGAAAATATGTGATCAATGATTATACTGCTAGCTTACTCAGTAAAGGATTTCAATATTCAGCCTGATCCAGTAACTTACATAAATCATTTTTATCTAATCTGTTTCTACTCTTAACAAAGAGAGTTTGACACAATTTGAAAATTTGACGTTTCCCCGATCCAAGACCGTGAGGAATACATCTTACTCATCGGAAGTAAGTACCGGTAAGTGAAGTGTTCTTTATGGGTTATGACTGATAGATACAGAGTAAATAATAATTTGTTGCAGAGTGAGATATCAAGAGTTTTTTATTTATAGCCTATCATATGTAAGACCATGTCATATCATGAAAAATCTATGTATATTCTTCAATATGTAGTGCTAATGAACCAATAATATGCCTATTGACGCTCTGGTAGGATACTAATTGAAAGATTTATTCTTGGTCACAACAGTAATAATATGAATAATATCCTGATACATGAGAATAAGGGTATGATCACATTGAATGGGTATGTGCAAATTTACGTCGAATCATGCATGACCTGAACGCAACCAAGTGCACGCTTACAGTGTGAGTGTTCCTTTTGCTCTTTTCAGATATTGTACATTTCTCGTCTGTACGCTTGGTTATGCATAATTAAGCGCACTCTTGTACAAATTATATTAATATTTATGATGGTCTCTTCTAACATGCAAAGCCTAGAGTCCCCCAGCTGAGTTAAGATTATCTGCTAAATGGCAGGGGAATCATTATAGCGCAATTAATAACCCAGTTCAGTGTTGCTATAAATTTGTCATTTCATTCCTTGAACTGTTATTTCATATGCTAAAAATTTGTATAAAATTTGAAAATTTTCTGCTCATTTGGTTTTGAAAATCCTGATTAAACACTGGAAAAGCCAATTTCTAGCACACCTTCTAAGCCCTTTCAATGGCATAACAAATACACCTCAAGTTACCTGAAATTTTGTACCAAACGTAGGAGTTTTCTCTTGAATTTTTAAAATTTTATCTCTCACCGTTTCTCTTAGAAACCTAAAGGCCGGTCCAGACGCTCCATTTTGCACAACGTTTTAAATCCGCGTAGTTTTAAGACGGAATGAAACCGTTGCAACTTTGAGCATCCAGACGGTACAGTCTTGACGGTGCAGTCTTGTATTTTCCGCTCAGTTTTGTGTGATATCACCATGGAGGAGGTTCTTCTGTGGTCAATTTTCGCCTGCTGTATTGTAAAAAAAAAAGATTGGAACACATCAGAGGAACCGTTCGTTCAAAATGGTCACGGAAATGGCTTTTAAAAAGGCGGGACTTTTCCCATATAAGATTATTGCGTGAATTACGTGACGAACCTAATGATTGGCGAAACTACTTTAGAATGGACATGGACACGTATATTTACTTATTGGAATTAGTGACACCGCATATCAAGAAAGAAAATACTTGTATGAGAGTAGCAATATAACAAATGAAAGGCTAACAACAACTTTAAGAATTTTGGCAACCGGTAGACGTTACAAAGACCTGGAGTTCACAACAATTATATCAAAACAATCGCTAAGTGAAATCATTCCCGAAACATGTGAAGCTATCTACAGGAGCTGAAGAAGGATTACTTGAAGGTAAGAAATATTGTTATTTTCCATAAACGATTTATTATTTAATTGAACATTATAAACTTTATTATTGTAGAAAAGTTATTATGGTAAGCAATAGAAATGCACGCAAGAATACTTCAGCTTCGTTGAAATGATGACAAGTAGGTTCCAACAGGAGATTGGGCAGAAGCTTGGTGGGCGCGTGTCTGTACATCTTGTTCACCTTGCTGTGGGATGATTCATGAAACTGCCGAAATTTTCCCAATTGTTTCATACTCGTGAGTGTGAGGTATTTGTTGTGGGGCGTAGTTATGTGGCATAGGCTGCGGCTGCTGCGAGAAGGAGTGGTATTGTCGGACTTCTGAAGAAAGATTTTGTTGCATTCTGATTTGATGTGGCGTATTCTGTTAAGGCCAATAATTCGTGGCATTCATTGGACCAAAATGCAGGGAATCGAAATACCACAGAGATGGCTTGTAGATTTCGTCCTCTCCAGCCGCAGATCGAATCAATTTGTTTACCTTTGCCAATTCTTTGCGATAAACGCTTCTCAAAGAATTGATTTTCTTCGCCACTGCTTCCCTGCTCGCGTTGACATCTATTTCTTTGAACTTTTCAACCAATCTCTCGTACACTCCCCCCTTTTTGTTCCTGTCACTGTACTCTTTGGATTTAACTCGCCAAATGCACGGAAAACTTTCATAAAGTGAAATAAAATCCGTCAAAAACTCGCGAGAAGATTTGCCGAAAATCTGCCATGGTCGGATGATTAGAGAAAACTGAGGAACAAAACGGATTGGAAAACGGAGTAAGTGTCCACACGCAACGACATGTCTGCGCAGGTCACGGTTTTCAGAGCTCACGAGCTCAGTTATCGCTGCAATTGTGCAGTCCTCCCGACGGACTCAAAACTGCGCAGTTTTCCGGTCCACACGCAACGTTTTGTCTGCAACGTCTTGAACTGCGGAGACAAAACGTTGTGTAAAACGGAGCGTCTGGACCTGCCTTAAGGTCTTTGCTCGTATTTACACCGTCTTATCTTTAGACCAGTTATAGAATAGACACGCCCAATTGTATATTCATACTGAAAGTCGATGAAGCCTTCTGCCGCCATATCGCCCCATCGTGAAGTCAGCATCGGATAGAAAACTTTCAGATTGTGTCTATTTCAGATGAAAGTAGATAATTATTCATGAAAATGATAAACTTCCGCTGAAATAGACACAATCTGCTATGAAAACAATGTGAACAAACTCTACACAAAAGTTTTTATTCCGATGGGTTGATACGACAGTAGATGTTGGCTTCATCGACTTTCAGTATGAATATACAATGGGGCGTGTCTATTCTATAACTGGTCTAAGAACAGCACCAACAAAAATTCAGAATCCTGAGAGCAGTGGCGAGCAGTGTTGCCAAAAAGCGGGTAATTACCCGAAAAGCGGGTAATGCTGTGGTTAATGGCAGATGGAGGGTAAAAACCGGGTAATTGGAAATGAAAATATTAATCTGTTTTTTTATTTTTACCTTTATAATCTTCCACAAGAAAATTATTTTTCATATTTTCTCATGTTTTTCGACATGTGGAGTGGAAAGTAAGTAGGGAATTCTTGGTTGAATAGGGAATTTTTTGTTGATTAGGGAATTTTTAGTTTGTTGAGGGTAATTTTGACGAAATGCGGGTAATTTTTTGCTCTGGCGGGGGTAATTGGGAAATGTTGGACTAGCAACACTGGTGGCGAGGCTCGCTGTAGAACTGCTCCTCTCTACTGCACAAGCGTATTATCTGTTTGAGAAACACATTTGTTGGAGCAGTTTGTTACCTGCAGCTTGGAGAAATAGCTGTTACTTTGTTTTCCTTAACCAGTGAACGAATGGGGATGCTACAAAAGTGGGTCGACGACAAAGTGGGTCGATACACATTTGAGACCGACGACAAACTGGGCTAACGACAAATGCGGTCAGCGACAGAGTGGGTCACATTCCTGAGGTGACCGCATTTGTCGTGTCAAGAGGCGACAGATGCGGTCGATTTTCATTCCTGCACCTCCCGACAAATGCGGTCAGCGACAGAGTGGGTCACATTCCTGAGCTGACCGCAATTGTCGTGTCATGAGGCGTCAAATGCGGTCGATTTTCATTCCTGCACTTCCCGACAAATGCGGTCAGCGACAGAGTGGGTCACATTCCTGAGCTGACCGCATCTGTCGTGTCAAGAGGCGACAAATGCGGTCGATTTTCATTTCTACACCTCCCGACAGATGCGGTCAGCGACAGAGTGGGTCATTTTTATCGATATATCGAAATGTTCGATTTTCATTTCTTCCTATCGATTTCAAAACGTCCTTACATTCATTTTTAGGATTGGCAACCCTGTTTCTAATCATTCCTTACCATGTTGTTTGTTGTGAACAAATGTGATAGTATGTGAATAGTTAAAGGAAAGAAGTGCTATAAAATAGGAGTTGATTCAATGACTTTGTTTTCTAGTGAGCTGAATTCTGTGTAGGCTAATTTATTTATTAAAAAGTTATTAATAATTTGTTTTTGTTAATGTGTAACGTTATGTGCAAGTCAATTCAAATGTCTCAAAAATGTAACTCAACTTTAGTGGGAATTTAGCCTTGTTTTTCAAATGTTAGTTTATGAATTGGGTAGGTTGTTCAATACAAAACACCAAATTTATATTAATTAACAATAAATATTATGGTATTTGTACTCAATTGATATCGATGAATCTATAACCTTTATATTTGCTCACTTTTTTGTACAAAACTTTGTACAAATTGAGTAATAAACAATACAAAGAATGTAATTGGGGAATAGGAGTTATTATGTTCAGAATGTCCTATTCCCTCATTACATTCATTTTCGCCATTGCAAATGGATTGAGAATAAATAGTCTAATAAAAATAAATGGAATTGGGGAATAGGAGTTCTTATGTTCAGTTTTGTCATATTCCTTCATTACATTTATTTTTGCAATTATTGCGAATGGATAGAGGAATAGATGATGAAGATGATTGAAATGAGGTTTCTTCTACATCTTTCTCTTCTTCTTCTTCTTCTTCTTCTTCTTCTTCTTCTTCTTCTTCTTCTTCTTCTTCTTCTTCTTCTTCTTCTCCTTTTAAGCTGAGAATATTGTTACATTTAAAGCTGGGTTTTCGTTTGTGCGTAAATGCCGTCGTCGGACCGTCGACCATAAGGCTAGTTTCACACTCGGTTCGTTTCGTTTTCGGCGAATTCCGATAAGTGTGAAACGGTAATTCGGTTTGAATTCGGTACCGAATAGAAACCGCATAGAACCGAACGCCCACTTGACTCTAATAAATTCCATCACGTTTCAATTCCTTGCTAGCGAGAGGCTACTTTCACACACTTTCGGTTCATTTCGTTTTCGGCAAATTCCGATAAGTGTGAAATGATGATTCGGTTTGAATTCGGTACCGAATAGCTACCGCATAGCATCGAACGCCCCCTCGACACGAATAGGTTTCATTAAATTCGAATTCGTTGCTAGGGAAACAGGAAAAAACAAAGTCTTTTACATACGCTTGCCTTTTTTGTTTTTATTTTAACCTGATATCGTGACATGCTAGAAACTTTTTTATTTCAAAAGATAAAGTGGTGGTGAAAGCGAGAAAATTTCTCAGAAGTAATTGAAATTATTTTTACAGTTGTCAAAAGTATTCGAAATTAGTGGAAGTAGTGGAAGAGCGAAATTGTCAATCTTTCGTAAAAGAGCTCTCCCCTAATGAAAAATCTATTCACAGTTACAGGCTTCCGTAACTAATTGATTGTTGTAGGTTTAGGGACTGGCCTAAAAATGTTAATAGCCCTGCTGGAAAGTTTTGAGTGCTAGACACTTACTGTGAGAAGATTCACTTTCCACTGTCAGCATTCCTTATGAATAACATTAATGCTTCCCATTCAGTCAATGCTGACCGACTCAGGTACTCTATTAGGTAGTTCACTTTCAGCAGTCAGTATTGCTAGTGAATAGCATCAATGTTTCACCTTTAACTAATGCTGACAGTGTCTCACTGTAAAGCTGCTTGGTTGTGTGTCAGCGTACCTTGTAAATAACATCAGAGCTTGTCACGTTCAACTAATGCTCACATATTAGACTGAATCTCACTATAGAGCAGCTTGGTTGAGTGTCAGCATACCTCGTGGATGATATCAATGCTGTTTCCGTTCAATTAATGCTGACAGTTCAAGATGAACGTCACCATAGAGTAGCTTGGTTGTGTGTCAGCATACTTCTGAATAGCATCAACGCTGTTCCCTTCCAACTAATGCTGACAGTTTAAAGTGAATCCCACTACAAAGCAGTAGCAAATAGTAGCAAGGAAATTTGGACGAATGTTGCTTCTACAGTCTCCCGTTTGTAGGCTATGTCTCAGGATGTTACAATATACTGGCTTATACACTAATTTACAATAAATGACAGTATTGCTAATTTGATGTTAAATTCCTACGCATAACAACGCCCCATGATTCTGAGAGAAGAGGTATTCAAGAGAAAAACAAATATATTTAACACTTTTATCAGAGATATTGTGGAACTTCTCCATATTAAGATAAAGAAAGGAAAAAAGATGTTGTCGAATTCCACTATAACTATATATCCACTATCCACAGTTATAGTGGAATTCGACAACATCTTTTTTCCTTTCTTTATCTTAATATGAAAAACAAATAATCGCGATGTTTCCAATTTCATAAAACAAGTTCAATTCCCTTCTAATCCTTCAACCCTGGAACTTTTTTAGCACTACTGGCATATTGGGGATGATATTCTACTTTAAAATCTGACGTTAAACTGGAAATTTGAAAAAGTTGCAATTTTACACGATTTGGAAACCATGCAATTTCTTCCGATGGAGAGCCAAGTCTCAACTCATTCTGCACGCATAACAACTCCCCATGATTATGAGAGAAGAGGTTTCAAAAGAAAAACAAATAATCGCGATGTTTCCAATTTCATAAAACAAGTTTAATTCCCTTCTAATCCTTCAACCCTGGAACTTTTTTAACACTACTGGCATGTTGGGGATGATATTCTACTTTGAAATCTGACGTTGAATTGGAAATTTGAAAAAGTTGCAATTTTATACGATTTGGAAACCTTGTAATTTCTTCCGATGGAGAGCCAAGTCTCAACTTATTTTACACAGAATATATTATTGTTTTTTCAGTTATTGAGTATTCATTGACAAGAGGTAGGCGCATTCAAAAAGCATCGACAAATACATACATCTTAAATAAAAAACGAAACTCGATCATTTTTACATGGTCATAGTTGTCAGAAATGAGATTTAGAATTTACGGTTGACGGCTGTTACAACCTTGGTGGGATAGTTTCTGTATTGTATACTACAGAGTGCCTTGTAAATCTCTGAGAATACTACAAGGTTTTATAGTACCTACCCATTGAAACAAACAGAAAAGTACCCACAAACTTTCAGAAATTCTTTGTTACCGAGATCAAGATAGCGGAATATTGCACCTTTTTCTCCAAATTTATAATTATATAATTTTGTAAGGGTTAAACGAGGGTACTAAAATGTTTAATCCCTATGTAGAATCAGTTGAGGAATCCAATATGAAACAATTATGTTCTCTTCATAGAAACTATGGAATCAACATTTTATGACTATACACTTAATCTGCAGTTAGCTTATAATATTATTGTCTAGCGTACAGGAATGAAAGATATCCAAAACAAATAGGTATACAAAATATAAATAATCAACGATTGTATTATATAATGGGATTAGAATAATAGAATATCCAAATATACTTGTAATTGACTAGAAAGATTCTCTATTACATTTTGATACTCTAGTTTTGGATATCTTCCAAACCCATTGATTACAGTCCTATCATTCCATTGTTTATGATGTTTGTACTTGAATTCACTGATAAGAACCTCTGTTGTCAGTATGTCTTGAAGGATATTCGATTTTGATGTTAGCATATTTCATACACCAACTCTAACAGCCATTAGCCGTTTTCACACCGATATCTCGCCGACAAGACACACAGACAGGATTTCCTTTGATGGACAGTATAAGAGTAGACTGTGGTTTATAACTGCGCGAGGTCTACTGTTCACAGAACTACTAGTATAATAGGATATTGGTACATGAAAATATAATCAATTAATAAACACAATGTATTTAGAAGGGATTATATATAACATCAATATAGGCCTATAACGTTTTTGCCGAAAAAAGGTTTATGCCCCTCAAAGCATGGGCGCATTGTATTCAGTTTCGAGGTGCTATTGTACAGTTCTATGCGTTTCAACAGCCCTTCCTAGAATGCGGATAATGACTCCTAGAGACTTGGTTCCATTAAAAAAGGATTTCGTACGTGCTTGACCTTGCTCTAAGAATTTTAGTGAATATCGTTAAACCCGTCACTAATTTGACGTTAATATGTTACTGTCATCTATTCAATATAGAAGGCAACCTTTGCCATCTTATTACAATGTTCTTTTCTGTTTATGGTCCTAGTACCTTTCTCACGCACACTCAAAGACACCCAAGCAAAAATATACCCTTTGTCATATAATATATCAATGCCAGCAAGACCAGCATTTTTCTATTAAATCCTTTCACGAAACTGTCCTTTGCATATACTAAAGAATCAACAGTCCACATATGGATATTCAAAAGAAGCTAACTTTTTCAATAGTTGGGTTTCAAGATGACGCCAACAGGATTAAACGATATTTTTTCTCGACACTTCAACAAACAAAATACGGACTGCTTTAATTTGAGTTGTATTTGGAATTGATGCCAAAAAAACTGAAATATGATAAGAATTATTCAAGCTGAAAAGGATAGTTTATTTTTTAACAGAGACACTATTTTAGACAAAGTAACTTCTGGGAGCAATGATCAATTTATTACGCCAAGGAATACTGCTAAAGTTAGAACCGATTTTACTGAGACTGGAGCTATAACGGTAAATAACAGATATGAACTTCTCTCTGAAAACGCTAAATCTGCAAGTAATAATAGGCCTACCACTTCTCATAAACTTTTGGTCAAGGCTCAAGTTCACAGACCTAGAGCGTTGCCCAAAACGTCTCATGATAAAAACCCCATTACTGAAACAACTCAAACTGATAAAAAAAGGAGAATGACAATTCTAGCGGATAGCCAAGGAAAACATTTGAGTAATTACCTGCAGCTTCTGTATGACAGCTTTGAAACCTTTGTTTATACTAAACCTGGCGCCAAATTAAAACATATTATCCAAGATGGCATGGATTTTGTTAAGGATTTCACCAAGGATGATGTTATTGTTATATTGGCTGGCACAAACGACTTCCATGTAGACGAACCTCATCAGTTAACTGTACTCCAAGGAATAAACGCTCTTTTAAAACTTCAGCTGAGATCTAAAATCGTTGTATGCAGTGTACCGTACAGATATGACAACCTCAGCCTAAATGAAAACATACTCCACTCCAACTCTTATCTATCGAGAGTGGTGAGTGAATATGAGGGCGGTCTGCTGCTTTCCTTTTTGGACGTCAATGACTTCCTCCAGCGATCCCACTTCACAAGGCACGGTCTGCATCTCAATCGTCGCGGAAAGCTGATACTAGCCAAGAACTTTCAAGTATTTGCCATGCAGAATGCTGCGAGGATTGGTGTGGGTGACATTGATCTATCGGCGACTACTGGTGGCGGGGCTACAACTGCGGATGAGCTGCGGATCCCTCATTTGCCTGAACCTCCCGCTATTCACTATCTGGGTTCCTACCCTATCACACCCAGTCCACTCAGTTCTCCTGCAGATCTCTTGAATCAGATCCCTAATGGCACTGTCCTTTCAGAGAAATCTTACTTGTCTTCCCATCAATCCTTAGATTTTTTAGACAGTTCTCTATCCCTTTTTTTTAAACAAAACACTGTGAATGATAATAGAAATTTAGATATACACCCTTTGCTCGGATTTTTGTTCCTCAATATTCAGGGATTGAGCAGAAAATCATTACATTTAGACGGCTACATTTCAAGTTTTAATAGTGGCGCAGAGGCTCCTATCTTATTTTTGTGCCTAACAGAACATTGGCTATGTCACGATGAATTGATCTATTCTCACCCCGATAATTTTTATTGTGCTGCCAACTTCTGCAGAACAAATCACATTAGGGGAGGGACTGCTATTTTTGTAGCTAATGACATTGAAACTAGAGCCCTGGATATAAGTGATTTCACCTCAGAATTTATATTTGAGGCTTCGGCTGTAATAGTAGACAAATTTAAAATTATTGTAGTCTGCATGTATCACTCTCCGGGATATAACCCATATGAATTCTTGAGTGCTCTTGAGAATCTCCTTAGCCACTTATCTAAATGGGAAAATTACACTGTAATAGCGGGGGGTGATCTCAATGCTGATTTCGATGTTTTGACCTCAAAGAAAACAGTCTTAGAGTTCCTCAATTTACTTAGAGAATTCAACTGTTATTGTTTGAACTCACAGCCTACCAGAGGTGATAGCTGTCTCGATAATGTTTTTGTTAATTGTCATACTGATCGTGCAGAGAGTAGGGTAGTAAAGGACTTTCCGTTCACAGACCATGATGGTTTAGTTGTAAGATTAGTAAAACCTAAGATCTCTAATATAACTCTGATAAGTGAGCCGAATGATCTGACTAGAAGTAGTTTTAAACATGTTTTCCCAGAGAGAAGCTTTCCACGACTTATTGAAAAGTTGAGATTTACTGATTGGAGTATGTTATCACATCATCACTTCCGTGATGCAATGGCAATGTTCAGTTTCTTTTTTATGATCTTGACCAATATAATACAGGTTTTCTTGGTTCTTAAGCCTTGTAGAATCATAAACAAAGTAAAAAAGAAAAATTGGTATACTCAGGATTTAGCCAAGGAAAAGGATAGGATAATTTCACTTCATTTATTACATAAAAGCACAGGCAGTGTCGAAATTAAGAACCAGTTGACTGCATTGAAAAAAGTCTATATCAGAGAGGTGACTAATGCCAAAGTTACTCATAATAGTAAACTTATCGAATCTAGCAATAATAAATGTAAGACTGCATGGGCTCTCATAAAAAAAAGTTGTAATATATCAAAAGGCGTTGAACCACTGATATCCCCAAATTCATTTAACAGTTACTGTGTTGAGTCCGTTGATAGGGTTAAAAGAGAGATTGTCAAACCTGATATATCAGTAAAAGATTGTATTAATAAAGTTAATGTTAGGCTAAATAGGTGTTTCGAGTGGAGACCTGTCACAATAATTGATGTTTTAAAGGCAGCAAAACAGTTAAATAACTCTTACAGCTATGATTATTATAACATGTCGAACAATTTTTTGAAAAAAATAATACCTCACATTGTGCAACCACTGACCGCATGCATAAACAGAATATTGCAAGAGGGGAAATTCCCTGAGGAACTTAAAATATCAAAGGTGTGCCCTATTTTCAAAAAGGGGTCTAAAGATAAACCAGAGAGCTATCGTCCTGTGTCATTGGTGCCTGTTCTTTCTAAACTTATTGAAATAATAATATGTGAGCAAGTTGTTGTATTTTTGGAGGAAAATAACTTATTATCAGGAGTTCAGTTCGGCTTTAGAAAAGGCAAAGCAACTGTTGATGCAGTTGAGGGTTTGGTCCGTGACATTTTGCAGGCATTTGAAAATAGGTCTTATGCACAGGTTACATTCTGTGACTTAAGCAAAGCATTTGACTGCGTCGACCATGGTGACTTGATAGAGAAACTTCATTATTACGGTTTTCGGGGAGTTTCTCTAACACTATTTGAGTCTTACCTGAAGAATAGAAAGCAGACCGTCTGCGTCAATGGAGAGTGGTCTGATGTAATTTTCCTGAAGTATGGCATACCTCAAGGATCCGTCCTGGGTCCTCTATTATTCCTTATAAGTATCAATGATTTGCCTCACAATGTTTTGAGCAGAGCAGTATTATATGCGGATGATACTACCTTTTTGAATGTCTCTAATGATATGGCTAAGCTCTCAAATGTTGTTAATAACTCACTTGATGAAGCAGGAGCCTGGTTCAGAGCAAATGGATATCTTTTAAATGCTAATAAGACTGAAAATGTCATATTTAGTCTGAGACCATATGATAATGAATATACTCAGCAGGATATTGTAAATAATGTTAAATTTTTAGGGGTACACATTGATCATCAACTGACCTGGGGAAAACACATTGATTATTTAAAAGCTAGGCTTTCAAGAGTCATCTATCTCATTGGACGTCTGAAGCAATGTGTGACTCCACATAGTGTGAGAATGGCTTACTTTGCGTTTTTTCAGTCCCTTATTAAATACTGTCTTCTTGTATGGGGCAATTCTCCGAGGGTTGCAGAGATATTGAGGTTGCAAAAGAAAGTTGTTAGAATTATCAATGCTTCAGGTCCCTTGGATCACTGTAAGCCTATATTTATAAAATTGAATATTAAGACTGTCATCAATCTTTATTTCTTCAATCTCGTCATTTACTACCTATACGATTAGTCTTCTCAATGAAAATTCCACACAGAAGAGTGAAGCATTAGCAAAATCATACAGAAATTGGAATCTGGAGCAATTTATGTCTCTTCCAAGAATCTAATATTCCTTCTGTTCGTTTGATCAGCGGAAAAAGGTGGAGTACGATTCAAAGTGATTCTCGCATATCTATGTATATAATGCATAGTTCAACCCTGAGATGTCAGTAACCACTGAATCAATCATCAAGTTGAATACGCCAAATTGAAGGGGATGATGTGCACGTTTGCTGGCGCGGATCCAGGGGGGGGGGATCGGGACGATTGGTGTTTGAAAAATTTACAGTTACTCAAGTCCAGGTAATATATACATGAAAAAGGGGGTGTGCTTGCATTTTATATTGTAGTTCTGATTTTTCAATATATTGTTTGGATACATAAAAGAAGTCCAGAGCCAATATTATCTCATGCAAAATTTCCTTGTGTTGGATACATGATGGCCCAAAAGCTCTTATTTTCGGTTCATTTTCCAGCTTTTAGCTATTTCCGCCAAATCCTGACACAAAAATATGTTTTTGCCTTTTTTAGGTAATGAAATTCTTAATAATGAATTATCCATTGTCATCGTATTAAGATTTTGCATCATGATAAAAGTTCATTGGATTATGTTCTATGAGAATCACCCTTTAGATGCTCTTAATTTAGTAGAGAGGTTCGCATAAGGACATCTCAAGGATCACATTTTCAAACACACATAGCTTTTGACACAATGATGGGGTCTCATTGTACAGCTCATTCTTCTCTGCTTGTCAGGGCGGTTCAAAATCATGCATCATGAGTCGAATTCATCATGAGGGAATTTGAGTTTTCATCGAAAATTTGAAGTTCTCCCAAATACCAAAAATTCTCAGCCAAAACTATGAGTTCACTGTGAAAACTGATGCATACTACACTGGAGGCTACGGGAAAACCCTCCAGAACTTCCAAATTTTGCCCCCCGCCACCCCTGTTCTCCCCCAAATATTTGGGACACATCTAAATTTGTTTCCCATAAAAAAATGTGCTAATCTGCATGACTTTGAAATGAGACGAGTTTCAAAAGTGATCGGTGGTAAACAGTCTGAGCTTCATATCATGGCTCCCAATGAATAACTTTTTCTGACTAAGGTACCGTATTGAATAAATGTGCTCGGAATGTGTTTTGTTGATATGCAGTTTACGAAAAATGTACTAATCTCTTCCTCTGCTTTGAAGTTGAACCATTTTTGAAAATACTGGTTTTTAAAGATAATCCATCATATTCTTTTATTAATGCTTCACACATTCATTTCTCAATTATTTCTTCAATCTCGTCATTTACTACCTATACGATTAGTCTTCTCAATGAAAATTCCACACAGAAGAGTGAAGCATTAGCAAAATCATACAGAAATTGGAATCTGGAGCAATTTATGTCTCTTCCAAGAATCTAATATTCCTTCTGTTCGTTTGATCAGCGGAAAAAGGTGGAGTACGATTCAAAGTGATTCTCGCATATCTATGTATATAATGCATAGTTCAACCCTGAGATGTCAGTAACCACTGAATCAATCATCAAGTTGAATACGCCAAATTGAAGGGGATGATGTGCACGTTTGCTGGCGCGGATCCAGGGGGGGGGGATCGGGACGATTGGTGTTTGAAAAATTTACAGTTACTCAAGTCCAGGTAATATATACATGAAAAAGGGGGTGTGCTTGCATTTTATATTGTAGTTCTGATTTTTCAATATATTGTTTGGATACATAAAAGAAGTCCAGAGCCAATATTATCTCATGCAAAATTTCCTTGTGTTGGATACATGATGGCCCAAAAGCTCTTATTTTCGGTTCATTTTCCAGCTTTTAGCTATTTCCGCCAAATCCTGACACAAAAATATGTTTTTGCCTTTTTTAGGTAATGAAATTCTTAATAATGAATTATCCATTGTCATCGTATTAAGATTTTGCATCATGATAAAAGTTCATTGGATTATGTTCTATGAGAATCACCCTTTAGATGCTCTTAATTTAGTAGAGAGGTTCGCATAAGGACATCTCAAGGATCACATTTTCAAACACACATAGCTTTTGACACAATGATGGGGTCTCATTGTACAGCTCATTCTTCTCTGCTTGTCAGGGCGGTTCAAAATCATGCATCATGAGTCGAATTCATCATGAGGGAATTTGAGTTTTCATCGAAAATTTGAAGTTCTCCCAAATACCAAAAATTCTCAGCCAAAACTATGAGTTCACTGTGAAAACTGATGCATACTACACTGGAGGCTACGGGAAAACCCTCCAGAACTTCCAAATTTTGCCCCCCGCCACCCCTGTTCTCCCCCAAATATTTGGGACACATCTAAATTTGTTTCCCACAAAAAAATATAATAAGCTTTTTTGTTCAGCTCGCCAAGTTAAGTGTAGAACCATAGCTAAATTTCAACCAAATTCAAATGACGACCCGGAAAATTGAATTTTCATCGAAAACTGTGTGTGTGTATGTGTGTGTTTCTTTGTGTGTGTGTGTGTTTGAGAGATCTCCCGTTCAACACTCCCTTCATCTTTTTCCTGGCATCATTCCAATGTTCTTTACTGATCAGCAGGTGTGATCCATAATTGTGCGCACGGTGTGTGTAAAATACTAGAAACTGTGGAAGAATAATGGGTTTCTCCTCTTTATGTTGAAATTCATGTGTTATAAATAAATAGTTATTAGTTATACTTATGTAATATTGCAAACTCTTATTTCTCATATTTGTATTATTACTAAAATGAATGATGATGAAATCTTTGATTCTTTGAATGATGAATCTGATATGGATTTTGATGGGACAATGATCTTACTTAGGCTAGCTTCACACGCTTTCGGTTTCATTCGGTTCGGTTCATTTTCGGTTCGGTTCGGCTCGTTACCGAAAACGAATGAGGCTTTCATACATGTCAGGTTTTAATTCGTACATATTTTCTTCTCAAACACAGCTGTGTTTGGATTTTCACAGTTCAGGCTGGTATATTTTAATATAACAGTTGGTGTCAAATTGTAAGATGTTATTTCTTGAACAACAAAATTCTAAAGTTAATTAAAAATGTGAATTATTTATAAATACTCGTAGTTTATTTTGATTGTGTTAATTTTGGAAGTTCAGAGAGATTATTTTTTTAATTGAAAATTTGTTCCTTGTTTTGACACATGGTATAAAAAACTTTATCTCTTCTCTCCATTGATGAAATCATGTAATATTCGTGGGAAAAAAAATTCTCATCAAGTTTTAATTTATATCTTTCATATTTTTATAGCAAACTATTCATTGAAAAAAAAATGTTTCTGTGAACTAACAGAAATGAATTGACCATATGATTTTGACTTGGAAAAAATGTTAGTATTTTTGATACACCAACCCCAACAGCCATTAGCCGTTTTCACACCGATATCTCGCCGACACGACATACAGACAGGATTTACTCTGATGGACAGTATAAGAGGAGGCTGCGGTTTAACTGCGCGAGGTCTACTGCTCACAGAACTACTAGTAACTCATGTTTCTAACAGAAAATTCCTTGTTATTAACAAGATCTTGTTATCAATATAATTGACTTCCATATGATTTCATTTAACGAGACTATTCATATGATATAAAGCCGGAATAAAAAGCAAAAATTGTCTTTAAATTTGAATTGAAACATGTGTGTGATCATTAAAATAATGATCTTCATCTGATTTAATGTAAATGAATTATAATGTGTTTAAAACAAAAGTTTTCAATATATTAAGTTAATAACATTTTCTGTTGGCTGATAGTTTTGTTATTGTTATCAACAAAAGTTTATAACTTTGTCAAGTGTTTTGTCTGCAGGTGTAGTTATTAGGGAACAGCTGTAGTTGTAGGGTAGGGATGCAGGGCGAGGGGGTTGCGGGGAAGATAGTAACCTGTTATTAACAAAAGTTACCGACTCTCGATGGATAACAGAAATCTTGTTAATAACAAGAAATTTTCTGTTGAAAACACGAGTTATCAACTTTTTTCAAGAGAATTTTTTGTCGATTCAGTCAAGTTGACAACTTTTTATTAATAACAGTTGGTGTCAAATTGTAAGATGTTATTTCTTGAACAACAAAATTCTAAAGTTAATTAAAAATGTGAATTATTTATAAATACTCGTAGTTTATTTTGATTGTGTTAATTTTGGAAGTTCAGAGAGATTATTTTTTTAATTGAAAATTTGTTCCTTGTTTTGACACATGGTATAAAAAACTTTATCTCTTCTCTCCATTGATGAAATCATGTAATATTCGTGGGAAAAAAAATTCTCATCAAGTTTTAATTTATATCTTTCATATTTTTATAGCAAACTATTCATTGAAAAAAAAATGTTTCTGTGAACTAACAGAAATGAATTGACCATATGATTTTGACTTGGAAAAAATGTTAGTATTTTTGATACACCAACCCCAACAGCCATTAGCCGTTTTCACACCGATATCTCGCCGACACGACATACAGACAGGATTTACTCTGATGGACAGTATAAGAGGAGGCTGCGGTTTAACTGCGCGAGGTCTACTGCTCACAGAACTACTAGTAACTCATGTTTCTAACAGAAAATTCCTTGTTATTAACAAGATCTTGTTATCAATATAATTGACTTCCATATGATTTCATTTAACGAGACTATTCATATGATATAAAGCCGGAATAAAAAGCAAAAATTGTCTTTAAATTTGAATTGAAACATGTGTGTGATCATTAAAATAATGATCTTCATCTGATTTAATGTAAATGAATTATAATGTGTTTAAAACAAAAGTTTTCAATATATTAAGTTAATAACATTTTCTGTTGGCTGATAGTTTTGTTATTGTTATCAACAAAAGTTTATAACTTTGTCAAGTGTTTTGTCTGCAGGTGTAGTTATTAGGGAACAGCTGTAGTTGTAGGGTAGGGATGCAGGGCGAGGGGGTTGCGGGGAAGATAGTAACCTGTTATTAACAAAAGTTACCGACTCTCGATGGATAACAGAAATCTTGTTAATAACAAGAAATTTTCTGTTGAAAACACGAGTTATCAACTTTTTTCAAGAGAATTTTTTGTCGATTCAGTCAAGTTGACAACTTTTTATTAATAACTCTTGTTATCAACTCCGGTGTAAACGCAACTCAACATGATGTTATTAACTTTTGTAATTAACATCAGTTGATAACAAAAATGTTAAAAACTTATGTTATTAACTCCGGTGTAAACGCAGCTTAATGATAGTAAGGGGGTAAACATATCAGAAGTCCTCACTCCTACCCCCTGTGCCAAGGGGGTGCGGGTGGTTTGAAAGTACCATATTTTGGATTTTTGCATATAATTATCTCAATATGCGTCTTTCGGAAATTTTATTAGAATACAAAATTAAAACTTAAATTAGCCTACAAGTTTCATTTGTAACATTTTTCCATATCTCTTTTAGTTTTCTAGGTTCGAGGACTCGAAAGTGTCACATTTCAAGAAAAACCGTTCCGGCTCCGATTTTTTAATCTTTTTGCCTTATAACTTTTAAACGATTGATTGAAAAAATTCGTGCTAATCATGAGCTCTTGGAAAATAATATTCTCTTCAATTCCATGTATTATTTCATTATTTTACGCATCTCCCCACGATTGCTACAGCCGTTATAGTGTTGAGTGTAAAACATTATTAATGTATTTGTAAAGAACATTGCAAATATAATAATTAAAATACTCAACTCACCCTGATGGTTATTGTCAAGGGTTAAATGCTTACATGGATTGAAATTCATAATTTGTAATGTATGTTTTCTGATTAATCAATAAAAGCTATTCTATATTCTATTCTAGTAGTTTTGGAATTTACTTGTCTTTATTTATATTGGCGCCTCGTTTTCAAGGTTCATTATGAAAGACCTTCCTAGTATTCAATCTATTCATATCACTAGGTTTTTGATGTTGCCGCTTCTTACAAATTAAGACTACCCAATCAACGGTAAAGCTGAAGAAAATGTTTGCAAATTGGCTAGGGAAACAATAGTCCCATCTGTACTTTAGACTTCGAAGAAACTAACTCTACAAGAGTGTGAGGGTCAGCTATTGTTGTAGATATTTTTATTGTTAAGGATATTCGACACCTTCCCAGATTGCAGACGGGACAGAGTCCAATCCTCCATTGAGCACCATGTTTCTTCCGAAAAGAGTATCAGCAAGTGAAGGTTTTGTTTGTTATGGAATACGTTTGAACCTGCGACAACATCCCCCTATGTTTTTGGGAACCCGGTTCCCACATAGGGAGTCACGTTTACATAGCGACTCATTTATGTAATTCTAACAAGGATGCAGCTTTCAAAGCCAAACAGTTCAACACCAATGAAAAGAACTTTCCTCCTTTTCAACGCAGTTGAATGAGTATTTCAAGATGATAACACAATTTTCCATATACCGTACGATTTGTTGATAATACGAATGGAGAAGAGAATTACAATCATATTACTTTCTCTTATCATCATCTTCACTCGCACAGTTGAAATAGCTCTTTCCTGTTGAATCTAAAAATAAAGATAATTGAATCTATATGATAAGAAAACATGAATTATCTAGATTTCCGAGTTTCAAATGACCATTAAAAAATTTGTAGTGTGGAATTTATCGATTGGAAGTCAACAGTTCTGTAATCAGCAGGGTGATTTCCCCTGCCTACAACTGTGGTTCTCACCTCTCAAATATCCAAATTTAGTGTTCTTCTGGTCAAAACGTGAATTGTATCGATTTACAAGTTTCAAATAGCTATAAATAATTTCGTGTATTTGAATAGTAGACTTGGGATGCCCGAGAACACTAGCGTAAGGTGATCAATTTTCATAACGGCAAGGAAAGTTGTGTGAGTGCGCCTCACCAGATTTTCAATATAATACTATTTGGATACATGAGAAAAGTCCAGAACCAATTTCTTCATGCAAAATTTTCTTGTGCTAGATACAGAGTGGCCCAAAAACCTCGTATTTTCAGTTCATTTTCCAGTTTTCAGCTATTTCTGCCAAATCCAGTAATCGGATGTAAAAATTTGCTCCAGCCTTTGTTTTAGATTATAAAATTCTGAATAAAATGAGATCATTCGCAACTATCTATATCCATCTCCAATAAGTACTGAGTTATGATCTTTCAAAAATGAGTAAAATTTAAAGACAAAATAATTAATTCTGATGAGTTTTAATTTTTTATCAACAATATCTTCTGATTTTTCCCAATTTGTTAAATGTATAATTCAAAGTCCCTCTGGGCGTATTTTTGTGCTCTAAAATCTAAGATCAGGATACAGGTTGATTTTTTCTTTGAATTTCACTCATTTTTTTAAAAATCATAACTCAGTACTTATTGGAGATACATAGTTGCGAATGATCTCATTTTATAATCTAAAACAATTGCTGGAGCAAATTTTTCCGTCAGATCACTGGATTTGGCAGAAAAAGCTGAAAACTGGAAAATTAGCTGAAAATACGAGGTTCTGGACTATTTGTTCCGGTCTTCTCTCATGTATCCAAAAAATATATTTAAAAATCATAACTACAATATAAATTGCAAGCATACCTCCTTCTTTATGTCTATATTAACTGGACTAAGAAGTTCCTGTGACAACTATAGAGAAATCAGCTTGTTAACACTGCTTACAAAATCTATAGCATGATTATCAAGGAGAGGATGCAGCCCATAATGGAAGTTCTCCTCCTGGAAGAGCAATGTAGCTTTACTTTTAAATACTACCTCACCGCGCTATACTTGGGGGGGGGCGCATATCAAAATCTCGCCCCGGGCGCCTATTAACCTCGGGGCGGCCCTGTATACCTAGTTATAACATCAGGTCCCGCAAATAGAATAAACTCACTAGTACCGTAATTTACATCATAATATTATATTATGACTAGCCGTCGGGCTCGCTTCGCTCGACATATTCCGTCTACCAAGGGGGCTCCGCCCCCTGGACCCCCGACTGGATCGTCCAAAAATGAGATTTGCTCGCCTGCATTTTTCATTTGAGCATGCTTCATTCCATCAGAAAGTCAAAGTACTGAGAAAATGCAGAAAAGCTGAGAAAAACGTTGATTTTGGGCGTATCTTTGATGAAATAATAAAGTCACAAAATTTTTAGACCCTACCTAAACCTCTGTATCAAATTTGAACATTTTCTGTCTATTACTTGATGAAAGAACAGAGAAACGAAGAAAAACCGCTAATTTTGGGCGTACGGTATCTTTGGCGTTATTTCAAATTCCTTCTAACACAACATTATTCCCCCCAGCTGAGCTTAACATTATTCCCCCCAGCTGAGCTTCTGTAGTAAATTTGAACATTTTCTGTGCATTTGTTCTCGATAAAGCTGAGAAAGCGCAAAAAAACGCTCGAAAATGCATATTTTGGGCGTATCTGTGGCGTTATTTTAAATTCCTTCTAACACAACATTATTACACCTTAGCTTAGCTTCTGTACTAAATTTGAACATTTTCTGTTCATTTGTTCTCGATAAAGCTAGATTAGATTAGATTAAAGGTAGATTTTTAGTTCTGCGAGTGCGTGAGTCAGTCAGCCAGTCAGTGAGTGCCATTTCGTTTTTATATATAATATCGGGGAACGAGCTTCGTTCTGGAGTACAAAAGCATAAAAAAATTACGAAAGAAGAAATTATAATAACATTTATACAGAAATGTTTTATCTAATCACAGTAAATTAAGATTATTCCCAGAGGAATGCAAAAATTTCCCTCACAAGGGCCCAGTTGCACAAAAGCCGGTTAAATTTTAATCCTGATTAACTTCACGTGAACCAAATCAGAGAAGACCATTTCAAAAAGATGGATCCACTGGAATTAATCAGGATTGAAAATAACCCGGCTTTTTTGCAACCGCTAGCACTAAGTACCTGATTGAATGATTACAAAAGTTCAACAGCTGAGTCATAATTTTGACACAGTCCCACTCACTCACTTCCATCACCAACAGACGACGAAATAATTATTATCAGCTGTTTTTCCAAGGATGAATAATAATTATCCTTTTTATTTCCTTCAACGAGTTTTCCCAGGGATGACACCTAGTGCAATCCAATCTTTATATTATAAACCTTACTATGTTCTGAATTTCGTGAGAATCGTTAGAGCCGTTTTCGAGATCCGGTGAAATACAAACATATGAGCATCTAAACATATTAACAGAAGTTGCTCGTTTAATAGTATATAGGGTAGATATATTACCATATTTTTATGTTTATTTTAGTTGTGGACTTGCTGTTATGAGTAGCCTATCTACTAAATTGCACAGACTTGTTTGATCAAGAATGAGCGCTTTTACTTTTATATTAATCCAGCGCACATAATATGATGTGACTGTTAACTACAGTAGTTGTGCGTGCAATTGTTTAGTAACCTTGACAGTGCATTAAAGATTGAAGGTAGGTTGGTAGGTGAGCGTTTTTTAGGGCCGTTTGCATAGTATCCTACATTAAAGCTGCGTTTACACCAAAGTTATTAACAAAATGTTAATAACTTAATCCTCATAGATTGAACATAATAACTTATCATACACATGATGAACATATGTGTTTGTCAAGTTCCGTTCAATCTAATAAAATAAGGATTAAATTTTTAAAACTTCGTACAGTAGGCCTATTTAACTTTGGTGTGAACCGCCCAGCAGCTTAATATTAGTAAATCTAAAGCTGGAATCAAATCTGGTTTTTTGTTTAAACTAAGTACCTACTATTTTTCATTTATACTCTTTTACTATTGCACAGTGCAACTAAATGTAAAAGTAATTAAATCTTATCATTTTTTGAGAAATTTCTCAATCGCTTTTCCTCTCCTATTACAGTACTGTACCTATCAGAGTAGGCTACAGCTCTAAACACACAAACGACGAATGAGTTATTAAAATAACCAATGAACTGCTGGTTTATTGTAAACAAAAAATAATTAATTCCCTGAAGAATTACATTAAGAACCGATTCAAGTTTTAATTCTGTTCACTCAAACTCGATCAACTCAATCTATCTTAGTTTAGCTAGCCTATCTAGGCCATCTATGAAAACTGCATTTTAAATTAATATACTGAAACAATGAGTAGAACTTAGACATCAATACTAGAACTCTAAAACTCAACAATTTCCATAAAGTTAGGTTATTGTTGATAATAGCCTGTTACTTTAAACCACATTATTAACACTGAGTCTCAAGTTCATTTTGTTGATTCTTGTAATTCAAATTAAAGTGAATCCATCTTTATACTGAGTGAATCTGTTACATCTTTATACTGTAAAATTAAAAAGTGATTGCAAATTGAATAATTCGGAGGGTACGAGAGAGAGAGTGTGATACACCCATCGTTTCTCTGTCTCTTGCATAAGCTTAAAGATTGTGCAAACTACTAGGTGGAAAAAAAACAGATGCCCCAAAAACAGATGGCCCCATGCGTTATCTCCTATTCTCGCTTACTCGCTACTGCTTTTTCCTCTATTACGAAAGCCATGTGAAAGAGAAATCAGTCGTGAGTTCCTTTTTAATCCTGCCTTCCTATACTGCCAGTTGAAGTGAATCCATATTATTCACTTTATATGTCACTTTATATGTGGTTTGCACCCAACTCGAGCCCCCTGGCACGTTGCCGCTTTTTCCTCTATTACGAAAGCCATGTGAAAGAGAAATCACTCGTGAGTTCCTTTTTAATCTGTCATTCGTATACTGCCAGTTAAAGTGAATCCATATTTCTACATCTTTATACTGAGTGAATCTGTTACATCTTTATACTGTAAAATTAAATTGATTGCAAATTAATACAATTGGTTTGCTTTCCACCCGACAGTTTAGAAGAAGAAGAATTTCCAAATTCTAAAATTCCTCTTCTTCTATGTGTGCTGTACAAACCTGCGGGCGTTGCCTTTTTTTTTTTTTTTTTTTGGTCAAGTGTGCTCTCCGAGAATATCTATTAGTAAATTTAGTACGAACAAGCATTCCAAAAATATTTATAGATATTCTCAGACCTATATCACTTGGTGTGCTCAAATCAACATCATCAATACATCTTTATACTGTAAAATTATAAAGTGATTGCAAATTAATACAATTGGTTTGCTTTCCACCCGACAGTTAAGAAAAATTTCACAAATTTATATTGAAATTTTCTATGTGCTGTACAAACCGCAGGCGTTATTTTTTAAGTGTTTCTCCGAGAATATCTATAGTAAATTTAGTATGAACAAGCATTCCAAAAATGGCTATAGATATCCTCAGACCTATATCACTTGGGGTATCAGCTCTATTGATGTCTTAACAGAGAGAGGTCAATGATCTAAGTTGATCTTTTACATTTTTTATCTGCAATGTCATACAAGCATTTCCAAAGTTCATCGGAATTTGTAACAATAGTTGAGAAATCATTTGCACTACAATAATGTAGATGTCCAGTATCTAGTATGTCCAATAATTCGAAAATCTCAGATAAAATTGGAAAGTTTTCTGTTTTCTGTTTTTGTTAACACTTGATCAACATCATCGCCTTGGAATCCTGTTGAAAATTTAATATTTTTTGCAATAGAATCAAATTCATCGAATGAAATTGACATCAAGAGACGAGATAATTTTTTGAATTTAGCAAAGCTAAAACACTGCATGACCTCGATTATGTTATGAACAATAAAATTGATAAGGAAGGAATGTGCACTTAGCTGTAACAGAGTTGGCTCTGAGGGGGCGTATCTCTTGATAAGGTAGGAATGTGCACTTAGCTGTAACAGTTGTGTCTGAGGGGGGCGTATCTCGCGTCCTCACTCAATCAAGTCTATACTGATACTAAACCAAAATGTTCGAGGAAATATCTATATATTTGTTTACAACATTTCACTACAACAATACATCATAACTTCATCTTCAATTTTAATCAATTTATCTACAGACAAATTGTATGGACGGTAATAACACAAATAGTCTCTTATATCGTTCAAATTAACTGTGCTTAGAAAAATAGCCTTTAATTGTTTCGCCAAACTATAATTTTCACTAGATGATTTCTGAATTGCAATTTCGCATTCGTCATACCAGTCTATGCAGTTTTTTAACCTCACTTCCAACTGGTGGTCAGCAGCTAACCACTTTGCCGGATCCATCGTTGTCGAGCGAATGGAGAAAACTATGTGTAGGCTGGCACTATTATAGAATAATTAAACGGTCTTTCTTCATTAATAATTGTAGACAGACAACACATGCGAGCTTTATGCAATCTCAGTGCATGCAAGCAATAAACACACTGTAATTCCTTTCCGTTGTAGAAGAATCCATATCGTGCAAAGTTTCTTTTCTGAGCATTTGTATACATAGGCGCCAATTTCATACTTTTCATATGAGTATTCTCGCACAAGAAATTATTTGTTTGATACATATTTTTAAACAGCAAAGAATTATAATGTTGGGCAGAGAATAAAGCACACCTTCCATTGGGTCTATACTTATGTATCTTACATGCATCATAACACCACGAAGTGGTGAAAAAGCTGAAATCGGGCTTGAGAAAGTCCTCCGGTATGCATTGTACGTTAGAATGCAATCTTCTCAAAAACTTTGCTTTTTCAGTTCCTTTTGTAAAAATTTTTTCATAACCTGCGAGGTATTCACGGATAATTGTCTCATTCCATTCCAAATCTCCATCGCTCCATTTTATTTTATGATAGTTACGTTCCAGCCATGTTACGTCGTTAAACAATTTTGTAGTCAATTCCATCTTTGGAAATGGTGATTTGAAATGAAATACAACATAATTATTGCTCTCATCGACAATAGCAAGTTCCTTTACAATAATTTGATTACAAGTTTGCTTAAACCAGTGAAGATCAACCGTAGCAATTTTCGTAGGTGTCTGCTTTTGCACTCCTTTCTGTTCCTCTTCTCGTTTCTGTTCCTCCACCTCTGGCGCCCCCTCCTCCTCCTCCTCCTCTCCCGACTTCTGGATTGGTGTACTACTCCTCCTTGGTTCATAATAGAAATTTGTTGATTCAATATCGTAAAGTAGCGACGACTGAGTTTGAGCTTTGTCCAAAATATCAGAATCAAGATCACAAAGTACAGTCCGAGTTTGTGGCTTGTCCAAAATATCAGAACACAAAGAATAGGACATGATTCCTGTTCAAAGGTAAAACTGATAATGGCTTACATTTGGCGCAGTACACACCTTATATAACCTGCAGTGATGCACTCTATCAACAAATTACTGAACTTCTTTCACCATGCTCGTGAGTGGCGTGTACTCCATCACACGATCGCTAATTAAAACGCAATACGCGGAAGTATTTGCAGGTACTGCACTATTAAATTCCATTTCAATACGAACATCTGTCGATGATTTCAAATGACTTGGTTGGTGTGAACAATCTACAACAATCAGCGGTGTTGATTCACAAAACGTTTTAAAATCGATTTCTGTTCCGAGTTCGCTATTGATTGAATGATTATAATACGAGGGTGCGAAATCCAGGAACATCCGGTATAAAACTTCCTTCTTACCTAGCAGATTTTCGTATGGATAATACTCACTATTCAAATATACTTTAACATTGTAAATATTACAGCTGTCAAAATTAGATATTGATTTTTTAATTTTATTCTTTCGATCAGTTTGAAATGCAATTATAATATATTTTGGAGTATCAAAATTCGATGTCGTGCGTACTGACCAAGAATGAACAAGTGAATTTTGCAAATTTGGTAATTCACAAATTCCCAATGGCGGAAACTTAATTTCAGTGGAGTGTCGGCATCGAGCAGTCTCAAAAATTTCAATCGCACATGATCTTCTAAAGTAATGTAGGGCATCCGCCATTGGAGCTTAGTAATTTTTACACTAACCTCTGTACCGGTTGCAGACTCGACGCAATTGAGGTCTGAGGGCGACCTCAATAATACAAGCTCTTGTTTCAAGTTTAAAATTATTCTTTGAAAATCTTCAAAAAATGGAAGGATTAATTTCAACGGCACACAGAAAGTGAATTTATTATCTGTTAGCTCATATCCTGCTCTGTCAAAACCAGCTAAATGATATGTGTTTTTATCAGATGCGTTCTTCACAAGAATAGCTTTAATTGTAGAAGTTAAACCAATTAATCTTGATTTGGAAATTTGTTGACCTGCTAATTCGTATCGTATTTCATCAAAAAGGTTGCCCACTATGTTACTGCTTAATTTATAGTCTGCCGCAACGGGTGCACCAGCCGCTTCAGTTGTTACCCCACTTTCATTAATCACAGGGGTTGCCGGCTTTGTACAGCTCACTGTTCCCTCAATTAATATAAAAGATTTGCAAGGTAGAGTATAAACATCCAGTGAATTTATTCCAATTTGAGCTTCATCAGAGTTCTTTATCTCTTGACCCGAATAAACTATGTGTATGAAACTGGAATTTGGTTATGTCATTATAAAACTGAAGCTCTGTCTGTACGTCCAGAATATCACTAATTGCGGCCCCTCCTGACATGTCGCCAATCAACTATAAAACCTAATCTTTCCAAAGTTCTCGCACTTTTAGCTGATAACGCCCTATTATTATGTTTACTAGATGTTGACGCTATCGCGACCTTTTCTCTACTAAGGTCCTGATTATGTGTACACATACTACGTGTACGCAGGTTGAAAATAAGATATCCCATTACTTTTGTTTTTCACGTATGTGCAGTCTAATTGTAATTGTATCTCCGCGGAAATCAATAAACGATCCGTTCTGGTCTGTTACCTTTACATTAATAGTTTGAATTCGACGTGTATTCAAAGGTACATAAATAATTGGAGAGGGTACTTCATTTATTAAATAACCGCTAGGAACCTTTGGCAAAAATTCGTAGATTATATGTTTTTCTTTTCCATTAGAATAACTGCCACATGCTAAATTACATTCAACAAGAATACCATCAATGCTCGATATGTTAACCAGATGTTTGGAATAATACCATTTATTTGCTTGTAAAACTACATTATCAAAACCTAGTATCTTAGCAATCGAATCAGAGCGTGTTAAATCAATAGGCTTATCAGAATAAATTTCAATCTTCATAGTATTTGCATTTGCACGTATAATAAGTCTATTCTTCTTCTCATCATAGTTCAATTTATGCTTTATAGACTTTATAATATCCTCAAGCTCATATGCACCGGTATCCAACAAGATTAACTTATCACCATATTTGAAGCTAGAATTTGTTCCTTTGTTTACATTTGCTATACTATTGTAACTACAAAAATTAATCAGACCAATTTCCCATTCACTATTTTTGTCCAATTCTATAATTTCTTGTAAATGTTCGTAAAGGTTACTTGACTTTGATCTTAACGTTATAACGACCATCTTGAAATGTGTGTTCAACACAAACACTTAATTACAACTGATTTGCAAGAAACAATAACGTGAGATGACCACAAATATCACTATCTAATGGTTGCAGGTGATCCAAATTATAAAATATATTTACTCCATTTTCTTTTTTCCAATATTTGTCCAATTCGTATGGAGGTTGTAAATTTCCAATTGGATCAAAATACCATACATTACTTCCTACCTTCTTATATGCAATCCAGTGTGTCCCCGGTTGGCTGTGCTTGTCCAAATTCACGATCGCATTTTCGTTTTTTAGAATTTTTTTGGGTAATGCATCTAGCATATATATTCCTCTTAAACGAATTTGTAATAAGCTAGCCCAATCCATTAAATCATAGTTACTCAATTCTCCTTCAATATTCATGGTTTTTTCTTGCTCTTCTTTGACCTCTTCCTACTACCACCCTTCTTTGTTGTTCTACGTTTCTTAACTTGTTTTTGAGGGAATAAACTCACACCATATGATGATGGTGGGGGTGGGGGTGGAATTAAAAGTCGCCCACCACTAAGCGGGGGGTACGGCTTCAAATAATACCCTTTACCTGCTATATGTTGTTTCAACTGAGCTATAGCCTTGCGTCTAATATCATTAGTATAACTTCTCCTCTCATTCTTCTTCTTCTTCTTTCTCAAAGAACCACCAAAGTAATTTTTAGCTTTCATTACATTCGTAACAAGGTAACTGAGACCTCTCTCGGCTAGGGGAGTTTTCGGATTTTTAAAAATTTCCCACGCTGCGTTCGCTAGAATTCTGTCAGCTTTGGCTCGATTAGAATTATCACTATTTAGTGAATATGCTATATCGTGGGCCTTACAAGCCTGGTCAAGTTTGTTTATTCCAGGATCTCCACGTGCTAATCGCTTTTCAAGTTTGGTTCCTGGTCCGCAATACTGGTAGCCAGGTGCTATGGGGATTTCAAAGGGTGTTACATCGATCAATTTATTTAAAATAGTTGAAGTAATACCTGTAGCAGCCCCTGCCGCCCCCTTAAGTACTTTCGCGGCCGAGCTTAAGAAGCCTCTCCCTCGTTTTCTTCCACTTTGCTTTCTCTTACATACCACCATTTTCATTACCTTTCAACTCAATGGTTGAACATTAACTAAAGTTAATTAATTAATCATTACACTAACTTAATCTAAAAGAAAAATGGAAATTTTCTATTAATTTGGAATAATACTTTGAATTCATCTATTCAGATCATCTATTTGAAATGCATTTGCAAAATGCATTTCAAATAGCTGATGTGAAAAAGTCAAACACAAAATAATATTGATAAGAATGAATGGAATACCAATCCAGCCATGTGTACGATGCATTCATTCATACAAGACCTTGCAAGGTCGCGAATGAATGAAATGCATCACACCAGATGTGGCAGGCCAACGCCCTCACTTCACAACAAGGAAGGCAGAGCGTTGAGCCGACCTTGACACAGTGAGCGATCGGCCGATGTTGTCAGCTCATGCGCATGCTTGCGCGTGCGTGCATACATCAAGCTATATAAAAACACATTTTTAATTTCTTATCACTTAATGCAGCTTGCGAAGTGGAGAGTGATTGAGTTCTCTACACGTATACTAGCTGCCGAGGAGGCCTATCACAATTGGCGAGCACTGCATACTCCACAGAGGTTTAGCTCGACGCTAACATTATTGATTGTAAGTAAAAATTTTTGTTACATTCTCATATTTTTGTGAAATAACACTAAATTGATTTTTATAATATATATTTGGTTACAGTTATTAAATATTTCATTGTTTTCACAGCATTTTCTCACCTCACTACTCGGTCTCATAAGCAGTTGTGCTCTCGTGAGGGAAACTTACCTGCATCGAGAAAATCATAGCCGAGGAGCTAAGCTGGAACAATACCTGAACCGAGTCGAGGAGCTGAGAGAAGCATATCCGATTATTTCATTTCGTCAAATCAACACATGTAAGTTCATTTTTACTTAAATTTTCCTCTTCTCCGAGGACAATATTGTTCTCCATGTTAGATCCTTCAACAAGGAAGTAAGAGGAGCTCATTTTTCAAACATGAATCTTATCTTGACAGTGTTTTCTATCATCAATGAGATAACGCATTTTAATATTTAACCAACCAGTAGCAAAGTTGATGCATTTCATTTATTTACAATATTGCACACATACTTGATTTTGATCTTTCTTTGTCAATCTTGTTCTAAGCCTGTTTCATCTGAAGAATCTCGTAAAAAATTCCAGATGAGTTTATTTAATTGTTCTTTTGTTAAATGAGCATTGTTTTCTATTATAACCTTCTTAATTCTATTGATAGACTGTGTAATTATTGCACACACACATGAGCCTGGGATATCGCCATTCCCCCAGAATTTATCATATGATGTACCATATAAATCACAAACAAGAATATGATTATAGTTATCACTATGCCAAACTCCTAATTTTTCATAATCTCTCACAAAAGTTAAATATTGTAGATTTGTCCATCCTTTTTCTGCTAACTGGTCCAATATATCTAGGTGCATGTCCAAGAGTTCACTTAATTTATATTGATATCTCATTTTTTCTAAAGGAACAGAATGGTATTCACTTAATTGATTAAAATGTCTATCTATAATGAATTGAACGCACAAATCTGAAGACTTTAACTCAGACTCCACTGATCCCGCACCAAACACATTATCCATCTCAGTACAGTAGCTTGATGTTGTATCAGCAAAGACAAGATCACTACTAACAGATTAGCTTGCTCTAGCTTATTATTATTATTATTATGAAAAGCACACTCTAGCGATAATTTATTGTACTTATAGTACTCTACTTATATATATTTGGTTACAGTTATTAAATATTTCATTGTTTTCACAGCATTTTCTCACCTCTCAACTCGAGGAGTCAAAGGCAGTATCTACACCTGAGAGGAATCAATCATACCATAGGCCGCTATCTACACCTGTACCATAGACCGCTATCTACACCTGTAGCATAGGCTGCTATCTACACCTCTACACTCGAGGAGATTCACGCAGCATCAACCAGTACATGTAAGTACATTTTTACTTCGATTTTATCCTCTGAGGAGGAAAATTATGCTCCGAGGACAGTTTTTCTCCTCCGAGCACAGTTTTTCTCCTCCGAGCACAGTGTTTGTCCTCGGAGGATAAAAAACCTTCTACATTATACTGCATGCTTGTGATTTTTTCGCTTCATCTGTATGATGAGCTTCTTCTTCTTCTTCTTTTTTCTTACACTCATCAGCATATAAACAAAACGGTAAATGCATTACTTTTTCAAATGGTTCAACGATAATATATTTACAAAACACACATTGTAGATAGTGATAGTTATGTAAGAAATAACCATTTCTTGCAAAATAGTCTGCTCTATCAGTTAATGTTTGCAAATGTAACAATGTAGATGGTGTGGAGGTAGTTTTTCAAAGTACTCTCCTTGTACAGATAAATCTTCTGGCATATTAGTAAATGATAAATATCTTTCTTCATATTTTTCGTAGAATATTATTATCGTAATTCTCATCTTCAATTGTTATATTTCCTTTCCTTCTACAGTTCGGGCTAAACTTTGCATGTTCGTTGACTACACAATCATTTTGATCCCAATCTCCTATACAAACTGAACAAAATACGCAGCGCACAATATCCGGTTCACTTGCGAATACAAAACCGTCTTTCGCCATATTTTCTGCTGACAAATTCTGACTAGTTTTTGTCCATTTTTTATCGAATGTTAATAATCTCAATCTTTCATGTAACATTATCTGTCCTTGTGATAACATCGTGAATGCCAATTCACAACTGATTGTGAATTACATTCCTTTACACATACTATTAATTATTGCCCCTATGCCATCCTGATCATTATTCTTTTGTTTTTTCAGTATCATGCCGAGGGAACGCAGACTTCGTGGGATCAATTCAAGCGCAGTTCGCCATCGCATCAGTTTTGAGGACGAGGATATTGACATTGAGAGTGTGCTTGAGAGGACGAAAACTCGAGTTTTCGAGATAATTAGGGAGCATGCGGCACGGTATGATGCAAATGTAAAGTGGTACATAGTTTTAAACGTTTTATTGTATAAATTAGTGGTGCTGGATGACAAGGTGATGAGTCTGTTTCATCTCTAATAAATCTACATAGTTACTCCAACATAGCGCTAAACGTGCTTGAGAACTATGAAGATTTTAATGAGCATTTTTTCTTGGCTGTGAGAAAAATCCTCTCATCTTTCGAAAATTTCGTAAGACATGGGAGCGGATGGGTGTTGAAGAAAATTGAATCACTGGATGTGAACGTGATTAAATATAATCCTATATACACATCCAGTTTCATTCAAACACCCCAGTTTTTGAAAAACAAAAAATGTATTATAAATGTGAAAAATCTCTCTGACGAAAAATGTTTTTTATGGTCGGTCCTCGCATATTTCCATCAGAAACCAAATAGAGCGAACTTGACTGTAAAGTATTTGAGCAAGTTTGCTCACAGACTCAATATGCGAGGTGTAAATTTCCCGGTGACGACACGCGATATTAAGAAATTCGAAATACTCAATCCGGATATTGCAATTCACGTCATCGCGTATGACAACAAAAAATTTTTTCCCTACCGTACAAGCATTTTCCGCACGCGTAAACACCAAATTAATCTTTTAATGTTGAAAGCGATGCAGGAAAAACACATTATTGTTTAATCAACACCGCTAACGGAAAAAACGGATTATCGCGACTTTTCTCTCACCTTTCAAAACACAAGGGTCAAGTACATGTATGCAATTTCTGTTTTCACCGGTTCACATCAAACAAATCTATAAATTGTGACGGGAAAGCAAATTTGATGAAACATATGGAACTTTGTTCCAAGTTTGAATCTCAGCGCGTTTCATATCCTAAACGCGGAGAGACAATTAAATTCAAGAAACTAGGCGCGACGTTAAAGAAAAAGTACACAATTTACGCGGATTTAGAAACATACGTTGTTAATATTAATGATGATGATGATGATGATGACGATCGATTCCGATGAAATTACTCGTAGTTACACCAAGAAAACGGCACGCCATATTCCTTGCGGGTATTGTTTCGTTGTTATCGACGTTAACGGAGAAATCGCGTACGGTCCAGTACTCCATAGATCGAGTAGTTTAGACGAAAAAATCATGGAGAAATTTCTTCAGGAAATTACAGATCTTGGCGAAATTTTGTATGAGGATATGAAACGTGAAATTCCGATGCAACATTTGTCCGAAAGTGAAGAGCGCGAATTTCAAAATTCAGTAAACTGCGGGCTTTGTGCTGAACCGTTCTCAGAAACCGATATTAAATGTCGTCACCATGCACATGAAACCGGTAATTACCTATGTGCAGCACATGTTTCTTGCAATTTAACAGCTCGTACTCCGGAGTACATTTCGTGTTATTTCCATAATTTCTCCGGTTTTGATTCGCATTTTATTCTGAAATCGCTCGGTAAATGTAAAAAAGAAATATCCTGCATCGCGAATACGTCAGAGAGATTTTTGACACTTTCAGTAGGCAAAATTAAATTTTTAGATTCCTACAAGTTTATGTCTGAATCCTTGGAAGTATTGGTGCATAATTTGGTAGAAAGTACAGACATGGAAAGAAGTTCGAACGATTATTTTCGGTGTTTCATGATCCACCTCGCGAACACAGACAGCTCTTGTTGAAAAAAGGAGTATATCCCTACTCGTACATGAGCTGTCCCGAAAAATTCGCGGAAACATCGCTCCCTCCCATTGAATGTTTTCATAACGACTTAACTGATACACCTCTATCTCGCGAAGAATATGAGCATGCGCAAAGAGTGTTCTCAACATTCAAGCTGAAAAATCTGGGTGAATATCACGATTTTTATTTATGTTTGGACGTAATGCTATTAGCGGTAGTTTTTGAATCCATGAGGTCTACGCTTTTTTCCTCATACGGGCTTGATGTTACTCATTTTCTTTCCCTCGCGGACTTCACCTGGAATTGCATGCTGAAATACACTAAAGTCGAATTGCAATTACTTACAGATCCGGACATGCATCTTATGTTTGAGGCGGGGATGAGGGGTGGGGTGTCATTTATCGGTAAACGTTATTGTGAGGCGAATAATAAACATCTACCTGAGACATACGATCCCTCAAAACCGTCTAATTATCTCCTTTACGTGGATGCTAATTCTCTTTACGCGGATGCTATGAGCAGACCCCTCCTTTTGGGAATTTCAAATTCCTCACAGAGGAAGAAATTTCCAAACTTGATTTCGCGAATTTGGACAGCAATTCAGGAACTGGTTACATAATTGAATGCGATCTCGAGTACCCGAAAGATTTACACGATAAGCATGCCAGCTTCCCTCTCGCGCCGCTACACTTAACTCCACCGCGGGAATTGCTGTCGAGTATCAGACAAATGAGAACGGTCAGGGAGTGACCAGAAAACTCATGAACACACTTTTTAACCGTGAAAAGTACATTGTACACTATGTCAATTTAAAACTCTACCTTCAGCTCGGTTTGAAATTATTGAAAGTGCATCGCGTCATTAGTTTTTCCCAATCTCCCTGGCTGAAAAGCTACATCGACTTCAATATCCGGAATAGACAGAACGCGAAAAATAAATTTGAAATATCCTTCTTTAAGGCATGTTGTAATCTTTGTTTTGGTAAGACTATACAATCAGTTCGGAAACATATGAATGTTAAAATTATTACAGACGAAAAACGATTAGACAAGTACATTTCAAATCCGTTATGCAAACGCTGGCAAATAATTAGTCCGGACGTGATCGCGGTTTTCTCTCGCAAGTTGGAACTTAAAATGAACAAACCTGTCTATTCGGGCTTTTCCATACTGGAGTTGAGTAAATTCCATATGTACGATTTTTTCTATTGCAAATTACAAAAAATCGTACCCTGGAACCGCATAGAACTCTGTATGACCGATACCGACAGTTTTCTTCTAAACCTAAAAGTCGAAGATGTGTATCAGTTGATTAGAGAAAATTTGACCCTTTTCGATACTTCCAACTATCCACCTGCCCACCCTTGCTTTTCCATGGAGAGAAATAAAGTTGTAGGTAAGTTTAAGGATGAAACGGGCTCAAGGCCGATCTCTAAATTTATAGGTCTTAGATCGAAACTTTACAGCTTTTTAGTTTGTAATGAGAATGATGACGAGGTTGTAAATAAATGCGTAGCAAAAGGAGTAAAGTCATCGGTTAAATGTAGAAAACTTAATTTTAATTTGTATAAGAAATCATTGTTTGAACGTAGTGTACATGTAGAAAAATTTAGTATGTTAGATCCTATAACCATAGTATGTTTCAGGTCGAATGTGCAAAAATTTGTCTGAGTCCTTATGACGATAAGAGATACATTGCAGAAGATGGTCTGAATACTCTCCCTTTGGTCATTATAGTCTCAACACTTCAACTGATTGATCAGTATGTGCCGTGACAATCATCCAACACCACTAATTTGATTTGTCTGTTGTAAATATCATGAATATTATTAGATCTAAGCTAGCTTTAGAGCTTCATAGCGTGCACGTGTGAACTATCCCACTCGCAAGTATGAACTGAAAAGTGAAAAAGATCTCCTTCAAGCAGACCTTATTGAAATGATAAGTTTATCACGTTTTAATAAGGGTTATAAATATATCTTAGTTGTTATTAATTGTTTTACAAAATTTGCATATGTGTACCATTAAAAGACAAGACAAGTCAATCTGTATTTAACGCTCTCCAACCAATTATTTCTAAAAATAAGAGCATTAAGCTGTTTCAAACAGATCAGGGAACAGAATTCTTCAATTCAAAAGTTAAAGCATTATTAGATAAATATAGTATTAAACATTACCATGTTTTTAGTGACAAAAAGCATCTATAGTTGAACGGCTGATTAGAACACTGAAATCGAAAATTATAGATATTTAACTGAGCACGGAACAAAGAACTGGTTAAGCAATCTACACAGTTTAGTTAAAATTATAATGCTACAGTGCACAGTTCAATTAGAATGAAACCTAAAGATGTTCGTAGGAAAGATCGTACACATGTTTTATCCTCATTGAATTCTGCATTCAATAGACGATATAAATTGAAAAATTCAAAACCAAAATTTAAGCTAGGCGATATCGTGCGAATCTCGAAGAAACGATTATTTTTCGATAAATCTTATAACATAAACTGGAGCGCAGAGTATTTTGTGATTCACTCCATATTCCCTTCTAAACCTATAACATACTCACTGAGAGATCTAAACGGTGAAGTAATTAGTGGCCGGTTTTATGCAGAAGAAATTAAAAAAACGCAATTAAACGAAACGGAGAGGCAAGTGTATTTGATTGAAAAAATATTAAAACGTGATAAAAAAGGATTGTTAGTGAAATGGATTGGATTTTCTAAACCTAGCTATATCAGTAAAGATCAATTATTAGATGAAAAATAGTTTTGTAATCAATTGTAAATAACATGTACATTTATTGTAAATAATCTATCGAAGATTTTATTGTAAATATCATGATGTACATTTGTTGAAAATATATTAGAAGTATTATTTGACATCATAAAAAATTGGTTCTCATTTCGTAATATAGAATCTTTTGAACATCCATAATCTGTCTGATGATGTGGAGAGGAGGTGGAGAGTGTTGCTCTGCATTCCAATCTCTGGGAAACGCCTCTCTCACACAAGTAGCGTCATCATGACCTCAGTCATTGTTCTAAATACCAGTGCCTTTGTTCTAACTATTCAGTGGCTTATCAGATCACGTACTGTACGTTTGTAATCATGAGCCAATTACCAATTGTTAACTTTGATACCTTAATTACAAATAAAGAAAAGCCTACATTTTGTAAAAATGGGAATCTGCTACCTCACAATGCGCGAATGTTAATAATTTCTCCTAGTGCTGGAGGAAAAACAAATCTCTTATTTAATTTAGTATTTGCTGAAAATGGTTTAAAATTTAAGCACATTTACTTATTTAGTAAAAGTTTATATCAACCAAAATATGTCTTTTTAAAACAGGTATTTGCAGGTTTGAAAAATATCGGTTTTCACATGAAAGATGATGTGAGCCAAATTCCCCATCCAAACCGAATCCCCGAGTATAGCTTGGTAATTTTTGATGACTTGCAACTTTCCCATGTCCCACAGATAAGAGAATATTTTACAATGGGTCGTCATCGTAATATTGATACCTGCATATTTAATTCAGAGTTATGGTGCCACACAGAAACATTTCACTAGGGATAACGCAAATATGATTATTATTTTTAAAATGGATTTATTGAGTCTCAAATTAATTCACAGAGATCATGTTGGAGGAGATATGTCTTATAAAGATTTCAGTAAACTTTGTCATACAGTTTGGAATCGTAAACCACATAACTTTCTTACAATTTTAAAAGAATGTACTATAAAGGAAGGAAAATATCGGGATTCACTGGACACGATACTTTCCCCTCAGTAGAGTATAATTCTTTGTGCAGTCATGTTGTCTAAAACACATAAGAGTAGGAGGAGGAGGGGGAGGAAGAGGAGAGGAAATAGCTTAGTAAATAACAGGAAGGAGAATTTAATAGAAACGATTAAGACATTACGAAAGGTGATTAGTGACAAGCATAAAAGCCTTATTAATTTTGAAAAACGAACGGATGAATTCAATAGGAAATCTCTTTCGCCATTAATTGAACCTATAATTGAATTGGGAAAAACCAAATCTACATTGCATTCTAATCATGATTTTACACCTAAAAAGGAAGAAGTAAAAGAGGAACAAGAGAGTATGGAAATTGATAATGAAGATGATGATGATGATGAGTATGAAGATGAGGAAGAGGGAGAGGAGGATGGTGATGATGATGATGATGATGATGATGATGGGAGTTCACTTGGTGCTAGCAGAATCAATGATTTGTTGAGCAAATACCTAACAGTGTTTCATAACGAAAAGTTGAATAATTCAATTACTTATGGAGTTTCATACAAACATCAAAGTGAAAAGTATTATATCGGTGATATACAGGTAATATTTGATAATGGATATATAGATGTTGATAAAGAAAGAATTCAATTAACTCGCGGATTACTCGAATTATTATTCAAAGCGAGACCAAACAGAAATCTTTATAATAATGATGACCTTGACAAGTACAAACGTATCTTATTACTTACTGGCGTACATTTAGATCGAAGAGGCTATGTTAAACGTAATCATGGAATTAAATCGCAATTGATTCAGAAATTATTTCCCAGTAAAAAACTTGTTAAAAAGAAGGGACAAGGTTTGTTGAATTTTGCAAAAAATATTTCTCATGAAAGAAATTACCAATACTTTGATAGTTTTGATGAACTAGTGGAAAGATTAAATTTACTCTATTCCTCAAAAGCTTCTGGGAATTCTGCTCATGATGTTGAGATTTCATCTATACTAGAAGAGCTCAGAGAAGCAAAACTAATTATTTAGTGTCACGATGACCTTGCATCGATTCGGACGGATTGAAACACCTACTGCTACCGCTTCAACTGCTGAGGTTTCCTGTAATATTGATGTCATAACACAGACTATAATTGATTCAATAAATCAGCAGGGAATCAGTGAAGCTGTTAAAAGTTCATTACAGAATTTTAGTGCAAATATTGATAAAGTTATCATAGAGAGAACACAAACTCTACAGAGTGCATTAGGAGAAGTGAAAAATTTATCAGATACCTTTTCAACCCAGTTGGTTAGTATTGACAAAAATAAGGTTGATAAATCTTATTTGGACGAAAAATTGAAAGCCATTTCTGATAAAATTAAAAATTTAGAGATCTTGGACAGAAACTATCTTAACACTAAACTGAAACAGCTTAGTACAGAATTTTTACTAAAGTAAATGAAACACAACCGTCAGTAATTGATAATAAATATTTAGATACTGTTTTGGAGAAATTGACTAGTAAAAATACAACTAAGGAAGAATTTGAAAAAAGATTATCTGGAATGGCAGACGCAATAAAAGCTACTATTTTTGATGGGATTAAACAATTCGTTACAAAGGATGCTGTTAATGCTCTGATTAAACAAATTAATGAGCAATATGCACAAAAAACTGATTTAAAAGATTTTATTAAGAAAGATGAATTGGATCTTGCTGTTAAAAAGGTTAATGATGAACTAACAACCTTGATTACAAATTCTGAAAAAGATACTGTGATGAGACTGCAATGTTCACCCGCTTTTATAGATTATTTAAAATTATTCATTCACAAAATGGCCTACGATATTGTAAGGAATTACGCAAAAGTTAGTTTTAATATGAATTGGATAGAGGCTAAACAACATAATTTGACTGAGGAACAGGTGGGAGATTTGATTACATCGAAAATGGGTCTTGGTCAATATGCTGGGTTTGTATTAGCCCCAAAAGAAAATCTATAACGAGCGGTAACAATTTAATTATAAGCATAGCTGGTGAGGGAAAGCAGAGCTGGCGAGGGAAAGCAGACTTCGTAGCATCCAATTCAACTGCTAGTAGTAGCGAACGGTCGATCATAGTGGAGAACGGAATGAATTCTCTATTCTCTCTTTACTCCTCATTCGTAAAATGTTGTGCTCCGCTACGCGGAAAGAGGCATATGCTCGTATACGGATGACGAAGTAAAGGAGAGCAAACTCAACACACATGGCTTTTGCAGCAGAGGAAAAGCAGCAACGCGCGAGGAGGCCCGAATTGGGTGCATACCAGTCTGCTACTTGTGTGAGAGAGAAACACATAGGAGCGCATCACCATTTCTCTCTCTCTATAACCTTGGCACGAGCGATGGATTTCACTACGTAACATCACATTAGATAAGGAAAGTATAGCATGCGTCAAATTGCAGCAACAGAAGGTGTCATTTGCTTTGAAACGTTCGAACTGATAAGACGATAAAATGAGTGCTTATTTCGATTGCGCAAGCTTTAATGAATTTTCAATTGATGCAGACCCGCAAGCAAATTGGGGTTTTGACCATTTGGCTTACGATTGGTTTACTGTAAACAATGTCACATTTCCTGATAGTGGTGAAATTTGCATACACATAATTGATATTGATAGTGAAGGAGACTTTAAAGAGGTTATCAACTTGCCCAATGAGTATTCTCTAGTCTTAAACAAGCATAAACTTAAAAGTTTTCTTTCACGCTCGTGGGAACTTAATGTCAGTGGAAATCGAATTTTCCTAAGAGAACTGCACAGTGAATGCAAATATTGATGATGTTGATTTGAGCACACCAAGTGATATAGGTCTGAGATATCTATAAATATTTTTGGAATGCTTGTTCGTACTAAATTTACTAATAGATATTCTCGGAGAGCACACTTGACCAAAAAAAGCAACGCCCGCAGGTTTGTACAGCACACATAGAAGAAGAGGAATTTTAGAATTTGGAAATTCTTCTTCTTCTAAACTGTCGGGTGGAAAGCAAACCGGATTCACTTTAATCTGACAGTAGAAAGGGAAATTAATTTTTCCAACAGGGAAATTATTTTTTCCCTTTTTCCCTCAAAGAGAGAGAAAGGGAAATTATTTTTTCCCTCACTGAGAGAGAGAGAGAGATATATCTCTCTCTTTTCAACCCCCTCGTCCTCACTGGGAGAGGGGAGATAAGATAAGGAGAGGGAGAGGGTGAGGGAGAGGGAGAAGGAGAGGGAGAGGGAGAGGGAGAGGGAGAGGGAGAGGGAGAGGGAGAGGGAGAGGAGAGGGAGAGGGAGAGGAGAGGGAGAGGGGGAGGAGAGGGGGAGTTTGCGCATGCGCAAACTCTAGAGGGTGAGGGGGAAGGGGGAGGGGGAGGGGGATTTGCGCAAAAATTTTTCCTTATTTCTCGGTAATTGTGCAAAAATTCTTTGCAGTGGTCTCAATATTAGGCTACTATATGTGTTTGTCAAGTTCCGTTCAATCTAATAAAATAAGGATTAAATTTTTAAAACTTCGTACAGTAGGCCTATTTAACTTTGGTGTGAACCGCCCAGCAGCTTAATATTAGTAAATCTAAAGCTGGAATCAAATCTGGTTTTTTGTTTAAACTAAGTACCTACTATTTTTCATTTATACTCTTTTACTATTGCACAGTGCAACTAAATGTAAAAGTAATTAAATCTTATCATTTTTTGAGAAATTTCTCAATCGCTTTTCCTCTCCTATTACAGTACTGTACCTATCAGAGTAGGCTACAGCTCTAAACACACAAACGGCGAATGAGTTATTAAAATAACCAATGAACTGCTGGTTTATTGTAAACAAAAAATAATTAATTCCCTGAAGAATTACATTAAGAACCGATTCAAGTTTTAATTCTGTTCACTCAAACTCGATCAACTCAATCTATCTTAGTTTAGCTAGCCTATCTAGGCCATCTATGAAAACTGCATTTTAAATTAATATACTGAAACAATGAGTAGAACTTAGACATCAATACTAGAACTCTAAAACTCAACAATTTCCATAAAGTTAGGTTATTGTTGATAATAGCCTGTTACTTTAAACCACATTATTAACACTGAGTCTCAAGTTCATTTTGTTGATTCTTGTAATTCAAATCAAATTGTAAAATAGAATTCAACATCATGAACACAAATTAAAGATTCAAATTCAAACTACGAGCTACGAGGCACAGGTCAGTTAATCAGTTTGTACAAACAATTTTCTGCATTATCAAAGGCTATACGATATCGATAAAGTACAATGTATCGATAACAGAATCTCGATATATATTGTCACATTCTGAGGTGACCGCATTTGTCGTGTCAAGAGGCGACAAATGCGGTCGATTTTCATTTCTGCACCTTCCGACAAATGCGGTCAGCGACAGAGTGGGTCACATTCCTGAGGTGACCGCATTTGTCGTGTCATGAGGCGTCAAATGCGGTCGAAAAAATGACCCACTTTGTCGTCGACCCAGTTTGGCACTATACCGAACGAATGAGCATGTACATTGTAGTCAGCAGCCATTGTGAATGAGTGAACACGTGCAGCCATTATGTCTGTGAAATCATCTAATTTTAATTGTACTTTATGTAGAAAACAATTGTCCACTAACTAGTAGTTCTGTGAACAGTAGACCTCACGCAACACTCTCACTCACAAGTACCTGATTGAAACTATAGACCTTATGGAGATACAGCAATAGACTGGCTTCTTCACACATCTGTGTAATCACTTGTTAGCTGATTTATGATGAATAATTCTATAGTCTGATTTTTACTCTAATATTGGTGTATGAAGGAGGCTCCTTTTTCCTTCTATATTATCCTTGGAATGCAATATTTCCAAAAACCTTGTAAATACGTCGACGCTCAATTTAAAAAGGAACATACCTGTCAAATTTCATGAAAATCTATTACCGCGTTTCGCCGCAAATGCACAACATATAAACATTTTAACATTAAGAGAAATGCCAAACCGTCGACTTGAATCTTAGACCTCACTTCGCTTGGTCAATTATAATTTACAGATGCATCTGCAAATTGTCCATAAAAGTAATAGGCCTGCGAAAGAAGGTGTGATATGTCCATTCCAAGACTTCAGAAAAACTCTAAGCAGTCAACATTCAGAGTTAGTCAGACACTTGACAGAGAGGCATGAATTTCTGCCATCAATTGATGAATTCACGTTTGCTCCTGAAGATGGTAACTCGCTCATGAATGGTTGTATTTTGATCTTTTAAACCCGCATTTTTCAATTAATTATATAGAGCTGGTGAAAATTATGGAAACAGCTCAAAAACAAAAACCGCACATTATCTTGAACCGTTCCAGTTTGTTGATGTAAAAGTTGTAAATTATGTTGCAAATGAAGCAACTGAAATCATTTGTTAGCATCTGTGTAATAGCTCCCAAATAGCCTTTGTTGATGTTATGAGTTAATGAAAAAAAAAACTAGTAATTGCATGCAATTAATTCTTCAGCTGACTGAATCGCCATTTTTTTGTATGGGAATATGGGTTGAAATTCTCTCAAGGAGAAATTTTCCATTTTTTATGAAATTTCAATTTCAATTTATTCTAGACAACTTATTTGACATAGATATTTAAAGTCTAGTAGGAGCTGGATGATGATGATGATTGTGCTAGAGATGAAGAGTGAGTTACATTTCCATACTTATGTGATTTCTTGTGATGCTCTTTCATGTGATGTGTGATTTTTTTAATCATTGCTAGAAAAATATCCAAGTTGTATGGGGTGGAAGTTGTAGGATTGAATAATTTTGAAAAATTACCCTTTTTTGAAAGTGTGTAGCTTCATACCAAAAATCCTGCGCAACCACTCAATTTATTGGAAATCTTATTATCTTCAAGTTTGTAGAGAATGCTTTTTCTCGAAAAACTCAAGGTTCTCAAGATTAATGGAAAAATTGAGAAAGTCCGAAATTTTGGGAGGTGTTGGGGGTGGAGCCGCCCTCTGGCATGTCAGCTAATTTCAGATTCGAATTCAGCAACGCAAAATACGTATCAATGCGTCGAGAGAAATTCTTTCTGGGCTATTTACTTAAAAACAACCATTTGACTGTACTAGAGGTTATGTAACAAGTTTTGATTTCGACATAAAGAGGTTTTGTTGTGTTTTCGTGAGCATTGGCGAATCAGTTGCAGTTCCACTGAATGCCAGTCACAGCTCAGTAACAGATATCACAGTGAACGCAACTGCTCCAACAAATACGTTATCAGCGCATGCGCATACTTCTCTATTCTAGAGGAGCATTTCTACAGCAAACCTCGCGTTAGAGCAGCAGCTGCATCGAAAGCAACAGCTGATTGGCTCATTGGCTGACATTTTGTCAAGTCAAGTGTCATGTCAAGCTGAGTGGAATGGTGCAGTAGAAAACAAGAAAAATTATATAATAGCCTAATATTATATTTATGTACTACTTTGACTATATTCTGTGTAAAAAAGAGCAGTCATAATTAGTAATGTCAAAAAGTGTTGCTAGTTATTAAAATTATTTATGATGGCATCTTCCGATTCTGAAACCTTTGTAAACGATGACCTACTGTCAAAATCTCCACAAGTGTTTACTCTGCAAGAAATTGATAACTTGAAGAACAAAGATAAGGAAGAAGTTCCTCTGCAACACCCCTGGACGTTTTGGTATGACAAGTAAGTACATATTAAACCGTTTTTCTACTTACTATAAAGCTCTTTTCTAACTTGTGCATTATAAATAGCCATCTTAATAAGTTGATATTTTATTTTAAATTGTGTAGCCCTATTCTAAAGCTCCTGCCGCCAAACAATTTAGTAAAAAACGGGAGCTCACTTAATAAATTGTATTTCAATGTTAAATTCTAATTTTCAGTAGCCTAATAATATTAGGCTACATTAGTATAATTTGTATAGTAGGCTAAATTGAAAGATAAAATGATAATTCCATATTATTGTTTTTTTCGTTATCTAGACTCGTTTCATAAATTCCACTCTTTGTTTTTAATGTAGTTTTTACCATCTAATTGTAGCTAGCTAAAAGTATCATTAAACATTATTTGAGTAAGTAATATATTACAATATTGTAGTACTGTACTATTATAGTATTAAGTAAGAACTATAGTATTGAAATAATTTATGCCTACTAACTTATAGGACTTATAATTATTAGTTACCTTACCTATGTAGGCCTCTATGGTTTGTTTTTGTTTTGTTCAAGTATTTATTGATAGATAGGATTATTATCACAGGAATACAAAAATGAGAATATACATTACTCTTATAAAACCAGTTGTCACGTCATATTGCTGCAAAACATGGACAATTCTGCAAAGCTCTGATGGTCATTGAAAAGAATATAGTAAGAAGGATCTATGGTCCAGTCTATGAGGATGGTTCGTGGAAACTGAGGAAAAATCTGGAAATAGAATCAATTCTGTAAGACATGAATATTTTTCGATTCATCAAGGCTAGAAGGATCAGCTCTCTGGTACACAAAGAAAGAATGACTGAGAACAGGATGCAAAAAGTCACGTTAAATGAAAAATTAGATGCTGCCAGAAGAAGAGGAAGGCCAAGAGTAAGATGGAATCAGGATGTGGAGAAGGACCTGAGAGCGATGGGAGTCAGGGGCTGGGGGAGGAATGTGTTCAGAATACATGAACCATGTCAGAGAAGCATAAAACAATGAAAGGTTTGCAACAAATCTTAAAAACTTGAAAATATACTTAATATTATGATGTTCTGTAACACTTAACTACAGTCAATCTCAATTTATTCATTAAGAGTGTACAAGCTCTTGGAAATTAATAAATCTTTCAAAACCCGCTTAAGGCTGTTCCGTACACTTTTCTCATTTAAATTGGATAATCTTCTCCAATATAATTGGTAAGATCATTACAAGAGTAAGAAAAAGTGGCAACTGGAATTTTTAAGTGGTTTAATAAGCAAGTTATGGGTTGTTGAAAATGCTAATTCCGTTTTCTTTCCAGATCATAAACGGTTTCGAATTTTCCATTGGAGTTTTTTTAATACATTCAATATATCATTGGCTTTGTTCTCATATGCGTTTTTTCGCGATTTATGCCAAAATAAACAAGTTATCGAATTTACAAAAAAGCTACTTTTTTATTTAAGAGCGATTTGGGGAATAAAATGTTTTAGTTTGGAAAGATACATTTTTTAATTTTTAAGAGAAGTTCTGTTAATATAGTCGAAACCGGATCTGGAAAGTAAACGGAGCTAGCACTTCAACGACCAATAACTCGCTTATTAGACAACTTAAAAATTTCAGTTGCCACTTTTTCTCATTCTTAAGGGCCCTACACACCTACGGATTTGGCCTTGGCCTGTCTTGCCTATGTCCTTGAACGACACGGAGCAAAATCACTCTACACTAGTAGTAAGCAACGGGAGCCCGGCCTGCCGTACTTTTCAAGGCTATCCTCTTCACTAAAATCTAAATCGTCCAATAATAGAGATAGAGGAATTTTGATTTCGGATTTGAATTCAGCGACCCCAAATTCTTTTATGCGTAAGTCCCATTTTCAAAAATACCCGAAAACAAGGGAGCTATGACTGTATTATAGCTTTCTATTATCATACTAAAAACGTAGGCTACTAGGTTAATAAGATAATTTTTTGCACACGAAGGGACAGGCAAAGGTTTTTAGAAGTGTTCAAACACTTGAAAGTTCAGGACTAGACATGAACATTTTTAAAACTTTTCTTTAATTTTAAACTCTTAAAAATCAGCAAACTTCTCCCATTATCACTTAATAAAATAAAAGGTAAATATATTTCTTCATAGGAATATAATTCTTCATTAATAAGCTGGATAAACTATTTTATTATCCATTTGTATATTTCTTATAAATCCATGACATCCAAAGTTGAATGCTGTACAAGTATTAATATAATACTTGAAAGTATTATTACGTAAAAGTATTATTATAATACTTTCCACAAACATGTCATTTCCCGATATTTTTCGATTAATTCGCTTACAAATTCAGGACTCAAGAATATTTTTGAGTCTTGAGACATTTTCCACGAAAACAACTTTTAAAACTTACTAAAAACTTGAATTTAACTATCAGAAACTGAGTAATGTGGTGTGTAGGTGAAGACTGATACTGACCAACTGACTATACTGGGAGAGTATTCATTTCACCTCTATTTCTGCTATGTATGAGAAGCAATTCCTTCCTGTAAAAGATTTTGTGAGTGTGAGGGTGTGTTTGAGAAGTCATTCTAGGTTACTGAACAGGTTTCCCCTTCAAGTTGTCATTGACCAGAACTTCTCTTTTCACAACTGATCGTTCACTATTTATTTATTTATTTTTATTTATTCGTGGACAGAATCACAAATCATATAAATATGATTAGGAAGGAACAACAGGCTTGGCCCAAATCTATTCCATTCCCACATTTTGATTAATCAATAAAATGTCCAAAATTTTTTATACCGAAATATTCTATTCATGGTAGGGTGATTTTATAACAATGTTGCTGTTTTGCAAACAAAAAAGCTTTTTCTTAAGAATAGAATGACCTTCGGTCATTAGCACACACATACTTGTTTTCTTGTTGTCAACTGGCACTCTTGAATACATTGTGTCAAATTCAAGCCGGGACTTGGGAAATAAATACTGTAAAGCCTCAACCAGCTCCCAATAAGTACGGTATAGAACTCTTTACATCTTATGTAAGATAGTATTTAAAATACTATGACAATTCATTGATTGAAAAAAGTTATACTAAATATAATCCTTTAAAAATAGAAACAAAGAAATTGTGATTCAATTTCAGCTTCCTCAATAAAATTTCACACAAGTAGACAAAAATAATATAAAGATAAGTTCATTTTTATTGAATAAAAAATTAAAATGTTTATTCTACAGCTAATAAAAATTATGGGGAAACAGTGGTTTCCCCAGTACATATCATTGTAGTACTAGTACTTTCTTGCTATAGGTTCAACCAAATTCTTCATAGAAATAGAATTCTTCATTAATAACATAAAAGTGCTCACAGAGTTTTTATTTTCGACTATTTTAGAGTTCCCGCGAACTATTTTACTAATTCGAGGGCGCTGAATCCGAATCTGAAATCAAAATTGTGCTATCTCGATTTTTAGACGATTTTGATTTTTGTTAACTACATGCGCCCGGCCGGGTGAGCCTACACACTCACGGATTTCGCCCAAGCCGAGCCGAGTCGCGCCAGTAGCCCTGGACGGATTTGGCCTGGCTCGGCTCGCAATAAAATCACCTACACATTCACGGATTTCTCCCGAGCCAAACCAAGACAGGCCAAATCCGCGAGCAAAATCCGTAGGTGTGTAGGGCTCTTTATAATGATCTTAATAATTATATTGAAAAAGATTATCCAATTTAAATATAAAAAAGTGTACCGAGTGGCAGCTGCTTGAAATGGTCGCGGGAGTGTGATTACTGTATACAATTTAACCGACATATAAAATACATTTTTTGTGATTTTTTATGTATGCACTGGAGTAGCCTACTGCTGAACTCTTAGTTTATGACTGTTTCCCGTATTGAAGTGATGAAAGTTACTGTTTGTGCTATATCTTTCTAAATTACTATGAACATAAAATGAAGACATAGAACATAAGTGATGGCATGGTCAATATCCTAAGGCTAACAAAAATCTGCTTAAAATGTGTATTAAAAGGCACATTGGAAATTATTCTTGCTGCCTTCTTTTGGAGGATAAAGATTGATTTGGCTTTCACACTGTTCCCCCAAAGAGTAATACCATACATAAGAAGACTTTGGATGTGAGCAAAATAAACATCCAGTAGAACAGATGAATTGACAGTTCCAACTATCCGTAACATGTATATGTTACACTGAGCCAACATGTCAGATAAATAATCCAGGTGAGCATTACAGGAAAAACGTTAGTCTAAATGAAAACCTAAAAGATCAAGGGGAGGCTCATTCGAATTTCCAATGAAGCTGAAAATTATGCCAGTAGTTTTATTCTTATTGAATTTCCAATGAAGCTGAAAATGATGCCAGTAGTTTTATTCTTATTGAGAGATTAATATTAGTTTTATTCTTATTGAGAGATAGATTGCTCGCAGCACACCAATAATTTATAACTGAGTTACTTCTTTCAAGTACTAAATCCAGATCAGGCTTGGAGGCCGATTAATTTTCAATCATCTACAAACAAATAGCCATCATTGTTTATGCTATCAATATTAATTGGATCATTAGGTACCTAATTGAACATGCGTAAGCGAGTACTCACTTTTGACTGAAAAACGAAAAAAGAATGAAATACTGGCACCAGGCTGTTCTAATTTACCAAAATAGAAAGATGCATCTTTGATATTCACAGGTATACGGTATTGTTACTTATTTGAGAAATAACCTTTTTTTCAGACATGTTATTCATTATCAAAATTTGGGAACAGAATAGTTTTGGGCCAAGCCTGTTGTTCTTTCCCGATCATATAAATATTATAGCTCTATGATTTGTAATTGTATCTACAAATAAATGTTATAAAAAAATAAAATATTCAGCATTTATGTTAATATTAGGAATGTTTACAAATTGTATTGAGACTTTGTACGGTTTGGCAGGACTATACCTGGTGCTACTGCCTCTGAATTTGCTGCGTCGCTTAAGAAAATCTATACTGTGAGCACTGTCCAAGGATTCTGGGCAGTCTATAATAATATTCCCAAAGTTCATGAAATAAGGGTGAGTTTTTGTTATCTTAGTTAAGTTACACCTCTTAACTACGGTTTAAATTATGTCTTCCGTTAAACTATAAGTATAAAACTTTTCTATAACTGCCGTATTCAACTCATGCATGTACTCATGTTAACAGTTTTTGTTTATGTCAATCAAATACAGCATAAAAGCAGCTCTGGATTTACATATGGGTTAAATGGGCTATAGCTTAGGGTTGCAGAATTTACTGGGCGGCAAATGTTAGGAAGAAAAAAGTACAAATTTGAAAAGTATGTGAAAAATCACTTATAATAGCCTAAACGTTAATTATAAACATAGCAATTTGTAAATTTGGAACGATTAGAGAATCAGTAATCAACAATCTCTCTTGCAATTTGCAAAGCTGTACATATGAAGAAACTCAAATCAACTAGAGTTTCTTTAATAATGTGATGTTTCAATAATTAGGTAGGTCATATCTGGTGGCAGTATATAAGTATCTCTTCTATATAGAACTAGCCGACAGGCAAGAAGAAACTCTTCAATCAGTACCTTCATTAATCTAACTAAACTTATGTATCAAGATTTTTATTTAGTAGCTTAGTCTTACTTCAAAACCCTGAAGAACGTATAGTATTCATGAGCGATAAGCCTAACTCAATGGAAAACAGGGAAACCCCAATATAATTATGATTTATTTATGTGTGTCAAATTTGAACATTATTTTTGTGTTGTTTATTGCTGGAAGAAATTAAAAAAAGCAGATTTTGAGCACATCTTGAAAATGTTCTTGATGTGCATCTAAAGTCCTACGAAACATTCCCACCAAATACGAAAATTTCTGGTTCCTAGTAGAGTTCTTGTTCTGTTGATAAGTGAGCGAGTGAATGAATGGATAAATGAGTGTCAATTTGCTTTTATTTAATTGATTTTGATAAAATTTTTAAAAATAAAAGTAAGCGACAGGCAACTATGGAGATCGATCAATCAATCAATCAAATTTTATTTATTCAACTAGTTGCATATAAAAAACAAGCTTCACAACATTGAATCGCCACAATCAATAATAAACACAGAAAATACAATAGTGCAAGGAGGAGACGTCAAAGAAAAAACACTGGCTCTAGGAGCACCCCTTGGAAGAAATCGATTTATTTCAGTTGATTCAAAGGAAATTTTTATTTTGTAATAATTCTATTATATGTAACTTTCTTCCCTCAAGACATCCACACATTCATCCACTGTGTATGGCGCTCGAGGTGAATGTATTTTGAAAGAATCAACATTATATTAGTCTTTACTTTGTAAAAGGTACCTCACATTTCCAGAGTCTCGGATAAACCTTTTCACTTGAAATGATAGTTGAAACATTGAAACATGTGCGTAGTTGACCGATCGAAGTTTTTTTTTTTTTTTTTTTTTTTTTTTAAGATTACGTCCTAAAGACTCCAGTCATGGAGTATAAGACAAGTCATGTTATTACATAATAATTCTAACACTAAGTAGTTCAACCTAGTTTAGGTTTGAAAGGAATTCTTGTACACTATAAAAAGCTCTATCAACTAAATATTTTTTAATTTGTTTTTTGAAAATCTTCAATTCATCATTACTTTTCAAGATTTGAGGTAGCTTGTTATAAAATTTCCTACCAATATAATCTGGTTTTTGTTCAAATAACCTACTATTGTGGCCCATTAAATGATAATCTGCTCTGTTTCGCGTATTATACTCATGAACATCTGAATTCTGGATCACACCACTCGTTTTCACATGCATTACAACTTCATATACATAAAAAGATGGCACAGTTAATAGACCAAGCTTTTTAAATAAAGGCCTACAAGAGTCTAACCTATTCACTTTCTCTATACATCTGAGTGCCTTCTTTTGAATCTTAAACACCCTGTCCATATTTTGTTGAGATGAATTACCCCATACTAAAATAACATACCTAATATGAGATAGTATAAGTCCATGGTAAGCAGTTAACAGTAGTTTTTTATCATTCAGCCTAGCAAGCTGCCGCAGGACAAATACCCCAGATGATATCTTATTACATATCCTCTCAATGTAAGGATGCCATGTTAATTTCCTGTCCAATAAAATTCCCAAGAATGCTACTTTCTCTTCTTGGTCTAATTCATTTTCCTCTACAAACACATTTATTTCTCTATCCTCTACTGAATTATATTTACTTTTGAATTGTAGGAATTGACATTTCTTACTATCTATTGTTAATTGCCTTTGCTTTAAGAATTGGACAATTGACTGTACTCCAGTAAAAGCATTTATTTCTAGACTATCTAATAAATAATTGTTAAAGATAAGCGATGTGTCATCAGCAAACAACAGAGCTCTGTGATCTTTTAACTCTTTTGGTAATTGGTTCACATACAACAGAAACAGTAAGGGACCCAGAATTGAGCCTTGAGGTACTCCAGCCTGGACCTCCAGTTTTTGAGATTTAATTTTTACTATTTCATTCCCATCCACCTTGGTAAGCTCAACACACTGGTTTCTACCTATGAGATATGATTCAAACCATTTTAGTTCTATACCATTCACACCTACAGTTTTTAGTATTTCCAATAATATTCTATGGTTCACACAATCAAAAGCTTTGGATAAATCAAGAAATATTGCGGCTGCCTTCTCACCTGAATCTATTATATCTATTAGTCTTTCAACAAGGGATACTATTGCAGTCTTAGTAGATTTCCCTTTCTGGAACCCATGCTGTTCATCACATATGAAATTAATTTCTTCCAGGTGCATCAATAGCCTATTTAAAACTACTCTTTCAAAAATTTTACTTATTACATTTAGGATACTAATGGGTCTATAATTTTCAACTCTTTCAGAATCACCGCTCTTGAAAATTGGCAAAATTTTTCCTTGTTTCAGATCATCAGGGAAAATACCCTGCTCTAGTGAAGTATTAAGGAGATGCAATAAAGGGTCCAGTAATTCATTTTCACATTCTTTTAAAATTTTGCTTGAGACCCCATCCAATCCTACTGTTTTTTTGTTATTCAAATTTTTCATTATTCTTGACAACTCATCTCTTGATAATGGATGAAATTTAAATACCTTTTCAATTGGCTCAGCATTTAATGTAGTTGTATTATACGTATTAGTGTTCAGTGACTTTTGGAGATTATATGCAACCTGTTGATAATACTTATTGAAAAAGTTACAAATGTCTGTACTATCATCCATATAATTTCCATGTTCATCGATTATCCTAGGGACATTAGTAACTGTATCTTTTTGAGCTGCTCTCCTATTTCTATTAATTACCTCCCAAACAGCAGAGTTAAAATTGGTACTAGTTGTTAATATTTCAGCTGTTTTCTTACACTTAGCTTTCCTCACTTCTTTTGCATAGTTTTTCTTTAGACATTTGTATTTGACTTCACTCGGAACATCCCTCACTAATTTAAATTCCTCATAAGCTTCCCTAACAATATTTCTTTGAGTAAGAATATCTTCAGTTATCCATTCATCTACTTTGTTTAATTTACTTTTTACTTTGACTTTTTTTATTGGACAGCATACACTAATGTGAAATCTTAGAGTATCAATGAATTGCTTATATTTGTAATTTAGGTTACAACTGTTATAAACACTACTCCAATTTTCTTGAAGCAGTTCCTGCTTCAAACAATTTATATTTCCTAGCTCATATTGCTGAATTTCTTTCACAAAAGTTTTTTTTCTGCTTGGATTCTGGCCCTGCAACTTAACATCTAAAATTTGATAGTTATGATCTGATAGATCTGAGCTACCTAACCTGACATTACAACCTTCTATATTTGTGAGGATATTATCAATAATTGTCTGTGAAGTTCGAGTTACTCTTGTATATTCGTGGATCTTAATTTCTAAATTATTCATATTAATAATATCTCTAATATCCTCTGTCATTTTATCCTGCCTGGCAAAATCGGTATTGAAATCTCCTACTACTATAACATTTGTGAAACGAGCGGTTGTAATTTCCAAAAGTGTATGGAGCAGCTCACACAATTTTTGCCAGTCTCCATTTGGTGACCTATAGATACCTAACACTGCTACCTCAAATCGATCATCAATTTTTAACCTTAGTCCCGTCACCTCTAAATCCATCTCAACAGAAAATCTCTTAACAAAATCCAGTTCATAAGTTTGGGTATGTTTAGCATTGCTAGTGAATATACATAAACCACCACTTCTATGAGCTATTCTACAAAATTCTGATCTCAGTGAATAGCCTGGAATCCTAACTTGATTTATTTCCTTTATTTTTAAGCCATGCTCTGTGAAAATAACAATGTCAGGATCCTCCTGTTTAAGAAATACTTCTAATCTGTCAATTTTTTGCGAAGATACTGAATATTTTGATGATAAATACTAAAAACCTTACCATCTTGTGCTACTCTATCTCTAGCATTTGTAGCTATTTCCCTTTCCCTGTTTTGAGCCAATTTACTAAAAAATCGTTATTTGTTTTTTTGACTGTTTTTAAACCAGAGGATTGCAAACGGCTTTCAATCAGCTCTGCCAATCTATTACAAAAGATTACTTTGCCAGATCGATTTAGATGCAACCCATGATTAGTGAAGTTATGTCTTTTCAGCCTTTCATTTAGAAAACAAATCCCCAGTTGTTTAGAATTCTTATTTTTTAGGCTGTTGATTGTATTATGGATTGATTTGTTTGTCGAATTGATTGCTTCATTTAATTCTGGCCTATCAAACCTATTAGGAATAGTACTTATTATTAAGTTTGTTTTTTTGCTGAGTGGCACAATTTCCTTGATTTTTTCTGTTACTTGAGGAAGATGATTCAAGTTAGGTTCATTTATATTATTTGAGCCACCCAGTACAATTAGATAGTCATTTTCATCAAAGTCTTTAGTTTGTTCCCTAGCTGACTCTACAACTGCATTAATTGATGCACTTGGCTTGAAAAAACATTGGACATCAAATTTATTTTTCAATCTTTTATCAAGGAGATCACTGCAATCACGTCCATGACTGGACGTCAGTAGCAGAACTCTCCCTTTCCTATCTTTATTCCCCTCAGCTATATTTTTGGTTGCTGTCTTCAAAACCTCACTGTACGTTTTATTTCGACCATTTTCAGAGCATTTCCCATCATTTAGGTTAGATTCTATTTTTTTGCATTTGGACGGAGGTTCTATCATACAATTAGTATTATCAAATTTAGATTTTAGTTTCTTTATTTCCTCCGACATTAGACTACATTGATTTTTTAGATTTAGTATTTCTTTTTTATGGTCTTCATCTTGTAATTTTATAATCAGTTCCAAAGATTTAATTTCTTCTACCATCCCTAACCTTTCTTCCTCAGACGTTTTTAGAGTTACTTCTAATTGGTTTTTTAAATTAGTGTGGCTACTTTGTAGTTGAGCAACTTTTTCGGCTAAAGTAGTTTGAGGAACTGGGGTTTTTGGTTTTGGCGTTTTTGAATTTTGGTTTTGGGAACGCGTAAGTACTCCCGCGTTTCTATTAATAACCTTCGGTGTTCTATTTGAGCTCATCTTCCTATCTAAGAAATTATATTACTTGCAATAATAATAATTGATTTATAAATGATAGGATTTTAATTTGGTTATAATTTTAGTCAAGTAAACTATCTATGTTTATTTTTAAATCTCGAAAACCTAACCTCAAAATAACCTCTAAACAATGTTTGGCTTATAAAATAGAATTAAGAATTAAAATCTAAAACAAAATGATGAAACGTGATCAAGAAACAATTAATAATGAAATTAATACAAAATTTGTACTTATCCGTGACTATTTATAACACAAAATCTTCCAAAACCCAGGAGCGAAATTATGTATGACTTTCATTCACAACCTCAAGGTCAATTCAAGTGAGGTCCGAGGTTCAAGTCGACGGTTTTGCATTTCTCTTTATGTATTTATGTATGTTCCGCATTTACGGCGAAAATCGGCAATATATTTATAGATTTTGATGAAATTTGACATGAACGTTCCTTTTTGGTATATCTGGTATATGTGTGCTGAAGGGTATATACCGTAGATGTCTAGTTGCCACTTGGTCAACTTGTGACCGCAACAGATCGGTTCTTGCCGAATGGTGCCAAGTGGACTTGACGCGATCGAGCAAGGTGACACTGTCGTATACGGTCCCGATTACTTGCCTCGTTTCTAAGGGTCAAAACATAGTGAGAGCTTGAAAGTGTTGAAAATAATGCATGTATTTAAGTGGGTCGAAAGATACTGAAATGATATAAGAATGGAGGTAGCTTCAAGCTTGAGAGAGATGAAAAAGACCGGTATGATTCGACTCATTCAAATACACGCATTGTTTTCAATACTCACGAGCTTGAAGCCACTTCGCCGCTCCACTATGTTTTGACTATAAGGAGGTGACAATCTGATGGGTTGACACCTTGACACTGGCGAGCGAGGTAACAATCCCGACAACGTGTTACCTGCTGTTGGTTGCGATGATTTCAATCATTCAACCACATTTTAAAAATCCTCCCGCTTCCGTCACCTGTATGCGAATCGCAGTGGTAATGAACTGAATTTCCAAGGCACCTCATGTATTCCTTCTAAGCGATAGTTGAATGGAGCTCAACTGGAACAGCTTGAATTATGAAATTTTTGAATAATTGCTTGTATAGAAGACTTTTATGTATAAAATGTATATGATTTTTATAAGTTATGGAATTTAAAAAAAAAATTGTACCAAATTTGATGTAATTTGCGCTTTCCAGCCTCGATACAGTTACCATTTGATGAGAGATGAGAGACGACCTTTGTGGGAAGACAAAGCGAATAGTCAGGGCGGAACTTGGCGTTTCAAATGCATGAAAGAAGATTCGGTGAGTTTGTTATCGAACAGAATAATCATTATATCATCTAAAACTGAACCGTTAAAGGTATAATCCACCAACTTAGTTATACGTAAATGGTCGTTCTCACACTCACCGATTGACGGCTGAAACTAAGAATATTTCCTGTGATTGGCTAATTCTCAACCAATAGCTGATTCCTAGCCAATCGGAGGACACTTCTAAGTATTGACCGACAATCGGTGAGTGTGAAAACGACAAATCTGGGATGACATCAAGATAAGGTCGCATTTATTATGTGCTGCATTAAGTTTAAACCATCAGCTGATCGATCGATTTTTATCATGATTGAATGCTACGAGAAACAATCAGAGAAGGCTTTTTTGAGAAGTAGGCTTCTCTGATTGGTTCTTGTGGCAATTATCATGGTTAAAATTTAACATGCTTTTGTGCAACCGGAAATATGTATTTTATTTTTTATAAGTAAGTTAGTCTAAAATCGAGAGTATATATTTTTTCCTTCGTATTAACTCATTACTATATTATTCTCTATAGTCAAGGCTGTATAAAAAATAGGAAATCCCTATGAATTATGTTTCCTGCCCATTTCTTACTCTGACCTTACGAGAATATTATCGTATTCTTACTATTACATTGCATACCCTTCTATTATAAGCTTCATTAGATACGAGTACACCGAAAATGTTTCATCATGGGGAAACAACATCCAGTATCAAATAATTCATTTTCTTTAGACGACTGTATTGACATATGACCTGGCAATCAATTTTTCAATTGCATCTTATCAGCATTGTTAAAAAATCATCTCACCAACTCTCATATTGAGTGGCAGTCAATCTACTCGTACGAGCTTATCACAGTCTTGAATTGAATGAACTTTTATCACTATGCTGATGAGCTTCTAATATTCAGAAGATTAGAACAGAAATAGATGTTTTTACGCTAACTCATTCGTTCAGGAAATTGTTTATGAGATTATCCTTTATAACAATAAATTTGGTAGTAATAAAATAAATACGGTAAATTGTTAATGTTGAGTTTTCTACATTAATGCTGATGAGATTGCTGATAATGCTGCTCACATTCATAACAATATATTTTGTAATATTTGTTGTTTTCACTTTCATTCCACCGATTCTATATAAAGTACTTTTAAAGTTATTCAATAATTATTATTACTATCATCGTATCAGACCCCATTAATTTATGGACAAAGACGATGATTCTTCCTTTTATTTGCCCATAACAATATATTTTTTCAACACGTTCTTTCTTCAATCCGACCACTTTGTACGGGTCTTTCTGAACTATTTTAGCTGAAACATCCCAACTAATATCCATGTGTTCACCATATACCTGAATGAACTCCTCCTATTCATAATATCTTTTGAATTTATTATGCCTTTTTTATAATTCGAAGAATTATGTTATTCTCCAATATACAGAGTGGGTGAAAAGTCCGAGAACGGCTTGATATCTCATACACAAAGGTTATTTGACGGTGGGTGTGATTGGGGATCCTACTCAAATTGAAAATAATACTTTACTATGAGTTCAAAAATCTGGTCCGCCATCTTGGATTCGCCATATTGAATGCAACTTATTTTTTTTTAAATAGGAAGGTGGTCATGCGATACATGATTTCGATACGAAATTTTAAGAAAAAAAGAATGACGAAAACCGCATATCGATATCTCGAACCGTTTAGAAGATATTCACATTATTAATTAATACTCTTCATAGCAGAAAGGAAAGAAAAAAGTCCGAGAACGGCTTCATATCTCATACACAAAGGTAATTTGATGGTGGTTGTGATCAGGGATCCTACTCAAATTGAAAATACTACTTTACTATGACTTTAAAAATATGGTCCACCATCTTGAATCCGCCATATTGAATGAAACTTTTTTTTCAAATAGGAAGGTGGTCATGTGATGCATGATTTCGATACGAAATTTCAAGAAAAAATGAATGGTGAAAACCGCATATCGATATCTTAAACCGTTCAGAAGATAATCAATATCATACATATCAAATGAAATACGTAAGTGGTATTGATTAACTAGTAGTTCTGTGAACAGTAGACCTCACGCAGTATTCTCATCCACAAGTACCTGATTGAAACTATAGACCCTATGGAAATACAGCAATAGTCTGGCTTCTCCACACATCTGTGTAATCACTTGTCAGCTGATTTATAATGAATAATTCTATAGTCTGATTTTTACTCTAATATTTGCGTATGAAGGTAGCTCCTTTTTCCTTTTATATTATCCTTGAAATGCACAATTTCCAAAAACCTTGTATATACGTCGACGTGCAATTAAAAAAGGAACATACCTATCAAATTTCATGAAAATCTATTACCGCGTTTCGCCGTAAATGCGCAACATATAAACATTTAAATATTTAAATATTTAAACATTAAGAGAAATGCCAAAACGTCGACTTGAATCTTAGACCTCACTTCGCTCGGTCAATAATGTAAATATCTTGTAAACGGTTTGAGATATCGATGTGCGGCTTTCACCATTCATTTTTCTTGAAATTTCGTATCGAAATCATGTATCGCATGACAACCTTCCCATTTAAAAAAAATAAAGTTGCATTCAATATAGCGGATCCAAGATGGCGGACCAGATATTTGAAGTCACAGTAAAGTAGTATTTTCAATTTGAGAGGGATCCCCAATCACAACCACCTAGGAATCAAATCTTTTATGAGATGCTAAGCCGTTCTCGGAATTTTTTCTCTCCTTTCTGCTTTGAATAGTATTGATTAATAATGTGAATATCTTCTGAACGGTTTGAGATATCGATGTGCGGTCTTCACTATTCATTTTTTCTTAAAATTTCGTATCGAAATCTTGTATCGCATGACCACATTCCTATTTTAAAAAAAAAGTTGCATTCAATATGGCGGATCCAAGATGGTGGACCAGATTTTTGAAGTCATAGCAAAGTAGTATTTTCAATTTGAGTAGGATCCCCAATCACACCCACCGACAAATAACCTTTGTGTATGAGATATTAAGCCGTTCTCGGATTTTTCACCCACCCTGTATATGTTTCTCAACATTCCCACGCAGGTTACAAATGAGAAATTTTGGGGGGAATTATTGATTCAAATGCATTACAAATAGATCCCACAATCAATTTTGCTTATTCCAGCATTATAATAATTAAGAAGAATGGATAAGTCATTTTTATTTTATGTCGACCACATAGCCTTCAAACTCATATATTTTCAAAGTTTCTTTCATACAACAATGTTAGTACAAATAAATCTCCTCTAAAAAATTCTGATAAACCTGAAAGTTTATTTGCGTATTCAACATGAATGATGCTACAATGTCAATTCAACTCTTATTAAACGATTTGTTGGGTATTTTATTTCTCTCTCATCTTTAAAATCTGTAGGCCTATGTGTTTCCCGGCTCTGAAAAATATCCCGCACGAACCAAATCAGGCCATCTTGAAAACGAGACAATCAACTATCACGAGATTATTCCAAATTGTATTTAAAATGTCCTCTTCATAGAGTGCGTCAGATAATTCTAATTATTTAAAAAAAAAACTTTCAGGCGGTCGGCTGTGTAGTTAGAGCGGTCCCATCATAGAAAATTCAAATACAAATAATATTATTCCCTCTTCAATATTACAGTGATACAATTATACAGTGGTTTCGTGTTGGCGCTGATGAGCTGTCAACAAAAGTTGAGCTCCATGCACCTGCTACTCCCGTTGTTAGTGTGACCACTTGAAGAGCCAGCCCAACTTCTCCAAATACTATTATCGAGTTTAAAAATCGCCGGTGGTTCGGAACCCACCTATAGCTTAAGGTGCACCAATCTCGCATCATCATCCGTCTCATTACACACACACAAGCCTTGAGTTAATGAGTGCATCATCCTCAGCAGAAAAAGAGTACCTACAAGAATGCTGTATTGGTAATATGTTGTATTAATTGTAAGTTATTGTCTGATTAAAATTAGTTGCCGGCAGAGAACTTTGCTGAGGAAGGATTTTGCTCAAATCCTTAATCAGAGCAAAGAATAATAACTATAGTTTGTGTAAAACAAGTTGAGACTTGGCTCTCCATCCGAAGAAATGACAGGGTTGCCAAATCGTGTAAAATTGCAACTTTCTCAAATTTCCAATTCAACGTCAGAATTGGATGTATAATATCATCCCCGATATCCTAGTAGTGCTAAAAAAGTTTCAGGGTTGAAGTATTGAAAGGAAATTCAACTTTTATGATAAAATTGGAAACATCGCAAAGATTTGTTTTTCTTTTGAATATCACTTCTCTCAGAATCATGTAGCGTCGTAATGAGTAATAATTTTATATCAAATCAACAGGGAGACTGTCTCCTTTCTATTGGTGTCTGGATCATTTTTATCCGACACATAGATATTTTTTAATTAATAATTATATTCGTCAATGTCGAGACATTTCGAACAGGAAACATAAAATTTTCGACATGCTGGAAAATTTTTTGTTTAGAGAGATAAGTGGGTGGTGAAAGCGAGAAAGTTTCTCAGAAATAATTGAAATTGTTTTTTCAATTGTCAAAAGTAGTCGGACGATCGTATTTTGGTCTCAAAGGAATTTTAAAGTTAGAAGAGTGGCTGCATGGTATGCATAGTGTACCAAATTGTATGCTAAAGGCTGGCAATTTACAAGATTATTTGACTGAATTATTTCAAACGCAAGCAGCTGATTGTCTAGAAAGGCTGTAATGAAACACCGCTTGGATTATTCTAGGCCAGGTTGTCATTTCCACTATTATTATGGTCATCTAGCAGCTTCTCTTTGTCTCAGATACAGAGTAACGGCTAGCAACGGTCACAGTTATCACATAGTTATTCAAAAGTATTCTTTGAGTATCTATAGTGAGGTCCAAGTTATAATGGCAGTGTGTGATTTGCAATGGTGTTGCTATCCTTGTGTATCATTCAACAAAGCAGATGACGTTATCTCTTTCACGCATTGCAAGGTTGCCACATCGTTTATCAACAATGTAGAAATTCAACTAATTGACAAAATAGGGTTAAGGGTTAGGTTTTATTAAGGTTATATTTAATTCATAGTCATCGTTTAGACGTCGTAGCGGTAGCATGTCGAGAGCATTGTATTGTTAATAGAATAGTGTTGTATAGTAGTAAAAATATTTATATTTCGATAGTTCCGTATCTGCGCATTAGTGGAATTAGGCCGACGCGAAATTGTCGAAAAGAACGAAATTGCAGTACGCAAGTGCGCGTTCGAGCGTCCCGGTTAGGCCGGCCGGTCAATGTTCGCGACACAATCGTTTTGAATAAACATTTTAAATTCAACATAAATGTCGTTCGTCAGACCTTCGAAATTTTTGATTCCCGAGTTTGAAGAAGAGGCAACAGAAGAAGAAGAAGAAGAAGTCAAAGCGAATGAAGGAAAAATGGAAACTGGTAGTGTAAACGCAGGTATCCCTACAAAGGAGTCAACGCCGGAAAAGGTCATCGACCCAAATAATTCAAGAACAGCGACCGAACATATATTGTATAATAGTTGGAAGGAAGCTGAAAATAAATGTGTAATGATGCAAATCAAGAATGAAGAGCTTGAAACGAAGCTAGAGCAACTGATTAAAAGAATCTCTCTTCTTGAGAAAAATGGAGAGAGTAAGAACCAGCCTCAGTCATTTACTGTTAGAGGAAATTTGAAAACTGATAAACTAACTGCCGAAAAGGAAGAAAACAAGAAGCTACATTTCTCTATGAAGAAGAGTTAGCAAAGGAGACTGAATGGATTCGAGTGAAATCAAGAAATTAAAAAAAAAGAAGATGGATACCTCGCTTTCGCCCCCCCAGCCATCAACAAGCAGTGCAGCAACTGACAGCCAGCACATCAAGGAAAAGAAGAATAAAGTAGTGCCCCCGCCTCCTATCATTGTGAACGATATAAAAAATTTCAATACGTTTTTGAAAACTTTGAACAGTGTCTCTCCAGATGACAAGTTTAGAATAAAGCTAGTCAGTGATGAAACATTCAAAATCAACGTTCTAGATGTAGATACTTATAGAAACGTGACGAAAGAATTGGTTGATACTGGCTATAAGTGGCATTTATACGAAAATAAACAGTCTCGACCCATCAGAGTGATGGTAAAGAAACTACATCATTCATGTAGTCCAGATACCATACTTGATGATTTGAAGAATCAAGGCTATAAAGTCCTGGAAGTGGTAAATAAACTCAAATATAAGACTAAGGAACCATTGGACATGTTCCTGGTATCCTTTAGCTGCGAGGAAGATTACAAAAAAAATATTTGAATTGAAAACGGTTCTTGGATGTAAGGTGGAAATTGAAAATATAAGGAAGACAAAGCTGATAGCCCAATGCAAGCAATGCCAGGCTTACGGTCACACCCAACTTTACTGTAACATGGAACCAAGATGCGTGAAATGTGGATCAAAGCATCTAAGTAGGGACTGCCAAAAATCCAATGATGTCCTACCAAAATGTGTCCATTGCGGAGAAGCTCACCCTGCAAGTTACAGAATACTGTAGCTATTGAACTGCAGAAAATCAGAAATGCGGCTCAAAAAAGGAAGACAAACACTCCCAAAAGCTCAATCAGTCAAAATCCAACTACAAAACTTGGAGATAAAAATACTAAGCAGATAGGAATTCGTGTGCCTAGTCTGAGTAGAAAAACATTTGCTCAGACTGTTGTTGGAAACAAAGGCTCTAATTCGAATAGCTGTCAGTTCGATAATATGTTGGGAGATATTAATCAGGTGCTGAAGCTCATTTTACATAAGTTAGACAAGCAAGAAAAAAGTATCTTCTATCTTTAAAGCCGTTTTGAGAAGTTGGATAAAAATTATTCTTCTGAATTGTAATGCTGAATACACAGAAGAAGAAGAAGAAGAAGAAGAAGAAGAAGAAGAAGAAGAAGAAGAAGAAGAAGAAGAAGAAGAAGAAGAAGAAGAAGAAGAAGAAGAAGAAGAAGAAGAAGAAGAAGAAGAAGAAGAAGAAGAAGAAGAAGAAGAAGAAGAAGAAGAAGAAGAAGAAGAAGAAGAAGAAGAAGAAGAAGAAGAAGAAGAAGAAGAAGAAGAAGAAGAAGAAGAAGAAGAAGAAGAAGAAGAAGAAGAAGAAGAAGAAGAAGAAGAAGAAGAAGAAGAAGAAGAAGAAGAAGAAGAAGAAGAAGAAGAAGAAGAAGAAGAAGAAGAAGAAGAAGAAGAAGAAGAAGAAGAAGAAGAAGAAGAAGAAGTCAAAGCGAATGAAGGAAAAATGGAAACCGGTAGTGTAAACGCAGGTATCCCTACAAAGGAGTCAACGCCGGAAAAGGTCATCGACCCAAATAATTCAAGAACAGCGACCGAACATATATTGTATAATAGTTGGAAGGAAGCTGAAAATAAATGTGTAATGATGCAAATCAAGAATGAAGAGCTTGAAACGAAGCTAGAGCAACTGATTAAAAGAATCTCTCTTCTTGAGAAAAATGGAGAGAGTAAGAACCAGCCTCAGTCATTTACTGTTGGAGGAAATTTGAAAACTGATAAACTAACTGCCGAAAAGGAAGAAAACAAGAAGCTACATTTCTCTATGAAGAAGAGTTAGCAAAGGAGACTGAATGGATTCGAGTGAAATCAAGAAATTAAAAAAAAAGAAGATGGATACCTCGCTTTCGCCCCCCCAGCCATCAACAAGCAGTGCAGCAACTGACAGCCAGCACATCAAGGAAAAGAAGAATAAAGTAGTGCCCCCGCCTCCTATCATTGTGAACGATATAAAAAATTTCAATACGTTTTTGAAAACTTTGAACAGTGTCTCTCCAGATGACAAGTTTAGAATAAAGCTAGTCAGTGATGAAACATTCAAAATCAACGTTCTAGATGTAGATACTTATAGAAACGTGACGAAAGAATTGGTTGATACTGGCTATAAGTGGCATTTATACGAAAATAAACAGTCTCGACCCATCAGAGTGATGGTAAAGAAACTACATCATTCATGTAGTCCAGATACCATACTTGATGATTTGAAGAATCAAGGCTATAAAGTCCTGGAAGTGGTAAATAAACTCAAATGTAAGACTAAGGAACCATTGGACATGTTCCTGGTATCCTTTAGCTGCGAGGAAGATTACAAAAAAATATTTGAATTGAAAACGGTTCTTGGATGTAAGGTGGAAATTGAAAATATAAGGAAGACAAAGCTGATAGCCCAATGCAAGCAATGCCAGGCTTACGGTCACACCCAACTTTACTGTAACATGGAACCAAGATGCGTGAAATGTGGATCAAAGCATCTAAGTAGGGACTGCCAAAAATCCAATGATGTCCTACCAAAATGTGTCCATTGCGGAGAAGCTCACCCTGCAAGTTACAGAAAGTGTACTGTAGCTATTGAACTGCAGAAAATCAGAAATGCGGCTCAAAAAAGGAAGACAAACACTCCCAAAAGCTCAATCAGTCAAAATCCAACTACAAAACTTGGAGATAAAAATACTAAGCAGGTAGGAATTCGTGTGCCTAGTCTGAGTAGAAGAACATTTGCTCAGACTGTTGTTGGAAACAAAGGCTCTAATTCGAATAGCTGTCAGTTCGATAATATGTTGGGAGATATTAATCAGGTGCTGAAGCTCATTTTACATAAGTTAGACAAGCAAGAAAAAAGTATCTTCTATCTTTAAAGCCGTTTTGAGAAGTTGGATAAAAATTATTCTTCTGAATTGTAATGCTGAATACACTTAGAATAGTTGAATGGAATGCTAATGGACTCCTTAATCAGCAACAAGAATTAGGAGTAGTCTTAAATTTAGAAAAGATAGATATTTGTTTAGTTTCAGAAACTCATTTCACTAAACAATCTTACTTTAGAATCAGAGGATATAAGACTTATCATGCTATACATCCCAGTAATTCGTCGCGAGGTGGAGTGCTGTTATCATCAAGGATAGTATTCAACATCATGAAAAAATTAAATATGAGTCAGAAAGAGTGCAATTAACTAGTGTAGCTGTTCAAACAAGAACTTTTAAGTTAGTTGTGGCTGCTATCTACTGCCCACCCAGACATTCCATACAAAAAGGAGAATACATAGCTTTATTTGAGATGTTGGGTACAAAATTCATTCTTGGAGGTGATTTTAATGCAAAACACGTTTTTTGGGGGTCACGTTTAACAACCACGGAAGGCAGAGAGCTCTATAAGGCTATTATGGAGTACAGTTGTGAGGCCATTTCTACCGGAAAACCAACCTAATGGCCCTCAGATATGCAAAAAATTCCAGACCTAATAGATTTCTTCTTAATTAAAAATGTGAGTTTCAACTACTTGAGTATTGAGGAAAGTTTCGACCTTGATTCTGACCATTCTCCAATTCTTCTACAGCTGAGTGAAACTATAATACAAAAACAAAATGAACGGCCAGGGCTTGTTAATACCCGTACAGACTGGGAAGGATTTCAACAGATGCTGGAAGAAAAAATAATCCTTGATGTACCATTGAGAAGCATGGAACAGCTTGATGGAGAACTGGAAAAATTTGTCATTGACGTGCAACAGGCAGCCTGGTTGCCCCAGGCAGCCCCACAACTAAGAAGAAGAACTGTAGGAAATAGCCACCCAACAGAAGTGAGGGAAATGATAGCTGAAAAAAGGAGAGCTAGGAAAAAATGGCAACAAACAAGAACTTCACAAGATAAAAGGCAACTTAATCATTTAACTCAACAGCTCAGAAGAGAAATCCAACAAATTAAGAATGAATCAATGAATCATTATCTGAGAAATCTAACAGGAGATGAAAGCACCGACTACTCTCTCTGGAAGGCAGCCAGGAAATTGAAAAGACCCATTCAGCATGCACCACCAATTAGGAAACAGGATGGCTCATGGGCTAGAAGCAATACAGAAAAAGTTCAAGCATTTGCTGATCATCTGGTAAACACATTTCAACCACACAATCATGATGAGCTAGAAATTGAAGAGGATTTTATTCAGGAGAGCGAAGAGTTTAGACATGTTACACTGGATGCAGTAGAGGAAGAAATAAAAAAATTAACTACAAAAAAGCACCAGGATTTGATTTAATAACAGGAGTAGTATTGAAGAATTTACCAAGGAAAGCTATAGTGAAATTAACTAATATTATAAATGCCGTTTTTAGACTCAAATATGTTCCTTGCATGTGGAAGGTAGCTGAGGTGGTAATGATCCCAAAACCTGGAAAAGAGCCTCACAACATCTCATCATACCGGCCAATATCTTTGCTTCCAGTAATGTCAAAACTTTTTGAAAGAATATTGTTGAAAAGGCTGACTCCGATTATTGGAAGGAAAAAATTTATACCAGATCATCAATTCTAAAATGGCTTCAGGAATCAATTCAAAAACTAAAATGGCTTCAGGAATCAATTCAAAAATGGCTTCAGGAAAAATATTCAACAATTGATCAGGTACACAGGATTGTAAATATAATAGAAAGGTCGTTGGAAGAGAAAAAAATTTGTTCTGCAGCATTTCTGGATGTGAGTCAAGCTTTTGATAGAGAGTCTGGCATGAAGGACTAATCAATTAGTTGAAAAAGTTACTTCCAAAGCAATTCACAGACATCCTACATTCATATTTAACTGGACGATACTTCAGAGTGAACCATGAAGATGCTTATTCTGGACTAGGAGAAATAAAGGCAGCAGTATCACAAGGGAGTGTTTTGGGGCCGATTCTCTATCTTCTGTTCACAAGTGATCTACCATGTCTCGAGAATAATACAATAGCAACATTTGCCGATGACACAGCAATATTAGCTATAGATGACAAGATTGAAAGTGCCTCAGCAAACAGAAGCAATCCAGCTGCTGGAAAATGAAGGATTGGTGAGGAGGCTGAAAAGGAAGAAGCCATTTGAACTGGTCTAGTGCTGATTCAAGTGTCTTGTGTCCAGTGAAAAGCAGAGCAGTGGAAATGAGTGAAACCCACCTGTGTAGTACAGTCATAAGCAGTGTACTAATAATATTAGAATTTGAATAGGAGACCCTATGGAGGATTCTCTTGTATGAAGTATTTATTAGTATAATAGGACATAAAAAGTTGCTCATTAGTCCCTAGACTAGATAGCAATGTATCGTTGAATAAATAAATAAAAAAATTAATAATGTTTGATAAGGATAGGTTAGGTTTTTGCTTTGAAATTGCAATATGCTAGAAGGGGCTAGGGTCCAGGTAGAGTCATGTTTTTCGTTGTTTCAAAGGTGAAAGGATAGGTTAGGGGGTTAGGAGTTTGCTTTGAAATCCAAAGTATTGAATGTGAAAGGGTTAGGGGTTAGGTTTTTTTAAGTTATATTTAATAATGTTTCATAAGGCTAGGTTAGGTTTTTGCTTTAAAATTACAATATGCTAGAAAGGGCTAGGGTACAGGTAGAATTATGGTTTTTGATATTTCAAAGGTGAAAAGATAGGTTAGGGGGTTAGGATTTTGCTTTGAAATTGCAATATGCTGGTAGGGATTACGGGTTTTTACCAAAATTTATGTTTATTAATGTTTTAAATATAAAAGGAGAGGTTGGGGGGGTTAGGTTTTTGCTTTGAAATGACAATATGTAGACCTAGTTATAGTGTTTTTTTAACATTAGTTAAATAACAACCGTTATACTTGATTAATTATATTATTGAAAAGTACTCTTTCTTTTATTGAATGAAATCATGATAATATATTGATTATTATATCGAATTTAATGATAAATCATCATTGCATAATAATATCATCATCAAAATGGAATGACGGCTCCAGTTACGGTGCTCGGTAACCATCATCACAAAGGACATTACATTCAAAGAACTGACTGAATGGAACGGGAAAAAACCGTTACTAACGCATGCGCGATACGGTGCTGTCTGAGACCGGAAGTGGTTTGTTTGGAAAAATAATTTCAATTATTTCTGAGAAACTTTCTCGCTTTCACCACCTACTTATCTTTTGAAACAAAAAAGTTTCTAGCATGTTGAAAATTTCATGTTTCCTGCTCGAAATGTCTCGACATTGACGAACATAATAATTATTAATTGAAGAATAACTATGGGTCGGATTAATATGATCCAGACACCAATAGAAAGGAGACAGTCTCCCCGTTCATTTGATATAAAATTATTACTCATTACGACGCTACATGATTCCGAGAGAAGTAATATTTAAAAGAAAAACAAATCTTCGCGATGTTTCCAATTTTATCATAAAAATTAAATTTCCTTTTAATCCTTCAACCCTGAAACTTTTTTAGCACTACTAGGATATCGGGGATGATATTATACATCCAATTCTGACGTTGAATTGGAAATTTGAGAAAGTTGCAATTTTACACGATTTGGCAACTCAGTAATTTCCTCGGATGGAGGGGCCAAGTCTCAACTTGCTTCACACAAACTTATACATCCGCCACATTTTTTACTTCGTATAAAAAGTATGTCAACTGTGAGGCTTCTAAGAAATATTCTATTGTTTTGGAATGGTCTAGTGTCATTTTTTAAGCGGGGATTATAGTAATGTATTATAATTTATTTTCATAGGGATACTCTCAAGTTTCTTGATTGATTAAACTAATAACTCTCGGTATGTCAATTTTCTAAAATATAATAAAATATATAGCGAAAAAACAATGATTTCTCATTTTTCTAGCTAAGAATTTGGCAAGAGCTGATTCTAGCAGTTATTGGTGAACAGTTTGTGGAGTCAATGGCGGAAGGTGATTGTGTCTGCGGTCTGAGCATCACCACACGCGAACGTGATGACTTGATTCAAGTAAGCTTCATTCTATTCATTTTTCATTCACCTGCATTGTCCATAGGTAAGAGGCATCCCAGTATCACCAGTGTTTTTCAAGCCGAAACAAAGATTACTTGAGAAAATTCCTCCCTGTTTTTCCGTAACGTCATTATTTGTTCCTTGAATAAAAATCGTCATATTTCTTTGATGAATGAAAACAATTTACAGTTTGAAATAGTAATAGCAATTTATAGATGAAATAAAAACAATTTATAGTTGAAAACTGATGAAGTGCCCGAAAAAGTTGTTTTATAGCAAAATTATTATTCCTCTCAAATGATGGAGATGCTGTCAGAAAGTGGAGGTGAATTTTTGGAATGTGGAATAGCTAGAGCCTCTTTATTTTCTTACGATTACCCTTTGATTCATCTTCCAATTCCTTTCAATCAAATGTGGCTGTGATTCCACAATAGTTGGTCACAGGTTTCTAGAATTCTAGTTTGTTCTCGTTGTTTTTGTTTCTACATTTTTCCTGTTCCTTCTTTACTAAATACTTTATTGGATTCAATCATTCATCACAGAACTTTTATGAATAATGTGAAACTTTTTTAATTTCAGATTTGGAACAGCCGATCAGATTTGGCCGAAAAATCATTAGTTCTGGACAAAATTCGTGTCTTGCTTCCAGGCGTTCGATTCATCACATGCTTCTACAAAGGTATGATTCTATATTATTTCTATGGTTCTTTTTTCCAACAAAATTGAAGCAATAACATTATATCATTCAAAGAAATTGTTGAATTTTCATTATTAAAAAGTGAAAATTGAATTACTTATTAAACTAGTAAGCCCCCCTAAGCTGAATAACTTGCTGATTCTAGGATATTGACGACTCATTTATAGTATAGATCAATGGTCGCCAAACTTATGAGCCTGTGAGCTAGAATAGCATTTATAAATCTTCTAGTGAGCTTCCAAGGAATATTAGACTGAAGAAAGTACGGTACGCAAAATGAAATTTTCACATTTTTATTGCCTATAAAGATACATTTCTAGTGTTGGAATCTACTCATCTCATAGCTAAAAGTATAAAAAAAGTTGTAATGTACATTTCAATGAGAGCAGTGGAACTCTTTTTGGTCATCAAGTATTTTCTTGATGTTTGGAGTGTACCTTGTAGCCGCCATTCTGATGCAGTTGTCCAAATGTTCATCAGTCAGTCTGTTCCTATATCGATTTTTTATAAATTTCATACTTTAAAAAGATGCTTCACACAAGTAAGTGAGCTTTTACCTCAATGGAACTTGAATAATAGTTGGATATTTTCCTTTTGGGGACTTGAGGCCAAATATTTCCAGTTGTAGAAAGTGATCTCAGAGACAGATCATTTTGAAAATCCTCAAATTCCATTTCATCTGAAGCCTGATCTGCACCAAAATGTTTTACTACACAAACTGAAAAATCTTCTGCATAGATATCTACAAAAGAGAGTTAATGAATTGTACCATATTTGTTATGCTTTTAAAATCTTGAAATCGTTGATCAAACTGTTGTTCAAGTCTGAAAGAATTGTAACGTATTCTTGGTTATTGCTGCGGTGATGTGGAGAATTTTTCTCGTCATTGATTTTCTTCATACTGGGAAAGTGTTCATATTCAAACTGGACGACATTCTTTTCTCACATCTCGAGCTTCTTGGAAAACGATTTTACAGTTGAAATCATTCCACCGATGTCCTTATCTTTCCCTTGAAGCTGAAAATTTGAATCATTCAACTTCTCATTTATATCTGTGAGAAATGTAACATTCTGTAGCCATGTCACTCAATGCATGGCTGCCAACCCAAGCATTTCTGTGAGCTACCAAAAACTACCCCACGAGCTATCGGTAGCTCGCGACCGACTTTTTGGCGACCACTGGTATAGACAATCAACATTCCAAACACAAATAATAATTCACTGAAGTGAAAAAATATCCACAGTATTTTCAAAGTTTTACATCAAATTTAATAGTACTCCATTTGAAAATCTAAAAATATTAAACAGATTAAACTGGAGCTTTAAAAAAATATTCCGATTTTCAATTTGAGAGTATCTCATATTATATAAAATGACGTGGCTCATTCCCTTAGAGTACATTAAAAATTATCGTTGTCCTTCCAATTATAGTTTTGTTTTTGTAGTCTATCATCCAAAGTTGCAAAGATTAGACCAAATAACTGATATTTAGTGAAAAAACATAATATTTTATGCTGTTAACATCAATGAACAAAAAGCCCTCATGCTATTAAAATTTGAAAAAAATCAATGTTATCATTTTTCCTGGACGAAGGAGTGTGCTAAGTTCGTTGGCCAACGAACTTGATCTATATACGAAATATACTAACTCTATCAACAAAAGAAAACTTTGAATGTATAATAAGAACGGTGGTTTGCTATGGTAGTGAAGCTTGGACTATCACAACCTAAACAGCAGGAGTCTTGGATTTGTTTGAGAGGAAAATCATAAGAATTTATGGACCGGTATGCGGGGATAGACAATGGCGCATACGTACCAATGCTGAGTTTACAGAACTTTATGCAGAGCCCCAGCTATAGACCAACATAAGATTGATGCGTTTCCGATGGGCAGAGCATGTGCAAGAAACGACGAGAGAGATAGAGAGAGAGGAACTTGATATGTAGAATTGCTCAATATGTGTTCAAACTTTGAAGCCGTTTAGTCAAAGATTTCATAAGTTATTGTTAAACATACGAAAGAAAATCAATCACTGACCTGGAACCTCGCTTCACTCGTTCAATATAACTCATTCGTTTGTTTGAAGTAATGTATGTAGTTATTTTTGGGTGTAATTTATTGCACTTTATTGATATTCTATACTATTGTTTCCTAATTCATGAATTTGGTTTCCAGCGAATCCGGGTCATCATGCTTTCTAAGACGGAAACCGATCTGGACGATGAAAGGTCTACCATTTTACAACAAATTTTATTATTTTTCTACAAAATATTGTTGATCGATGATATTCAGATTATTATTATTATTTTCTAGGTTACCATATAATATACACTTCCATTTTATTTAGAACGGATTTTATATACAACCAATTTTGCTCAATTTTAAATTAATAATTATTCAAACATGAATTCTGTATTTTTACAGATGAAAATCCCAATCTTGTTTTCAATAATTGATTTGAATTTCAACATGTTTTTAGAATTTGACAATTTTTTTAATTCCTCGGTACTACAGCAATGATAATAATTATATCTGTGTGAACCCCATGGCAATGTTTACTTGTACGTGAGCTTAGTCCCATAATATACTATATTATAATTATGATGTTGATGTTAGTAATAGGGAATGCATTTACATGTTGTGAGTGTGTTAGGGTTGATTATTGGAATAGATGTTATCATGGGTTAAATTGGGTTTGATTAAACCTACTTTCTTTGGATTTGTATTCATCTGGATTGGTGATATTCTAAAAAGGGTAATTCAGCTGTGATATAATACAACCTCCAATAGAAGAGAGCACTAGAGTCTAAAAGAAGAGATAAATGAGCGTTGGAGCATAATTCATTCTCTGTAAATATGATGATCTATCTATTAACTTCGTGAATGTATCATTGTAGCATAATCCTGTCTTCAATAACCTCCTAAGTCATTCAAAGCTTGACTCTGAACAAAGTCTACCTTTTAACCTGAAATATTTGTGAAATAAACTCTTGTCAATGAAAATGACTGATCATAACTAGAATAATAAGTGCAAAAATGATATTGATGGATTTAATCCATTCACTCAATAGAGTTGGCCTATATTATGCATATTGAGTGTAGAAAGTTTATCTATCCAAGATGTTCCACTTCTTCCAAATAATACACATTATAACGATTCATAAATTTACCATACAAAGATTATAGAACATCACTACTTATTTTATCAATGTGTTTCTTTTATATTTCAAGTCTCAAGTCATTACTATCCAGAGACTAATGGAATTGGTGCTAGAGATATGATTGTTTGTCTGTAACATGAAACTTATCAATGTAAATTTATTAAATTTTTCAATGTCAAGATGTGTTTTTGATAATCCTTCCCAATTTCTAAGTTTTCTTTGAGTTTAGAGTAAGTGACAATCAATATCACTTACAACTCAACTGGTATTTGCAAATCAAGTTGAGGATCAATATGATACTTGTTTATTCATTTAAAAATCTAGTTATTCAATTTAGAAAAGGTAGTGCAGTTTGCCCCAAATCAATTAAAAACAATCTCTTTAGCTACTGTTATTTAATGCTTTCATTTATCCATCTCGAATTACAAATTTGGTGAAGAAAGAACTTATTCTTTACTCGTGGAGGACCCTGACAGTTAAGCCTGTCTTAGTACAATATTATATCCAAGTAAACAGGCAAAACCTCTTGAGTTCATCAAAGCATAGAAACGTAACTATGTATTGTAACATAATCAAGGACAAAGCATTCTCCAATCCTACTTGATTCACTATCCTGTTATATTCATCATATCTGAAGTAGATGAACTTTGAAATGTTCTGCCTCTATGACACATCTCATGTAATGGACATATTTCCACATCACCAATAGCAAAGTGTTTCTGTGTTTTATCTTCGACAGAGTAGTTTCTGCTCAAATGACGCGCCACAATTCTCAAACTTCTCACCATGAAATTCAGTCCATAAATAATTAACTTATAGTAAACAATTATAACAATGGTGTATGGGTTTATTAAAATCATGACTTCAGAAGATTCAAAATCACTATAATATAATTATTAATCATAACACGGTACCTTTACTCCTGAACAACATAATTTTATCAAGTAACTTGGTCCAGTCTCACTTAGCAATATCCCTTACTATATAAATAATCTATTGTCTTTATTATTTACAATATGGTACGATACCTGATTGCTTTTCTTTTCAAAGACACTTTTATCGATTCTCTACAATTTACATAACAATGCTCTGAATAAATTAATATTCTATTTACAAATTACAAAAGAATTTACATCTTGAAGAGTTGATAACCTAAGAGTTTGATCGATTTGAGTAAATTTTCGGGAATAGTGTACAGTACACATAAAGGGAACAAGTATATATACAGTATTAACATGTAAAAATTAACTGCAAATCAGTAGAAAACAAAGCTAAACACGTGCTATTTAATTAATTAATTTAATTTCATTAAAAATTGTCTAATGTATGAATCGACAAAACCTACAATATTGATTTCTTGAAAGTACTAAATGTTTTTTGGTTATACAGAATATGAGTGATAGAGTGAATCTCTAACGTAGATAGAAATTGTGCAATTTGATCCGAATTCAGTAATATTATTATTGCTTATTCATTCATATTAATGAATTCCAATCAGTATGCTACACATTACACATCCTAAATTTGTCTTCAAGACATCATCAAATTTTGTCTTTGAATGAATCTTCCCTTATTTTGTTCCACATACAGTAATAAGAAAAATAGCAATAATTAACAAAATAAAATAATTTTCCCGAAAGCTAATAGGTGATCAATATAAAGTAAAAATATCAATAAAAATAATTATGACTAATAGAATATATTATTAGGAAACAGAGATCGAGGTTTCAAATCAGTACAGTAATGATATTGAAGAATACTGTTGACAGTGAAAAGCTCTACTAACAAAATCAGTGCTTTTCAATCATGGAGAAGTTCCACAATATCAATCGGTATTCAACGAACAGTTTTAATTCATTGAATCTATCAAAATATTAATTATTTGAATCATTTTAAATAAATCTTCTTTGTTTTCAGACTACTAATTACATTTTCTATCGCTCTAAGTCTAAATTTTGGAGAAGAGGTAGTTGAAATAGTAGTTTAATACAGTCTTGAGGGAATTAAGTATATACTGTATGCATACAACCGTTATCTACAATATAATTTGTAAAGAATCTATTCTTCTATCATGTAATATTACGAACTAAATGAGGAAATATATGATGTTAATTTCAAGTAAGATTCAAAAGCTACTTTCAATAATTGTGGGTCATGATCTACAATAATCTAATAGGCTATTGCTCTGAATATTGGATGATTCGTACACCTATTCCAGTGTGATTTAAATATTTGTTAGCATTATAACTTTGGTAAAAGACTTTGAATTTGTACATGATTTATAATGCAGGGCCTCTAATATATCTATTTACATTTTGTTCAAAGATTACTATTTACATAATTCTACACTTCCACAAGCCATTAAAATATTACTTCTAGGCTTATTGCTTATTCAAAAAACTATTTCATCGATTTGATATACAAATAATTAATACTTCTACTCGAATAAGGATAAATCACGAATGCAAATTTGAAAATTTGAGTCGAACTAGGGAATAAAGAGTTTGAGGCAGCTCCTTAATAAATATTATTGTAAGCTCCAGGTGGCAGGAAAACAGCAAGGAGGGCCTGCAATCATACAGAAATATTATTTATTTCATGAAATTGGGATGAAAAGAAGTTTTGGACTGTAGTCTGTTTCTTTGTCCTTAAGTTGATTGTAACTGATAAATAAATAAATAAATACTGATATATTATATTCAATAGTATGAATCAAAATACAATAAATACTAATAAACTCGGAATCGAACTAAAAGCTGTAGATCCACTGATCCACTTATTTCCATGCACAAACCTAAAGCTCATTTTGACAGCAGCCACAAGAAAACGTGTTTCTTCATTTTTAAAAACTACTATTCATTTAGGTAGCTCAATGCTCATTCATGACTGATTGATATTAATGTATTTATAAATATAATTTATGATTTGGAATGATATACCCTTACCTTGGTCTATCCACGTCTTTGATCACTTCAATATTCTTATTGTGTATTATATCACATCCAGTCACTTATCTCACTCTACATCTGGAAAAATTGCAAGAATAATTTTAAAATATCATAGTAAGGATTTTCCATCAACACTAGTTATTTTTGTTATGTATAAAAGTGAAGTGCAGTACCTATAATAATCCTGTGAATGAGATGCTGAAGTCAGCAATTCATGACCTAATTTTGTGAATTTATTCTTTCAAGTGGTAGCCGTGTATATTGGAACTGTTTTCCTTCTACATATAATTTTACATCTGCCTTTTAAAATTGAAGCAAAAATCTAGGAAGGTAATCCCCTCAGTTGATAGAGGTACCGTACTTAGGTACTAGGCTAGTCTATTTTAGAATTCCATTCTCAATTACTGATAACTTTATTTTAATTTAGAACAAAATACAACCATCGAGCATGAAAAAGCAATACTCAAATTTTGAGTAGCCTACTGAGTGCAATCTATGGAAAAAGTTGGATAGGCCTAATTAAGAAAGGAAATGATAAATTTCAAGATTTTGTACCTGTGATGCTTTTGAATAAAATTAGTACTATAGTGATTTCCACGCTATAATGACAGCATTTGTTTAACATTGGCGTTGGCCATCTTTTCCTATCATACCACAAAGCAGATAGCGCAATCCTATCATAGCTCCACAACGTTGCCAGATCGTATTTCAACGATGTAGAAATATAATTAACAAAATATTTAATTTCAATTATAAAAAATTATTATTAAATCATTGAAAAATCAATTTTTCTTGATGAATAAAATATTTAAACATGACTAATTTTAACAATCAATTCATTCAATTCAACACAAAATAAATCAAAAACGGAAACAAGTCAGAAACAAAACAGAAATCAGAAACAGAAACAAGAATTAACAGTTTAATAAATAGAATATATCAGTATCAGCTATTTTCTGTAGAAGGCATTGGCAAGGCAGAAAATCGGCAACATTGTTCTCCTACCTTTCCTCAATGCAATTATAACGTGGACCTCACTATACCACATGAGTCTTCTACTCCACTTAGACCACTTGTTAACCAATTCAGGAGCTTTTGCCATTTATAATAATATTATTCATTATAAGTTGAAAAACCGCATTGCAGTGGTTGAAACCCCTTCTGTAGCAGTAGGTTAATCAGTGTGCTCTCATTATTATAATCCAATATCCTACTCATCCACTCATTATACCCAATCACATTATTCACAAACTTTGAGCTCATTATTTTGTGTCAATCTCCCTTAGCAGAGGAAGGAAAAACTTGATTAATGATTTGAGTGAGTCTTAAAATGAAAAATTTGAAATCTTACGATGCGTATTGCGGAATTTCGTCGGCAGTTGTGAACGTTTTCTGTTTTAGGAAAAGGCAAATTTCTTTGAAGGTGGGTCTCTGGCTCTGATCTCTCCTCCAGCAGGCACAAACAAGCTCATATACATCGGGAGAGCAGAGACTCGGTTTTGATAGTAGAACCTGCAAAACATATTCCTATTACTGATCTGCAATACCAAACAAACTTCAAACATAAACTAGAGACCTTGCTTCCTTTTAATATAGGTATTCAGTAATACCATAGCCATCTCTAGATAATGGACAACTAGATATAGATGTGGTTATGCTTTGAATTCTACGGATGGAATTACTGCATGTATGATATACAGCTCATTTATTCAAATGTCAATGTGTAAGATAAAATAATAGTTGTTAAATATGAATAGTAGTTGATAGCAATTAATAACGAATTCATTAAATATTATTAATAACATTATAAGAACTCAATAGGCGCAATTGCGTCAATATGTCTACCGTAATCAAATTTTTCACCGGCTTCTTTAATTATCAGTATTTTATCTACTATCAAGTCAAAATGATATTTCCATCACCACCATTCAGTTTTGAAGGTTTTTCAAAATACAAATATGTAGCAGCACCATAAAGAGCCAATAACTTTTGTTTTCGTTGAAGCTATTTGATTTGTTTCAGTACATTTTTAATTATAGTGACTTATTATATGCCCGGTTTCACCAATCTTCAAGTTTGAACATCATCAAGCCGGATACGCTCTACAAAAGTATATTCACTCTGGAATTATCGATAGTAACTATCGCCATAAAAATCATAATATATGTTCCAGTAGACTGATTGAAAAGCGTTCCTGATTAAAAAGTATAATAGTTGTGTGGAAGAAACTAAATTACCTAAACATAATATTGATAATATTTTCTATAATCACAAACGTATAGATATCATTTTAAAAATACTCACCTGTAGTTCACCACCGTAGTACAGATTTTCAGCATTTTGTATGACTTGATCATTGGTCATATGTGGGAATGGCTTCTGTCTTGCTAGGCTCAAAATCTCCCATACTGTCACACCGAATGCCCACACACTGCTTGCGCATGTATATCGGTCCTAAAACAATCAACAGTTTCATAATTATACAATTCTCACATGAATTAAAACATCCTAATACTTTCTCAAGATACAGAATTGAATAGAATACCTATTAGTATTCAGAGTTCAGAGAGCTCAAAAAATTTGTCATAGACGGTTCTGTGCTTACAAAAAAAACAATTATTTTCCATACAAATGATACCCAATAAAAACGTGCTTCGATCAATATTATTTGCTTGAAATGATGAAAAGTCCACAAAAACACAAGAGTATTAAGGTGATATATGAACTCTAATTCAATTTTTTTTTAGAAAAAATGTTTTGATCAATCTTAGAAACTTATCTCAAGTTCCAATGACTTTGTGCCGGTTGCACAAAAGCTAGTTGAATTTTAATCGTGTTTAATTCAACGAGAACCAATCAGAGAAGGCTTTTTCGAAGAGAAGGCTCCTCTGATTGGTTCTCGTGAAATCAATAATAAAAAACCGGCTTTTGTGCAACCAGGCCTTATACTATTGCAAAGGAATTATCAATACCGTTTACAAAAGGTAGAATATTCGACCAATAACGTATCCTGCAAGTTACAGTATTATATCAGGCGCGGATCCAGGGGTCATCACTCTGAAAGTGGGGGGGCGATAGCCCCCCCAACTTTCAGAGTGATGATTGAAAAATCTACAGTTACTCAAGTCCAGTCAATATAGACATGAAAAAGGAGGTGTGCTTGCATTTTATATTGTAGTTCTGATTTTTCAATATATTGTTTGGATACATAAAAGAAGTCCAGAACCAATTATTATTTCATGCAAAATGTCCTTGTGCTAGATACACGATGGCCCAAAAACCTCTTATTTTTGGTTCATTTTCCAGTTTCCAGTTATTTCCGCCCAATCCTGACACAAAAATTCGTTTTCACCTTTTTTTTAGATCATGAAATTTTTAACTACTCTAATTCTCCATTGTCATCACAATAAGATTTCGCACCATGAATAAGCTCATTAGATCATATTCTATGAGAATCACCCGTTAGATGCTCTTAAATAATTTAGTGGAGAGGCGCGCATAAGGACACCTCAAGGATCAAAATTTCAAACACTCATAACTTTTGACACCATGATCAGATTTCAATTACCACAGCTCATTCTTATCTGATCGTCAAGACGGTTCAAAATCATGCATCATAAGTCGAATTCGATCGAAAAATATAAACTTCATCCCTGAGTGTAGTTTAACCAGTACTTCAATACACAAAGAAATTACCAATAATTCAGAGCTATATGTATCTCGGTAACACATTATTATAAAGAGTGATTTGATATTGAATTTGAATTTTTTCTCCTTTTTAGTAGCTGTAAATGGAAGAAGATGATGGTAATGTAAAATTCAATCATTTTAAAAAATCAAGAATACTTATCAAGAAAATCGAAAATACTTTCCTCATATTAACGGTCTATGAAGTTCTATGATAAAGTGATTAAAAATGAATTTCAGGCAATTGAGCTCGTAGAGGATGGAATAGTCTACAATTTGGAATTAATCATGAGTTTCTATGATGTAATAGACTCTTGATAAACAGAAAAGCCGCGAAAAAAATGAGAAACTGAAATCGCTATTTTTAAAATCGGCTGTAACTTTCTAATGATATACAGTACTGGAATCGAAAGTATTCTCCATTGTAGTGGAAAAAGAAAATATACTTTTCGACATCCACATTTTGAAATTTTGTCCGAGGTATTTCATAAGATAAGCAGCTTTGAATATGGAAATTGGTCATTTTTTTGTGAATTGAAATACTGGTTGAAGTACACTCAAGGATGAATTGTCTATTTTCTTATCGAATTTGACTTATGATGCATGATTTTGAACCGCCTTGACGTACCTAGAAGAATGAACTGTGGTACAATGAAATTCGATTATTGTGTCAAAAGTTATGATTGTTTGAAATTTTTATTCTTGAGGTGTCCTTAGGCGCGCCTCTCCACTAAATTAAGAGCATCTAACGGGTGGTTCTCATAGAACATGATCTAACGAACATGGTGCGAAATCTGCATGTGACGACAATAGAGTTGCTGATGATGATTGAAGCTGAAACTTGGATGTTTTCTAAAATACAAGGATCATTATTGAAATCCATATGAGATAGAGCGCTCTACCTGTAGAGCACAAAATTACGCTCAGAGTATTCTTGAATTATAAATTTAAATGTTAACAATCGGAAGATATTGTGGATCAAAAACTAAAATCATAGAAATTGATTTTTTCCTAAAAGTTTACTCATTTTTGTAAAATTGTAACTCACTACTCATTGAAGATATAAAGTTCCGAATGATCTCATTTTATTAGGAATTTAATAATCTAAATAAAAGGCGAGAGCTAATTTTTCTGATCGAATACAGGATTTGGCGGAAATAACTAAAAACTGGAAAACGAATCTAAAATACGAGGTTTATGGGTCACTCTGTATCTAGCAGAAAGGGAAATTTCCATGAAATACTTGGTTCTGGATTTCTCTAACAATATATCCAAACAATATATTAAAAAATCAGAACTACAATATAAAATGCAAGCATCAATGTTTTTTAGTGACTGGACCATGGATAGTATCATGACCTTGGCAGGCATTTAAATGAACTAATTCAAAAATATCCAATCAACTTCAACAAATAAAGCTCTCAAATGCTGTTGTATTAAAATGCTGATTATAAACTTCAAAAATCGCCTTCCCCCCCCCCCAGGTCAGGGTCCTGGATCCGCGCCTGTATTATATCTACAACTAGCCTTCCCGGTGAACTTCGCACCGCCAAATAGTTAATGCATCTCATGACTAACTTTAGCTGGATGCACACCTGAGGAGGCGCGATGCGGCATTTTGCATCCAGGTGGAAGAACTCACACACACTGAATCGGGCATGAAATGGAACGGTGTGATAAGGCAATCTCCATAAGATCAACACTTTGTATCACCAAGCCGCGCCTCCTCAGGTGTGCTTAGCCTTAGCTTAAACTGATGCATCGCTATATTTATATGAAAATTATCCAACAACCAGTATTTACATTTATATCTCAATATGGACTTCCTTTGTGCTTAGTTATATATTTATTTTATAATAATTTACTAAAAATCAATTTACTCTAAACATCGAATACAATACAGTTATTCGAAACAGAGCAATGTCTTCAGAGCATGTGAGTTTTTATTTGCTGAATACATTAGGGTTTGCTGATGACTATCAAAATTGTCATTTTGTTCCATTCTATGAATACTTAGCCAGAATGCAACTCCTCACGCATGACAATAAAAATTGAATCAAACTCAAATTTTCGATAAATCAGTCTGACCTCTTAAGAGAAATCTTCTGCTGCTTCCATACAAACTGGAAGCATGACAAATGATTGAAAACTTGATGTAATCAAATCTTGAAGAATTTAAAATTGATCTATAACCACCCTCGGTTAAGCAAGAATCTATATGCAAAATTTCAAGTTAATCAGTCCAGTAGTTCTGACGTGATAATGCGTCAAACATAATTTCCCTATAATTTACACATGTATAGGCTACATTTATAATCCAGTTCTTTCCTTTATTATAGTATAGAAGATGATACATGGATGGATGATCATTGTTATTTTACTAAAAGATAGAATAAGTTGAATAGTTTCCCTTTCAGAGGGAGTTTTGACAACCCACAAAACTCATTTTTCATTTGAAGATATAACGAAAAGGTGCATATGACCTTATTTTTTTGCTCAGCTTGCCAAAATACCCCTCATTCCAATATTAAAATTTTCGACTGACTGTACAGTGAGTCAGTCATTCTATCAGGGCACGAATAATTTTGAAATTTTAATTAAATAAAAATGGAAGAATATAATTTATTTATGTAAATAACAACACCTTCATTCAAAGACATATTAACTGCACGCGTTTTCATATTGCCGATACAGCATTGATGAAACTGTAAACGTTTATTTGGCACTTTGTCTCAAAAATTTCTAGCTGAAAAATTAATAATCCATGCCACGTGTAGGACTAAACAGTGCATCAGGAAAACGAAGTTTCAAAACTATGTTTTTCAGATAGAAAGCAATATAGAAACAGATGTTCCTTTTTTAATTTCGACCATATGATTTGGTGATTTTTTAATGAAATCGAATGTACCATTAATGAAATTTAAACATTAATTTTGAAAAATCTAGAAGGAAAATTGAAATTTAGGCTTCCAGGTGCACGAGATTGATATTTTTAGAATCTATGTGCAAAATTTTGAGATCCAAATCATTCCCGTTTTTCCGGTATGCAATCCACAAGTTGACATGTTTTGATGCGAACTAACGAACACACGAACAAACACAACCCTACTCTCTCTTATTATATAGAAATAATTAATAAAAAACAAATCAATTCCATACAGTCATGTTTTCCAAGTGTCCAATGTTCAATGCTCAATCTGTGTTATGCCATTGCCAGTATGATAATTCTAAAAACGTGTCAGTGGTAACAACGTCACAAGTAAGATTTAAGTACCAAAAGGTGGAACGCGAGTGGTGCGATATGAATGCCATAATGTTGACTTGAGACTTTTGTACCGCAATGGGAAATTCATCACAGATGATACTAATGTTATAAGTCAACTTAAGACGTTTGTACCATCCTGTGAAATTCCTTTATATGATGATGTGAGATGTGACTAAAATACCATCATCAATAACTCAGGTAATATTCATAGTAGACTTAAGCCGTTTGTACCATCTGAAAGCAAATTTTTTTCTACATTTATCTATTGACATAACTCATTTTGACCAAAAATTGACTTAACACCTTTGTACTGCTGATCAGAGATATATCTCGGTAACACATTATTATAAAAAAGGATTTGATATTGAATTTGAATTTTTTCTCCTTTTTAGTTGGTGAAAATGGAAGAATGTGATCGTAATGTAAAATTCAATCATTATAAAAAATCAAGAAATCGAAAATACTTTCCTCATATTAACGGTCTAGGAAGTTCTATGATAAAGTGATTAAAAATGAATTTCAGGCAATTGAGCTCGTAGAGGATGGAATAATCTACAATTTGGAATCAATCATGAGTTTCTATGATGTAATAGACTCTTGATAAACAGAAAAGCCGCGAAAAAAATGAGAAACTGAAATCGCTATTTTTAAAATCGGCTGTAACTTTCTAATGATATACAGTACTGGAATCGAAAGTATTCTCCATTGTAGTGGAAAAAGAAAATATACTTTTCGACATCCACATTTTGAAATTCTGTCCTAGGTATTTCACAAGATGGTGCGTAATCTGCATGTGACGACAATTATAGAGTTGCTGATGATGATTGAAGCTGAAACTTGGATGTTTTCTAAAATACAAGAATCATTGTTGTCAGGTTTACCTGGAAATCCATATGAGATAGAGCGCTCTACCTGTAGAGCACAAAATTACGCTCAGAGTAATCTTGAATTATACATTTAAATGTTAACAATCGGAAGATATTGTGGATCAAAAACTAAAATCATAGAAATTGATTTTTCTTAAAAGTTTACTTATTTTTGTAAAATTGTAACTCACTACTCATTGAAGATATAAAGTTCCGAATGATCTCATTTTATTAGGAATTTCATAATCTAAATAAAAGGCGAGAGCTAATTTTTCTGATCGATTACAGGATTTGGCGGAAATAACTAAAAACTGGAAAACGAATCTAAAATACGAGGTTTATGGGTCACTCTGTATCTAGCAGAAAGGGAAATTTCCATGAAATACTTGGTTCTGGATTTCTCTAACAATATATCCAAACAATATATTAAAAAATCAGAACTACAATATATAATGCAAGCATCAATGTTTTTTAGTGACTGGACCATGGATAGTATCATGACCTTGGCAGGCATTTAAATGAACTAATTCAAAAATATCCAATCAACTTCAACAAATAAAGCTCTCAAATGCTGTTGTATTAAAATGCTGATTAAAAACTTCAAAAATCGCCTCCCCCCCAGGTCAGGGTCCTGGATCCGCGCCTGTATTATATCTACAACTAGCCTTCCCGGTGAACTTCGTACCGCCAAATAGTTAATGCATCTCATGACAAACTTTAGCTGGATGCACACCTGAGGAGGCGCGATGCGGCATTTTGCATCCAGGTGGAAGAACTCACACACACTGAATCGGGCATGAAATGGAACGGTGTGATAAGGCAATCTCCATAAGATCAACACTTTGTATCACCAAGCCTCGCCTCCTCAGGTGTGCTTAGCCTTAGCTTAATCTGATGCATCGCTATATTTATATGAAAATTATCCAACAACCAGTATTTACATTTATATCTCAATATGGACTTCCTTTGTGCTTAGTTATATATTTATTTTATAATAATTTACTAAAAATCAATTTACTCTAAACATCGAATACAATACAGTTATTCGAAACAGAGCAATGTCTTCAGAGCATGTAAGTCTTTAACCTGAGGCCTGAAGGCCTGGCGTTTAGAATAAAATACATGGGCAGTAATGGAGCAGCACACGCTCTTGTCTACTATCTACCGACGGCTGTTAGATGACGCAATGATTATAACAGCTGATTTTTATTTCTGTGTGTGGCCAGCTCACAAATCTTCTCCCATAAGGATTACATGTAAACTTCGAAGGACCGTAGGAAAAAGTCCTGAAGTCGAATTATAAATTTGATAGGCCATAAACCTGGTCCTGAACATAATAACGAACAAAACTAAATAAAATCATCAAATTCGGTACACACATAAAAAAGTTATTGAACGTCAAAATTTGAGGCTCGATTTTAATTTAAATGGATAGTCTCCATCTTATTGAAAGGTTCCCATAAATATGACTCACTCTGTTCCACATGGAACCAACATTTCAATTTTTTAAATATAAGAGGAACTGGTTGGCTGGGAAAATATCGTTTAACTTGGTCTATTTTGAAATATTGTTGATACTTTACACACTCTGCTGATTATTCATTGTTCAAACTAATTATGTTGGCATTGTGGATTCATTTGTTATCGTTCTTATTAGCATACGGTCTATTCTAATGAAATTCACCCAAAAGAGGTAAATTAATGTGGAAAAAATCGATGAATACTGAGTTGTATGATTGCTTCCGGTATACACACCAATAGAATGCTCTCCCAGGGAAGCCATCTTATTGGTGCAGATGGCCTTCCACCGATCTCACTATAGTCGTCCTTATATTTCGAATTACACATTGCTATGTCGGCTATTTTTACATCTAGATTTCTTCCCACTAAACAATTCCTGGAATCAAAGGACAAAATTCATCGTTACACAAATACAAATTACAACATAAGCTCATAGAGCAATTTTATGAGAGCTGGGAAAAATATATATCGACGACAGTTGATGTTGATAGGCCTACTCGATGAAGGCGATTCGCTAATTCACTATTCGCTTAAATTATCACTCTTATTTTACTCTTGTAACATGAATAATTATCATTGATATGGCATTTACTATTAATATTTTATTTTTCTATCAAATAGTATCAAGTTCACTTCATGTAAGAAGGCATTTTGTGGGTATCTTAAAACAATATTGTGTGAATAAATTTGAGATAGAACATTGATTTCTTTCTCCCATCTTGGCTAATATGAAAAAATACATCTTATTTGAAAAATGATACACACCTTGCAGCTAAATCCTTGTGTACTAAATTTTTAGACTCTAAATACTTCATTCCTGAAGCCACTTGAGAAGCCATACTCATCAAAGAACTAGTCCTGTAATAGAAATAAGAATAAATAATTAGACTTTCTTGAAATAATAAGCATCATATTATAAATCTTTCCAAAAAAGTTTGTATCAATATGAAGTATTGGAAAATTATGTATAAATGTGCATGAAATGCAATATTCGTGCTGTTTCAATATTTTCAATTACGGTATTTGATTTTATATTAAAAAGAAAATTGATTTTCTTTTTCTATTGAATATTTGTGATTTACTCTCTTCCACTCACCCCCTTCTCTGAGCAGATCAATAAATAGGTAAATTATTCTCTGCAAATTATTCACAATAACTATTTATTTGAGATAGTTATCAATGTGAAGTCAAATCAAATCAAATTTTATTTCCATTTAAAATACAGTTTACAAACATAAATATAAATGACATTTTATGGAAAGATTAGCATCCGCAAAGAAAGAATCTGAGCGCGGATGCGAGTTATTGTGCTATTTCATGAAACTAAAAAGAAATATAATTATAATACTATTCTAAAAACAATAACAAAAAATACAATATTACTAAAAATTTCTTATAATTGACACATTACTAAACATGAGTAAAAAAGAAACCTATTGAAAAATTTCTCCCGATACAGCAATTTTTAATGCTATTATTTATGCTCTATTTTGTGTGATTTTTTCTGTTTTGATTATTACTATTAGTTTTTTACTATTGAAAGAGAGTGGAGGGCTGCTGCCATATAGAAGGACCTGCTTACGAGCAGAAAACTACAGAGAGAGATAAGTTTTTTATGTTTTATTATTACCATTTAGTTAGATTTATTACTATTTCGATTTGTTTTTTTATCACTATTTTTATTATTATTGTGGTTTTTTGTATGATTATTTCTGTTTGGGGTAACAACTATTTTTAAGATCATCAAAAAGATTCCAGTATATAACTATTTTCCCTCAACCAGTGATCTATTTCTATAGAATAATGTTTTTGCAGCTGATTTCTACGATCCTCGCTGGAATCAGGAGCATAACTTTATCAATTTTGTATTTGAATTGTTGCCTGCATACATTTAGATCCATCCTAACCTGATTTATGGTCATTGTTCTTAGGTTGTATGGTGTGTCTCTCATGTTGAGCCTCAAATTACCTACATTTATTTATATATTGAATCAAATTTTTAAAATACAATTCTTTAATAGTGAGCACTCCCAATTCTCTAAGTATTATAAAGAGTGATTTGATATTGAATTTGAATTTTTTCTCCTTTTTAGTAGCTGTAAATGGAAGAAGATGATGGTAATGTAAAATTCAATCATTTTAAAAAATCAAGAATACTTATCAAGAAAATCGAAAATACTTTCCTCATATTAACGGTCTATGAAGTTCTATGATAAAGTGATTAAAAATGAATTTCAGGCAATTGAGCTCGTAGAGGATGGAATAGTCTACAATTTGGAATTAATCATGAGTTTCTATGATGTAATAGACTCTTGATAAACAGAAAAGCCGCGAAAAAAATGAGAAACTGAAATCGCTATTTTTAAAATCGGCTGTAACTTTCTAATGATATACAGTACTGGAATCGAAAGTATTCTCCATTGTAGTGGAAAAAGAAAATATACTTTTCGACATCCACATTTTGAAATTTTGTCCGAGGTATTTCATAAGATAAGCAGCTTTGAATATGGAAATTGGTCATTTTTTTGTGAATTGAAATACTGGTTGAAGTACACTCAAGGATGAATTGTCTATTTCTTATCGAATTTGACTTATGATGCATGATTTTGAACCGCCTTGACGTACCTAGAAGAATGAACTGTGGTACAATGAAATTCGATTATTGTGTCAAAAGTTATGATTGTTTGAAATTTTTATTCTTGAGGTGTCCTTAGGCGCGCCTCTCCACTAAATTAAGAGCATCTAACGGGTGGTTCTCATAGAACATGATCTAACGAACATGGTGCGAAATCTGCATGTGACGACAATAGAGTTGCTGATGATGATTGAAGCTGAAACTTGGATGTTTTCTAAAATACAAGGATCATTATTGAAATCCATATGAGATAGAGCGCTCTACCTGTAGAGCACAAAATTACGCTCAGAGTATTCTTGAATTATAAATTTAAATGTTAACAATCGGAAGATATTGTGGATCAAAAACTAAAATCATAGAAATTGATTTTTTCCTAAAAGTTTACTCATTTTTGTAAAATTGTAACTCACTACTCATTGAAGATATAAAGTTCCGAATGATCTCATTTTATTAGGAATTTAATAATCTAAATAAAAGGCGAGAGCTAATTTTTCTGATCGAATACAGGATTTGGCGGAAATAACTAAAAACTGGAAAACGAATCTAAAATACGAGGTTTATGGGTCACTCTGTATCTAGCAGAAAGGGAAATTTCCATGAAATACTTGGTTCTGGATTTCTCTAACAATATATCCAAACAATATATTAAAAAATCAGAACTACAATATAAAATGCAAGCATCAATGTTTTTTAGTGACTGGACCATGGATAGTATCATGACCTTGGCAGGCATTTAAATGAACTAATTCAAAAATATCCAATCAACTTCAACAAATAAAGCTCTCAAATGCTGTTGTATTAAAATGCTGATTATAAACTTCAAAAATCGCCTTCCCCCCCCCCCAGGTCAGGGTCCTGGATCCGCGCCTGTATTATATCTACAACTAGCCTTCCCGGTGAACTTCGCACCGCCAAATAGTTAATGCATCTCATGACTAACTTTAGCTGGATGCACACCTGAGGAGGCGCGATGCGGCATTTTGCATCCAGGTGGAAGAACTCACACACACTGAATCGGGCATGAAATGGAACGGTGTGATAAGGCAATCTCCATAAGATCAACACTTTGTATCACCAAGCCGCGCCTCCTCAGGTGTGCTTAGCCTTAGCTTAAACTGATGCATCGCTATATTTATATGAAAATTATCCAACAACCAGTATTTACATTTATATCTCAATATGGACTTCCTTTGTGCTTAGTTATATATTTATTTTATAATAATTTACTAAAAATCAATTTACTCTAAACATCGAATACAATACAGTTATTCGAAACAGAGCAATGTCTTCAGAGCATGTAAGTCTTTAACCTGAGGCCTGAAGGCCTGGCGTTTAGAATAAAATACATGGGCAGTAATGGAGCAGCACACGCTCTTGTCTACTATCTACCGACGGCTGTTAGATGACGCAATGATTATAACAGCTGATTTTTATTTCTGTGTGTGGCCAGCTCACAAATCTTCTCCCATAAGGATTACATGTAAACTTCGAAGGACCGTAGGAAAAAGTCCTGAAGTCGAATTATAAATTTGATAGGCCATAAACCTGGTCCTGAACATAATAACGAACAAAACTAAATAAAATCATCAAATTCGGTACACACATAAAAAAGTTATTGAACGTCAAAATTTGAGGCTCGATTTTAATTTAAATGGATAGTCTCCATCTTATTGAAAGGTTCCCATAAATATGACTCACTCTGTTCCACATGGAACCAACATTTCAATTTTTTAAATATAAGAGGAACTGGTTGGCTGGGAAAATATCGTTTAACTTGGTCTATTTTGAAATATTGTTGATACTTTACACACTCTGCTGATTATTCATTGTTCAAACTAATTATGTTGGCATTGTGGATTCATTTGTTATCGTTCTTATTAGCATACGGTCTATTCTAATGAAATTCACCCAAAAGAGGTAAATTAATGTGGAAAAAATCGATGAATACTGAGTTGTATGATTGCTTCCGGTATACACACCAATAGAATGCTCTCCCAGGGAAGCCATCTTATTGGTGCAGATGGCCTTCCACCGATCTCACTATAGTCGTCCTTATATTTCGAATTACACATTGCTATGTCGGCTATTTTTACATCTAGATTTCTTCCCACTAAACAATTCCTGGAATCAAAGGACAAAATTCATCGTTACACAAATACAAATTACAACATAAGCTCATAGAGCAATTTTATGAGAGCTGGGAAAAATATATATCGATGACAGTTGATGTTGATAGGCCTACTCGATGAAGGCGATTCGCTAATTCACTATTCGCTTAAATTATCACTCTTATTTTACTCTTGTAACATGAATAATTATCATTGATATGGCATTTACTATTAATATTTTATTTTTCTATCAAATAGTATCAAGTTCACTTCATGTAAGAAGGCATTTTGTGGGTATCTTAAAACAATATTGTGTGAATAAATTTGAGATAGAACATTGATTTCTTTCTCCCATCTTGGCTAATATGAAAAAATACATCTTATTTGAAAAATGATACACACCTTGCAGCTAAATCCTTGTGTACTAAATTTTTAGACTCTAAATACTTCATTCCTGAAGCCACTTGAGAAGCCATACTCATCAAAGAACTAGTCCTGTAATAGAAATAAGAATAAATAATTAGACTTTCTTGAATAATAAGCATCATATTATAAATCTTTCCAAAAAAGTTTGTATCAATATGAAGTATTGGAAAATTATGTATAAATGTGCATGAAATGCAATATTCGTGCTGTTTCAATATTTTCAATTACGGTATTTGATTTTATATTAAAAAGAAAATTGATTTTCTTTTTCTATTGAATATTTGTGATTTACTCTCTTCCACTCAACCCCTTCTCTGAGCAGATCAATAAATAGGTAAATTATTCTCTGCAAATTATTCACAATAACTATTTATTTGAGATAGTTATCAATGTGAAGTCAAATCAAATAAAATTTTATTTCCATTTAAAATACAGTTTACAAACATGAATATAAATTACATTTTATGGAAAGATTAGCATCCGCAAAGAAAGAATCTGAGCGCGGTTGCGAGTTATTGTTTTATTTCATGAAACTAAAAAGAAATATAATTATAATACTATTCTAAAAACAAAAACAAAAAAATACAATATTACTAAAAATTTCTTATAATTGACACATTACTAAACATGAGTAAAAAAGAAACCTATTGAAAAATTTCTCCCGATACAGCAATTTTTAATGCTATTATTTATGCTCTATTTTGTGTCATTTTTTCTGTTTTGATTATTACTATTAGTTTTTTACTATTAGAAGAGAGTGGAGGGCTGCTGCCATATAGAAGGACCTGCTTACGAGCAGAAAACTACAGAGAGAGAGATTAGTTTTTTATGTTTTATTATTACCATTTAGTTAGATTTATTACTATTTCGATTTGTTATTTTTTATTACTATTTTTATTATTATTATGGTTTTTTGTATGATTATTTGTTTTGGGGTAAACAACTATTTTTCAAGATCATCAAAAAGGTTCCAGTATATCACCATCTTCCCTCAACCAGTGATCTATTTCTTTAGAATAATATTTTTTGCAGCTGATTTCTACGATCCTCGCTGGAATCAGGAGCATAACTTTATCAATTTTGTATTTGAATTGTTGCCTACATACATTTAGATCCATCCTAACCTGATTTATGGTCATTGTTCTTAGGTTGTATGGTGTGTCTCTCATGTTGAGCCTCAAATTACCTACATTTATTTATATATTGAATCAAATTTTTAAAATACAATTCTTTAATAGTGAGCACTCCCAATTCTCTAAGTATTGGAAATGTATATATAAATGTATTATTCACATGCAGTGGAATATACAACATGAAATGCATTATTCACATGCACGTTCAATACCTAATTATTGTAATTTTGTTTTTCTATCAGTCCACTATACCCCAATCTTCCGTATCTCTGAATAGACGAATAAGTAGATAGGTGAACTATTCTTGAAATATATTCATAATAACTAATTATTTGTAATATTTTTTTAAACAATCATACACAATTTATTTTTTAAACAATCATACACCATTTATTTTTTCAAACATACACAATCTATTCATTTATTTCATTTAAAATACGTAGATACACAGATAAAATACAAAATACGCAGTTTTAAATCCTGCCAAAAATAAAAATGATTCTTTCATTTAATTTGTTATTGTTTATACTGACGTTAACGAGTGTTGAGAATTGAGCAGCTGCACAAGATCGCCGAGATCGGCGGGGAACTCGAAGACGGCCCAGGGCGGCTGTTCGGCCGTGCACACGCCCAGTGTGCGCACTATGTTCGGGTCGTTGAGGCCGCACAGCAGCCGCAGTTCGCGCACACAGTTGCCTCGCATGCTGCGCACACACACGCGCTCCCCCTCAACACCCTGGAGCACGTCCCCTTCCACGTCACACACCTGTGCCTGTGTCAAACAAACACAAATACAAATATATTTCATCCCATTTATTTTTCAACATAATCATGAACAAGACAATTCACCAATATTAATAAAAATAAACATGTTTCCAGGTTTCTCGAGGGAACAAGCAGTATTGGGTGTGAAGTTTTTGTTAGCTTATTAATATAGATAAGCATACATACAGAATTATAATCTTTTCCATCCAATTCATTTATTTATTCACACACACTTACAAGATAAATACAAATGAAAACATGTAAAACAAACAACAACAATAATTACAATAAAACAAAATAAAAGAATAGTATGCAAAAAAAAGGGGGGAGGCAACTTTGGTTATCATAAACGTAGACATAAAATAATGTCTTAAACATATTAAGATAACAAATATGAATTAACATTATACACTATATTTTAAAGTAACCATTCTGATAATATATATTTATTGCCATTTGATTTACAAAAAAAAACAATTATTGGTCATTTGTCACAAGTACACAGTTCAGTTAGCAAAAAAAGGTTGTACAAAACACAAAAATAGGTAACTATAGAAAGTGACCATCTTCTTGTGAACACATAGAAAAATTGTCTATGAAATGAATACAAAATAATCATCACAGTCTATAGACCTATAGATTATGATACTATTTAGTTCGTCACAAGCTACTCAGATATTATTACAGTATTGGAAGTTTTAACAACTCGAAATAATAAAGCCTTTCGTCATGTGGTATCGTATTACAGGCTACAAGGAGTGATCCGTGGTCTAGTGGATAGAGTGCCTGCGTAGCAGCATAGAGATCCCGGGTTCAAACCCTCTCAATACCAAACGTTTTTTAACCAGATCACTCCCGTGTTATCGGATGGGTACGTTAAACTGTCGGTCCCGGCTGAAGTATGACAGTCGTAAGGCCCATTGACGGCTTAAATTATATATTCAGGCGGTGGGACCTTCTCGCAAGGGACTCCCCACCAACAAAAGCCATACGAATTTACTTTTTTTTACAGGTTACATGTTGTACACACAATTGTACACACTGTTCAATTTCAATAAGAAAGAGAAATAAATGAATATAAGAAATAAATAAATAAATAAATAAGAGTTACTTGCTCCGGGTAACCTGCCTCCAGTAACTATAAAACTAAAGAACTATACAATTCCATATCTATGATAAGTACCTAATAATATCAAACTATCTCATTTAAAGCATATTATTTGATGAAGATTGATGAAGTACTAACAAAATGTATAGACATATTATATAATATCTAATGCTGGGCTAGGATATGAGAAAAGGGGTGGGCGTCCACTAAAACCGAACTGACTTCGGCTGGACCGGACTAAACAACGAATTATATTGATGAGCGTCAATTGCAGCAGATTTGATCAGCCGTAAAAATTGTTCCTAAATTTTTATATTCAGGATTGTGTGAAATAGATGATGATAATGAATTCTGTTATAAATTGATATTCCTTACTGCTAATAATTATTTGTATTCTTGATAAAATATGAATTGTTTGACTATGGGATATCATTATATTTGCATTGATTGATGACCATGGGATATCATTATATTTGCATTGATTGATGACCGTAGGATATCATTATATTTGCATTGAATGAATCTTGAATATAGAGTAGGAAGTGGTATTGAATAAATAATAATATTATTATGTAGGGAGTGGTGCAGCAGTAGCATGATTTGATTGGATTGATCGCTTACCTCACCCAGATGACATGAGCCTATTTTATTGACCACATGCAGGCAGTAGCGAGGAATGGGTGTGAGTTCTCCTTCTCTGCTTTTGTATGGTTGACCCATGCTTGGTGCTATATTCCACAGCACTGCTGGAGGGGCCACCTACAACAAACATCACAAATACAAATTCTACATGAAATTATCACACTAGGATAATTGTCTGAAAATTCATGAAATTAATGATTTGGAGTGGATGTTCCTAAGTATCGATGTTATTAATTTGAATTATCAATGAATGAATGTGGAATTCAAATTCAAATTCAAATATATTTATTCCACACTCATAAATACATATACATAAATCAAATAAAGCTCAACATGACAACACAAACCAACCAAAATGTAATAATAATAAACGGTAAGTGAAAAAACCACTGGCATAAGATGACTTTTGTTCGCCAGTGGGAGTAGAAGATAAAATTATAATACGCTTAACCTGATTTGAATTGATTTAGCACAGAAGCAAATATTTATACAGTACAGAATAGTAAATTATGAAACGAAGAATCGGAACAAAATTCACAACAGAAAAATTAAAAAATTCTCTATATTGCTATGAAAATCGATCAAGAGGCTAAGGCACCCTCCAGTCTGCTAGCGCTACTTGGTCGTGGGTTCGAATCCCGCTGTAGGCATAGACGTTTGATCATCTCATAAAATCATCGACGCACTTCCCATTACCCATGCACAAGCTAAAAGCTCACGTGGGCATCATCCGCAATAAGAAAAAAATAGCAATCGAGATCAGAATTTGTTGAGAGGATATGAATTTATACAAGTCAATATAAAAGATACCAATGATCGCAGATTGCAGATCGCTCTCTGTGTGTTCAGGCACTACCTCCGTAAACAAAGCCCCAGTGCATTCGTGTGACGTCAGTACAGGTAGGGCTTCTACACCAATAAAAAAACACTAGCTGAAATCAACGAATTGTTATTGGTGTAGGAGTCCTTCCTGTGCTGATGTCACACGAATGCACAACGACTTTGTTCACGGAGGTAGTGGTTCAGGGCCTAATAGATAAGAATGAACATAGCTAATATTATTTTGTAAAACATTAGGTTATTGATTAGCTTATATTATTGAAGTATGTATCCAAATAGATGGATATGAATTTGAATAAGATGAAATTGGTTGATAATAATGATCAGAGAGTGACAATTTGACTGACCCTGAGCTGTTCTCTGGGCGCCGTATGACACCGTTTCCTTGTGGGAGGATCCGAATGAATCCTTTGCGACGATGAGTGCAGCGGGTTGCTCTGCAGACTGCGCATGTGCAGTGTGGAGTAGCCGTGTACATCACTGTCACTATCCTCGGTCTCAGTGTGGTACCTCTTGCGTTTTGAGTCTGTGGCAATCGTGTGCAGCCGCGTAGGAGTCAACGGTGACTGCTGCAGGCTGCGGATCTGCAGGGAAGACATGCTGCCCCGTTCACTACCAGAGTTCTCCCTCGTACTCGCGCTGTCTTTATCACGCTCCAACTGCACTGATGCACCGTCCTCTGCCGACAGCACGTTGTAATGATGCGATTGGATGGGGGAGTCACTAGTGACCGGGTGTACCCTCCATGTCAGCAGGGATCCGTTGCTTTGTGCGTTGCGGAAGTGCGATGACGTGTAGCTGCTTCTCTCACTTCCGCTGCTGTCCTTTATGGAACTCTCCTTTGGCAACGTTTTTGAGTCGGCGTCTGATGGTGGGTCTTCAAGAGTAACTGTGGACAAACATGAATAATGATTTTTCACTTTTAATATGTGAAAAAATTAATGTGATAAATTCTTCCATTTTTGAATATAGAATCAATTCAATCCAATAGAATGAAATAGAATAGTTTTAGAGTTTTGCGAATTTAGATATTGATATCTAAGTTAGATATTGATCAAATCAAGGTTTAAAGCAGTTTTGGGCGAATGCCTGTTGTTTTTACCTGCATTGTATCTATTGTCTATGAATAAATGAATAAATCAATAATATATTAGTCTTAGCAGCGCTAATTTGAGAAAATTCAAATTCAGAGCTTGTATGCATTGTTGAAGTTAGTTGACGATTTTCCTGGACTGACTTCTGAATAAGAACAAAATTGATATGAAGTTGAGTGTGTTATAGCCCCTTGTAAATGATTTGTTAAGAACGAATTGCCTTAGGCTAGGAGTGTGACCACTAGTTTCTAAAAGCAAAAAAATTATCTTGATTTCATGAAATGAATCCATGTTGGAGGAATGAGGAAATTTGATTTTGTGAAAGATGATATATTGATGATGTCAATTCACATGGAGATTTTAAACTATTGCTGGAGGAAGCGATTGTCCCTCTGTAGTTAGCATGCAGCCTAATCGACAGACATCCACGATTGCTGCTTGTGACGTTACCTACCACTAATCATTTCCTGGACTGACTTCTGAATAAGAACAAAATTGTTATGAAGTTGAGTGTGTTATAGCCCCTTGTAAATGATTTGTTAAGAACGAATTGCCTTAGGCTAGGAGTGTGACCACTAGTTTCTAAAAGCAAAAAAAATTATCTTGTTTTCATGAAATGAATCCATGTTGGAGGAATGAGGAAATTTGATTTTGTGAAAGATGATATATTGATGATGTCAATTCACATGGAGATTTTAAAATATTGCTGGAGGAAGCGATTGTCCCTCTGTAGTTAGCATGCAGCCTAATCGACAGAGATCCACGATTGCTGCTTGTGACGTTACCTACCACTAATCATCGGTCATGAGTATAAAATCATTTTCGGTTGTTTTGTGAGCCCACGCGAATTTGTGGATTCATTCATCTTCCATAATATATTTTCAATTTTCTTAAGTACATGACCGTCAACATCTTAAAATCTGTAGTCCACTTGTGAGCTCCGCAACACTACCGTGGACCTTCCCAAAATAGAGGAATCCCAAATAATTTGAATATTTGTAAATGAATCGGCTCACCATAAAAATATTAACTGAACACAGATTCCATCCCGACTCCGAGGAAATTTTTTACAGGATTTTCCACAACGTGATAAAGCGCAGGTCAAATATATCAACATTCCAAAGTAATATTCTTCTCCAGTGAACTACAAAAATTGTACAGTTTGTTCAAAGGGGAAACATTGGCTGTGGCATGTGGTACATAAAATTTATAATTGGCTTATCTGACTCATGCACAAGTAGTCAACGAAATACGAAATAAATCTGCATTTGATCCAAGTAGGTCTAGTCTATAATATAATAAAGGAAAGAATTGGCTAATACATGTACGAGATAGGAAATTCACGAATAACGTATTATCACGTCTGAACTATTGGACCTATTAACTTGGAATTTTGCAAATTAATTCTCAAATTACCAAGGATGGTTATAGGCCTATTTTAAATTCTTCAAGATTTCAGTAGGTCAAGTTTCTAATTGGACCCTTGCAGAGCACGGGTTACCTGCTAGTGTAGAATAGTGTAATGTAATAATAGCAATTCCAACTGAAAATTACTTGTGATTTTCATTGAATAATGAATTCTCGCAGGATTTAGTCAACTGATAATTTGATAATTCATCAATTTAAGAGCATTCACCCACTCAATCAAGAAACCTTACTTTTTTATATGTATTAAGATGATCCATAATAATGACAATATTTCTCTCATATTCAAGAATATTTTTAATCAATGAACCATAACAAGTATGAATAATATTGCGAATTTTGATACTTATACTTATTTTGGGCTGAATCACCACCTGTATTAGAGGAATGGCTGAATGAGTTTGAATTGAAGAGAGTTCTTGATTGAAGAGTAAGTTATCTTAACTTAAACTGATGATAATTTGAGCTGAATCGATTCAGGGAAGTAAACGAGCTCAAGCTACTACCTTCAGCTCATTAAGAAAAAGACGGAAAGATTACGGTACCTTGTTTGTCTTCATTTGAGTTGTCTGGAGGATTCTGGTGGAAGCTGCGATCACTTACAGGATCTTGACTGCAGGGCGTCGGCTGCCCGCTCACTGGCATCAAGCCCACGTTATTCATCGGCGTCAGATTCATCAGTAAGTCCTGGAATAGTGAGGAATTCATTTGATTAATCTATCCTATTATATGAAGCGAGAAATTTCTGTATATCTATTCATATTTTTCTATTTTTATATCTGGTTATATGGTTATTTATGTTCAACGGATCTCGAAAACGGCTCTAACGATTTTCACGAAATTAGGAATGTAGTAATTTATGATATCATAATTCGATTGCACTAGGTCTCATCCCTGGGAAAACTCGCTGAAAGACATGAAAAGAATAATTCATACTTGGAAAAACAGATGATGATTTCTTCGTCTGTCGATAACAGAAGATGCGTGTGCCTGTGTGGAAGATCAGCTGTGTAATCAATCAGCTTACCGTATCTCGCGAGAATTCTAGAAATTTTAATTGACTCGATCGAAAATACAGTAATCTTATTTGTTGACATGAGATGGTATATATCATAATATTCAAAGTTGATCATTATTTTACAGTTCTAACTGATTAGTGAGTGCTATTTTGTTATTCAATTTGGTATGTAAACAATCGAAATTAGAACTTTTATGTTTTCAAATATTTGGACTGAAAATTTCACCTGAATTCAAGTGTATGGAACATAACCCACTTTTTGGAATATTTATAGTGTATAAATCAAAATTCGGGGAAGAAACAGTTTTGTGCTGTGCCTGTTAGTCCTTCCCCAATCATTTTAAAGAACTGAGTTCTGTTTATCAATAAATAAATAACGAGCAAAGCTCGGTGCCTCGATATTTATAAATTAAAACTCCAAGATTTCTTGATCACACTATCAGCTGTGTAGGCATACTAGATGAAACTACTTTTGTCGAACGGTTTATGAGTGAAGTTGAGAGGGAATCCATTGAAACCGAAAAAAACACTTGTTGATCATAGTCCAGTCAAATGGTCGTTTTTTAGGAAACAGCCCCGAAAGAATTTTTCTCAACGGTTCTTCATGTATTTTGGGGCGCTGAATTCGAATCTGGAATTTGCTGACACGCCAGAGGGCGGCTTCTCCCTCAAAACCCCCAATAACCCCCAAAATTTCGTTTTTTCAATTTTCCCATTTTATCTCGTGAACCTTGAGATAAAAACCCCGAAAACCCCCAAAAACCCCTAAAATGTCGGACATTTTTTAATTTTTCCATTTAATCTTGAAAACTTCGAGTTTTTGGAGAAATAATATTCTATACAAAATTAAATATATTAGCATTTAAAATAAATTGAGTGGTCGCGCGATTCTACCATTTTTGGTTCCGGAGCTACGAATTTTCAAAAAAGGGGTATTTTTCAAGGGGTTTTCAAAATTATGCAAACCATCCACTTCTACCCTATAAAACTTGGATATTTTTCTAGTATAGATAAAAACCACACATCACGTTGAAGAAAAATTAATTCTGAACAGGATTCCTTAAGAATTTTCGAATTAAGTAGTGGGGGAAGGAGGAATACACCCAAAAATAGAAAATCATGTCCTACAGCCAAAATACAAATTTTTCATTATAATACCTTTTCAAGGCCTTCCTAACAAAAAAATACATATTTCGGCTGAAATCATATCACGAGGGTTATTTTCTATGAGAATCACCCGTTAGAAACATTCAATTTCCGTATTTCCTAGTGGGGAGTACGTCATAAGGATACGTCAAGGATCAAAACTTCAAACACTTAGTATAACTTTCGACAGAATAATCAGATCTCCTCGTACTACAGCTCATTCTTCTCAGCTCGTCAAGGCGGTCAAAATCATGTATATCATAACTGAAAAAAATTTTATGTAAAAATGAAAAATTTCTCCTTTAGTGTATTTTAGCCCATATTAATTAAATGCTCAGAAAAATGACCAATTTCTATATTCAAAACTGTGTATTTCGGTAACCCGAAATGATAAAAATGGTACTCGGGCTCTATTTGAAGAACAGAATCTCCTCTTTCATGTGAGGTGAATGAATTCTGTGAAGTAATATAATCGTGAAGTAAGATACGCTTGTTTCAAAAAATCAAAAAAATTGCGATATTTTCCTCATTTTCACAGTCTTGACAGTTTTTCGATCATAAACAGTCATGCATGGTGGATTTGAGGCAACGTAGCTTATAGAACATGTAATTCTCTTTCATTTGAGACCAATCGCAAGTTTCTATAATGTATTTTACTCATTTTAGAGTCTCTTGAATAACAGTAAAATCTCAGAAGAAATGAGAAAATAAAAATAATATTTTTTTAAATTGGCTGTAACTTTTGAACGGTATTGAAATCAGAAAAACGATTTAAGGGAGTGGAAAGAGGAGAAAATTCTCTACAAATTTGACTACTTTTGTGATTTTTTATCTGAAGTATTTCACAAGATACGCAACTTTGAATACGCGAGACTGTGAAAATGATTAACATATCACAAATTTCTCGCATCAAAAGCAAATTGCTGTTTTGCGAAAAATCTTAGAGCAAAGCTAATTAAATATATAATAATTTTTTTTTGAGTGGTACATTACAATTATTGCATAGTTTAATTCAAATACAGTACCCTTTTTTCAATTCTTACCTTCATATTGATTGTTACTGAGAATGGATTCTTGAGTATAGTGGTTGGAGAACCCTGTAGTTTCTGCCTCCGACTTAGGAACAGAATAATGATGAAAACTCCAAGTAGTAAGAGCATCACTGCCATAAGTACTCCAATAATAATTTCTGCGTACCCTTGGTTATCTCGTGGAGCTGCGACTATTGGAAAGAAAATCAGGAAAAGTGAGTGCAATGAGATAGAACAACAATCTTTATAACTTTATTAATATCGACCTGCTTCAACGATCCGATAACTCACTGTTATATCAACGTTTCCCAAGAGATGAATTGATAGGAATAACGAGGTGATAGAAAACACATAGGAAACCACGTCTAAAAATTTTAGTTACAAATTATACTGGCCGGGACACACCTTGTCATGCAGCGTTCCGCCCCAAGTCTTGTCCGATTTTAATGTAGGGTGAAGACGTGGTGGTGACACTGGTGCTTCGCTGTCATACAGTCGTCCGTCTGTATGATCGGAGTGGGATTGGAATGTTGCATGACAGGTGTGTCCCCGGCTTTGTATGAAGATATCTAGTAATAAGAAGAATGTATGCCATGAAAGATAGATTGTAGATTATTGCACTTACTAGTTTCGAAAGTATCCCAGGTGGGGTCAACTGAATGCATTATGATCTCCTCATCTTGCTCTTCTTCTACCATTAACTCAGCGGTGTAGTTCGAAGATAGGACATCTGGAAAATCAATTTTGATTTTCATTTTTGGTTGATACGATGTTATTACTGGTGTAACTATAGGAGTTATTTGAAAACATCAACCGATAGATATGTCATGAGAGTTGGCTATAAACTTTCTATAAAACTTTTTGAATCGTTGAGAGAATGTTTTAATTCAATGGAGGCCAGTAAATGAATATAGATTTTTCTATTGTATATCTGTACATTCTTTATCGCATGCCTATGTATTCTTGTTTTATGTTTAATTATTGTGTAAATTCTTATAAAGTATTTTTTGTCTTTAACGTCTCGGATAACATATTATTGTATGCCTGAAGAACAAAGCCATCTCTACACTCAATCTTATTCTCAATCACTCGATATCATTTTATAATATTCCTCAAATGAACCCTACTATTCCATACACTCGTATTATTATAACTCAGAATTTATCTAAATTATATTTTTATGAAGCGTCTAAGCTCCGATAATCACTTTTTCAAGAAATTACCGTACTGTTTTCTGGATTCGGTTGATGATAGGCCTCATATTCTAATCAAGGAGAAGAGCCAGCATCTATTGAATAGAAAACTGACCTGAGTCAAAAGTGACTTCACTGAGTAGCAACCAATCAGAAGCGAAGAAGAGCCGGATGCGAACAAACTTGCCGACGCTGTTGTGTAGTTGAATGGTGACGTTTCTGGCATTCTCGAGCACCTCGTCTGGCATGTAGTGATAGGACACCACTCGGCCATTGTACGCCTCTCCCGTGTTGCTGAATTGGATACGTGCTTTCGCGAATACCTGGCAACAACCAATTATTGTTCAACAAATGCCTGCCATCGCACATAACTCATACCGATTCACTCACTATTTCAAATTAAAATTAATTCCACACACAAACACAATAACACAATAAATGACCAAAGTATTCCAACGTTCCAATCACTAATACTAGTCATTGAACTATTTGCTTATACGGATTCAAATTATTATATTTGAATTCATTTGAATTTATTATTATAAGTATATTGATTTCAATAGGAATTCAGCAATTTTGCCAATTTTTTCCAATTAAAAATAATTCCATTTAATTATTGAATTTTATCAACTTAACTAACTAAAACCCTCTAAAAAGGAAACAATTGACCAGTCTCTGCATATGGTAATTGTAAATATCGATAGAACATAAAATAGAAGTGGGAGGTTTTGCATTGGTTAGCAATTCATTGCTCTGGTTTCAAAATTAGGACAATATTCTTCTGAACAATCGAATAGATTGTCCAGTCTTTGTAGCCTACACCCTCACTTTTTAAAACTATCATGGATTGATTGGAACATATCAGTAAAATAATAGATTTTTCATTTTTTAATCATTTCTCATTCTTATATCATTATAAGAACTTCTTTTGTAAACTATTCATTGAGACTAATCTCTGAACATGGATGAATACTCTGGTTTCGATTGACTTTATCATTTGTCTATTGATGAATTTATTCTCTTACTTCAAGGCCCGTATGCAGATACTCGGTTTAAACGAAGAAATGTCAGCTGTTCGTTTAAACCCCGTATGAAACACATAATAAATGCAATCATATCTACAAGTAAACGTGGTTTAGCGTTAAACGTAGGGTTAGCATATGGCCCTAAATCTGTCAGCTTGAGCTATAGATAGAACGTCTCTACTATGTATAATAGCATAGCCACCTCTAATACAGCCACCTGTATTAGAGGTGGCATTGATAATTATTATATTACTATAATTTATAGTCAACCGCACAAGAATAGTCCAATGGAAATTGGAACAGATGAGTGCAACGTTGCCAAATAAGAGTTGATCAACGTTGTCCATAGCTGATTATGAATGATAATAATTGATTAATATTCTAATAATACACCTGACAAATTGGCAACGTCTATTGGTTTCGGGTGGGGGGGGGAGTGTTAAGGAGGTACTCAGACTATTTTCATGCGGTGTACGAGTATACTCTTGTCCAATGTAACTATCACCATAGACAAAAGATAGCATAAGCTTATGTTATCATTATTTTCTCTATGCTTGCTATCACGAAGTAATGATAGTGTGGACTTGGATTAATACAAAAACAGTCAACTCGCGAGTACTGTGAAATGATTGATCTGAAGAAAGTAATTCGATGAATAAAGAGCTCTCCATTCATTCGGAATAAAGATAAATCAATACGAACAGGAAAACGTGTCATTTATAATCAAAGCAAACACTGCTGGATATACGGAATCGAATTAAAATTTCAATTTCTCTCTTCCCAAGCTGGCCATGGCTGCTAGCCTTTTGACATTACTTTATTACAGCTTGCGCCAAAAAAGTCGACTGAACCCCAATTTTGGTGGCAGTAGTTTTTTGGTCACATGGCTGTCATCGGCTTCGATTTGTGAAGCGACCGCCGGGCAAGGCCTTCAATCCACTCGACGCCACTAATTTCTGTACGGTTTGTTTGTCCGTCAAAAAAAGGCCGTTGAGCGTTTTGTGTTGGCACCGCGTATTTTTCATTTCCGCGCCGATAGATTTCGCTCGGTTGCTGGCATAGTTGACACTTGACAATGATTTATTGTTAACCAAAGCTCTGGCCCGTGCGAAACCAGAATAATTTATTCGAGCAGTGCGATGTGCACTGTTCAGTGTTCAGCACACTTCAACTTCACTACTGCCCTACACAGTTGGATCGATATTTTGCAATCGCACTTGGCCGCCCGACTAGCATTTAATCCCTGTCTCTATAAGCTCAATTAATTATTCATTTGTCTCGCAATTGGAGACCGATATAGCTAACTGCAGGTTAACGCTTAACTTGGCTTAACTACCTTGCGCTATTGTGTCAGGATGTGGCACAGATTTATCTCTTGATGAGTACAAGTGCCAATATTGTTAATCGATTCTTCAAATGACAACAATTCAGTAAGTTTGGAGAACAATCAATTGTCATTATTATTGAACTCATTCTGGGTTTTCTCGGAACTATGTTCCCTAATTTTGTTTTCATATAAATTAGACGCTCTGTCTGTAAAAGATGGAATAAATGGCTCGAAATCAGTTTTTGTGTCGAGAGGAGTTTATTGATAAACGTGGTGGACCCAAATAATTGATTTTAATCACTTTTGATGTAACCTACTGAGGAGTGTAACTTTTTTGATGGAATGAACGATTACAACTGTAACAGTAATTATATAGTGGCAACAGTTCTAGTATTGCTAAGCTAAAAGATTAGCATACGATTGGCGAGGCTACTCTAGAAATGAGCAACATGATCCAATGTAGATAGTATGTCCATCCATTACAAAGAGACAGATCAGAAAAGATGCTTGAAATGTGATACCGTATTTCAAATTCGATATTACTGACAGGTTAAGCTCTAGTTACTTATTATTAATTATGGGCATATGGGCTTGAAAATTCTCTCAGATTGCTTACTGGGTAACTCAACATTGAAGCTAAACAGAGAGTAATTTATAAGCAAAGATACAAAATTTCATTTCTCATGTGATTCCCACGACTAATGATAAACAATTAAATAAATCTCAATTAATTTCTTTAAGGCTCGTGTGTGTCGATGATAGAAATTTGTAGATGAAAACACTACGAACACTAGTTCTTTCTCCATTAATACTAATACTGTCAAACCCAGGTCCTCAGCATAAGTCAAGAATACTATGAAAGAGGAATTACTTGTACTTCTATAGTTATTCTCGCTTTATGAGTAATCCATATTTTCCCTTTACTACTTCCATCTGTACTTGAGTGATATAATATGTGAATGGAAAATAAATATTTAAATACCTGAGCGCCCTTACTGAAGTAGTTATTGGTGAACAAATTGACAGCACTGAAATTTCTGACGGTGTCAAACTCGAAAACTAGTTCGATGTATCCTTTGGGAGAGAAATTTCTGCGCCAGCCAACCCAACCGTTTCCTAGAACAATGTGAAAAATTCTTGACAATATACAACAATGATTCTGCTCGAAGTTTGGCGATTTTTATTACTGATACTTCCTATCTAGTATAATTTATTGGTTATCATGAAACTGAGAAGTGGCGAATAAGCTAGAATATACATTTCATGGTGAATATCATCTCAGACCTATATATTTTTTCATGTTTTACAGGATTCTTTGAAAACAATGATACTAAGATTCATTGATATTACTGCATCATGAATAGTTCCTATTAATCGTGCAAAGTGAGTATGCTTGGATATATTTGTTTGAATGAATCAACTCTGTTATGAATTGAGATTCGTATTTTTGCCATAAGAGTAATATTTCCATCAATAATTACATGTATTCTTCATTACTCCTTTACTGTCAAACAGAAAAAAGGATTGATTATATCAAATTTGTGATTGAATGAAAAAACGAATTTGTTGAAGTATGTATGATTAGAATACTAATAATAATTATAATTAGTCCAAAATCAGAATACTAATTCTAAAATTAGTAGTAATCCAAATTCTTGTGGGCTCATAAGTGCTTCAACTTCATTTGACAAATACATGTAAGGTAAGTATACCGGTATCCTATTATATTAAGCGAGAAATTTCTGTATTTATATATCTGATTATTTTTAATTCTGATTATTTTTCTATCTATTTTTATATCTGGTTATTTATGTTTAACGGATCTCGAAAACGGCTGTTACGATTTTCACGAAATTTGGAACATAGTAGGTTTATGATATAAAGATTCGATTGCTCTAGGTCTCATCCTTGGAAAAACTCGCTGAACGACATTAAAAGGATAATTCATCCTTGGCTGAAACAGCTGTGGATAGTAAAAAAGTGAGTATGTGAAAAATCAAAATATCGCATCCCCGAAATTCATAAGATGACGTATAGCCAGCTGTGAAATATAAACACGATCATTTTAGAGAATTATTGTGTTTTGTTTATCAATAAATAAAAATAACGAGCGAAGCTCGGTGCCCCGATATTAATAAATTATTGTTTGCAACATTCATATCAGTAATTTTGATCTTAGAGAGAATCATATTATAAAAGTATATATTATCCGTAATTTACATGTTGCAGGTGATCTGCCGTACAAAACTATGTACTTGATTCAAGAGAGATTAAAAAAACTGTCATTGCCTCCTGTTCTATTGAATTTCACTTGTACCTTTTCCATAGCCGATGTCGAGCTTGAAATTATCGCCGCCGTAGGCTCCATCCACTAGACGACCGAGACCTCCAAAAAGAAGACCTTGTTTGGCATCTCCATCGTAGGATAGGTCGGCCAGGTCATGTCCAGGTCCCCAGGTCGGGTCTTGAGGTATCGTGTAGCTCACTACTCCATCTGCAACCAATTGACAAATATTCTCCACAATATTCAAGAAAATTCAGCAAAGGATGAGACCAGGTAGAAGGAGATTCAATTAGCATTCAGTTAAAATATTTCCTCATAGAAGGAACAATATTTTCTTATGTACCGTACATGAAGAATAATTGAAAATCTGGATGGGAAACTGTTGAATGCTAATGGTGAATACAGTTTATATTTTATTGTGTTGTTCATATTATTTGGTATTCTAATATACGATTGTTTATATATTATCTGATATTGAACTATTTTATTGTTTATATTATTTAATATTGTGTAATTATTATTTATACTTTTTTCGCTTCTTGTATCTGTTTTTCTACTGTTATTTTTCTAGTAAACTTGAAGTTGTACCGTTGGAAGTTGAATAAATAAAATAATGCACAACTTTCAGTGGAAAATCTCAGTGATTAAGAAATAAATTTATAGTTCACATGATTCACCTATACTATAATAAAGGAAAGAACTGACTTATACACTTACGGAATAGGAAAATATTATGTTTGACGCATCATCACTTCTGAACTACTGGACTGATTAACTTGAAATTTTACATAATATAGAATCTTAACTAACCGAGGATGGTTATAGACCTATTTTCAATTCTTCAAGATTACATTTAGTCAAGTTTTCATTCTGTCAAATATTAAAATAGGCCCTTTCGAAGCACGGGTTACCTGCTAGTTAAGAAATATATTAGGAAGAATGTCTCAATCAGAACAGCAACCTCATTGTGTTAAGAGCAACACTCTATAAAGCAGCTAGCCGCTTCGAAATCTGTTGGAAAGGATCTGTTACAACGTTCACAAAAGAGAACACTTTCTTTCTAACATCATAAGCATTATCAAGTCCATCCAGTCGATTCGAGTCGTGAACAGTATTTTATTACCGGCAGGACGAGGTCTGCAGACTAAATCTTGAGCAGATAATACAATTTGCCGGATATTGAAAATCGCTTACACCAGATCAGGTGGGATGGTGCTGCCTACAAGGTGCCCACGTGAAATCAATCGGCAGGAATGGACTGCTACTACTGTTATTGCTACTGCTGCTACTGATGCTACTGCTGCTACTGATGTTACTGTTAGCAGTTGATGGGACGAACGGTCGACGTCGCTTTATGACAGGCTTGTTGCTAGGACGTAGGTAGGGGCACGACACGACGCGTCGCTTCCCAACTTTTGACGTAATCGTGGACCGTTCGGAAACGATACGCCATCAAAGCACAACTCCCATCAGGTTAACTTCTTCTCTCTTCATCTCAAGTTTTGTCGTCCGTTCTCAGTTCCCTTTCCAAATGCCTCGGTTCTTTGTTTCTCTTTCATTTCTCTATGACTTCTCATTTCTCATCGATTTACTAGAAATTTTCTTTCTGTTATTTTTTTCCTACCCATTTATCCATTATCAAAAATTCCTATTATATTAGACTATCACTTCCCAACTCCATTCAAATTTTTATACAATTCCTTGTTACCTCTATCTTTCTTTCTTATAAAAAGTTATTCTTTACTCTCTCCTCTCATTATTCACAATAATCATTTCAACTACATTTTCTGAAATTAAAAGTATTATTCTCACTTAATATCTTCCATGATTCCTTTCTTTCAAGTTTGTTTTCATAATCTCCTTTACCTTCAACCTTATTCCACTTCTTCCTTTCGTTTTTCACAACTCTTCTCTATTCCTATAACATGTATCTCATTTCGATTGTGAATTTTCTTATTCCCTTATCTATAGACCGTAAATTTTCTCCTTGAATGTTCATTTATATCTTCATATTCATCTATTTTCTGTGATTCTCCTAATTCCCTACTTGCTCTACCTCCGTTTCGTTTTATATTGTTCATTCTCTTTCCCTTATTCCTCCCCTTTCACCAACGCTTCCCCTTTCCTTCATCTCCACTACCACCATCCACCTAGTCTTCTCCACTTTTTCTGTTCATTATTCTATACTTCTCCTTTTCCTGCTCCTCTTCCACCTCTTCCTCCTCTTCCTCCTCTTCCTCCTCTTCCCCATCTTCCTCCTCTTCCTCCTCTTCCCCCTCTTCCTGCTCTTCCTCCTCTTCCTCTTCCTCCTCCTCTTCCTCCTCTTCCTCGTCATTCTCCTATTCTTCTCCCCTTCCTCCTCCTCTACCTCCTCTTCCTTCACCTGAAATTTATTCATCTTTTTCTTTTTTCATCTTTTTTTCTCATCAGTCCTCTCATCATTCCTCCTCTTCCTTCTCTTTCTCATCCTCCTCCTCTCCTCCTCCTCCTCCTCCTCCTTTTTCTCCTCTCCCTTCACTTCAAATTTATTTATTTTCTTTTCCATCCTCGCTTCTTCTGCCATAACATCTTCTTCCATAATTTTCTACTTGGACAGTCGTCAGCAATGCTCACGTGCCAAATCTATCAGGAGAGCAAATGGTGCTCAGCCAATGTGGTACTTGCTCTGCCCCAGCCAGCCTCCCTGCCCCCAGCCAGCGCCCCTGGCCCCGGGGGACCACCTTCATCTCACCTCACGTACTCAACACACCGAAACTGATAACCTGAAACTTGTCCTTTCGTTATTTGTGCTGTGCTGTGCTGTGCGTTGACTGAGAGGCCGCGCTTTTATTGGTCGCTACATCTCTGTTTGTTCCATCTGTCAAGATGAGAAAACTGAGATGTGCACAATTTCGCCGCTTCTGGTTCAGTTTTCTGACTTTCGAAGCAGTTCAATGATTACAATATTCTGAAGCAGTAAAATTCTGGAGAAAAAAATGACTGTTGTTTCCGGTAAATTCGAGTTTATTGGATCGTGAGGTAATAGGAATGAAAACCATCTTCGGAGACAGGAAGATGATTTGAAAAAAGAGTTCGGGAATTGGGAATGTTGAGAAGAGACAGTATAAAGTGGAAAAAGCGAGAGAGAGAGAGAGGATGAAGTGGAAGGATGCTTCAGATCTACAAATTATGATAACTAGTTGCTTAGGTATTCGTTTCAACCAAAGTTTTCTCCAATAAGAATAAAATCAAAGTTGGGTCTTACTGATTTCCAAATATTCATTATACAGAGTGTCCCACGAAAGATGTAACAGCCGAAGACCGTAGACTCTACATTAAATTTGCAACAAAATATGTACAGTAAAATTTTCTTATATCGACCTTAGTTTTCGAGATATTTCGATTTTTCGATATTTTTGAAAAACGTCAATAACTAGAAAACTATCAGTCAAAATCTAATTCAAAGGACATGGTTGGAAAGAGGAAAAAATTTCCAATACGATTAATATAATTTGCTTCTTTGTTTGACGTTTTTGAACTTTTTATGAGTGTTCAAACTGTTTGAAATTTGGCTTTGAACTCGACAAATGTACTTTTTTTAACAAGTTGGTACTTTTTTAACAAAGTTACTTTGAACGCTCATAAAAAGTTCAAAAACGTCAAACAAAGGAACAAATTATATGAATCGTATTGGAAATTTCTTTCTCTTTGGAATTAGATTTTGACTGGTAGTTTTCTAGTTATTGACGTTTTACAAAAATAACGAAAAATCGAAATATCTCAAAAACTAAGGTCGATATAAGAAAATTTTACTGGATATTTTTTTTGCAAATTCAATGCAGAATCCATGGTCTTCGGCTATTACACCTTCCGTGTGACACCCTGTACATCAATTGATATGAATTATACGTAGGCCTACACTCATGAATGTTCATATAAAAAAAATTGTCACAGCAGTATTCATTCAGAAATATAATATAAGAAAATTACCTACACACAGCGAACACAGCGCTAGGTACAAAATTCTCTTTGAATATATGAGATCAATGCAACAAGTATGGTATTTAGTCAAAGGCTTCCTGCAAATTTGTATCTTCTTACATCTAATTATACCCTTGAAACTTGTCCATGATGTTGTAAGCGAAAACAACTATGGAGAAGTGTCATTTAAACCAAGTATTACATTATATCATGTTAACTCAATTCGCTATAAATTTTTATCGCATGAAACATGTGCTGGAATATCCGGCCTTACTCATTTAATATGAGCACAACAAAAGCCGACATAATTTGACACGATGAGTACCAAGAGAAAGTGTTGAACTTTCAGACGGCGGCCATATTTCTCGACGCATACAAAATTAGCGTACGGCGAGGAACAATTAAAACTTTTCTATAGTAGTTGCAAGTTGATCGAGGGATCTAATAGCTGAGCAGTCTGTTGCCTTTGGCAAGGGCGGTACACCATTTGTGGATGGTACACGAATTTACAACATTTTCCAGATGCAAAGCAGCACGAAAATAATCCAATGTTATTATTTATAATAATTTCTGTTATCAGATAAAGCCAGCGCAAGAGAAGTTGAATCAGCGAAAAACTATTAAACTTTTCAGAGCCAGATCCAATTTATTTTCGACTCCCTGTATTCAATTTCCAAGTAGAGGTGAATTTGGGGAGAAAATTCACTGTGAACCTATTTTGAACCTTCTTGGACTCATATACAGTGAAGTGGATTGTATCAAGTAATAACAGAAATATCAATGACTGCTGAAGTGATTATGTGAAACTTCTGCAAAATTAAGAATAACTGTGAACTTCCACTGTGTATAGCAAAAATTCAGCAGAAGATAATAATTATTGTTCACTTAGGAATAAAATACCTTGATCATCTATATTGAGAACTGGTTCAATTATTAAAGCCAATTGTATTAAATTTTGAAACAATTTGGTGCTGTAGCGATTAAGTATAATAAGCATGCTGAAATGTATTGGAGAAGCAAGTGATCCTTGACTACCCTATGAGTATTTTGATGAAGCCGTCTCAGAGCTCTGTTTTTGTTTATTCCGGGAAATTATCTAGACGAATTCCCACGAAACACTGTTCAAATTCATAACATCCTGTTACATTTTTAGTGGAACGGTATCATTGAACATGCATTAATCACTTATTCATGTAATCAGGTATGGTACTACTTTATTTTTAATCGATCTTCTTCTTAATATAGAGTGAATAAAATATTTCTATTCAGGCATGTCGTATTGTTATCATAATTATCACTGTAGTGCGACCTTTCTATTCTCCTGAACTAATCCTTTTGAGACTGATTAATTATCACTGTTAGGCCAATTAGGAAACCACCCACGGGTTAACCACTGTGTCCACAATCAATTATCACCAACCAGCCCACCGGGACATGATGCTAGAATTATAGCGATCCTTATTGGCCAATTATTTCTCCGATGATAGAACAAGTTCGGTACATGAAAAATATGTGGAAAATAATTCAGACGCCATACAAAATGAACCTCATTGCAGTGGCGTGTGGTATAGGACTGGTAATTGGTGAACAGGATCGAGGTCAAAAAGTTTCCTCGATAACAACCTGAGAGAAAAGGTAAATGCAGTGGTGACACTGCTATTCAACTCTGTGTGTGAGGGAGAAGGAAGGGAAAAATCGAGTGGAAGGAAATAAGGGAATAAATGTGCGGGATAGAGAAAGATTGACAGTGAATAGGGAAGCCCGCGGTGAGGGAAATTTGATAGCGAAGCATTTTCAATCTATTGATTTGAGCGTCTATTGTTTGCTCAACAATCCCGTTCCGTCTCTCCGTGGATCGTTTTAATATTCAGCCGCTATTTTCCATTCCTTGTTTCCTCAAAGTTGGGGCCGTCACCCACCCGCTGCAAATAAATTTCAGCCAATCCCCGAACCCTCCTCATCACTTGCAGAATGAACAGGTACTCGATAACAGGCCGACAAAAATCAGATTTCAACAGTCAGTCATGATATGTGGGGAAGCTGATTTGATTCTCTGTCGGTATATTATGAAATATTTATTGATTCCAATACCAGGAACCAGGTAGCTTATCCATTGCCTGTAAAATGATGTCTGAAATTCAAATTATGAATACGAGATTGAATTTTGGCGTCAACAGAAGATGGATCCGGCTATGTATTGTTATCTTATGATTGTTTTAAAGTGATATTATCGTTAAAGAATATTGATTAATATTGTCAAAGTTGATATGATATTCTTGGAATCTAAGATATAGGTGATCAGAAAAGATCTTTTCTAATAATACCAGTATACAATAGGAAGCCTTTATTTCAGTCTAAACCCTCAACCGATATGATTTAGATTATTATAAACTATTCGGGAGAATAAATGAATTGTTTATTCCATATCAAAATCCATTTCAAATTTGATTCTCTGTCGGTATTTACGTATTATGAAATATTCATAAATAATAATATGCTGGAACCAGGTAGCCACTAACATTTCCACTAATGTACACTATGGTGCTCCACTATTGTGTACCACTAATAAGATGGTTAGTCAGAGTGACTAGTTTTAATATGATCAATGCCTGGTTGCAGAGTCGTCACATAAAGTTAAAATCAGGCATTTAACTTGTTTATGAAGCCATAACTCCACTTTTCGTTGCACAGACATCAAAGTAAACTATAGCTCGCATAAAACTAAAAACGCTCAATTAGACATATATTTCTGTTGCACAGTCATTAGAAGGAGCTTATTTATGTCCTCAATAGCTAAAAACGGTCAAGTTCTAGGCCCAAAGTCGTGCTGTTAAATCCACTATCTACTCGTGCCAAATGGGTTTTAGAGGTAGTGATAGCTTTTTTTGAAAGATGTTCATACGTAAACAAGTAGTTCTGTGAACAGTAGACCTCGCGCTCAGTAAGTTACATTGACCTCTTGTTATGTTTTCTCAAAAATTAATAAATAGTTTATCAATTAAAAATGTCTAGAAAAAAAACTAAAAAAACATAGAGCTTTCTGTCCTATCGTACCGTGACCTGTCGTCCCGGAATGTGAGTGTGAGCGCTGTTATCAGGTCTGGCTGCCATCGATACACCTATTCAATCAACCCATCAGAGAACATTCTGTGTTGTGGTGTTGGCGAAAAATCGCTGTGTTGAAATAAACTATCTAACGGTACATTTTGGTACCAATAAAAACTTCATTAATTGGAATGGATTATTAGGTCTCAGTCAGAAAAACAAAAATGTTTGTCACCAATGGTACTATCAGTCGACGATATAGATAAGACGATAACGACAAGAAAGGCTAAGATTATTGATAACAATTTGAAATGAAAATCGTTTTCTCAATTATTTTATAAAATAATAATATTTTATGAATTTGAGGTTAGGTTCTTTGTAAATAACGCTTGTCGGCTGTATCAATGACGGTCAAGCTGAACATCTGCAATTCAATCAGATACTCTCTAGCAAAATAATTGCATGTAGGTAGCATTCGTTTAGACGAGGACAAAAGGGTTTTGTAACTTATAGCATGCAAAATAAAGGACATAAATGTTTAAAAAGCAAATATGAATATTTGTATATATGTGAGCAAATAAACGTCATAAAAAAAATTGCATGGTTGCCTGTAAAGTCGGTATACAGGCGAAAGTTTCACGTGACAACGACTTGAGTGGTAAAATAATTTTAATGTGAATATTCATTCGTATAGTAGGAAGAAGGATGGAATAATAGTAACAATTTAAAACATTTATTTATACAAAGAATTATATTTAAAACATTAATTTATACAAAGAATCTCACACTGAACCACAACATTGTGATTACTACAACATAACCTAAGCAGGTTCACTACATTGTACATTCACCTAAGAAGGTGCAGTCGCAGGAGATTGCTTGCGGCGCCTGTGCAGGTTGACTGCTCCGTTTCATTCTCTCTCCAGGTGAATGCCTTCCGGTTGCTGTTGCGTTGGTTGCTCGCCACTGCTCCTATTCGTGCTCTTTCCAGACGACCGTGAACCGAAACGAACGCTCTCACTCGCACTCATTGTGAGCGCATAATGTGGGAACGTAACACAGTTTCTTGAAGTGTCACCCGGCAAACCAATTTATAAGACGTTATCACGTCAAAAACATAATAAAAATAAAAGGGAAGTAGGATCTAATTTTTCTAGGCATACTAATACATTAGGATACTTGCACAAAATCTGGTGGTTTACCAATCAGAGCACACACAGTATTTGTTAGGCGCTAAAAATATTTAATTCAAAAGTCCCCACGTGGTATTTTTTAAAATTATAAAAATTTATAACTATTATAGAGTGCATAAAAAACTGTAATTGAAATAAAATAAAATTTAAGTGTAAATATATTCATGTTTAACCTAGTAATAGGCTCTTGTACTGTGGACTATTTGACAGTATTAGATTGGGTCATCACAGATTTATTGAAATCCACTAATAGGAGAAGATATTTAAATTTTATGCAAATTCAGAATTGGAAGTATCGTCAAAAGAGAATAAGGGAAGAGCAACTGCACACTTGCTTGCCAGAGACCGACCAAGATGCCAACCATCATGAGGGCAATAGACTGATTCCCTTATCAGAATTAATTCTTTCTATGACCAAAGTTAAAATCTTAAAAAAATCTTAATAAGTAATGAACCAAACTCAGTGAAGTCGCTCTAAGACATGAGTTATTAATTTAAATATCCCTATTGGAGAGGACGACAGTAGCCCACCAGAAAGGCATAGGACACACGACGCGAATCCATGCCACATCTTTAAATTTGTGAAAAACTAGGCACGTGAGCTACAGAAATATAATTTCTTAAGTGGGCCCTCAGTGCAACGAATTAATAGAAATTTCATAAAGCTTGCTCATCAAAGGTTTTACTTAAAAATCAAGCTTGATTTGAACATAATTGCACAAGTAGTTATAAATAAAGGAAAAGTCCTATCAAGAATACAGAAGAAAATTAAATGTTAAATTATACATCACTATTTAAAGTATTAAATATTCTCAGTTAATGTACTTAAATGTCAGTATTATTAGTATAATAAGGATTATAGAAGCTCAAAGTTCATAAGATAAATAATTTTTCTAAATTCCACTGATGACCGAACTCATACCCTGAGAACTAATATTCAAATTATCAAATATTGTTGGAATACTAAATCATGAAATTCTAATTCGATAAGCAGAAGCAAGTCAAAGGATTGAGCTATAGAAATTTGTAAAATTTATGCTGATATAAGAATTATGAAAAGTTATTAGTCAATGCTATTAAGCAGAACAAGAGTTTCAATTGAGCTATTTGAATTGTGATATTTTTCTTATATATTTTCTCATATTGTTTTTGCATTTATTGTTTCATATATTATTGTTTGCTAGTTAATTTCATTGTAATTATATATTTATTGATTGATTGGTGTACCTTTCATTTATTAACCTGTCTCAATGCATGACCAATCTTGTACTAGTATTTTTTATTATCATTATTGACAAATTTATAAAATCATCTTCCAACTATATTCTTCACCAGATAAGTTGGATAATCTGTGATATACAGTATCGATCACTAAATCTTCAGAAATAATACGTTCTCAAGATTTATTTAAATGGTTCAACCTAATCACTGAAATCAAATTGACTGAAATACAGGGTCATAGTATTAAGTCGAAGCAGTACTACAGATCATAAAAAGTATAAGGAATTCTAATCAAAATAACGTCGTTGATCACACTTGGTATTATCTCACACTGCTGACCCCATTGTCAGATGGTAGCGAGTTGGATTGATGTCAGTACCTTATTGTCTTGTGCAATATTTGAAATCCTCATATCCATCTACTTCTTCAACATCTATAATTGTGGAGTCACTCGAGGCAGCGGTAAAGATTGCCGATTGATAGAGCACCAGCAGTTCGCAGCGGTTGATAGCAGAATTTGGTATAAGCTCCTCGAAGAGCTGGTAAGAATCATTTGGTATTTCTATTTCAGCAGGTGCCAAAATATCAAAAATATTCAAATTTCACATGCTCTACCAACAGACTGCCAGCTGGGCACATGTAGGTCAAATATGGCTTTACATAAACATGTCACAACCAACGTGGGGCATATATTCTATGTGTTCCCAAAAGTGACATTACAACTACCATAATGCTGATTTCCTACAAACTTCATTTCTCACTTTTCATGATTTTAGAAATCAATCTCTTTTCAATAATATTTGCTGCAATTTTAATCATCAGATTAAAAAAGAAAAATGTAAACAAAATGTGTTCTATCAATAATTCCAAACTCCAAACTAGAATCATGACCTCAGCTTATGGAAAGACAAAGTTTGAACTCTTTCCCACTTCAGTCTTTGTTTAGAGTGGGTTCCGAACTCCCTCACTCTATACAGTATTTTGCCCGGCGCCAATCAATTACTATGAATTGATAAAATAATTACTTTACTATAATTTCACTCACTGAACTAATAATAGTATTGAAGAAAAAGATAACGATAGATAGATCAGGGTCGTGTGTAAGGGAATGTATAGAGTGAAAGGCAAAACAAAGGTTAATTATGAATTTATTAGTGAACTTTAAATTTAAGAGAATTTATAAAATTGATTTAAGTATAGTAATGATTCAAAATATACAAGATTATGGAGTTTTCGAAAGTACTACAATTCAAGTTTAATTTTATACAACAAAATTTAACAAACAGTTCTTATTACTTTTATCAGGTTACTTGAAAAATAAGATATAAAATCAAAGTATTGAACAACTCTAGTTAAAAATATGATTATAGTCAAAAATAAGAGAATTGATAAATTTTAAAGAATGAATATGATTAGGGGAGCCTTGCTTTAAAAAACTATTATTTGTGCTTAGAAGTGAATTTCAACTGTGAGCTTTAAGATTCTACTGTACACCTCTGAAATTTCGTATTTTAGTTCCGCCACTTCCCGCTATGACAGATTCAGCGCTGGAGAGAGTTCGTTTGGAGGAGTAAAGACATATTGGAAGTCTAGAAGTGTCTCCCCCACCAATTGACCATTGCTACAAGTGAGCAACAAAAAGGAGGGAAAAAGAAATGACAAAAACCTCTGTCTCCATTCATGATTTCTGGTTCTGGAACAATGAGTCACGTTCCAACCAAGACACGACAAAGTATATTTGGCTACTACGTTATTGAATGCTAGAAAAGGGACAAAGCTATTCTCATGAGTGCTGCTCGTATCTTGAAATGCAACATTCCAACCTATTTCACACCAATTTGAACAAAATCATTGCTAGATTCTCTATTATATCAGTAGGCCTATAACTGTTATACAGTATGTATAAATCTGTTATACAAAAATAATTATTTATATGATGACTCTTGGCCTTGTAAATAAGCGAGTAACGAAAAATCTTTCATAACAGGTATTTGTAAATTTAAAAATAAGCTAAGTTCTTGTCAGGTTCTGAATTGAAAAAAAACAAATTCAAATTCAAATAAAATTTATTTCCGTAAAATAATACATTGAAAAAATTATTAGTTTTGTAATCTACAATCAATTGTACAATTTAAGTCAAATCTAAATCGAATTTTTAGCATTATAGCAATATACATAGGCTACAGTTCACAATAAATCAAACTTGCATTAACAATAAATCAATAATAAATAAATATACAAATAAAATGAAATAATTGGAAATAACCCATAGGTTACAGAACCTGTTTGGGAAGAATGAAATTGTTCTTTTGAACAAGATGATTACAGTATGGAAAAGATTAGAACAAAAAAGATTATAGTAATGGATAAATAAATAAAATTGAAAATATATAAATAAAATAAATAGAAAAAAGAATAAAAATAACAGTTAAACATTTTCTTGGAACATTAAAGCCTCTAGAAGTGCTGCATTCACCAGCTATTTTTTAATCAATTTAGACGGATTTGTTGAAAAAATTGTGTAGCTTCAAGTAAACATGCTAGATAATGTAAATTAGTTTTATAGAATAGGATTAATTATTAATTTACATTGATAAACTACAATAAGTCAGAAGATAATTGAATTATATCCTAAAGGTAGTCAGCCCAGGAATTCAATATCACATAAATATACACTATACTGTTACTAGAACTACTATTACACTAGAAACTGAAGCTACTATTATACCTACAACTTCAAATTTATCAATATCAGAAGAAAACTTTTCTCCGTGAGTGTTCTCAAACACAAAATGTGTGCGAGAAGTACAAACTCATTACTTGTTTTAAAATGGAAAAATTAATCTAAAAAAGTATTATTAATAATAAAAAATAATATAAAAGAAGTAATTGAATAGTTATTTGTATATCTAGAGTGAAAAGTACGACTTTTTCTCCCTGAGGGAAAAGTTTGAAGCCCGAGGCGAAGCCGAGGGCAACAATTTTCCTGAGGGAGAAAAAGTATTTTTCACTCGTGATGTACACAACATTTTTCCTCCATCTACATTTTTTCATAGAAACTGCAAATAAAATCATTTTAATAACTTACGTATTGGTGACAATGTTTCCTAACAACATAACCTAAAATCTAAAACCTAAAAACTGGCCGTCTGATTGGCACTGCCGATTGCGCTATCTACCGGCTAAAGTTGTAACTTTAAATTATATCAGCTGGGTGTTTACCAAAAATGGCTGACTCTAGATCACGCGGTTCAGATTTGAATTGCAGATCAAAAATATTTGTTGGCGGGTATTTTGAATAGAATAAGATATTTTAAAAATTGTATAAATTTTTATCGTCTACTAATATTAAGAATATAATATCATACAAACATATATTTCATGAGTTGATCAAATTTCTGGTTGTGGTATTGAATTCAGTTGACTCAATGACAGACACCTCTATTATGCTTTCTCATCTGAGCTTAGACCTTCTAACCTATTACAATGTAGGTTTCAAAATAGAGATGCTCCCCATGTTATTTAAATGGAGTCACTTTTACTCCCTAGGGAGTTTTTCTGTTTTTTACTACCGAGAGCGAAAAAGTGACACTTTAGTATTAGGTTTCAGGGAGTAAAGTAAGTACTTTAGACAGTAGGTGGAGGAAAAATATATTTCTATGTATTTTAAATATATATTTCAGCGGAAGTTGAGACAGATAAGACGATAAAATATTTTGATGGTCTTCAAACAATATTACGTGAATTTTGAGAAATAATAAGCCTTACTTCTTCTTGTTCTCCTTCTTCTTGTTCTCCTTCTTCACCTTCTCCTATTTCTTCTCCTATTCCTCCTTCTTCACCTTCTCCTCCTTCTTTTTAATCTTTTTCTCATTCCTCCTTCACCTTCTCCTCCTTCTTTTCCCCTTATTCTTCTTCTCCCTCTTTTCCATCCACTTCTCCTCACTCTTTCCGTTCTAAATCTTCTCATTCTCCTCCTCGCTCTCACTCGTTTCTTTCTCTTTTTCTCTCTGCACAAATGCCCTTACCGGTGCAATGAACAATGAAAAATGACTTTGTTAAAAATGAAAATATTGAAATTTTGCAAAATTGAAGACACAAATATAGAATTGAACACAAACCATAACTACTACTATAAAAGGAGAAAAGGAAGAATAGTTATGTTTGTATAATTGATTGTGTTTGAGGAGATGTTGTGGTATTTCTCCATAATGGAAAATAAAAACAAATATTGTCACATACCACTTATTTATTATTAAAACTTACATTAAAGTAATGTAAGCCTAGGTCATTATGAAACCTAGGTACATTACTTTAATGTAAGTTTACTTTAATAAAGTATTACTTTAATAATACTTTAATGTAAGTTTTAATAATAAATAAGTGGTATGTGACAATATTTGTTTTTATTTTCCAGTTATGTTTGTGTCATCATTATTTCTTCTTACGTGCTTCTTGCGCCTCAATAATCCAATCTGGATTTCGAATTGGCATTGAACGCGTGTGTCGAGGATCAACAAGTTCCGGCAATACACAGTCCATATAAAATTTTTTCACTTGTTCAAGAATCTTCGAACTCCAGAACTGCTCATCTTTGTATACAGTAACAACTTCTGTCCCCTTTGGCGACCATATACAAAATAAGCAGTACTGACGTTTCGTAATGTGGAGTTGTCCCTGTATTTGATAGTAGTAGTTATGGTTTGTGTTCAATTCGATATTTGTATCTTCAATTTATCAAAATTTCAATATTTTCAACTTTGCTGCTTCCCTTGGGAGTAGGTCCTTTATTGTCTGAGGGCATTTGACCTCCACAATACCATGCCCATCTTCTAATAATCCATCCGGCGATGCTGCCAGAAATGGAAAAACGGCATCAATGAATAGCCCACATTTCAAAATGTTTTGTCCTGCTATCTCACTAACTTTTTTTAGAGCAGCCTCCTCGTTCATCCTCCCATACTCCATTGCTGAACAATTTTAAGCGGTTTCGCGCTAAGTTTCAATCTGCGTCCACTTTTGTGTCTAAAGCGTCGGCGACTTTGATGAGGCTTCCGCGTTTCGTCCATTTTTTATGATAAATAATTTGGTCGCATGCACTTCAACATTTTTATAACATTTCACGTAATTCGAAGTCAATAGGAATAGAATAGAAAAAGTATTATTCACTAACAAGGATTGTCTAGAATAAACAAGGCAAAACGTTTCTATAAATGAAAACCCATAGTAACTTATCACAAATGACTGGATGAACTGTCACTGTCACGTTTCAACGAACTAATAAGTCACACATGACATGGATACGGCAAAAGCTAGCTGGAATTGAGAGACAGAGAGAGTGTGACTTCTCATCTATTCCCCTCCCATTCCCACTCTTTCTTGTGGTCATTCATTCAATTCATTCATTGATACACTGCTGGACAGTCTTAGTATGTAAGTAGTAGGTGGTGGGGGTTACGTTTCAACAGTAGAGCTCTCTGGAGAATAACCCTCGAACTAGGTTGGCAATGTAACGGTTCATTTTTGGTTCAAATTTGCAATTTAACGACTCAGTTTATTGCAAAACTATTAGGAATTTGAACAAAATTCAAACGGATTTAGATTTGTGTTGTTATTCTAAAGGTCACTGTATTTTCAAATTCGTTTCTCGATGCTTCTTTTCCAAAATAGCAAATTCATGTTTAAATAGCTAAAATAAGAAAAACTTGAAGAAATAATGAAATTATGAAAAGCGTATGCTCTCTGTAAAAGCATATAGTTGAGTCCTACGAACTTTCAAGGAAATAGTTCAATCCATTCTTGAGGTATGAGTGTAAGCAATATGCTTACTTTTCAGCTTGTTAGGTGGGTGTGCAGTAGAATCTTAAGAAATTAATTAAGATTGTGTCTTTAGATATGAATTTAAAAAGAAGTAATAATTAAGTTTGCTCTTTACTATAATGCTATAAAATTTGATATACTTATTTGGGCTTTTTAGGGTGGGGTGGTGTGGATTTGAAATGAGAAAAATTGAAAATTCCAAATACAATCTTTACCTGGCTTAGTCAATTCCCTATAGGATAATTGAAGTCTGAAACCAAAAAACTCACTCCTACACTGTCCAAAATCCAAGAGACTAAGAGAGACTCACAGCAACTCACAGCAACTCCCAGCATCTGTCTAGGTAGGCTATTCAAATGCATTCTCAATAGTTTTGAGAAACGGTTCTTCTTATTATTCTAGCTCTTCGAGCGTTCATATTCCTAAATACAATATGTTCAGAGCACGTGTTACAACACATAACAGAAATCTACAATTTTTAAATTTTAGGAGAGCACGTGGTCGCCATTTGTGGCTCAAGTTAGTAGATAAATTGATGGAAAGATACATTTTCAAGAATTTTTCGATGTTTTTGAACGGGTAGTATTATAGTCCACTGGAGCTGATTTATAATGAATAATTCTATAGTCTGATTTTTACGGCAATATTGGTGTTCGAAGGAAACTCATTTTCCTTTTGTATTATTCTTAAAATGCAAAATTTAAGAAAGAGCCTTATGTATACGTCGACGGGCAATTTAAAAAGGAACATACCTGTCAAATTTCATGAAAATCTATTTCCACGTTTCGCCGTAAATGCGCAACATATAAAAATTCAAACATTCAAACATAAAGAGAAATGCCAAACCGTCGACTTGAATCTTAGACTTTACTTCGCTCGGTCGATTATTTTTTCCCTATGTTTTTTTTTAATTGTTTATAATCTCCAAATCGCTAAATATGGTGAGAGATCTTGCCAAAAGCCAAGAGTCACCATATTGTTTATCAATTCTATGTGAGGTCTTTTAGGTCTGTTTTGGCCTAGATTGGAACTTTCCCAGACGCCAAAGACTTTGGTTGGATGGAAGCATGTATGGAAAATAAGTGAATAGAGCTGCAGTGTGACTTATGTGTGATGCTAATTCGAAATATAGGTAAATGGGCTTCGACAAACGACTGTGCAACAACCAATCATTTATATCAGTGATTTTAAACTATGTCTCACATAGCTATGTTTGATTTTATGTAACGACTCTGCAACCGGGCATAAGAAAGAAGCATACGATTATGATATTATTCGATCTTCAATATAATCATAGAAAAATCCCAAATTTAGTAACAGCCCGCCCACAAAAATAATGTACTTGCAAAAATAGGTCGTCAGTTGCTATTTTATACACTGGTGACCTTTTCGGGATCCCCACGATTGTTTTTGAACATGGGCCCACCTGGGTAATATAATTAGTGAATTACCATTCCCAGATAGAATAATACTGACTGTTATCTGAGTCTGTTAATTTTCAGTACTTGGTTCAAACTTTCATCAATTTTTTTACTTTTAGTTTTGGACAGATCTTGTGTAGAAGTAAGTACATTCTAACGCATTTTATCTAACATCCTACATTTCCGATATGCTGTAACTAATATCAGTATTGAACGGTAGCGAGTTTAGACCACCAAACTTGGTATAAATCTGTGCATTGAGGCATTCATAGGCCTTTCACGTCTATTGAAATACAATGGAGTATATAGGGTGAAAGCGCGCCAGCATTCCAGCCATCCGAACTTATGAGATCTTCTGGCTACAGTTCTGTGCGCTGCACCTCTTAAATTAATAGGATCAAATTGAATTAAGCAGCCACCGTGAAAGCAGCCTGGCATCGCATTCAATTAAACACACTCTCAACTTGTTCTCAACGCTATTTCGTTATACGAATGAGGCACACCAACGGCTCTAACGTTTAGCACTCCTGGCTGTAATCTGATTTTTATATGCAGGTAAGTGGAGCTTCACACGTGATTTAGATTACTGCATTGAACTCCAGCGTTTCGAACGATTGTAATTGACTGAGAGATCAAGATGCAATCTGGATTGAACTATTGAAACTCAACCGATCCACACATTGAAGTGCTATAAATGGGGCTAGATCTTTCAACGCACTAGCAGAATGAAGGGTGCAATGCTCAGTCCATTTGACGATCCTGGCTGGCAGCTTATCCCATCCAAAAAATATTATGCAAGAGAAAAAAAATATTCTGGAAATCAATAATTTCGTGTAGAATTGTTTGTAAGTTTGGAATGCTGAGAGAGTCTAGTAATGAACTAATGGGATTCCCGATTTAGTCCTCCAAGAGAGAACAAGAAAGTTGATCTCATAGTTCACAACGATTACGAGGCGTTACAGATATATTGTTTAAGTCTCAAGCACTTAATTGCAAATGACAAATGCCACTGATTTCAGCTTAACGGCAAAACTTTATTGCTCGTTCCTCTTATCGAAAGAAAGGCCACTTAGCTAAGCACGAAGTTGGCCTACTAAGTTGGCTTGCTTGTCGTCACAACTTAATCGCTAATCCAGTTGCCGCATGAAATCAGGCACCAAAACTGAACTTTGCTGTTTATAGATCTGCGAGTAGCCTATTCGTTTTTGTAATGGAATATATTTCGTAATTCGTTATATTGAGACTCAGAAACCAGAGGTTCTAAAATTACAGTTAATTGGTAGGCGTTATTCTACATTTCCTGTAGTAGATAGAAGTATTAATAATAATATTCATGATAAGATGTAATTTGAAATAAATGTATTCAATGATCATAGGAATTTTTCTTATTTTGAATAAGAAATTGATATTTTGGAATCCAGTACTTTAGCTATATTGGCTGAAGTCAAGAATGTATAAGAACATAAATTTGGTAATGAGAGCTTGGAATACATAGGTAAAAATCAATTTGGTTTTCCGACAATTCATTTTTGAACATTATTTATATGATTACTACTGGAATGAATAGTGAAGTCGAGACAATCAATAAATATTTACAGAATAGAAATGGGTACTCAATGTTTTTTTGGGCAGGTTTTGGATCACTGGAAAGTTATTTTGAAGCTTATAGGTGTCTGTTACTTCAGCTGCCCTTGAACGGCAATTATCGTTTATACAAGATGATCGATAGCATGATATCACTTAATCTGTCAAATTCAATGGCCTGAAATCTTGAAAGTTGTACCTTGAAAGTTGAGTTTGAGAGAAATAATGAATAAATAAATATTACTATTTCAGTTATTCACAATGGATGGAGTCCCATGCCTATGGATATATCAAGCCAGTCATGAATAGTTGATTATTGTTGCTAGAAAAATAATGATATTATTGAAAAAATAATAAAATTGAAGACGGAAATGATTATTCTACAATGAAATGTTGTGACCACTGTCAACGCATTAACTCACTTCACGAGGTATTACAAAGAGATTATCGGGGTTTACTTCTAACTGTCGGAGCGAGTTATATGATAATATATTATATACACTATGCATGTACACTGCATGGTGTGTGGTGTAATAGACCATGGTGTGATGGTGTCATGACCCTCGAGCTCACTTCAACTCACGCCATCAATTAGGAAGAATTGTGAGCGGTGTTTAGCATGTGGAAGTCGTGATGAAACGGTTTGTTGGTAGGAACACTTTACTGGGTCGCCACATTATCCACATTGCCGCTGTATTATTCATGAGACAATTAAACACATGAATTCCTCAAGGTAGTTTCACTTCCGGACCCACCCTATCTGATCCGAAACGGTCAAGCTATTATGTTATCAATTCTGTTCCGAAATTGAAAAATAATATCCACGAAAAACGTATAAAAAGTATAATTGTTTCTGTAATGCGCCTTCAATTCTCCTGTGAACTTATAAATACATGATGAACTTATATACTATGGATATATACTCACATGAGTTATGAACGTTCAAAAGAGACCTAATAAATGACCCCTTAATGTCGATTCAAGGTCAGAGATTACTCCAACCCTTATAGAGAATTCCAAACGACCGTAACTCACGAGCCCAAGAGACCAAAAACAAATGTTATTAATGTGTGCATGTATTGAAAGCCAAGCATAGCTTGGTAGGCTTATGAAATGATAATGATCTACTAGTAGCCTTTATCTGTTTTTTATTCATTTTATACATCTTGCAAATGTGTTACTCGTGGTAATTCAGTAATTAAGATTCAAGATCTGAATGCTCTACATTATTACTATAATACTTGTTACTGATATTATTACTTAATCCAAATCCTATGAAGATGAATTCATACTGATATGGCTTTCCTGGACGAATTCAAAATTTTATGATCTAGTGTTGGAAATTCAAATATTCATTATTATTTGAAGTAATTTGAAAAATGATGAAGGAAAAGCCTCAATAGGATAATGTAGTTTCATGGAGACGAGTAGTAATAGAAAGTAGCTGTAATATAAAGTAGTACTCTAGTGATAGGAAGTAATAGCTAGTAAAAGAAAGTACAGCTTAATTCCTACTATACTAGTACTTCATATCCTGAATTCGTATCCAATTACAAAAGAAGATTATACTGCTATTTTTTCAGGTTATTCAATCAAAGACCTTATAGACATTTCAAGAGTTTTTGAAACAAAATCTTATAGCAATATAGGTGATGAATTAAGAGGAGTTGAGTTGTAAGGAGAAACACCTTCCACACATTTCAAAAGATGCTTACGCATTGGATAGACTACTAATCTGATGATTATTCAGAAAATGTATACTGTATAGTTACAACAAATTATTCACTATAATTGAAGGAGAAAAACTTTAAAATTTGGAAATATATACCTATGAAAAGAATGACCCGTGCTAATGAATATTGAGAAAATATATACTGTACAAATTTTAACCATTCCTCTCTATGATTAAAGAAGAAAAAAACACCTACAGACTAAAAAAATACCCATAAAAAAAGTACTGTGCCAATGAGTATTGAGAAAATGTATAGTTTCAAACAGTTTTTCCCTATAAAGTTTTTGCAATAATCCACTTTTAAAGCTGAATGAGACGTACATGGTCTTGAAATAGATATCAGGAATTTTCTACCAATGTTTCGAATCTGGAAATACTGCATCGAGCTTCCATTTTTATAGAAAAGTATGAATAAGAAGACAAGGCGCTTAGGAAATCTGATGAAAATGGAAAGCTCCATAATAAAGATAGACAGACTTGAGAAGAAGTGTGGGAGAGTGACAGAAAGGAAAATGTCGACCTTTTATTGATATACTTAATGGAAAAGCTATTACGGAATTGTCTTGAAAGGTGTTATTATCAGTCTCTCTTTGCTCGTCCGTTCTCTTCTTCAGGGAAGAATGCTTTTCCTTCTCGGTTGTGCTTTGTCGCCTCACCCTCACTGCTCGGGGAAACTCCATCGAGCAATTCAAAAGATGGATGTTCTCAGTACTCCTCAGTAATTGAGGTGCAAAACAATAATTACCAGCGACGGTAAACAATGGGCTTTCAAAGCGATTGATTGCAGTAATGGCAGTTTTAATGCGGTTTAGGTCTTGATTCAGCAGCGGGGCTCGAAACTGAATGGGCAGAATCGGCTTTGTCGATATATTTTCATGACATGGCTTCCCCCTCTCACGACGAAAGACTGATTTTGTGTCTTGTAGCAGGGAAAAAGCTGGAAATCTGTATTGTCCTGATCCGACTGACTTTGTTGATGTAAGAAATAGGATACGAAAATAACAAAGAGTTTATTGATTTTATAGTTGATTATCGATATATTTGATCGTACATTAGTTCAATAAGATACGAAAAAACAAAGTTTTTATCGATTCAAAATTTGATTTTGACTTAAGTTCAATCTGTGAAATGTTAGAGCTGATATATTATTGATTAATCTATACAAAATTGCAATACTGCCAACTTTCGAATTTCATCAACTTTTTGTGTAGTTGAGAAGTTGATATTGTGGTAATTATTCATATTGAATGAAAAAGACTAAGAAATTGTCAAAAACCACAGATTTATTAAAACTTAGAAAGATCGGTTTCGGTTATTACACCATTGTCAATCCCTGATGAACTGTTTATCAGAGATTGACAATGGTGTAATAACCGAAACCGGTCTTTCTAAGTATTAATAGATCTGTGGTTTTTGACAATTTCTTAGTCTTTTTCATTCAATAGGAGTTTCATCAGATTTCATCATATTGGAGCGCCATAAGGTCTCGAATGAGAGTCACCTCAGCAAAGTGCAGAAAAAAACAGAAATCGTCTGAGTAAAATGTACTTAATGTATTGAAGTCGACTAAAAATTATTGAAACTTACTTATAGTTTACTAATAACGCTTGCTTTACTTATCTCTAGTGCGATCATGAATGCGAAACAATGCGTCTCAAAGAGTCAAAAAGCTACCGTAAGGAAAATATAAAAATATGTACAACATATTCATGTTTTTACTTTCCTTGCCCCATTACCATAGGTAAGGAAAGTATTGCTTTCCGAAAAAATTAAGGTACCCGAATTTCCAAATTTCTATACGTTTCAAGGTCCCCTGAGTCCAAAAAAGTGTTTTTTCAATAGTCAAACATGATCAAGAAGCGTCCAACAACTAAATCATTTTGTGGATTGAATGATACAGATTAGTTCACCTTTAGAATATATTATTTCTTATTATGTCACAAAACATCACTGTTACAAAAACATTAGAATGTACAACATATTCCGGTTCTATTCAATAGCCAACTACGATCAAGTAGCATTTAACAATTCGAATAATTTAGTGGATTGAGTTAAGCAGATTAGTTCACGAGTAAAAACCATTGTTTTATATCACATTCAATTTATGCATAACAGATTTTCAATCACATAGAAAAGATCCAATACTGCAGTACTCAAATTTATAACATGAATATAGCCCCGAATGTATCAATAATATTTCATCTAGAGTTAACACCATCGCTCGGTTGCAGTTATCAATATTTTATAGTTGGCAAGCGTGTATCACATCCAACAGAAACGACCCTTGTTAAGCCGATATAATATAACAACACAGCTATTAACGGAATGGAATGGCTAAGCTGACCAATCAAAAGCGAGCAAACAGTAGTAGCGCATTTTGATGGCTCATTTAACAGCGCTTCATCAAAATGGCGACGCCATTCTAATTGTTTCGTGAAGTTTTCGCAATTTGAAATCGATGCTCGCAGTTTACTATGGAATTAACGAGATACTAACAGCACAAGTCATTAATTACCCTCATTATTATTCTGTACTGTGTTTCTACTCCCAAGTGATGTGGAATCAAAATGTATTCCACGTATTACGATTCTAATACTATAAATAGAATAAAAAAAATGTACGATATTATATAGGAATCATGTTGCAAGAATCATTGTAATCTATGTTGCTATTAAATTGTTTGAATATTCAGAGTTCTCTCATTCTTCACGTTGATACAGTTATGTTGTCACATGTAATATGATTGAGATACCTGCTGATCGTCCAATATCCTTGAAACCCTATTTTCAAAGCTATCTGACGATAAATCATGCATTTGATTACTAGATTGTTGACATTTGAGATTTTTGACAATTTCTCAGTCTTTTTCATTCAATTACTAGATTGTTCTTATCGATAAAAATTTGGAGAATGATCCAAATCTGAAGGTAGTGTTTAATCCCCTATTCGTTCTAAGCAAGGTCTATGGAAAGACTTTTGGCCATATGGCAAGGTCTATGGGAATATACAAGTTTATTATAAGTTTAGGATCTTGAGTTTTGAGTATCTGCTTATCTGTCCTTTGTCTGCTTGCTGTGTAATATGAAAATGATAAATCCAATCTGATGGACCCTTCAATCGAACTTCCTACAACGAACAAGTGACACAGATAGAGACAGAGAGACAATACTTGTGATTTGATTAAGTGAAATTATTTTGATGGCATAGGATCCCCAATCAGACGTATCTTCAAATTTCCATTTTAAAAGAAATATTCAGCTAAGTTTCCATACTTTTCACAAACCTGTATATAGTGTAGATATGGAAAAAATATATTATAGGCTACATTTTTTGTGTAGTTGAGAAGTTGATATTGTGGTAATTATTCATATTGAATGAAGAAGAGAAATTGTCAAAAACCACAGATTTATTGATACTTAGAAAGACCGGTTTGAAAACTCTGTTTATCAGAGATTGACAATGGTGTAATAACCGAAACTGGTCTTTCTAAGTATCAATAAATCTGTGGTTTTTGAAAATTTCTTAGTCTTTTTCATTCAATATATTATATACTTTTTTGTCTATTACCACTCTCAAGCAAAGTTAGCAAAATATAACAAACTGGAAGCATGACAAATTTAAAACTTGACAAACTGAAAAATTGGCTTACTGAAATCTTGGTGAATTTCAAATATGCCTATAATCATCTGCGGTAAATTCATAATCTTCATGCAAAATGTGAAGTTAATCAGTTGAGTAGTTCAGACGTGTCGTTGCGTGAATTTCCAATCCCTTACGTGTATAAACCAGTTCTTTTCTTTATAATAGAATAGATGACTGAACAATCAATTCTCTTCACAAATCCAAATAATAAAAAAAATTATTAATTCCTTTAATAGCAATATAGATGAAAAAATGTTCATGAAATTGTTCTGAAATATCAGAATAACCATACGAATCGTTTATTCCTCACAGGGAATCATATTCACATTTCAATCACCTTAGGGAGAAATGTATTTATTAGTCCGCAATACCTGGAGTAGTGTTGAACTATGGGAAAACTTGGTTGAAATTTTTAGGGATGATTTTTGTCAATTTTGAATTTTGTAATATCTTGATTATGATAAGATGACCATTCTCCGAGATACTTTATTTTTGTAGGCTATGATATAATTGATGAACCCTCAATCGAACGTCCTATAAAGAACAAGTGACAAAGACAGGAAGAAAGACAGAACTTGCTCAACACTTGTGATTTGATGAAGCGAAATAGTTGAATTACAACTTGTCAGTTTGTTGTTCTTGACGCTCATTTCGGTCAATGCAGCTGGAAGCGACTCAAAGTTGCAACTTTCCTTTGGAATTTCCATTTGTTACGGAAGTATGACTGTTGTTTCCTTTGACAACTACAAACTTTGCACTGTTATCAGTCACTGTCATCCATTCGAAAAGATTTTACCATACATTCTTCATCTTATTCTTCCATTATCTAATTGCGTTAAGAATCTAGTGGAGGAAGGAACAAAGGAGAGGGAGGAAAAAGTAAATAAAGTCGAATGAAAATGATTTAGATGCAAGAGAGGGATGACAAAGAAGGTAGTGGAGAGAAATGTGATGGAGAATTTGATTTACATTTCAACTGGAAAGATTAATACTACTGAGTTGAAACTAGACTCAATACGAAAATTTTGAATTTGTGAATGAAGTTTTCGTAAAAACGAAAAAGTTCAAATCGGCCTATGCATGCAAAGGGAATTTCATTCTTCGTATTATGAAAACGCATGATCATTTCTTCCAAGAGAACTGGAAAAGAATAATTATTATATGGAGCTGATAGTCCCAAACTACACAGATTATGGTTCTCCTCAGAAGAAATGAATCCTTCTACCAAAAATGTTAATTCAATAAGCATCTGTGGATAATGATGAGTCTCTATGAAAATGGGAACAAGAAAGGATGCCTTCCGAGATCAATAAAGATTGAGCACCACTGACATACACCTCAATGGTAGTGCAATAATATTATTGTTAATATATAATAAGGTCATGTTTATTTGTTTATCCAATCTCTTCCCATGTCCTTCATTCGAGCATTTTCTTTCACAAGGTTTGTCCATAAATTCGATTTTTCAAGAGATGACAACCTAATTTGATGAATTATCAAGATGAGCAACTTCACTCAAAATACTACTGAATTCTATTGACCTGTATAGCATGTTCCTCAAACTTTGCATAATTATGTAATGGAATACTTGTATAAAGCAATGATTGCGTTCAGTAGTTCAAAATAGAACACAGAAACGAAGATACCATCTTCGACTAATTTATTTTATTATTGACTTATTTTCCACTAATTTCACTCGCCAGCTTTGTGGAAAGACAATCAGAGTAAGAAGTTCAATAAACTACACAAGCCTGAGGAAGTGAAGAAGAACATGTGCAAAACGGAACGGGGTTACAGTGAGAGGAGGAAATGCAAAAGGATGGGAGGAGGGGTTATGGATGAAAGGAAGGTTTGGTGGATGAGAAAGAGGGGTAGGTAATCTGCTGGAAGTGGGATTCAGTATTTATGAAGAGGGAGGGCCTCTCGGCTCTATAGATAACCGCCGGCATCTGAGAGCTACGTTATCTCTGAGCCGGCAGCTGCTGCCTGGTAGAGTAGCGTACTACTTTTAGCCCGGTGCGCCTGTCTTAGTCCGGGTAGACTTTGTGCGTGACAGGCAGCCGACCAGAGGCAGAGCTACGCTTGATTTGCGCACCAGTCTTCTCAGACTCGAGCTACCGCCACAACTCACCCAGCTGGTCGCTTTCAGTTCAACCTCTCACTCCATCCATCACTTTGTTACCAAATCTAGACATCACCACTACACATACCAACTGGGAATGGGAATTCCACGAACAGAATACGAAACAAGGCACCAGACAATGATAATTGCATGTGAAAGGCTGAATGGAATGAGGGAATTTTAGGAAAAGCGATTATGGGACATATTCACAGTTGTTAGGACAGAAATATTGAATGATGATTGAAATTTCCCGAATAGGACAAAATAGGACTAATGGGAGGAGATAAGAGGGGAAACCCTAAACGGAGGAGACTTCATTGAATATTAAGGCTGTTCGATACACCTTTTTATTTAAATTGGATAATATTTTTCAATATAATTGCTAAGATTAAGAAAGGGTGAGAAAAACTGGCAACTGAAATTTTTAAAGTGGTCTAATAAGCGAGTTATGGGCTATTGGAGTGCTAAACTCCGTTTTCTTTCCAGATCATAAACGGTTTTGAATTTTCCATTGGAGTTTTTTTTTAATACATTCAGTATAAATCATTGGTTTTGTTCTAATATGCGTTTTTTCGCGATTAATGCCAGAATAAACAAGTTATCGAATTTACAAAAATGGTACTTTTTTATTTATAAACGATATGGAGAATAAAATTTTTTAATTTTTTTTTCAATTTTTAAGAGAAGTTCTAATAATATAGTCGAAGCCGTTTATGATCTGGAAAGAAACGGAATCTGGAAAGTTAGCACTTCAACAACCCATAACTCGCTTATTGGACCACTTAGAAATTTCAGTTGCCGCTTTTTCTCACTCTTATAATGATCTTAACAATTATATTGAAAAAGATTATCCAATTTAAATAATAAAAAAAGTGTTCCGAACAGCCTTAAGTCAATATAATATATCAATGTACTTATTGAAATAAGTTTCAACCTTACTGATTTTTTTAATAAATTTTCTTTTTTCTATCTTTTATTCACATTGTCCAAGATCTGATTTGACTGTACATTTTGGTTGTGCACTATGGGAAAGCATGTTTTTTTATAATAAATATTTATATAAGTTGGCAATGATAAATTCAAAGTTGAGAATTATATTATTGACGAGTATGGTAGACGAATATTGAAGAGTATAAATATTATTGACGGATATACACTTGAAATATCAAAGAAGATTTGGGAAACAAATTCCACGACGGAAATCATAAGATTTGAGAGATTAAAGCTAAGCGAACGTTTTTTCAGGGAAGTATAGTAACAAGATGTAACGTAAAGGAAACTGAAACTGAAAATGTTTATATTTTTGTTTACAACTGGTCATTCTCGTCTTGATTATAATGCCTAGTTTCGACAGCCAGAAGTTTGATTTTATATCAAGATATATCAAGATTTGATAAACAGAGACAAATCATCCCAGTCTTTTTTTAATCTCGCTTCTGGAATTGCTGCTGTTAGAGTAAAATGATAACGCTACATTAAAGAAAGGTAATAATTAATAGAGATTGTCTGTCATCACAAGATTCAATCAGATGAAGCAACAATAAACGAATGAGAAAATGTTAACACAATGATTGTCGCGCACATGACACAAGAAGTCCCAAAGTTGCAGCCAGCCTGGTTGATTCAAAGGAAGAACTCCGGATATTATCAGTGGAGGGTTTTGTTGGGCACGTGATGTAGCACACGCTGAGTGTTTATCTCTGCTGTTGTTCTGGGAGTGAAAACCGCGTTTAGAAAACATATTTCGGCGAGTATTTATGAAAGCGACGGCCTAAATTCAAGAGATAGCCGGCCGCTGTTATCTCGTCGCTTGCAGTCGACGCAGCAGCGTCGCTTAGTCTTCTGGATACATTTGCCACTTGTAGGCATCGCACTCCCACTCTCCCACTCTCTCATACTCTTGTGCAGATCCTCCATCTATGTTTCTTTCTCTTCTATTCATTTGCATCCCATATGCTATCTTTCTTCCTTATCCATTAATCCCAGATCCTACATAGTTATCTTTCTCTCTTTACTGGTGGAACTTGAACATCTGTCCATCTCATCCATCATACCCTAGTCTTATTGAAATATTCATTTATGTTCTATCGAAGTCATTCATGTTTCCGAATTGAATACTAAGTCCCCATTATAAGTCTCCACCAGTACAGTAAAATGTTGACTTGTTGAAATTGAACAGATAATGTTGTACCGTACTAAACACATTGAAAAACCTTGATACCAAGTATTTTCTCAAATTTATTGAATCCTTAATTTCATCCAAATATTATCAGCTAGTGTTTCGTAATATCACAACAAAGACAATATTATAATAGAATCTCAAAATTATCCGTGTATAGAACTGCATGCCTGATTTGTGATTCATTAATTATTTCTCAATATCTCTTCAATAACCTTGAAATCCTATTTCCTCTCAGGAATATTTTTTATCGTTCTTTAAAATCATACGTTTTTCAAGTTTATTCTCCTCTTAGATGCAAGTGAATCTCCATAAAATTCTGAGATGATATCAAGGAAAAAATAACCTGAATTTCAACGCCTAAAAACATTAATCCATTCGCATTTTCACTCTCTGTCCCTAATCTTCATCAAAGTCTTTACAAGTGAGTGAGATTCTATATCTGGAAAAAAATTGTATCTCACTTCCCTGACTCTTCCTCACTACCTCTTGCATGAACTCTTTCTCTCTCATTCACGCCCTTTTTTTTATTTTCCTGTTGAGAAAACTCTCTCCCTCTTAGTATACTGTCTCCTTCACACTTACAACCTCTTACACAATGAACCTCTTTTTCATCCTTTCTCACTCTCTACCTGAACTGTTCCTTCTCTCTCTGTTACTTGCATTAGGGCAACCCGGATGTTGTCAGGACTCAGGAGGCCCGAAGTGAGAGGACGTTCATTTCCCGCTAGGAGACAGGCAGCCGTTCTCTATCTCTACCCCTCTCCTTCTAACCCAGCACAGGACGATGAGTTACGGTGTCCCTCTACTCCTTGTCTTCCACTTATCTGAGTTCTGCAAGTATTTGCACAAACTGCTAGTTTGCACAGTGTAATATTAGGTAGTCCTCCACACACACACACACACACACACACACCACACACACACACACACACACACACACACACACACACACAACACACACACACACACACACACACACACACACACACACACACACACACACCACACACACACACACACACACACACACACACCACACACACACACACACACACACACACACACACACACACACACACACACACACAACACACACACACACACACACACACACACCACACACACACACACACACACACACACAACACACACACCACACCACACACACACACACACACCACACACACACACACACACACACACACACACACACACACACACACAACACACACACACACAACACACACACACACACCACACACACACCACACACACAACACACACACACACCACACACACACACACACACCAACACTCACCTGTTTCATACTCCAAAACATATTGGCCTCGAGATATAATTGGCCTGAGGTGTCAAGTTAGATTACTCTTCATGTGATTCATACTCTTAGAGCCGTAGAAGATTATTAACAATGTTAAAAGTAAACAGGTTCTGATACCAATCTAAATGATTCTGAATAAGCCACTGGAATCGGTAAAAATTGTTATTTGTATAGGTTGCTGGGCTGAAAAATATTTATAGTATTCAATAATTATTTAGCCCATAGTCTCTACTCCATTTTATTTACTCCATTACGAGCGAGTCAAGGTCAACTTCAAAGCGAGGGAAGTTACTTATTTGTTGAATTAAAGTTAAGGTTTATGAGATAAAAGGAATCAGAGAAAATCAAATTTTAAAAATGTGATAACTTTTCAAAAATAGATTTTATGAGGGAAGAATTTATCATTTCATTAAAAATGTATCCTCAAAAATTTTCATGAATTACCGAATTCATTTCGGTCTGAATTGATCTGTTTCAGATAAAACTCTAGGCGCTCATATCTCATGAAATAATAATTTGAAAAAATCCAGAATTTTTCATATTTTAATAACTTGATAGCATTCAAATTGAAAAACTTTGTGAAATACCACTAGTATAGGGTTTTTTTGCAAGTAAAACCACTGCCACAGCCAAACCCGCACAGCGTTTCCAACCATTCAACTATGGTTTAAAAACTGTCCCGATCCTGTCGCCGTCAAGTGTATCGCAGTGGTCTGCAAATAGCTTTAAATGAATATCCTATTCCTGACTAAAGTATTTTAGCCAACTGCGCAACATATGTAGGCCATAATATGATATAGGTGGAGGGACTCGGGAAGAGGTGACAGCCGGTTATAACAAGGAACAATTACTAATAGTCGTGAGCTGCCTGAGTAGAATCATTAGTTTATGAAGGTTTCAGGGGTGAGGAGGAGAAGGATAACACGTTCAACGATCGACCAGTTTTTTAGTTATGACATAGAATTTAGGGTGAAGTGTCGCAGCGACGGTGGGGAGGCGTGGTTGAACGGGGGAGATTGGACTTTATTAAATTATCTTCCGTTTTCCCCTGCCTGCTGGATCTCAATCTTTTACGTCGACGGACTCGGCTCCGAAACACCTGCGACCGGCGATGCTCAACTCTCGATCGTGTTGGCATTGCCAGTGCCACCCTCAACCCTATTAATAGCTTCATACAAATACATGCAAAAGTATCACACACACTTGGGCACAATCGAAATAAATTGGAACAAGAAGTCTGTGTTTGTTGAAAAATGTTCTCGATGTGAATCGAATCGATCAATGAAGGTACTAAAATGAAATGATGATCTTAAGGACTTACCATGTGTTAAGCAGCCCTGCAATTCGAGCCTGAGACAAATGGTCCTCCTGTGTACACTGTAGGGAAGAATCCTGACCTGGCTGGCAAAAACTGGTGGCATCAGACGATGACTCACCACTGTCGCTGTATCTGTATTTCCTCTCAGAATCTGCAAATGTACAAGTTCTAAATTAGGATCATTACCTAAGAATAGAGCTTGGAAATATCTCTGTTTCATTAATGTTTTTGGTTACATCGTTTAGAAGAACAAAAAATGTTATTATTCACACTCCTAGCTGACTACTAATCTATATCTACTGAATGAATATCTACTTATTTATACTGTACATTCATTCAATTGATAATGATCATGATATTTTTTGCTGAAGGTGGTTTGGGAGAGTTCAAATTATAATCATCCCCACTTCATATTGCCAGACTCAAACGAACTTCAAGCTTGGGCGTAGGTAATGTTGAGAATAATGATGAGAGATAAGAAATATTATTGTTGATGGACGAATGTTGAGTGAAGTTGTGTGACTAGAAAATTTGAAAGGTGATTCATGTTGAAGGAAGCTGAATTATGATATAAGTGTTACTATCCTTACAATATTGATGGAGAGGAGTCTTACAAATGGATGATATAAGGTATCATATTGCTGGTTTCATGAAAATGTCGGTACAAAATGAAACATCTGATAGAACTTACTGTCAATAACCAATTTATCCTCATCATCATGAAGTAATTTGCGGAAAAAGTATTGCATAACAGTAGAATGTATTTTTAGAGATAGCCTGTACCATTTTGCATTTGAACGTAATGAAGTGGAAAGAATTGAAAAATGATTATTAATATAGGCTAGCATTCGAATGGATCCTCGATTTCAGGCATCCATCTCATATGGAATAATTGTAATTTTTTGAAACCATCCTTAATTTGTTGAGTAGTATTTCATCAAGTGAAAACGCCTGCCGGCGTGTTCAATTATGCGCATAGTGTAGTCAAAAATGAGTTTCATGAACAGAGTTTTTCCAATCAAATTATTGAACGCATCAACTCATAATAATAGGATAATGTAAGCAGGCTAATGTGATGTTAGGAAAATGAAAAATAAATTGCGAAATCTGTTACTCTAATCTCTAAATGGGAATCATGACAATGGGGATCAGCCGGCAGCAGGTTCGATTCTAGGAAAGTTTGGAGCAACATTTTTGACCGACAGTTTTTCCTGTTACTACATGCAAATATAATTGGACATATACGATAGAGATAATCTTTTTCCTGTAACTGCTACATGGCTTGAATTGCAGCACGTTTCCATTTGTCAAAAGTTCTGTTGAAAGGTTCAGGTGAAATCTCACTTCACTTGACCCTAAAAGAGAGAAAGAAAGAGTGAGACATAGAGAAAGAGAGAGCGATTGAGAGAGAGAGAGAGTGAGAGAGAGAGAGAGTGATAGATAAGAGGTGAGTATTCAACGCTCAAATCTGTCCGGATTAGTTCGCATACCAGCCTACAGATTGCGCTCAGTTTTAAGCCTGTGAAATGAGAAGATGAATGCGTTTGTTTTTGCCAACCCGCGTGCGTGTACCGTTTCCATCCAAAAGAAACGCTCGGAAAGCGCTCTACTTGTGATCGGCCACTTTCCATGAAGCGTCATGGTAACGTAAGAGGATGAAGTCGATCCTGCTTATCGCCAGCAGTTCGCTGATACTCAACAGGATTATCTCAGTGCAATGGAGAACTTGACTCTAAAAATACAGAAAATCTCGAATGATCAGTTCATAGGTAACGTTGAGCATGATTGAATGTGAATATCGAAATTCTTATAAAGCCTAATAAGTCATCATTGGAAAATCTGATAATGTATAAGAATGTATTTGTACTCTATTTTCCTTATGTAGGCTATGAGTTCTAATTAACAGTAGAATTTGGTACTATATCAAATAAAATCCAAAGTAATACTCGTGGATATGGGGAATCCAAGACCTAAGCAAATATTTTCTGTGTTTGAATAATTTAGTATAAATCACTATTAAAATACATATGAAATCGGAGTGAAACGGAAAATGATGAAGGTATGTTTTGAGTGAAAATAGCATTTTCTTCTCTGACCAGTTTTATTCATGTTATTTACAGGTAACAAAAATCACTACAGCATCCAAAGAAAAGCGGTATTTAAAAATCAACATTGCTCATTCTGCGAAATCCTGGAACTGTTATTGGATACTGATGAAACAGATCCCCCAACTTACTTCTCTTCCTCGTCGATCGCAATAAAAACAAAAGAAAACGATACTCTCCATCCACCCACTCTTGAATTTATCACCGTTACTTAGGCTTCTAGAGTTACCGGTACGAATTCAAAACTGTGAAAAAAGTTTTCTTCTAATCGTCTGTGAAAATGAAATGTATAACATGATCGTTGCGTGAATAAGAATTTCCAAACGCGCGTTTTTGTCGTGAAATTTTTTAGGCTCGTTGAAGCGTAGCGAAGTAGGTTACGCCGTAAGCTATTAGGAAGTTGGTTGGGGCTGTTTGTCGCTCGAGTAGAGTCTAGCAACATACGTGTGAAGTGATATGGCTGGAGGCGATTCACTTGCCTCATATACATATATCTATATCATACGACTCGAATAAACAGGTAGATGCGTGTGTACGTTGACAAAACCGTCCAAGGGCTGCACCACTTCTCATCCACCACCCACTCCCTCACTCAACCCATCCACCTCTTGAAGAATAGGTTAAGCCAGTAGCACCATTCTAGCGTGAACAAGGTAAGTGCATGCGCTTCAAGAGTGATATTATGAAAGCATGCTGCAAAAGCCTCCTCCACTCGTGTGTTCTGCCTCTTATACACCCCCTTGACTCTTCACCCTCATCCTCTCACGAATATTTTCTTATTTTTCCTGCAACCTGCCCATACAAATACGCCTTCTTATTGGTAAAGCATATCAGATCCGGTTTAGGTGAAAAGCTCAATTTCGGGCCCCTCTTTTTTGGAGGATCCTTTCCATGCAAAACTTGTTAGGACCCCTCGATTCATATCACTTGACTGGTTTACATTCACTTCGTTTGGAAAATGCAAGTTATCTTCGAGTGGATATTGTCCGGTGTCCAGCCGAGGAATATTCAGCTACACGTGCTGTTCACTAGAAGAGAGAGGATGGAGAATAATTCACATGTGAGATTCAAACTCTCTTTAAGTAATATAACATTTTCAGTGGTCAAGCATTCTAATGATTTAACCCATTTCCGTGAAGTAGATTCTAGATTGATTTGTATCAAATATCTAGGAGTTGTATAATGAAAATCCACATTTGTTTACATTTCATGATAGAGTGTATTAAACTGGTTTTTATCTAATTCACTAGCCTTCAAATGTCGATCTATCGAAATCTGCCTGATCGTGAAGGTTTTTTATCAAAATTTTGTAGGTAGAACGCGGTAGAATGAATCAAGTGAATTACTGCTATCAACATTATACAATATCATTATTGATGTCATTTGTCGTTTCCCGTTGTCCAATAATTTCCAATAAGATATGGATAGATAGTGAATATAATCACCAACATTGTACTGTGTAGCTGATATTGAATTAAGTGTAGGAGGGGATAGATCTTCCAACTGGAAAATAGACCGAAATAAATACGCATAATTGGACTGATATAATCGGTAATTGCAGTAATAAATTGATAGGGTTGACGAGCTCAGCTATAAGCTCAGTGACAGGTATAGGTGATAAATCAAATTCATTTATGACGATGATGACGATATTCATTCGACTACTGAACGCAGGACTGTTATGACAGTCATAACAGCGAGCGAATAGAACCGATAATGTCATCTTTTTCCCGTTCCGATTTATGATTCTGGTCAGTTGAGTATTGGACGAAAGTAGGGTATGGAGAGGAGGAGAAGGGGAGTGAAGGAAGAGAATGATGGGAATGAGATGTAATTGATCGGTGTTATTATTGGTCGTAATCAAATTTTCCCACTAATTAAATAGAACACCGACCGTCTGTTCGTCCCATGTGTGTCATATTCATTTCAATTGAAAACGCACACTCACACATGCGAATCACAATACACACTCTCGAATCGGGCCGCTCTATTTCACTTGATTACCGTAAATTAATGACGGGGATTTCACTGCTCAATCTCCACAAATAGCATTAGTTTATCGGGGGGCTGTGAAGAGCCAATACCTCATAATTACGCTGCCATTTTCGACGTTTTTTGGACGTCGTATAAATAACGTTTTTCATACGAATGAAATCAGAAGAGCATGCTGTAATTTGGATGTTGAGAGCTGAGGTTCAGCACAACGCGTGATTTGAATACAACATTGGAATGGATGAATAGATTCCGAGCACCTCTTTCTCCTCGAATTTATCCAATTATCAAACACTCAATCAATCAAATTGACAGTTATATTGAATAAATCTATCTATGATTTATATGGTTGATGTTAATTTATATATGATCAATTTCTGATATGGCAATCTGGTTGTTGGCATATTTCAATGATGTGCAGTGTAATATGTCACACGTTAATTTGGAATTATTGTATTATCAAATAATATTCATGGAACAATACGTAAGCATATAGAATGCTCCTATATTGAGATTTTTTGATGAGATTAGATTGTAAAGGATATTTCATTTTATATCACAAATGTATTATTCATTTGATTCAAATTCAGATTCTTCTCCTATTCTCTCATCGCAGGGCTTCGAACATTGCACCATTCTCATAATATTGTAGTATTAATATTATTGTCTATAATATTTACCCGACTGAGATTTTTTGAGAGTGATATGGAAATATGCACAAAATTTGTTCCGTTAAACTTGAAATAATTATTATAACTGTATGTTGATATAGTGTTATTAACTTCAGAATGTCAGCATTACTTATGAATAACATTAATGCTCCCTATTCAACGAATTGTGACAGTTAGAAATGAATCTCACAAGCTTGCAATCAAAATGTACTACTAAGTTGCAGTTGCGCTGCAATTTGTCACTCAACGATGCAGAAAAGTAAAACAAAGACTGTTTCAAGCTTTTGCCAAAGATAATCTGGGCGACAGCAGGATATGGAGCGTGAAGAAATTGAAGAAGTGAACTGAGTGCAAAGTTTCTGAGAACTTTGAAAGCTGTCGAAAGCTAAGAGGCTTGGAGACAATGGAGAAACTTATCGAGGTAATGGACAACACCAGAACAAATGTTCTGATTTCCAACAAATACAACTTTGGATAATACTCGAGAAGTGCACCGGAATACTGTTGTGAAAAAGCGTCAATACACACAAGAGGGATATTGAAAATGTTCGTCATAAAGCCGTGTCCACACTGAACAAATGTTCGACATACATGTTTGTTGAGGAGCTCAGGGACAAACATTTCAAAAAGTTTGAACAATCATTGTTTGTGAAACAAGAAATTACTGTTTTTCCAAACATTTCAAGTGATGACAGCTGTAAAACATAAAACCTGTTCTCCTCACTAACAAATATCTTGTTTGGTGACGCGTCCACACTGGCAACAGGCAAACATTGTTTGTCAAACATAATAAAATTTGCCCAAACTGTTCCAACAAACATGTTTGTCGAACATTTGTTCAGTGTGGGCACGGCTGTAAAGTACTGTCCTATAGACCACAACATATTGATAAAGACTAAATTCCTGGTTTGCCTGTAAACGAAGAAATTCATTAGTTGAAAATATTGATAGATTTACTGCTATTCACGTGTATTTCCATTCATTTCTTCAGATAGTCCAGTTGGATTGATAATTGAAATTGAAAGCCTCACAGTTCGAGGATATGAATACTGTTTTGCAAAACTTGGATTTTTAGAATGGAAAATTATTGAAAAAACAAATGCTGTATTATAAATGTGCTGGAATGAAAACCGTTACTATTTACTGTCTGTATTGTTGTATCCATGTTTTTAATTATGAGGGAACTCTTTAACGCAAATTTTGAAGAGTTTTATAACGGTGAATTGACTTGTAAGCATTAAACAAGTTATTTCAAGACATTCGTATGGCTTTTATTGGTGAGATCCTGACCGAAGTTCCACATCACCTGAATACATAATTCATTAAGCTGTCTATGATCCTCACGACAGCCCATATATTGAGCCGGGATCTACAGTTTAACATGCCCATCTGGTAACACGGAAATCACCTGTTCAAAAACTTGGTGATGAGTGGGTTTAAACCGGGGAATTGTAGGCTGCTACGCAAGCACTCTATCCACTAGACCACGGATCACTCCTATTCAAGTTATGCATTGCACACTGTGAAGGCTACTTGATTGATACAATTCAGTACGGCTCAAGATAATAATGATGTCAAATAAAACATTACAGGTAACTCTAATGGCCGGTTTCCGAACTCGGGATCTATAAGTTCTGGACTTACAGAGTCCACGACTCAAATAAGCTCTCGAGTCAAATTGATTTTCTGAGTCACGATTTTATCTTCTAAACTCCGGAGTCTATCAAGTTCTCGACTTATTTGAGTCCAGGACTTTAACGCAGTAGACATGAGGGAAATTCACAATATTTTGCTGTTGTATTGTTGGCATTATAGCAAAACGAAACAGCTGATTGCAGCGGGACAATTCAAATGAGCATGCTCTCCAAACTAATTTGTGAAAATACGTTTCAATTTCTTTGTAGGCCTATTCAAAGCAAAACCTTTAAAAGGTGAATGAATGAACATTTCATTTTACGTTATGCTGTTATTGATCATTAACTAACCAGTGATTTTGGAATAAAAATTCATTAGGCTATTTAATTTGAAAACGTATTTGTTTTAAAAAAAAACTGGAGTAATAATTAATTATTGTTATTATTAATATGTTGAATATGACATTGATTAATAACATTCAAATTGGAATATAAATTCCAAGGCAATCCTTGTATTATTTTGCTTGAACATTTTTAGGTTATATCATAAAATGAGGTTAGTTTTTTACGCATAATTCTGATACAATTATAATCCAAAATGAACTTGCAAACTATAAATTATGAATTTATATTGACTAACACAAATAATTTAGGTATCCCATGACATCTATTTGGCTTTTTATCTACTCCAAAGCAATAACTGAATTGTGTTTGCTCAGTTAAGTCTAGAACTTGAATTTAAACCCTACCCCAGTCGAGGGTTTAAGAACACGCTGTTTTTGATCCTGGACTTGACGATTTTTTATAAATCCTTAACTCGGAAATAGGCGAGAATCTAATTCAAGTCCTGAACTTATAAGCCATTCACACAGAAAGCGAAATTATAAACTCCAGGGTCTAACATGATCTCTCAACTCCAGAGTCTATTTAAGTCCTCAACTACGTTAATGCTCTGACTCGGAAAGTCAATTTTCTGACTCCAGAGTTTAAAGCCAGTTAAAGTCTAGAACTTAGCTAAATCCCGAGCTCGGAAACCGGCCCTGAGTCTTAGAATAATAATTGCAATAATAGTTATTATAATAATCAATCAATCAAATGATGAATATCCATCCATGTTCTTCATTTGTAGCATATAATATTTGGAAAAGGACACTTCAAAATGACTTAAATGTCGAGATTAGTCATGTTTGGTTTAAAAATATTACAAGGTAACTAGTAATTTTCTATAATTAAACTTTCAAGTAGTCATATTCAAATACTTAATTGGAATACTCATCCATTCCAAATAACAATCTTCTTCAGTTTAGTTCCATAGTAACGTTTCGAATCATATCCTCTCCAACACTCAAGACTGTTGTCGGAAAAAATTCAATTCATAGTGGAACGGTAACAATCTACCTATTTGATGATATCGCCGTTAATATATTCGCATGACACGACGATAGCATTGGCAAACAGGCGTGATCTTATTCGACACTGCATTGGCAAGCAAAGGATTAGTAGCCAGCCATTCAAAGTTAATCGTCCGAACCTTTAGACATTCCAATTGAAGTGCGCGCATTCAATCTAATCGAGTCTTGGATTGCATCGCATTTATCCTCGATCTCCGTCTCTTCTTCATCCTCTTCCTCATTCTCTTTTCCCTCTTCATTTCTCCTTCCTCTTCCTCAACCCATCATCCTTTGACAGTAGCCGAGTGGCATCTGTCAAACAGATTTCGCTCTCCTCACGGCCCTCTTTTTAATAGCCCTCTTTATTGGATTTCCCCTTTGTCATTGGCCTGTTCCTTTTGAAATTTCATCCCGATACAAGAGAATGCATTCAAGACGAAACTTGTCCGAAAGAATTCGATGACGCCGATTGAAGCTCTTCGATCATTATATTTGTTGAAGATTTCAATGTTAGAAAGTGGTGCATAAGTATTCTGAAACGTGATTTTTTATTCAAATCTGATCGAAATCTAGATCAGTGATTCATTTCATGAATTAGCTCTCTACTTTCAATGTAAGAGATTCTAATTTCTCACTTACAGTTCAAGCTGTAAGTCAGTCATTAAACTAATTTGTAAGAAGAAAATAACTCACTGAAACAAAATAATAATAAATAATGAACTTCTATATTATAAGTTGAATATTATCTGCTACTTCTATATAACCGAGTTTGAACGGTGGGTGAATACTGATACGCTATTACTGTTGTGGAGGACACTTCGAACAAGCATTTGGAATATGAAAAGCAAAACTACTATCACTCTAAAAGTGTTCCCAATTTTTTTTCCGCTGAGTATGATGCCCACATGAGTTCTATGTTTATGAGTGGGTAATGAGACGGATGATGATGAGAGATGTGTGGATCCACAGTTTTAGGTGGGTTCCAAACTACCATAAGGCGATATCCAAACTCATAAAATGTATTTGAAGGAGTTCTTAAAGTGGCTTCTCAAGTGGTCACCTTTCTGAATCGCGTAGCAGGCGCATGGAGCTGGACTTATCTTATCGATAGATTATTACTGCAACCACGAAACCAAATCGCTCTAAATTAATGTAGGCTATATCAATCTGCTGGAATAATACATGAAAAGAACATTGGAAACATAACTACTAATGTTATCTTTTCTGCATAACATGAAGCTATCAAATTCATGATTGGTGATTCTAGCTAAGACCAAAAAAACATTTCTATTTCACAAAATTAATAATTACGATTCTATTATATTTGCTGATAATTTGCGCAATTTTAGTAAGATAATGTTCTCAAGCTCCCAGATTCTAGATGCGTATTCAATTTTGCAGACCAAAAATATTTTAATCTCGAATTTCTTTTTTTTTTGAAGTAGGCTTAGGCCTACTATCTACTCTCTTTTTTCAGTTAGTCCATATTGTTTTTTTCTGTCTTGTGTAACTATCTATTTAAAAAGTTTTTCCAAGCTATTTTATTGCTTTATTTCTCATTAATCAAGTTTCTGTAACTGTTACCAATAGATTCTCACTGATGCTGGTATTGGGGTTTTGGCATAAAGCTGTAAGCCTCTATGTTGTAATATTTCTATTGATCTAATTAATAGAATATTTTATCCTTGACTTTTATTTGAGGAATTGGAATCTGCTGGAGAGAGAGGAAATTTCAAACCTCATTAGAATAAAATTATTATTGTCAAAATTGAATTCAACACTTCAAAATGATTGCAATACAAAAAGTCTTCTTCTTCTTCTTCTTCTTCTTCTTCTTCTTCTTCTTCTTCTTCTTCTTCTTCTTCTTCTTCTTCTTCTTCTTCTTCTTCTTTCCAGGATTAGGCATACACACCTGTTCCGGTTTCAAAGGATATAACTATTTATCTTATCATCTTTTCAGAGGTCTGCCAATATCCCTTCTACCGTAGGGTCTGTATTTCATGACAGCCTTTGGTATCCTAGTATCTGGCATTCGTTCCACATGGTTTATCCAGTTCAATCTGTTTATTTCAAGTTGTGCAGCCAATGATGATATTCCTAATGTCATCATTGCGGAATCTGTCTAACTTTGTGCAACCTTTCACACTTCGAAGAAAACGCATCTCTGCTGCTTGAACTCTGCTTAATGTTTTCTTCTTGCTAAACCAAGTTTCTGCTTATACAATAATGTTGGTACCGCCATCACTTTATAAAATTTTAATTGTGTCTCCTTCCTTGTTCTGTTTTTCAACCGGCGTTTTACAAAAAGTAAAAGAGAATAAAGAATTGAATTATTATACTACAGTAATTATACAATAAATATAACAAACTGTAGTCTACGTATGACGACCATTATACGAATAATACATTTAAGAATACATTAATGTCCTCCTATTTGTCTTATGAAAGTTATCTATCCAAGTATCCAACTATTCTCTATATCTCTCCTCTATCGATATCTTCTTTATCACCGACCAGTTCTAAAGTCACGTGTAACAAAGAAAATGCTGCATTCTTCGTGGTGAACTAATTTTTTGTGGAACTGCTTGGGCCGTACCCCCATATTTGTCTCGGGCTCCCGATCGATGCAATAAAATACCTTCTCAGGGGTGAATGTTGGGGGGGTAAGGGAACACCCCCTTTTGAGGGGGACACCGGCTTGCACCGAATGTCGTGGTTGTAATGAGCCTATTATTCTTAATTGAGTTAGGGAGTAGACCCGGTGCAGTCCCCGAGGAAAAGAATCGCACTACTAATGCTCTATTCCCAGCCAGGACGGACGAGATTAGCGGTCGAACATTATTTATCCACCCTTTTAACTGACAACACAAGTTTTATCGTAGTATCGTTAGTTTATCGGTGGTTTGATTTTGCAGAAGAAGTTGTGTATTGGAAGCTCGTAATTTATTTCATGTATTTCATCTTCATGTTAGTGAGGGAGAGATAGTATTTCATTCCCAAAGTATACTTTTTAGTATCAGGTTACAATAGTGGAAACCCCAAGGGTTGGTGTCCCCCGTATTAATATCCTCCACCTCTTGAGCTAGTTAAAATATTACTGTTGTAAAACTGTAAATAAATGGATGAATATCCATTTCATCAGTTTTCGATGGTTCAGTATGAATTATTGTGGATGAATGAGATAACAATTTACGGAAGTTTCAGTGTGCAGGCTCGATTGTAAGACAAGTGCTATTGTCAATCGGAGAATATAGCTCCTGTGCAAATAGAATTGTAAATACTAATGAAATGGTCATTAGATTCCAATATTGATTTGAAATCATTCATTCTTGATTTATGGCCACCAAAAAGGCCCAAAGGAAGAACGAAATCTGGCCCCACTAACATTTATAGAACTTAGAAGGAGTTAATATGAATACACATCACTTTCAAATAGATTATAGACATTTAATATGATAGTGGAGTTGATAGGTATAGTATAGATATAGGTATTGATGATATCGATATGATTTCATAGCAGACAATGATGATTTCATCAAAGCTGAGAGTTTGACTAAATAAACTTTCAAATTACTTGATAACAAATGAAATTTTCAGTTGTAATCTTTCTTCCTTAATTGACGCTATAGAGATGAAACACCGGGCTGAATCTTCCGAGAAGAGTGGCTATTAGAGTTATAAGAATACTTCTAATTTAGTACAAACTATTCATACCCTAAGAATCTTGAAATAAATTTCAAGTGGAAAACCTCTTAATGGAAACTTAATACCAGGATGAGGAGAAAAATAATAAATGATCTCATGTAGAAAAGATGTTATTTTTTTATTCGATTTTCCTTGACCTTCTCAATAAATTTCTTGAATTGTTTTTCAAAACTTGAAATTTTAACATTGTAGTATATAGCATAAACCATGTAGAGAATCAGATAGTCCATGTGTTGGAAAATACCACACAACGTATAAAGTCTTGTGTTCTTGAATGCAAGAGACAAACAGGAGAAAGGGAATCGGATAAGACGGTGTCGCCTTACGAGTCGAGACTTTTGACTCCACTCTTTCTCCAATAACATTGTCTCGTTCACCTTATTGCTATCACCTACAATGAAAAGATCGACTTGAGAAAGTAAGTACATCAAGAAAGAATGTTTCTTGCATGCACGAGAAAGAAAGTTGGGAAGAACGACAGGAAAAAAGAAAAAGAGTTGACTTGGAAAAGTGTGAGGCTCTATAGTAAGAACTAGAGGGAGAAAACAGTCAATCTTGATAATTCAATGAGATAACAGGGTATGGAAATTAGATTACATGAGAATTGAGGACAACATACGATAAATTGATGTTATTTGTGGCTTCTGAGTTCTTCCGTTCTTTGGGCCAAAACGTATTGCTGATGTCTGAAGAGAAAAGGAAAAGAAAAAAAATCAGCTGATGGTACTGTGGATGCATAAGCTTATATCATTATGGATGAACAAACCACATGGAAAAACCTCGTACTATCAATAAATACAATAATCCATTCATATTTACTTATTTATTGATCAATACAATAAGTACATCATCAAAACGATAGGGAGAGGAAAAATAAGGTGACCTTGTGCTATTCCTCTCCCAAATTTGGGTAAGGTTGATTGATCACAATTCATATTTTTAAAAAAATTGGATAGAGCTGTCAGATAGGTATTGAAGGGATTTCAAATAATAGAGCTTGATGTGCCAAAATATATAACTATAAATATATATGACAAAATCATATCTTCAATTCACTTCAAAAATTTGAAAAATCTACATCAGATCATAATAAATGGATATTGATAAAATAAAAGGAAATTGTCAATTAACACTACGAACTGAGGAATCTTTAGAGTGGAATAAAGTAGAATCAAACTAGAATAATAATGCTAGCTAATAAAATTCTATGTGAAAACAATTATTGGAGGGTATTACTGGTCAAACTTCAAGATCATCCTGCTCACTGGAATAACTCTTCAGCTTTGTACCTCTACTTTACAGGTTCTTCCATTTGATAGAATAATTAGATCCAGTGGAATCTCACAAGTTATTCATCTCGGTCAGGATTAGTGGTCAGGTAGGCTATGTGTGTTGACGACACACCTACACATGTGAACGTGTGTGGTGAGCCAAACTATTAGCGCAAACTCTGTAATGTCGATGAATCGATAAGCCTCAGAGGCGATTGTAACTGTAATTGGTTGCAGCATCAGCCTACAGAATAAGCCATGTAAGGCAATTCCACTGTAATAGGCTGCATTGTACCAGTTTCAACTGCTGCATTGATCACCCTTCCGATAACACTGTAACCTCAATACCTCGAATAACATTAAGGTTGGTCGAGATAGCTGACGTATCATGTGGATGAAACTTTTTTCTTTGAAGTTCAACCTGAAAATATTTGAAAGGACTGAACAGCTCTGTTATGATAAGCATGACAACTTTTATCTGACACTTGAGAAAATCCTCAATGAGTTTAAAAGCATGTTAGAGCTCGTATAAATAGTGTTAGGTTGGGTCTAGAATCCATGGAATCCGAGCAATATAATTGAAAAATTTTAGAAGCAATGACAATATTCTATATCCTCCTGAACAATTCAAGCTTAATATTCGGCAGGTGAATTTACCGCATGCAAGAAATGGAAATATACCATCGAGTGTATCGCTACAATATAGAGTGAATCTAAATACACCATCATTATATTGAAAATATACCATTGAGTGTAGCTTGAGTAAAATCTACAATCTACATAAAATCGGCCTGGAAACCACATCCCCAAATTCCATTTCAACACAAAATGAATAATAAAGAGTCATGGCGACAGTAAAATAATTCGATTACTAAACGAGGGTACAGAAGTCACGGTATTTTCCAATTCAATCTAACTTATGTTGACTTCAAAGCTTCATGTACTGAGTAGTGTAGAATATAATATTGTTAAAACATGTTTCTCTGTTTTATAACTTGTTCTCACTTAGTTGTTCTATAGATTTCTATTGAATTCAATGACCATGATTTATGACAACATTAAATAGCCGTTAAAACTCCATTTGGATTGACCGAAACGTAGAAACAAGTTCCATTTCCCCCACTATTCCTGAATCTTACGGAGGAAAATAGAATTAGAAGTCGATGTACTGGGACAAAGTGGTCATAATGTTCTTGATCACCGGAAATCGTGATTGTCCCCACGAAAACCTCAAGCATTAGACGGTCCTAAACTGTAATTGCTTGGAAAACAACGCGCTTTACGTGCCTCACAAAAGATTTGGAACGTTAAAGCTTCTGTTCTGAAAAGCCTCACATGTACTACAAGAAGTGGGATAATAATTATTGTTAATGTCGGTGCAGTAAAGAACTTGTATTTGCAATTTCTTCAATTTCATACTTTTCAATTCAGAGTTTCATTACAAATAAGTCATTGTAGTACTTCGAACGTCAAAAAATAACTATAACCAAGCAACAATGTCTTGAAGAATTTCACTTTAAATAACACCATTCATAATAGTGAATGGTTATGATCAAGTTGTTTCCTGATGTGAATGAAGACAATAAAGATCCACAACTCTCTTGATTATACTCTGATAAGGCCAATTGAGCAATATTCAACTTATTTATGTTGAAAACTAATAACCATACCAATAGTCAATAAACATACCATTCACAATAAATTATCGTAATCTAGGAATAACCTGGATAAGGCTTCACTAAAGTAGGAATACTATCCCTACCCACAAACTGCTTGTTCTCATATTGCATACAGTAAATGAAGAAATAGAAAATCTCAAAACCTTCTGGCGAGACCCACTTTTATTACTGGCTCTGATACTAGCAACTGATTGAGTGCTCTGTCATATAATTACTTTCAGCGATGAATCATATTGAAACTGGATTTTAAGGGCTGGTTTCCGAGCTCGGGATTTAGCTAAGCTCTGAACTTCGAGCAGCTGGAGTCAAAAAATTGGCTTTAAACTTGGCGTAGTCGCAGTCATAGTCACGTTCAAATTAAATTCCGAAAAACTGGAAAATTTAACACAAAATAAATTAAAAAGAGAAAATAGTGTAAAGTTTCAGCTATCTTCAATTATTTTATTTCGTCAAGGAAAAACGTTTTCAATATTATAGAAATGAGACAATAATGATTATCATAAAAATGCCCCGTTTCGGAAAGCCTTTTCGGAAATTTATGACTCCAGCTGTTTAAAGTCTAGTATTTAGCTAAATCCCGAGCTCGGAAACCGGCTCTAAATCTCGAGATTGCTTCAGCTGCTGGTATAAGTGAAATTATAATCCACTAAGCGTCTGGCTCGCTTCGCTCGCCGTATCCGTCTAGCCAGGGGGCTCCGCCCCCTGGACCCCGACTGGATCGTCCAAAAGTGAGATCAGCGGGCTCGCTTCGCTCGCCTGTATTTTCCATTTGAGCGTGCTTCATTCTATCAGAAAGTCGAAGTACTGAGAAAACGCAGAAAAGCTGTGAAAAACGTTGGAAAAACGCTGATTTTGGGCGTATCTTTGATGAAATATCAAAGTCATTTTATCACAAAATTGTTAGACCCTAGCTAAACCTTTGTACCAAATTTGAACATTTTCTGTCTATTACTTGATGAAAGAACTGAGAAAACGCAAAAAACCGCTAATTTTGGGCGTATCTTTGGCGTTATTTCAAATTCCTTCTAACGCAACATTATTACACCCTAACTGAGCTAAATTTGAACATTTTCTGTTTATTTATTCTCGATAAAGCTGAGGGAACGCTAAAAAAACGATGGAAAAACGCAGATTTTGGGCATATCTTTGGAAATTTTTCCAAATCCGTTCTTAGTGTGCCTCTAAAGGGCCAACTGAACATACCTACCAAATTTGAAATTTTATGTCATATTTTTATCATATGTTAGGACGATTCAGTCGGGGGTCCAGACTAAACGTCTGGCTAAACGGATATGGCGAGCGAAGCGAGCCTGACGGCTAGTAATATAATTATAATATTCCCAGGAATAGCTCTGATTGAAGAAGCAGTGCCCAATCAATTTTTCCGCGATAAATGCATTTCAATCTACAACTTGGTGCCAACCTAACAAAGTAAACTCAACTTAATGCCAACCCTTAAAATGATTAATTTTGTTACCAGTTAACAACTGTTTCGAAGAGATACTCTCTCTAGATTATAGTTCAATATTATCATATGGTATGGACATTTCAATTATAATTAAGAGATTAGAATAAGAAGAATATACATGCTAAAAGACGAACTTTAAACCCTTAAAAACAACCCTTGGAGTTAAAATTTTTCCAAATCCGTTCTTAGTGCGCCTCTAAAGGGCCATCTGAACATACCTACCAAATTTGAAAGTTTTTGGTCCGGTAGATTTTTAGTTCTGCGAGTGAGTGAGTGCTTTTGTATATATAGATTACAAGTGAAAATATTACCAATTTAATATGTAAGTGAAATTAGAGCATGATACTGAAGAGAGATCAGGTCTCTTCCATCAGATATCAAAATATTATTTAGAGATTTAAAGCATTGTCTTGGTAGAAATTCCAAGAGAATTGAACACTTTATGTGATATATTTGAAGCGTCTAGTGTTTGAAGTGGTTGCCAAGGTGTCCTTGAAAAACTATTCTCCGTTATTAGTCATCACTCCAGAGACTATCAATTTTATTTATTTCATAATTCCGGCGCGAAAATGGAGTTTCCTCACGAGACGAGCCACAAAAAGTGGAGAAACTCTTTTTTGACTGCGTGTTCGCTGCGCCGTCTATATAGTCACGAAGTGGCTGACTTGGCGGATGACAGGTCTTGTCATAAATAAATAGCATTCAACAGCCGCTAAAAGGGATTAAAAGTTCTTTTTTCTCCCGACCAAGGCGAAGCGCCATCCACAAGATGGATAGAAGAAAGGGAAAAGAAACAGAAAGAGAAGGAAACGGGGAAGAATGAGAATGATGAATTAGGAGAGGAAGAGTGAGGTGGGAAAAGGGTGGAGGGAGGGAAGATGAGAGAGCGTACGTGAAGAAAAATTATGCCAAGATCAAGGATCTATAGGGAAAGGAAGAGATGGTCGTGAAGGACGAATGAGTGAAGATTTGTGAAAAGTGAATTGGGTGGAGAAAAAGAAAGGAGGAGGAGAACAAGAGAGAAAGAAAGGGGGAGAAAGGAGAAAGTTGAGAGAAAAATTAGGAGCAGAGAGAGAGAGAGAGACAGAAATGTTGGTGGACGAATATTAAAAAAGAAAAATGGTAAACAGGAAAGAAATGATGAGATAGAAAATATGAGATTTCCTCTCGATATGAGATATTGAGTGGTAGAAATGGCGGAAACACAATGTAAAAGGGGGAAGATGCAGTGAGGAGAAACGGGAAGAATAAGAATGTAGCTGAAGAAAGAGAAAATAATTATTAAGGGAGTCATGGAGCAGGAGAAACAATGTGAATTGAGTCAATGACGAACCTCCATAAGCCTGAGCAAAAGAAAAGTGATGAGGAGATAAAAAGAAGATAGAAGAGGAGAGAAAATGAAAGGAATTGGAATTGGAGTTGAAGAAGAAGAAAGAAGAAGAAGAAGAAGAAGAAGAAGAAGAAGAAGAAGAAGAAGAAGAAGAAGAGAAGAAGAAGAAAGCAGCGAAGGATGATGAGCGTTGAAATGGGAAAGGCGTGATGGTGGGACCAAAAAGCTAGCGAAAATGTCGGTGTGCCGGTTGACAAGAAGACAGACAGGCACACGCAACATCCCCTCTCCTCCTTCCCATGACCCAGGCTTGCCTTGCTTCACTTTATAGCCCACCACCAGTCAGTCTACACTAAACGCTTTTTGCAACTTGCGTTCTTCCAGCCATGACTCCAACCTATTCAACATTGCCATTGTTGCCTTGTATTTCTATAATCCCAGTCAGCTACATTTGGTAATAACATACTTGAAAAGTTGTCCAGTGAGCTAGAATCTTGATTCCCTCATCCCCAATTCACTTCTGTGAAATAATCATGAAGGATCATAATCAAAGATGCTCTCAATCCAAAATAAGAAAATTATTCAATTCTTGGAGTTACTTAGGCCTACTGATAACCATGAAGAACCATAATCAAAGCCACTCTCATTTCAAAATAAAGAAACTATACAATTTTTCTTGGATTTAGAATCTTATTCATCCACCAAGATTTTGTCTAAAACAGCAAGAATAAGGAAAAATTAAATAGTCTATTTGAATTAGTTTATCCATATGAACTGTATCAAGTTCCAGTAATCTTTCATCAGGTATCGATACAATAAATTCTATTTCTTCTGCTTGACTTGGTAACAGATCGAGGTGATTGTTGGTGTTCCTCCTTTTCTGTCACTATGAAATTCTCGAAATGATTGCATTTACTGAATTGAAACAAGATCGAACGACTGTGTCTTGGAGTTGTGCACCAACACAACTGTCCCCGCACTCACACAAAAATGATTCTACTGTTCAACTAAGCCATTCGAAACGGAAAACGGATATTCGAAATTGGGACGAGGATAACTTTGAACTGGAAATGAAATCTCCAACAGTGACGAAAGCAGTCTAAAGGAGACAAAAGAAACAGCTTTGAAGTGAGCGCAAAACAAAAAGAGCAGATTGAAGAGAATGAGAAAAGAGAGAGAAGTCAGTGGAAAAGTGACCGGGAAAGCAATGGAGTGGGAAACTAATGAACTCAGACTTTCAAGTTAAGCGAGAAAAGACGAGTAACGATCTACTTATAAAATGGATTAGATTAATCCCAGCTTTTTGTCTTTCTTCTTCCAAAGATTGGATGTACATTTGCTACTGGTCGAATCCACTTTAAGCTTTTTGCCAGATAGCAATTACAGTTTCAGATTGCACTAATTTTCTCGTATTTCTTGGCCTTTCATCGTTTTACCAAGTTATCAATCTCTGGTGACTACTAAAACTAGCTTCAATATATATTCTTCATTCCATTGTGAGAACTGGGTAACCTACTTTTTTGAATATCCAATTTACTCTCTTGACCTCTTTCAGAACGATTTGGAAGATTATTGTAAGTCCAAAAAGAAAATGAATATACATTTTGCATTCAAAATCTTGACGTTAAAGGGATGGATCGATAGATTTATTTGTAAGTATTACATGAAATAATAAGATTTAAAATCAAGAGAAGAAGGAAATAATTGAACAGGCTGATCAATTATTGCAAAGTGTACAAATAATAAATTATTTCAACTCAATATGACAACTATGAAATTATATTTGCTATCTTCATATCATTCTTCACGAGTGAAGAAGAAGATGCTGCGCCGATTACACTTCAAACTATTTTTTTCTTATATTTGATTGATTCAGTTTCTTATGGAGTTCATCAAGAGTTCCTAATCAAATCAACGTCACCAGAGCTTTTTATTTTTCCAATTACAAACCTCCTCTCAAGAACTTATCGAAACCTTCATATTTTAAAATGTTATCCAAACCATACCATGAGTGCTTCTTTGGGAAAGTTGGAAAATTATTTTCCTCGCTGAAAATATCATCTCATCGCACTGATTAGTTTGAGCCCAGTTAAGCTAACAGACTGGTATGAGCTCCAGAATAAGTCGCTGTATCCCGAATTTTCTCTGCTCCACATATCCCTCCAAGTCGGAGGCTGTTTTAAATGGACTTTATCACAGACCACCTAAAAGTATATTATTTGAGCAGTTCCTTGAAATGTACTATATCGAGGTTCAACTGTATCCTTTATGAAATTCCAATCATGTCATCAAATACCGTAATATGAAGACTACCTGGATTCTATTCCTATTTTTGTGAAAGAGCATCTATCAGTATAATCATCCCTATAAATCCCCAGAGCATCTATCAGTATCATCTATCATCTATCATCCCTTTTAATCCCTAGAGTATCTATCAAGAGCATTCTGTATAACAAATTCAATATTAGCAATGATATTAGTTTTATTCTTATATTGTCTTACAAAAACATTTTGAGATACAGATTACAAATAATGTATTATTCTTAGAACTAGGAATATATATTTAATATGGTACCTGTTTGCCATCCCATCTTGTGTACTGCTTCCAGTCAGGAAGACCGGGTCGCCAGTATTCGACGGTGTACTCCTCGGTGTACTCCTGACCCCGGCCGTGGTCGTAGCGACCCTGGGTCTGCACTCCGGTCACCAGGTGCACGTCACCCAGCTCCACCTGCAGGTACTCCCTCACGCCTTGCTCAACCTGCTGCTTCGGGCACCATCCTCCCCCAGCTCTCTCCAGTTTCAATCTGCCAAATAAGTACAAACGTACATTATAATCACAAACACTTCAATAATAAATTTTTGGTGAGCTTCAGTCTACTCTTACTTAAGAGGAAATGAAAAATATACTCAATAAAAAGTTGAATAAAAAATTTGATTCACACCCTTGAAAATGGCATCAATGTGTTGAAAATGTTGTGAATTAGACTTTTTAATGAAGGGTACTTGGATTTTTTATTTCCTGATCACAAACACTCCTACACTAAGCTTCAAAATTATGAGAATTAGCTCAATAAAGATAAGAAACGATCTCATAAAGAATGTTGTAATGGGACTGAATGTTAACCGACTCCACACTTTTGAATTTCCAAACAATGGGGCATCTCGGATTGTGAAAATTCATGGCAAATAAACGGCTACATCATAGTGTCCGACGAAAGGTGTGACAGTTGAAAAAATATATTCTACACGAAATTTGCAACAAAAAAATATATAGTAAAATTCTCTTACAACGAGTTTTTGAGATATGTGTATTTTCCGATATTAATAGAAAACTATAAGTGAAAAACTAGTTTTAAAGATATGGTTCGAAAGTGCAAGAAATTTCCAATACGATTCGTATAATTTGTTCCTTTGACGTTTTTGAACCTTTCATGAGCACTCAAAGTTGAAATGAGTACATTGGTCGAGTTCAAACAGTTTGAACGCTCCTGAAAAATTCAAAAACGTTGGACGAAGGAACAAGCTCTATGAATCGTACTGGAAATTTCTTGTTCTTTCGAACTACATTATTAGAATTGAATTTGACTAACAGTTCTCTAGTTATTGATGATTTTCAAAGATATACAAAAATCCATATATCTCGATAAATTAATAAGGTCGATACAAGAAACTTTTACTGAATATTTTTTGTTGCAAATTTCAAGTAGAATCTATGATCTTTGGCCGTTACATCTTTTGTGAAACTCTCTATATACTCTTCTCCAACTCTAGTAATTAATGGCTTCTTGATTGTGAGCTCTGTTGTATGCGACCCATTAAACTTTCGTTGTTGGTGAAGCTGAAACCTCATTTAGCAGTATGCACTCTGAAAATATAATCTCCATGAGGTGATTCTCATCATTCTCTATAGGGCTATTAGAATCATAGAAACTCAATAGAAGCTGAATAAAAAGACTAATAAATTGACAAAAACCACAGATTTATTGATAGTTAGAAAGACCGATTTCGGTTGTTACACCATTGTCAATCTCTGATAAACCATAACTAAATACAAGAGCAGCCGAATTTATACTAGTAGGCGAGTACTGCTATTGGTTAAGGGCATGAACGCCTGCCAGCTAGACAGTCTCCTCACACTTAACGGTATAACAAAAGCGTCACAAAATGGCGGCTTAAGCAACATGATAACAAAATCTACTTTCAGTACAAAATAAGAACCAAGAAAACAAGTGAAAGATAATAAAACAAATATGTAAATAGAAAAACTATTGTTCAATGTATGCTTCTAATGTTATGATAAAACTAAATTTGTAGTGTTGTATTGGTTGAAATGAATCTGGCCATTTAAACTATACTGGGAATTGTCCTTGATCACTCTTGTTATTTCTAAAGTCTCTAGAAGCTTTACATTCTCCTCAACTGTGAACTTGTGATTATTTGTTATCAAATGTTCTGCAAAGTTAGATTCCACATTTTTTTATTCCAATTTCTGATGTGTTCTTTAATTTTACTTTTGAAACTTCTACCACCTGTTTGACTCACGTAACAAGCATTAAAATCACCAAATTTTAGTTTGTACATCCCACTATTATCACAAATATCAATTTCGTCTTTACTCCAGCTAAATAGTCTATTTAAAATCTGTTTGGTCTTGAAAGCAACATGAAATCCATTTCCCTTCAATTCCCTATCTTTGGTTTATCAGAGATTGATAATGGTGTAACAATAGAAGCCGGTCTTTCTAACTATCAATAAATCTATGGTTTTTGACAATTTCTTAGTATTTTATTTAATATGAATAATTACCACAACATCAACTTCTCAACTACACAAAACAATAAAAATTTTAGAGTTCCATTTTTCATCTTATCAATCAGTGAGTCATAAGTAGTTCGAAACTCATTAGAGCCGTTTTCAATTATTTTTACACTCGAAAAATGGCTATAATGAGTTGGTACCAGTTGTGATTGAATGAGATGGAGAAATGTACTTGCTGAATTTCATTCTGCTTCAATTTTCATGAGTAATGATTTGATAGTTCTATATCCACTCAGTACGGCTTAGTGAGTGTGAATAGTCTCATTAGATTTCACGGGAATAATTGGTTCTCAGAGAGTCACTATCACTGTCACTGGTATGTGGAAATCAACCCTAAACATGAACTCAGTTCAGTGATAAAAACTTAAACTAGTCCAATCATCGTATACGTTTGGTTGATGATTCTATATTTTCGAATCCTGTTCTATTGATAATCCACATATTTTATTCGTACACAATCTACATCAATACAGTCGTCAATAAATCACGATATTAACCTCATTTTTAGATAATATACATGAATTTTGCTCATTATCGATTCAACAATTTTACGAAATCATGAATATAGTTGTGCAAAGATTTTTGTAGAAATATTATGAGAATGTATTTCTCTTCTTCAATCTCAATAACAAGAGGAGGGAATTGGAGTTAGGCAACAACAATGCAGGAAAAATCTATTCCAGGTAAGCTTGCATAGCATAGGTTTGTCTGCGATTTCCGAATTTCGAAAACAAGGTGGGAGCGGCTGATGTAGTCAGGTTCAGATCGGACTCCAAGGAGTCTGGTGGTTTCCATTTCGTTTGGCTTCACCGTTCGAGTTGAGGGAAAACCGGGGAAAACTCTGGGAAAGTCTCGGGAGGCTACACTTTTACACGGCGAAAATCCCCCTTCAACGATTGTTGCGTAACGGCTTCCAGTCCGACGGTTGTCTGCTCTTTCTCTCACTTCTCTCTTACTCATTCCAGTGTCTCATATGTTCTCTGTCTCTTTTCCGTAGTCGACCGACTATGTTTTCCCCGACAGCTACAAGAGGAAAGCTCCATTTCGTTCGGGGAATCCAAGTGGAAGTCGTTCTGCGGATTTCTAGGCTCGTTTTCGAAGTTACGCGGAAACGAAAGAAAATATTGAATCAGTATTGAACAAAGGCCTGCAACAAACTGCATTTTTCCAGGATCGAATAATATTCGTTGCCTGCATTGAAGGGCTCACAATTACAAAACAATCATTCTCGATGTGGAAATAACGATAGTTAGGTCGTAAGTGCGTCCATTCTGAGAATACTGTTTCTCAATAGTATCTCCCACTCTATCACAAGTATAGATATAGCAGACCTCTAACAACAATGACAAGATTATACAGTATTTGCTCTATATCATTTCTTGATCTATCATTTCACATTCGTATTTTTCAATATCTCCACATTGGAAAAAATATGACATATTTGTCAAAGAGACATTCTTTCATTGCAACCTTTGGAAATGATTGTAAAAATCATGGATAGATTGTCAGAGAACCCTTTTTTCACTGTGACCCTTGAAAATGTTTGGTAAAATGATGTTAAATGTATTTATTCATCCATTATTCAGCATTATACAACTTCTAGAATAATAACACAGGCTTAAAGCCAAAACGGTTCCAATTCTAATTTAAGTTTACGACAGTCCAAATAAAGCTAGATTTTAATTATGTCACTTTCATATATTTAAATTACAAACTCCAATTTACAATTATAATATTAATATGAATGATATTATTATTATTATAAATTTGCATTTTTTGCATTCCCACTTCCGACTTGGTGCATGGTTTACTTAGTCAGGAATTCCCTATTTTCTTATAAGCCTTGAGAATTATTTTGAACAAAACTCAACAACATTAATTATTTTTATATATACGCGTGTTTATAAGAGTAATCTATGATTCTTAAATCACGATTTCTATTGTTTTTCATTTCTATTTTTTATGTACTTGGAATTTCATGCCATTCTACTACTGATTTGTGCAGTGCATGAAAGCAAACAACTGAGTGATAACTTGACGAACGCTTCAGAAATATGGCTGACAAGCGAAAAAAGATATGAGTTTCTAAATTGATGCGGGTTCTCTTTCTTTCTTTCTTTTTCATTTCTGTCGTCGCTTAGCTCGGAGGCGGGCAACCACATCCCCTTCCACTCATCGCCCCGCAACTGAACACTTCAGCCAGCAGCGTAGGTGAAGGAAAGAAAAGCGTTTAATTTGGAAAAGCTCCAAACTCATAAAAATTAAACATCTCCTGTTCCCTATCGTGATAGCGCACGCACGCCCAGCCACCGCACCACACAGCACCAAGTTTCCGGCGCCGCGGCGCTCCTATTTCAAATGAACTCTCAATTCTCAAACCCGGCAGCTCTATCACGGCGCTAATTCAACAGCAAAACATCCCTGCTGAGTGCCAGACGTATGTAGATAACAACATAGCTGTATAATTATTACCCGGAAAGTAATTTCGAAAAGTCATTACTGCTGCTTAAGACCGGATTCCATTTATCACAACAGATTCTGCGCTCGACTATGCATTAGAAAAAGTAAAATACGATTTCATCCAATCTTGTAAAAACTATACACAGAAAATCTATTTCCACATAGCTCGGATAATAATTGGAAATGTTGTGTGCTCGCCGTTTCTGAATAATAACAGTTCTCGAAAGATGAAATCTGAATCTTTTCTGGGTGTTTGTTCATCATTATCATTTGTCTGAAACGAGAAGAGTGGCGGTGAAGGCTGATAGGTGAGTTTACTCCAACGAGAAACTGATTACAGTTGAATTTTCCTTTAACATTCGCCAGTTACATTACACGTTTTAGATCCTATCATAGAAAAAACAAGTATCATCATCAAAATAAATAAATGATTTATAAATACGAAGAATTATTATTCAAAAAATATACTCTTACTCAACCATGAAAGAATGAATACTCCATTAATAATTTATTTCAATGTTAATAATACAATCAATTTTATTCGATATCTCCTATAAATATGAACATGCGGATCAGATTTCTAGACATCACATTTTATAATATCTTGAACAGAAGAGGTGATCTGTCAACGTTCTAAACTATTCACTTCATGGCAATTATTGGACTTTATCCTTTCTAAGCTTCATGGTCAATTTCCATGTTTGCAAATACTTTATTTCTCTTTATTAGAAAATTAATAATTTCCTTAACTTACATGGGAGCAAAATAATATTTCACAATTGAACTATCGGGCTCGAGGGTTATACAAATATTACACTTTCGAAGATTCTGAGAGAATACACAATTCCATGAATATATATATTGTTGAGTCGATAAATAATGTGAATATGAATTTGAAAATGTACAACTAAATAAAGAGAAAATAAAATCAGAAATATGGTGACAACTTGAATCCAAAAACTGTAATGTTGTCAAACATATTGGTTTGCCTACTGGGGTTGGATGGAAAGTGTGAGTGAGTCACCCGCTGTGTTCGATGGAGGAAGGGTTGCAAGAATTTTGCAAACTTGTTCGAAATGGCGGACCTTATTTAATAAGACAGTTCGAAAGCAGAACGGTGGCGCCATCTGTAGCCGTTATTCATAAACCCTATTGAAGCTATGCTTAGCTCGTTGGGGCAGATCACAATTTCGGTGTACCCCCCTTTCCCCCTGAGCGACACCCCCTCACAATCTGACCCCATCATCTTCGACTGGAGATCGGATTTTCGCTCCATGTGCGGAAACTCCTTCAAAAATTGTGCTTGCCACATGTCAACGAATTTGTAGTGGTACGTACATGATCACTGTCTCATGAATATCATATTGTTTTGTGAAGAGGACATTTGAATGAAATGTTATACCATGATTTGATACAACATGACAAATGGGAAACAAGAGAGGAATATTTTTTAGTTCCACATTCATAGAATGAAATTCTATCACCACGATGGTATCACCACGAAATTCAATGTCATGAAATCAGTATGAAGAGATCATGATCTCCAAAAATGAGATTGATGATGGTAAGATTTGGAAAATGGGTTGTGCTTTGCTTTCCTAGAATAAAGTTTACAGTCCTCCTCTACGGTAGTGAATCATGGGTGACGACGATGCCACTTGGAAGTAGAGTACAGGCAGCCTAGATGAGATTTCTCCAAGGGATGAGACAGAAGAGATCATTTCAGGAATGAAGATATTAGGGAAGAATTGAATATCTGCAGCATGAATGAAAGTGTTACGGAGAATCGGCATCAATGGAGGGAGCATGTCCAAAGAATGTCAGCTGAGAGAATACCATTGAAAGTCTTTAATTATCAGCCATTAGGCAAAAGAGATGTTGGCAGACCACGCAATCAGTGGCAATAATAGGAATTTTTTATGCTTATTTGAGTAATGGGCTAGATGTGAGTCGGAACAGGTTATAGACTAATCCTTGTTTGTGAGAAGAAGAAGAAGTTAACAGTTGGTGAGAATCATCATTTGCAATACACAGTAATTCATTCAGTGTTTATTGATTTTCCAGTATTATGAGCATCAATTTAAATAATACTTCTCGACATTTTTCAGGATATCACCATCAGCTGCTGAAGATATTCACAAAGCCTGTATTTGAATACAAAAATTCAGAACCGTCAAGCAATAGACTACCACTTCTTCTCTTCTCTCACTTTTTTCATAGAGATTTTACTACTTTCAACGGAATTTGAAACTTTTTGATACTTTGATAGAGTGAGATGGAAATTGGAATCCATCCAATTGTGGATCATTTTTCTGATTCTCTCGAAAATTTAAATATTATGAATAGATAAAGCTGTACATATTTACATGGTGCTGCGTATTCTGGATAATCTTTTCTAGGCAATTCAATCTTCTGGCTGAGTTCAGGAAATTTCTTGTGAGACATTCACGAGGAAGCCAGTAAGCTTGTTCAATAACAAAGAGGATGGCAATTTTTCTATTCGGCTCTTCGCGGGATGGCTAATAAAAGAATAACAAGAATAGGCATACGGGAAACCTTTATACTCGGAATCCCAACATGAATATAGAGAAGCTTGCATGGAAAGGCCGAGACTGAAGATATTTTACTTGTTCGCTGCTTTTTCTCATTTCCATGTGCAAGGTGCGAAAATCCTATTCAAGCCAAGCGTTCTTTGTCCTTTGAAGGACCGTCTTGCTCTAACGCTTTACAAATTTTTCTCCGGTCGGAAATTTGCACAGAAAATTGGCTGAGAACGATGAAGGATGGATATGACTCTATAATGGGTCTATTTTATAGGTAGACTTTCATTACCGTATGAAAATGAATCAAGTCGATTCCTCGTTGAATAACATCAGAAGAAGTTAGTAGTCAATATTGCAATTTTGGATTCATCCCTCACACATAGAGGAGGAGGGAAAGAAAGTTCTATTCCACATTATGTTACAAAATTTCTCAAACCAATACAAAGATAAAAAGTTGTTATTCCTATAAGACATATTATTCAAGTAGCAGAGAGATTAGGGATTAGATTATAAGTAATAAGAGACAATAGAGATTTATTATTCACAGCAGACAAAGTATCCTGTTATAATATTATCATTATTGTAGTTCTCTAAGAAACAATGACTGAATAAAAATTTCCATGGAAGAAGAAAAGTAGTAATAATTTTTCAATCGATACAGATATATTCTTGATATCTTAATACAGAGCAGCTTGATTCTATTGAGAGAGATATCGCATCTAGTTGACTGTGCAACGAGAAACTGATGAGAGCGTAACTCTTTTAATTCCAGATTATTGAAAAAATAATAACGAATAAAATATCAATCAAACAATAGGATAGCAAATTCCTTGATAAAGTCCAGTGAACGAGAAACATTTCCGTCAGTTCCAAGAATAGATAGCAAATTACAAGGATAATTATAGATTCGATATTCTAGATAGAACACGATCTTTTTCAAATAGTGGGATGCTATATAAAAACTTGCAGCTCCTGTTCTGTCAGAAACTTTTTATTTATTTGATCGATCTGTGAAGAATTGAATCTAATTCAATGGAATCCTTGATATGTAAAATATTCGCTTTCCAACCGGGAAAAATAAGATGAAAACGATTCGAGAATATTTGTATTCTGTATTGTTGGTTTTTCAATAAGCGCTGTGAGTGAAATAATATAAAAGGTTGAGCAACGATGATGAAATATTTTTTTCTGCTCAACGGTAAACCTTGATATAGGGCGAGGAGCAGTTATTAGTCAGAAGTCAATCAGATTTGTTTTAAATATCTAGTATTGGAATTTCTGGTATATACAGAGCCATTGTCATGCATTCAGCTGAAGATCACGAAATTCGTATTCCAATGGAGCAGCCACTACCACAAAACAAATACCAATCATTTTTCAATGATTGAAAAATCTATCGAACAAATAATATTCAATAAGAGATCTCATCGAGTTTACCTTAGCTAAAAACTACAACAAAGTTTAATTTCAGAAATGTATTAATATATTGGTGATCTGAATCCGATACCTAAATAAATAGTATATGAGAGAATTGATATGAGAGAAAAATCAATAATACACGCCACAATGCATCAAAAAAACTTTTTTCGAGACAATTTTATGAAGAAACTCTGATTTATAAAACAAATAATTTTTAAATATTTTTATCAATATTTATTTCTATAATCATCCATGTTTTTAATTCTCCAATCGAATGCTTGAATTTGAATCTTCTTTGAATTTCAATAGAAACTATAAGAATAAGAAACTATTTATGATTGTGAGACATAGTAATAGAACTAGTAGTAGATTAAATTTATTCTTTGTGGATATGAGAGCTAGCTCTAACCTGTTTTTTGGTGTTGAAATGAAGCACACTAAATAAAAAGACTAGACATTGTACAACCACAGTGTGCCGGAATTTAATTTTTTTTCAAAATTATAACTTCTCCAAGATAATTTTCATTAGAGTGCTGGATTAACGTTGTGATTCTCACGGTATCGGAGTAGTTTCATGATGTAATTCAGCACATTACGTAATTAAATTCTTATATTTCCTCTATTGTTTTCCAACGTTTTCCTTGAGTACTTAGAATCGTTGTAGACGCAAAATCATCACAAAAAATCAGTTGGAAATCCATTCTGTTGCTGAGTCTTCTACTTTGCTTAAAGGAATTTTGCTGTGTTCTGTCCTTGTTAGTTGTATTCCTTTCTCGTTCTATTGAGGGAAATTATTGTCATACGCATCACGTCCTTTGTAATTTGGTATTTTTTAATGTATCATTGTTCAGCCTGATACCTATTTTTTGAGCCTGATTCTGTCGCCTGGGAGAGCCTGTTCAGGAGAGCGCTTTTAGATTCTGTTGAGTACAGACATGTTTTCTGAGCTTAATTATTTATTGGCCTGATTGAATCATGTCTTTTCCAGACAGTCTTTCGTTCTCTCCTGGAAACTAAAGTTATTTATTATTATTGGGAATCATGTATTCCATCAGTTTTGTAATCACTTATTATTGACATACTTTACTTAACTTTATTCAGAGCGGTTGACTGCTGCAATTTATTAATCTTAGGCTAAATGGATTAGTAACAGTCGAAAACCCATTCAAGGGTTTTTTTGTTTGTGTATGTGTATTCTTGAATACTCATTCGAGGATCGAGCTGTAAATATGCCTTGCTGTCGAACGAGGGCTGACGAATTCGCCGACCGCGGACGCCGGTGATATCGGACATCTGACCTTGTCGTGTGGGGCTGAAATACGATCTTCGATCTGACGCCACTAGCCCGATGCCTGGAGGCCATCACCCTTCACCCTCATCCATCACCCTTTGGACACCGGACTCGAGGACGACAGATCTTGTACTTGATAACCCCCACTACAATATCAGATGTGCCCCCGTAAATTTGGTCTCTTAAATACATGAGTATTTGGTCTCCTAAAGACAGATTGATTATTTGATTATTCATGTAAAGATGTATCTTGTAATATTTTCTATATTATTTTCATTATTATAAGAGCAGTCAGTCAACCGCATATCTATGTTCTTATTTCCTAGACCCACAAACCACTAGAATTAGGATCACATTATTGATAGGATTCAAGTCCGCAGACCTCAGGGCCTAGCACAATTTCAACAACTAAGCCTTCTCCGACAAAATCATTTGTCACCAGGAGAGTGACTTTACAGATTCATGAGAATTCAATATTTAATTGAAAGTATCGATTATTAATAAATTTGTTCAAGGACAAATTTATTCTGAGGAGTTGTAAAGTTGATATCGTAGTATTTATCAATACTGAATGAAAAGATATTATATATTATCCTGTCTTCCCATTCAGTATGGATAAATACCACAATATCACCTTCACAACTACTCAGTTAATAATATTGTAACACCCATGAAATTTGGATCATGATCCCAAGACTAGGAACAAACTTAACCATCAAGACAGTTGCAGTATTCAGTTACAAGTGATGTGTGCTGGTGCTGAAGGTGCAGCCTACACTCTGCACTACAAGTGTGAGGAGCCGACCTGCACTCTGCACTGCAAGTGTGTGGAACCGAAACGCGCGTTTATTACTGGGCCTAGTTGGTGCGGTAACAACAGCATTGAGCCTGGAGACCACTAAGTACACACATGCTGGGATCAGAAGCGAGCAAACATCTCTGTTCTCCCCCATGTGATGGAGCACATCAAAGCAACTGTTATTTACGCATGAACTGCCTACTGCCTACCCAGGTACTGCGGCTGATGCTATGCATCCAGCCTTGATGAGCAGGCATTTTGTTGTCCTGTACTTGAAGGGTTACTTCAACAGCTGCTCCACACATTGAAAGGGGAATAAGATTTAAAATTCGGTGGGAAGAGTTGATTGTTGAAATTGAGAATACTAGGACAGGGAAATTCACTTATTACTCGACACCACATCTAGAATGTGATAAGTTTGGACTTTCGATAAAATAAGTTGTTTGCTGAGTTTCACAACACTGGGATATTGTATCTGCAAAAGTATCTTGAAAGAACTTGAGGTGCTAAAGATTCTACCACTGGAATTCTAAGAGCTATATTGTGAAATGTACATTACTACACAACGAACTATGACACACAGAAGTATAAAATATTGATAAACGTTTCTCAAAACTAAGTAGATTATTTTCTTAGTTCACAATACGAGAAACTAAGGTTACGGTATCAAAACTTTATTTTTCGTGAATGAATTCCAATCCTGATTATTTCAAACTTGTACTGAATTTGTTTTGAAGAGAAAAAACATTGTTTATTCCATTGAGTTTTTTAATAATTCTGATTGTAAGATGGAATAGAATAATGTATGGCGCTGTTGCAAAAAACCTTACCCAACCTGGTCAGTAAAAGACCTGTGATATGACCAGTTTATATTATTTTTATTTTTATTTATTATATATTTATAATATTTATTTTTTATTTTATTCAAGCTCATACCGCAGATTAAAGGTTATAATCAAAAATTATTGTGTGGTTATATGCAACGGAAAATCATTACAATTGAATACTAATTCTCATTCCTTCCAAGTACTTGTATCGATAACTATTCTTTCGGTATTCCTCTAGAATAATTTCTTTTTTCAATTCAAATTCTCTAAATTTCAATTTCCTTCGTGAAAGGTATTTATCTCAATCTGACATTAATTTATCATCCTCAATTTCTTCTGCTGCACTGTGGAAGAAACGTCAAATTTTCAAAATTCTTCATAATATTTATTATATTCCTATCTATACCATATATTCCTATCAATATTGTAGATGATAGTATGCAACAATTTCCAATTTCAAATGGATTATTATCAACCATTATTCATACCTTCGACAAATAAGCCATTCTATATGAGAGGTACTATGGAGTTGTTCAGTCAGTTCACTAACATCACAAGAGTCTAGGTGTAAAATGTTTTGAAGGTCCATAAATCAGAACCAAGTAAGCGTGCGGTAATCGTGAGATGCCTTGTCAGGGCCGTTCTGAAGGGAGACGATGCCTGAAAGAATCTCTCAATTTGCCGGGTAGAGGTAAGTGAGTAAGTATATTGTGGCAGTTAGGATGTAACAATTCTCTCAAAACTGTCAGAATTATTTATAGATAGCACTGAACGTTCCCCATTTGACCTAAGCTGACAGTTTGAAGTGGATCTGACGGTAGAATGTAGCATAGGCCTAGGCGCTTTTCAGCCGTTACGGTGACTGCAACAAATGGGGGAGCCCTTTCCTGCTCGGGGAAGAGGATGCATGCCTGTCATAAATCGAAATCGTGGAGCCCGCACCTCGGTTATAGTCAATTGTGGAGCATGGAGATTTCGGAAGGAAAGGGTTGTGGGGTGTGGAAGGGTAGAGTGGTAGGCTCACGTCGAAATATGAAAGTGGGACGACGAATACATGAGCCTATTTATAAAAAACGCCCATCTTTCCACCTGATAGCTGGTCGGCTTGTCGGATGGGAATGGGGGTGAGATTCACTTTTTCTTTTTCATCTACTTCTATTTTTCATATTCTCTTCAAATTTTCCTTCTCAGTTTCCCTTAAAACTTATTTTTCCGCATTTCTCCCCACATGCTATCTTGAAATTTCTTCATTACCTCCCTGTTGTCCTTTCCCACTCTTAATACTTCCTCCTCTTGTTTCAATATCTCGATTAATTCTCTCTATTCTATTCTCATCAGTTATACCCCCATCATGATTGTATCCTACTATTTTATAAAACCTACCATTACTGCTCCTCAATATTATAATCCAACAAAAAAATTATTCTATTTCCTCTACTTTTGTGAAATTCTACCTCTCTCTCAAATCTTTTTCCTGAGTTTCTATTTTACTTATTTTTCAAATCATAATTAATCAATTAACTCGTATATAATCAATCCATTCTCATTGCTTATTCTGGCTCTTTTCATTTCCGCTCATTCACCCCTCGCCGAACTCATTCTTCTGTCCGAACTCAGCATCCAATATCCCAACTTCTAATTTCATTCTCCTATTTCCCCCTCCGATTTTTTCCAGTTACTTTCATCTCTCGCAAGAGCTTACTTAAGTGACAATTCTTCAAGCTTCATCCAGCTCCATCTCCAGAGTTGTTGTTTGTACGTTCATATCATGTTCAAATTGTATTGTCTGAGTTGTATGTACGAGTTGTGGTTCACCACCATAAGACAAATATTTCTGACATTCGTTAAAATATATAAGTAGCTTTGTACTGATGATGTCCACATAAGCTCCGGATGATAGTGATGATTATGATTATGATGATGGTGATGATGATGATGAACAATGAGTATTCTTCCCCTAATTTCTGCACCTCATTCCTCATTGCGCTCATTTCACTCTTCCAGTTCTCTCTATCTTCAGTGTCAACCGTTGAAGATATATTCATTATCTTCCCACAACATTCCCATATTTCATTTCTCCCATTTTCATTCCACAACAATTTTCTTCTTTCAGTTTTTCTTCTTTCATCTCCCTGTAAAAGGGTTACTTCATCCCCTTTTCTCAGTTTTTTTTATAATTTCTTGCTTTCATTTCCCACCAATTCTTCTTCTTTCAGCTTTCTCTATTTTGCTCCAAAATCTTCAAGGGTTGCCTAATTCTCTTTCCACATAGTCATGATTATTTCTTCCAAATTTTCCACAAACACATTATATTCTTCACGGTGCTCTGAAAGGCACACACGTCGCCGTTACGCAGGCTATAAATGGTTGTGGCTACATGTAGCCTAGCAAGAAGTAGCAAGCAGTCATTCTATTCCGTCAGCTGACACCTTGCAGCTATAGCAGCAGCATCGGCAGCAGCCCCGAAAATAGGACAGCTCCAGAATATATGGACACCTATCAAAGATTCACCTGACAAATGTTCGGCGATTTTTTCCGCACTCGAATTTATTGTATCTCTGCCATTCCCTTGGGCACGTTCTCCATTCCATCGCCTCCATCTTTCCTTGACATTATTTCTCATCTTCATCCGCTGATATCTCTTTCCCTCTAGTCGTAACTTCTACCTCATCCACTTCCTCCTGATATTATTCTCTTTCTCTTGTCTTATAACTACTAGACTATTAACTTTTAAAGTATCATCTGTATTGATTTACCTGTATATTTCTTCTCTGTATAATATTATCATCTGTGAAGTATCTGTTACAGTCTCTACTAGTAGTCCAGTCACTATATATACATTGGTGCAAGCAATTTATATTGTAGTTCTGATTTTTTAATATATTATTTGGGTACATAGGAGAAGTCCAGAACCCTTTTCTTCATGCAAAATTTCCTTGTCCTTTCCGTGTGGAAAATTTATTGTTGAGTGTACTAAAGCCCATATTTCAATACACAAAAAATGGCCAATTTCTATATTCAAAGCTGCATGACTTTTGAAATACTTCTGATAAAATTTCCAAATCTAGTGAGGATGTGAAAATTGTTCTCCTCTACCCACTCCAATAAATAATACTTTCAATTCCAATACCATTCGAAAGTTACAGAAGATTTCAAAAATGGCGATTTCAGTTTTTACATTTTTTCTGTGATTTACTGTTGATCAAGAGATTCTAAAACGAGTCTGACACATCATAGAAACTCTCGATTGATTCAAAATTGTAGATAAATTCATCCAACTCTAAAATCCATCTTGAAACACTTTTCCCTATCATAAAACTGCTAAAACCGTTAATATGATAAAAATATCTACAATTTCTTGATTTTTTTCAACAATCAAATCTCATCCTACGAAAATATTTTTCCATAAATCGTTTACAGCAGGTGGAAGAGGAAATTCTATTGTACATTTCAAGATCAAGTAATGATTTTTATAATACGGGGTTACCGAGATACATAGCTTTGAATATAGAAATTGGCCATTTTTTTGTGTATTGGAATATGGGCTTTAGTACACTCAACAATAAATCTTCCACTTTTCGACCGAATTTGACTTATGATGCATGGTTTTGGACCGCCCTGACGAGCCGAGAAGAATGAAATGTAGTACGATGAAATCTGAACATTGTGTCAGAGGTTATAAGAGTGTTTGAAATTTTGATCCTTGAGGTGTCCTTAAGCGCGCCTCTCCACTAGGAAATACTGAAATGAAGTGCATCTAACGGGTGATTCTCATAGAACATAATCTCATGAACTCATGTAATTGTGCGAAATATCAATGTGAAGACTATGTAGTTGGTGATGATGGTTGAAGCTGAGAATTAGGTGTTTTTCAAAATACAAGGAACATTGTTGTCAGGTGTACCTGGAAATCTATATGAGATAGAGCGCTGTACCTGATCTCAGATTGTAGAGCAAAAAAATACGCTCAGATGAATTTTAAATAAATTATACATCTAAATAGTAACAATCGGAAGATATTGTTGATCAAAAACTAAAATTCATCAAAATTGATTTTTTCTTCAAATTTCACTCATTTTTGAAAAATAATAACTCAGTACTCATTGGAGATAGAGAGTTCCGTAAGATCTCATTTCATTCAAAATTTCATAATCTAGAAAAAAGGCGGGAGCAAATTGTTATGTCCGATTACGAGATTTGGCAGAAATAGCTCAAAACTGAAAAATGAGCCGAAAATACGAGGTTTTTGGGACTCCCTGTATCTACAAGGAAATTTTGTATGAAGAAATTGGTTCTGGACTTATTCTATGTACCCAAATAATATATTAAAAAATCAGAACTACAATATAAATTGCAAGCACACCCCCTTTTTTATGTCTATATCGACTGGACTATAATGGAATATTGGATTTTTTAACCAGTAGTGAGAACATTTTTTCAAGTCAGATTTCACTGGTTTTAAAGCGATCGTAGAGTTAGAGATTTGTGACTTTCAATTTTGGAGGATGGAATGCACTCTTGTCGTGGATATTGCATTCTTCTGCTTGTTCTGATGCTTTTGACAGATTGGACTTACGGATTATAAGACGGATCACAAATCTCTAACTCTATGATCGCGTTAAAAACAGTGAAATCTGACATAAAAAAGTTTTTTCACTAATGGTTGAAAAATCCAATATTTCACTAGAGACTGTAACAGGCAGGAGACTGGCACGAGAGAGATTTTTCAAGAAATGGTTGTATTTACTCTATATCTAACAATTTATTATTCATTGAGAATTATATTGGGGTTGAATGATATGTTATACACATGAACTTACTCTACTCTTAAGTTGCATAGCCATTGCGTTCATGTTTTTAATTGGTCTCTTGAAATCTATAATTTTCTCAACTTGTTAGGAACCAGTGTATTAAAAATTGAGTACTTCACAATTCGAGAAGAATTTGTAATCTACAATTCCACATTCAAATTACAACTTCTAATTATAGACCGGTTCTTAGCAATTTGAGAGGAATATGAAATGCACAATTTAACATATCCCTCAAGAAGCAGGTTGTAAATTGAAATAACCACACTACCTTATAATAGTCTCCACGAACAACGTCTCATTAAACCGCAAAATTCCTCACTTTTCTTTGCCAGTGAGAACACTCGGGTCGGCACTTCTTGCACAGCGATAAAAAATAAACGACGAACACTTGAATGTCGTCGAGACGAAACGAAACGAAACAAGAGATGGAAAGTGAAAAAGGAAATAACAATAAAAATCGCGTAATTAAAACCACTAAAATGTGCCGGCGGCGACCGTACACAGTAATTAAGCGAGCTAGCACGCGTGGGTCTGACCGAAACAGAGGAACAGGGCACACGAGCCCCCCGGGGGTATGTAAAGTCCCCCCCATCACCGCAAGAACCCCCCTTGTTCACCACTAGGTTCACTCACTCTCCGTTAGACAATCCGCATTCATCTGGAAGCCTCCTTTTACCCAAACAATCTCATTCCGTTCACCGCGTCTAAAACATCCAAAGAATACATTAACACGAGTCTCCGTTCTATTGTCAGTGTGTATTTTTTTAGCCGACCACTCTGCTCCCAGTTCCCAATGCTCAACTCGCTCACTTTGTGATTGAAGCAGAGCAATAACAAACGAGCCAGAGTCGAGCTGGATGCAAACCATTTCCTCACTAACATTCCCTGTCTTCTTCACAATAAAAAATAGCTGGAATAGTGACATGATGAATAGTTCTGCACAACTTGGTACACGAGTGGGTTATGTCGTTTTTGCCATTTATAGCTCTCGTATTAGAAAGCTGTGCATATCACAAACAAGTAATTTGATCGTATTCCAGGTTACTTCATACTATTTCTCTATTTCATTCTGGTTCTTGCTAATTGGGTTACTATTCATATTCATTTATTGTTAAATATAAAGTCAATCTCACCTTCCATTTTGTGGTCCAACGTTTGGAACATAAGAAGAGCTGGCTGTGACTGCATTATCTGGGATTTCCCCAGTCTCCATTCCCAGGTCACCATCACACTCTTCTGTAACAAAAATGAGAACATTATAATTCTTGTTTGAAAATTATTTTTAGTCTGTATCTCTAATAAATCTGCTAATAAAGTTTGCGATGTTTTGTTAAATTCGTCGTATTCATGATAATGCTTGTCAATGTTATAGATAAAACGGCAATGTAGTGATCCGCACATAATCAGTTTTGTTCACATAAAATAATAATATACTTTGTATTATAGAGAGTGCTTCAGAACTCCCCACCAATATTCTAGGGTACTTCTAGTGACTAAACTTATGCCAAGCACAGAAGTGTTATGTAAAGTTCTATTATCATTTGATATGATCTGAAATCGCTAATGGATAACATGCAAAAGATAGAGATTGTTGAATTATTGAGGCAGACTTTTGCAGCATGCCTTGGCGGGCACTGTAACAAACCTCCAGTCGCTGCAATAACTCACTTACTATTCGTTTAATCTTGGTAGGAAGTTCTAAAACACTTTCTATTGTGACAAATGGTGAAACATTCCAAAATTATAGTATAGAACATTCTGCGCCTCTAGGTCTGTTATCTGTGTATATATCATCATCATTTCTAACTATTGTTGAGCGGTGCATATTTATTCTGTCACACAAGTCACATAATAGTTTTATCAGGTAAAGGTTTTTTGAGGGATGAGAATATTTAAGAAAAATTCATACTCAATGTCAAAACAGTCAATATAATATGAAGAATATTGAAAAGCTACAAAAAACTCAATGGATTTGTTATTCTGGCAATAAGTACATCATCAATGATAGGGAGAAAAAAGTAAGGTGACCGTGTGCTCTTCCTCTTGTGTTACCTTCAGATAAGGTAACACATAGTCCGAAGTAGGTCTAATCTTGTAGGTCTTCACTACTTCACAAAATTGTCAGTTCGAAACTATTAATATCAATATAATAAATTATAGAACAATAGCTCGTTGTTGGTAGTGCTGCAATGGAAAGAGAGAATAATACCTCATCTACTATGAGGTAGGTACCGGCTTATCGCTTTATTACTCCATCAAATAGGAATAAAATGAAAATCAATGTTGGCCAACTCAACACAATTCACAGAACGATATCATGATCATGGAGTATAATACAATAGGAATTCGAAGAATAAACATGGAACTAATTGATTTCGAATATCAAACAACGAACAGAGAATTCCCAACATGATTCACGTGGCTGGCCAGGCCTACAAATTTGCGAGATAATAGTAGTCTATTAGTAGGGGGTTGTGAAGGCTGCTGTGTAAGAGAAAGGCGGCGGGAGAACGGTTTATTGGGCGCATTTCAACAAGACAATGACGGAGAGTCATGAGAAGGACAGCTGCAGCTAAGCATGAATGACGCGCCGTGATGAATCGTCATAGCAGTCATTGTTGTTGATAAGATTTATGAAGTCTGCATCCGCAGCTTTAGTTCCGCGATTCACCGCCAGGGCGGCAGCTTCCTTCACCTAGCATCGTTGTATGTTACCATTATGTAGCCAACAATAATCGAGAGTAATTAGCAAATACGACAATGTTAGCAGACCTGTCTGGGTCCCCGAGGGAGAATGCCGTCACAAAAAGCATGGCGAGTTTCTTTTGATGAAGAGAATAATTGCAGTCATAGCACCGACCAACCAGAGGCGAGATGAGTAATGGTGGTTGTAAATGATCTACCACAAAGAAGGGTTAACCATTGGTCTCTCGACTGGGGCTCTGAGAATGATTGTTTCCCTTTGAATGTGAATTCCCAACTATGCAAAATCATAACATTACCGTGCTGTCTTTGCGTAAAGGAAATCCCTCTACTGCCACAAGTGCGGTTGACTGGATTGAATTCAGAGAAATATGACTGGAAGAGTATGTTCTATATGGAATGGGTGATCCAATACTCTATCTTTATCATTGTATGAGGAATACTTGAAAAAAACTTCGTTCCTCACAAACTCATACAAATTTGATTTACCATGTAAGAACCTAGGTCTTATCATGTAGCGAGAAACTACAGTCCTTAGTTTGATATTGTCAAAGAAATCATCTGTCGCGCAAGAACCTTGGTCTTATCATGGAGAAATAAACTACAGTTCTTAGTTTGATCATCATTCTTCATGATTTTTCGCAGAAAATAGTATTTATAATGACATGAGATCATCGAATGTGAGTGAAGAGAAATCTAGGAAGAGGTATGGTTGATCAAGAGATGAAGTTGAAAGATGAGATAAGAGATCAATGTCGATGTAGGAGTTGTTCTTGTCCTTCTGGTTTTCTCTCTGCTTACACGATAGTAAACACAATTCTACAGAAGCAGTCCGCCTCGAAAATATTTTCCGAATGAATGCTTTGAGTGCTCTCTGTTGACGATAATGATATTGATAATCTCAAGCTGTGCTCATGCCGTTCTCAATCTCCAAAGGCTTAGTATCCAGTGAATCATTTGATTGAATCCCAACAATGTTGGAAATGCGTTGCTTGATAATCTAGAAAATCATCGAGTGACACTGTTATGTTACTAGAGGGAAAAATTTGGCACACAATTTTCAACTTCACAGATCTTTTAAGGATAGTAAGAGGATTAACATATCAAAAGTCCTCACCCCTACACCCTGTGCTAAAGGGATGGGGGTGGTTTGAAAGTACCGTTTTCTCATTTTTCGCATATAGCTCGGAAACTATGCATCTTGTGAACATTTGTATTCTGTGTAAAATTGAGGCTTATAAAATTACCAACAAGTTTTGTCCCTTACATTTTTTCCATATCTCTCATAGTTTCTGAGATATCGGCTCTTGAAGGTGAGAAATTTTTTTGAAAAAACACTTCTGCCTCCAATTTTTTCATATTTTCGGCCTTATAATTTTTGAAAGATTGATGAAAAAAATCCGTGCTGATTTGAGCTGATAGAACATCGAATTATCTTCAACTTGATGTATATTTACACTATTTTACGCATTTCTCTACCAGTGTTGCAGCAGTTTTAGTGTTGAGAGTGAAAATTTCTGTTCAGCAACAATACATTAGTTGTCAATGGAATTTGAAGGGAATGTTTGGAACACAATTTTCGACTTTACAGCTTTGTTGAGACTAGTTTGGAGGTGAGCATATAAAAAACCCAACCCCTACATCATGTGCTAAAGGGATGAGGGTGGTTAGAAAGTTGCATTTTCCACCTATTACTTACATGCTTATATTTTGGAAACAATGCGTTATATTGACATAATCAACTACATGAAAATGAAGCACAAAGAATTTCCCACTAGTTTTGTTTGGTAGAGGTTTTCGATAAATCCGATACTCTTCGAGATATTCAAGTTCTAAAGTTATGCATTTTCGAAAAAGCTGTTTTTCTTCCATTTTCCCACTCTTTCAAGTCTTATAACTTCTCAATAATTGATGGGACAAGAATGTGCTAGCTACGAACTTGTAGAGCATTAAATTATCTTCCATTCCATGTATAATTCAATTATCTCACGCATCCCGATCGACTGTTGCAGCATTTTTAGTTTTGAGTGTCTTTTTTCGGTAGGAAGCTTAGAAACACCCCCTGTATTTAGTTCCGCAGATGCTCCAATAGGTACTCAATATTAATGTTCATACTGAAGCACACAGCCAATATTTATGACGACAGAATAGTGTGATATTCAAGGAAGTCACTTGTTGCAAATCTTGAGATTTGACACACAAAACTAAAACTGCTCCAACAGTCGTATGGAAATGCGTGAGATAGTCAAATTATACATGAAATGAAAGATAATTTAATGCTTTACAAGTTCGTGAATAGCACATTCTTGTTCCATCAATTGTTGAGAAGTTATAAGACTTGAAAGAGCGGGAAAATGGAAGAAAAAATGCTTTTTCGAAAATGCATAACTTTAGAACTCAAATATCTCGAAGAGTATCGGATTGATTGAAAACCTCTACAAAACAAAACTTGTAGAAAATTTTTTGAGCTTCATTTTTATGTAGTTGATTATGTCAATATAACGCATTGTTTCCAAGATATAAGCATGTAAGTCATAAGTGGAACTTTCTAACCACCCTCATCCCTTAAGCACATGATGAAGGGGTTGGGATTTTTTATATGCTCTCCTCCAAACTAGTCTCAACAAAGCTGCAAAGTCGAAAAATGTGTTCCAAACATTCCCTTCAAATTCCATTGACAACTAATCTATTGTTGCTGAACAGAAATTTTCACTCTCATCACTAAAACTGCTGCAACACTGGTAGAGAAATGCGTAAAATAGTGTAAATATACATCAAATTGAAGATAATTCGATGCTCTATCAGCTCATAATCAGCACGGATTTTTCGTTCAAAAATTATAAGGCCGAAAATTTAAAAAAATTGGTGGCAGAAGTGTTAGTTTAGGTTAGTAGATTAGTAAGTTATGAAATCAGTCACTGCTCCGCCACTTGGTTTTCGGTCCATGATTTGAAAATTTTGAAGTTTAACATAATAGATTAAATGAATCATAAATGTATCACAGTAAATTGAAAACTTAAGAAATATTGCACTCAATAAGTGAATACATGCATTGCACTTATTTGAATACAAAACCACAAACCTATTTACTAATCTTATAATCGAATTAAACGCATACCAATTTTCTCTGCCCAGAACTGTTCACATTATTAGAAACTATCACCCTACTTCTACGATATTGACAGCCTCGTTAAAACCTATGTTGGGTCGATGAGATACCTGAATCGAGAACCTAGATTTGTGAAATCGATAAACCTGTGATAGCTGAGAATAAAATGGTAAAAGCATTACCAACAACGTTCAGCTGTTGCCTGGCGCTATTCGATTCGAGGTAATGAACGATAACTACGCTGCAATTTTGAGGCACTTGCCAGTGTGTTGGGCTTGGGAGGGTCTGGCGTGGTCGCAATCCAACTCAACAATATACCTCATTATCACCCCAGAACCCCTCAACCATCCACTCACCAATCCATTGCATGAATCCGACGAATCGTCTAGTAGTGCTGATGTCAATTACACATCGAAAGATTCAATACTCCATCCACCGGGTAATTGCAGTAATTACTATAACTATTTCAGCAGGTGATTACTACATAATCGATGCAAGTGGTTGACCCGTTTCTAGTACTAGATGAATGAACTAAACTTTTTTCCAAAAAATTCACAAACATTTAAAAAATTAGACAGTCTGGGAAAATTATTTGTCCGCTCTATTGAAGCTTTTCCACTCAATCTATTTATATCAACGGTACATATATAAATCCATGATCACCATGATTATTGAATAGAATCTATGAGGATCAGTTCTCCCCGTTTAATTCTATCTTGGATTGAAATACACCACTTTCAAAATTTAATTAGTATTTATCAGTACCTCCAGGTATGGGGACTACATGATTATTGTTCATGGATAATATAGTATAACTGATTACACAATTATTGTTCTTTCATAGGATAATGTTTCTTGATCATTGTTTTTCTAGATGATATGAGATAATGATTCAACTGCATATGATCAAATTTTTCGAATATATTTGATACTGCATTTCTCCAAGAAAGACTATTTTGAAAGATGAGAATATTATTCAATTGTGTATCAATATTAACAAATAATATTCTCATTTTCTTAATCTATTTGAAAACGAAGGCGTATCTATGCGAGACATAATAATTACATAACAGATAAACCTAACTATGAGTCAATTATGAGCCTATCTGTGGTAAGTAGATACTAGAGACAAAATAATATAATGGAACTGTTGACTCTGCAAGTGGTCGATGATGAACAACACCATCCAAATTGCCTGTTAGAGTTTGAAAAGGGTCGACGGAGGGGAATTAGAGGACCAACACTTCACCTGGCTTCTCTGATAAAGTGTTTACTTTTGTCACCCTCTCGTCCAATATTACTCCTTCAACTATCTCTCCTGGAGCCAGTTGAGCTCTTGATTAAAATACGAGAGTGTGTTCTTTTGCGCTCACATTAGTCTCCTCATTTTTGTAATCTTATCATCTTGATCAATTTATTTTGTTGCTGAAGAGAAAACCCTTGAAAAGAATGAGGGATATTTATGAATTAGTTGATAATGTGCTTCTATTGTGACAGTATAATAGATTATTTTCTGTATCAATCAATGAATTATTTGACGTAGCTCAATCAATCGAGATGGAACGTGAGCTAATCTAATTTCAAGATCGGCTGCCCAGTGAAATTGCAATTGGATTCGATCAACTATTATAACTGAAAATCCAAAACTATACAGTATTTCTAAATTATTATTGCCCTACTCCTCCTATTCTTATAGCGTTTGAATGATATACCATACATGAACTGACAAATAAAAATTATTTGTACTACATCTACATCTACTATGAAATAGTAGAATGGTCTAGACGATGGCTTTATAAATCAAAGGTTCCGGGATCGAATCATGGCCAACAAAGATATAATTTCCTTAATTCGATACTGTGCTTCGGTTGGACACGTTAAACCGTCGGTCCCGGATGCCTACTAACAGTCGTTAAGTCCCTGACCCTGAAACTGATTGGGTGCGACCTTAAAACTCAACACCGGACCTGTGTCATCTCGATCTGGTCACTCAATATTATCCAATTTAAATAAATTCTATTTCTTATCTTAACACCACTTGAATTCACCAGAAATTAGATTCAAATGTGATAAAAACCTGATTCGTTCTTCGATCTATTTGACAATTTTTTTCTTTGCGGAATCTATCTACCCAAAATCAATCGCGATTTTGCTTGATGTTGAAGATAATTTCCAATTGGATGCATTTCAGAAACTTTCTCAATTTCATGTTCAGTATTGATATGGACTTCCTAGGATTTGTATTATTTGCTTGTACATATCCTCAAAAACATATTGAACAAATTCTTATACAAGAATATATTATTAAACAATGCATTGAAAAAATCTGGGTTCATCTATGTAGAACATTGTGACGTTTTTTTGGCGTCGCATGTGCCCAGCTGGCAGCAGTCGGTAGAGCAAAAGATTTTTGAATACTATTATTATTATTTTTACGCCTCCTTAAAGAGAAATACCCCAAATTTCTTACCAGCTCTCCCAGGAGCTCAAATAATTCTCTGCTTCCAACGGCTGCAAACGGTGGCTGCTTTATCAATTTGCAGCTCTCATGACTGATCTGGGCGACACCGAAATTGTAGATGCAGAAGATATAGATAGATATAAGGGCTCTGAATTTTTTACTAGACAATATGGTATCAACACCAATCCCGCTCGCCACCATCTGACAAACTGGTCAGCAATGCAAGATGATACCGAGCGGAATCAAAGGCGACACTCTATCAGAATACCTTATGAATTCTATTAATTTACAGTGCTGCTGCAACTTAATACTATGACCATTGGGTTCTTCCAAATCGGATGCGATGGTTCTGAATAATTTAAAAAATCTTGAGAATGTAATATTTCTGAAGATTTAATGATAATCTGTGCTGTATATTGCCAATTTATCCAACTTATTTGGTGAAGAATATAGTTGGTTGATAATTTAAGTAATTTGTCAATAATAGAATTAAAATAGACTAGAACAAGATTGGTCATGCATGAAGACAGGATCATAAATGAAAGGTACATCATTCAACAAATAGAAATATATAATATGCATGAAAATATCAACGAGCGATAATGAAAAATAGACTGATAAATATAAAAATGATATGAGAAAATATATATTGCAAAAAATATCACATATAGCTTTACTTTGCTCATTAGCATCAAATAATATATCTCGTGCTCTTTTAATAAGCATATATTCTGCCTATTTCTATAGCTCAGTTGTCGACCTGCTATTGCTTGTCGAATAAAATTAATAAATCTAACTTCCAACAATATGAAAAAATTAAAATATCAAGATATCTCAGGGCTTGAGTTCGGCCTCTGGTGGAATTCTGATGAAATAATTTATCTTATGAACATGAGCTTCAGAAAATTCTTATAAATAACTGATAAAGAAGATTAATAAGTGAGCATATATAATAAATCAAATATTAATAAATATTTACACTGTGCATACTTAAATATTAAATTCTCATAAATTGTTCTTAATAGGACTTTCCCTTAAAAGTTTGAATATTTGTGCAAATTCCAATATCAAGTTTGATTTTCAAATAGACCTTCCACGAGCTAGCTTTATTCAATTGCAATTGATTTGTAGCACTAAGGGCCCTCTTAAATGATTATTGAACTCACATGTAGATCTTTCACAATTATTGATGGTGGCCTGGATTCGTCTCAGTGTCCTAAGCCTCTTCCAGTGGGCTGCTGTCGTCCTCTCCAGTGGGAATATTTAAATTAAACAACTCATGCCATACTGCGACGTCACTAGGTTATATGAATTTTATTATAATTACATAAATTAAAACTTAAACTTTGGCAAAAAATTATTTGATATACAATAAGGGATTCAGTCTAATGTTCTCATAATTGGTGGGTGTCCCTGGTGACCTCTGGCTAGCAAGTGGGCTGTTGGTCTTCCCCTATTCTCTATCGACAGTACTTCCGACTCTTTCAATTTGCATAAAATTTTCCTTTCCCATTAAATACTCCGCTATGATGCAATTTAGTACAGTCAAATAGTTCATAATACAATAACATATTACTATCCTGAAATTGAATATTTCCTTCTTTAACTCTTATTTTATTCTAACTACATTGTCTCATGCCTTCTACAACAACTTACAAATTTTTATAATTTTAATAAAGACCACGTGGAGATTTTGAATTAAATAATTTTTAGCGCCGAGCAAATACTGTATTATGATTGGTACATCCTAGACTGTAATATGTATTAATGCGTTCAATGAAAATAAATCCCATTTCCTTTATCTTTCTGTTTTGTTTTTTATCATTTTTGTTCATGCTAAATGATATAATAAATATTTTTGAGTTTTCTTTATCGTTTTTGGTGACATTTATTTGGCATGCTTAGTTTACAAAACCCTCTTATCCTCATCTTAGCGAATGCTACCTAGACGCAATAAATTTGCTTTAAGGTGTCTGGCTAATTTTCAAATATACGGCTCGACCGATTACTAAGGTCGCCGACAAGCTAATGTCAAAGAACCTAACCTCAAACATTATTATTATTATATTATTAAATAATTACAGCAAGACTTTTATTTTCATTCGGCTGTTAATAATCATAGCCTTGAGAGCCGTTATTATCTTATCTCTAGTTAATTGATACCGTAACTGGTGATAACATTTTCTATCTTCTTGTGCTGAGACCTAACAATTTCTTTCAATAGATAATTTTGGTAAATACCCAGAAAATATTGTTATAACATGAGAGAATCCGAATGTAAAGTTTATGGAGTAATACATATTTCAGGTGAATAGCGATCGCATCACTTGAATTAATGCTGGAATGAGAGAGGAAGAATGTAGATAGTAAATGAAATTGGTATGGTGGGGAAGAGAGAAAGACAGGAACACAAATTTAGAGAATTTCGAAAGAAGAGTCAGTAGAAGAGGTGCTTAGGTCCTCAAAACTTATGAACTGATGATTGGCGTTGTGGTCTGATAAGGACCACTTTATTCAAAAATTCTTTATTCAAAAAAATAATTAAACAATCAAATGCATTCCAAAAATCAAATACAATATTGTTTCCTAATTTCTAATATGTGTTCCCTATAGGCTACCCTGTGTGGGGACACTTGAATATATATAATAAATATTTATATACAAATTTAAATATTATATCATGAAGAACATAATAATTGAATATGGTATTATATTGAAATAAATCAATATGTCAATATTTATAATCATTCTTGCACACATACATACGCACACACATTCACATATGCGCACACATTCATACGCACACACATTCACACATGCGCACAAACACACACACACACACACACAACACACACACACACAACACACACACACACACACACACACCACACACACACACACACACAACACACACACACACACACACACACACTTACACAAAACTTAAAACTATGTACGGAGTGGTTGCTGTTTTTTTTCATATTAAGTTCAATTTTATTCATAGTTAACGTTTCGTTTTTTTTCAAAGTGCTGATGTAATTAGACCATAAATGAATGCGTTTTGAAGAAAGAGACAGTGATTGAAATTTGATACTGTCTTACTGTTTACGCATACCGGACGGGATTTGTGAGTTCAATGATCTTTGATTGTTGCAGTGTTCATGTCGTGTAATGTGTAAATTATACTAAATTTAGACCTATATTAATTTAGTAAAAAAATCATTCGGGTTGTCTAGTTGTAAAATGAATTTCTTGATTTCTTTTCTAAATAACTGACGTGACGTTATTTTCCTTGTTGTTACTGGAAGTGAATTGAATATTTTTATAGCTATGTATTTGAAGTGTCGTCTGGAATGTTCTAATCTTGGTTTTGGGAGGTTAATGTCCTGTGAATTCCTGAGGTTTATTCTTTCTCTCATCTGTTGAATATCGAAATTATTTTCAGCTAAATCCAGCAATGCTTTGAATAGAAAAGAATGTCTCACTGATAATATTGATAGTTCTCTGAAGAGCATCATTGAACTATATTGTTTAGGTTTATTACAAATTATTTTTAATATATGTTTCTGACCAGTAATCACAGGTTTAATATGAACATTGTATGCACTCCCATAGCATATTATTCCATAATTTATTCTAGAACCAATAATTGCATGGTATAATTGTAACAATACTTCTTTTGGACATAACTGTCTGAGGTAATAGAACTTCCTTATGTATACAAATAACTCATTTTTTATCTTCTGTACATGATCTGACCAAGTGAGCCTACTATCCAATATGAGGCCCAGATATTTAACTGTACGTGCTTGTTTTATAGTTTCACAGTTACACAATATATTATTCACCTGTTGCGCACAATCTAATTTATGGAAGTAAATACTAGTTAACTCCTGATCCGTGTTTTGAAGATTAAATTGTATTATATTAGATTTGTCTGTGTTGATAGTTAATTTATTTTCGCAAAACCACCACCTAAGGTGCTTAAGATCCATTTCTAATTTATTTTTAAGTTCTTGATTTGTTTTGGCCGAATAAAATATAACTGTATCGTCTGCAAAAGATGTAATCTTTCCCTGTAAGTCACCATCCGTCAAATCGTTAATAAATCAATATGTCAATATTTATAATCATTCTTGCACACATACATACGCACACACATTCACATATGCGCACACATTCATACGCACACACATTCACATATGCGCACACATTCATACGCACACACATTCACACATGCGCACAAACACACACACACACCACACACACACACACACACACACACACACACACACACACACACACAACACACACACACACACACCACACACACACACACCACACACACACACACACACACACACACACACAACACACACACACACACACACACACACCACACACACACACACACACAACACACACACACACAACACACACACACACACACACACACACACACACACCACACACACACACACCACACACACACACACACACACACACACACAACACACACACACACAACACACACACACACACACACACACACCACACACACACACACACACACACACACACAACACACACACACACACACACTTACACAAAACTTAAAACTATGTACGGAGTGGTTGCTGTTTTTTTTCATATTAAGTTCAATTTTATTCATAGTTAACGTTTCGTTTTTTTTCAAAGTGCTGATGTAATTAGACCATAAATGAATGCGTTTTGAAGAAAGAGACAGTGATTGAAATTTGATACTGTCTTACTGTTTACGCATACCGGACGGGATTTGTGAGTTCAATGATCTTTGATTGTTGCAGTGTTCATGTCGTGTAATGTGTAAATTATACTAAATTTAGACCTATATTAATTTAGTAAAAAAATCATTCGGGTTGTCTAGTTGTAAAATGAATTTCTTGATTTCTTTTCTAAATAACTGACGTGACGTTATTTTCCTTGTTGTTACTGGAAGTGAATTGAATATTTTTATAGCTATGTATTTGAAGTGTCGTCTGGAATGTTCTAATCTTGGTTTTGGGAGGTTAATGTCCTGTGAATTCCTGAGGTTTATTCTTTCTCTCATCTGTTGAATATCGAAATTATTTTCAGCTAAATCCAGCAATGCTTTGAATAGAAAAGAATGTCTCACTGATAATATTGATAGTTCTCTGAAGAGCATCATTGAACTATATTGTTTAGGTTTATTACAAATTATTTTTAATATATGTTTCTGACCAGTAATCACAGGTTTAATATGAACATTGTATGCACTCCCATAGCATATTATTCCATAATTTATTCTAGAACCAATAATTGCATGGTATAATTGTAACAATACTTCTTTTGGACATAACTGTCTGAGGTAATAGAACTTCCTTATGTATACAAATAACTCATTTTTTATCTTCTGTACATGATCTGACCAAGTGAGCCTACTATCCAATATGAGGCCCAGATATTTAACTGTACGTGCTTGTTTTATAGTTTCACAGTTACACAATATATTATTCACCTGTTGCGCACAATCTAATTTATGGAAGTAAATACTAGTTAACTCCTGATCCGTGTTTTGAAGATTAAATTGTATTATATTAGATTTGTCTGTGTTGATAGTTAATTTATTTTCGCAAAACCACCACCTAAGGTGCTTAAGATCCATTTCTAATTTATTTTTAAGTTCTTGATTTGTTTTGGCCGAATAAAATATAACTGTATCGTCTGCAAAAGATGTAATCTTTCCCTGTAAGTCACCATCCGTCAAATCGTTAATAAAGACCAGGAATAAAGTACTTGATAACACTGATCCTTGAGGAATACCTATGGTAATGTCCCCGGGTTCACTCAACGTATCGTTAATTCTGACCCTTTGACTCCTATTAGATAGGTAGCATCTTAACCAATCATTGGCAATTCCTCTTACTCCTGATAAATCAAGTTTTTTTAGAAGCATGTTTTTATCAATTGCATCATATGCTTTAGATATATCAAGAAACAGAGCTGCACACTTATTATTAACACTAAAACTGTCATTTATTTTTGAAATGAGATTTTTAATTGCCGCTTCTGTACTTCTTCCTTCACGGAAACCATATTGGTTATCACTAAAAAAGTTATTATTTTTATAAAAGTTTTCAAGTCTAATCTTGAATATTTTTTCTAAAATCTTGGAAAAAACCGGTAAAAGTGAAATTGGGCGGAACTGATCTATGTTTTTACAATTTGGCTTTTTAGGAATAGGTATAACTACGCTGTGTTTGAACATGCTTGGGAATTTTCCTTTGGCAATACTCAGGTTAATTAGATCGGTTAATTTGTTCAAATAATTCATGTAAGTTTTTTTAATCATGCTTGTGCTTATCCCATCTACACCTGGCGAAGATTTATTTTTCAATTTTCTTATTATACTTGCTACTTCCTCCGGATTTGTAGGGTGGAGAAAAATTGAATTTGTTGGAGAGTTGTATGGAAACCTTATTTTTGATATTCTAGCAGACTCTTCCCTGGTTTGCAATGTGGTTTGTTCTAATTCATCATTCATTTTATTCACAACATTTAGAAAATAAGAATTAAACGAATTAGAAATTTTATTACTATCATGTATGCTATTTCCCTGCTCATCAACAATCAGTTTTAGTGGTTCTTTATTTTTTTTCAATCCTATTAACGCGTCAATTGTTTTCCACGTCTTTCTAATGTTTCCCTGGCTTTCTCTAAACAGTTTTGAATAATAATATTGTTTTCTTTCTCTCAGTTCATTACGTAAGTTATTTTTGAATGTATTGTATATTTGTTTTAAGTCGTCATTATTAGGTTGTTTGATAACATTCTTGTATAACTCATTTCTTAAGTTTATTTGCTTGATCAGATAACTATTTATCCATGGCGACCTATATTTCTGTGTCAAGTTATTTTTTAAAAGAAGATTTTCTTGTGAATCTTTGATAGCGCTTTTTAAAATGTCAATGAAATTTTCCCATCCCTCATCAACTGATACTGCTGGTATTTCTCTATCCCAATCAATCGATGATAAAATATTATTCAACTTCCGGTAATTGATTAGGCATATTTTTTTATAATTTGTATCTGCTTCTTCGTTGGATCTCTTCAATCCTTCAACTTTAAGTATGATTGTACTGTGATCAGTTATATCTAAATGTAGTATTTCTGGAATTAGATTAATTTTATTCAGTTTTGTTCTATTTTTGCCGGATTTTAAGTAAAGATGATCTATTAAAGAGTTGGAAAATCGGGACCTATGAGTGTAATCAGTATTGAGTGATTCAAATCCAAAACTATTCATTAAATATTTGTAATCGTCAATAATTCTGGTGTTCTGAAAAAGATCTATATTTATATCTCCCGTGAAAAAGAAAGGGACCTCATTGTTTTCGTTAATATTAAATATTTCTTCTAAGTACAAGGTTAATTCGTTAAGAAATATTTTGGGTGAGTTTGATTGCAACCTGTAAGCAGCCAACAACTGAAATTCAAAATTATTATATGAACAAGATATATGTACACAGTCCGCTGAAATAAAAACTATTGTCTTTGTTTTGAACGTTATCTCACTGCTTATATAAACCAAAGTTCCTCCTGCTCTGTAGTTATGATTAAAATTACCATGTACGGAATAGCCCTCTATATGATATAAGTCTATTTCATTCTCTAGTATCCATATTTCTGTCAAGACTATTATTAGCGGGTTGTTTTCTAATTTCCTCATTTGCACTAAGAATAAATCGAAATTACTTCGCAGACTGCGTATATTTTGATGAATAATTAGTGTTTCTCTGTTACTTATCTCTGATGACATTTTTATTTACGGTACTGACACTGTTATTTTCTTGGTTACCTGGCTGCTTTGATGCACTTATCACGCTCAACTTTTTCACTTGTTCACTGTTCTTGAGTTCAATAACTGGTGTTCCGTCTTCTTTCCTAGCTAGAATCTTCCCTTCCTTGATCCATAGGTATTTGATGTCGCCTCTTTTGAAGATCTCTCTCGCCATGGTGAAAATCCTTCTTCGCGTAGGTGCTAGACTTTCATTCACATAGACTGGATGGTCCGTTGTTTCTCCCATCTGCTTTGTAGAAAACTGCCTCGTAACTTTCCTTTTATTCAATATTACTTGTTTGTCTGTTCTACGAACGAACTTGACAACGATTGGTGGAGGTAGGTTTTCATTTCGTTGTTTAAGTCTGTGACAAATGTCGATTGCATCTGCTTTTATTTTGTGTCCTAATGCTTCGCTCATTCTACAAATGATTTCTGTTACATCTTCATCCTGTTTTTTGGGTATACCATTTATTTCCAGCATGTTCGATCTTGAGTATTGTTCCATATCCTCGACGCGTTCCTTCAGTTCTGCATTTTCTTTCCTGAGGCTAGCTACTTCTGTTGAAAGCTTATCGATGTTGATGAGGCATGTGCTAATTTGCTTGTTTTGTTCATCAAACTTCTTATTTATGTCGTTAATCGCCTGATGACATGATTCAATTGATTTCCCAAGCTCCAACTCCATTTTCTTAATATTCTCCTTCATCGACGTCTGATTTCCTGCAATTACCTCAAGAACTCCTGCGAGTTCTTGGAGAGTCACGTCCTTGTTTCCTGTTGTCGATTCACTCACCATACTTTTGCGACGTGTAGAGGAACAGCTGCTACATCTCCAAATTTGTTTGTTTCTCTTTATGTAGTCCGCATCGTCCTTGGTCATTTTCACACATCCTATATGAAAATTCGCTTCACAGTCGACACATGAAATCAGCTCACCTGAATTCCGAACGGATTTAGAGCAAATAAAACAAGACATTTTTAAATCTTCAAATAAAATATTCACTACAGCACGGTTCACTAGCACGAAATATTTTGTTACGGAACGTTTAAACTTTGCACAGCTGACTCAGCAACCACTCCGATACGACCGCTCTCGTCGAGCTCTCAATCATTACTCCGTTTATCGTTTTTGGTGACATTTATTTGGCATGCTTAGTTTACAAAACCCTCTTATCCTCGTCTTAGCGAATGCTACCTAGACGCAATAAATTTGCTTTAAGGTGTCTGGCTAATTTTCAAATATACGGCTCGACCGATTACTAAGGTCGCCGACAAGCTAATGTCAAAGAACCTAACCTCAAACATTATTATTATTATATTATTAAATAATTACAACAAGACTTTTATTTTCATTTGGCTGTTAACAATCATAGCCTTGAGAGCCGTTATTATCTTATCTCTAGTTAATTGATACCGTAACTGGTGATAAAATTTTCTATCTTCTTGTGCTGAGACCTAACAATTTCTTTCAATAGATAATTTTGGTAAATACCCAGAAAATATTGTTATAACATGAGAGAATCCGAATGTAAAGTTTATGGAGTAATACATATTTCAGGTGAATAGCGATCGCATCACTTGAATTAATGCTGGAATGAGAGAGGAAGAATGTAGATAGTAAATGAAATTGGTATGGTGGGGAAGAGAGAAAGACAGGAACACAAATTTAGAGAATTTCGAAAGAAGAGTCAGTAGAAGAGGTGCTTAGGTCCTCAAAACTTATGAACTGATGATTGGCGTTGTGGTCTGATAAGGACCAATAGCCTCTACTGGACAGACAGGGAAAACAACGTCAAAAACATTTCATAAGCTGCTTTGTGAATTATCGTTAGTAGAATAGTACCATTCACAGCAAATCCCTTGCATAGTGATCTAAATTTGATTCATTGTTCGCAGACGAACAAGGAAAACCTTCCAGATCGGTCTTTCCTCATAAACTGGCTCATCAGTGGTATTTAGAGCTCCTCGTTACTATAGAAACAGAGCAAGGCCAGTCTCACAGTTTACAATGTCGATAAATTAATATTTCCCGAACAGGAAAGATTGTAGATTCAGGGAAGATTTGAGAAAAACCTTCCCAGTTATTCCCAGTATCCGTTTGAAGAGTGAAGCCCCTCTCTTGATAAAGGTGACTCCATGATTTTTGTGAATGCGGATTGTAATTATGCAGGAGCTGTTAGGTTGAAGGTTATCTCATAGTTACAGATCCGAAGGGTACAATCAGGGAAAGTTAGAAAAGTTATAGGGCTGAAAGTAATTCCATCTAGATTCTCTCTCAGCCTCCAATTTTTAGAAGAGAAAAAAATTGTTCGCGTTTTCAAAGATGAAAAATACAAATAGGTTGCTCCAATCGACTTCAACCAGTAATCTTATACTGTACTTGTAGACAGGTTCACACGACTGCAACAGAGCAGTACCACAACCGTCACGTCATGAAGAGAGGTTGTACCCACATCATGTCTGCGGCTACTCCACCACTCATACCAATTGCAGACTTATACGGTACAATGTGAATGGTGTATGAGTTTGGTTTTACACCCATCACTGGCTAGTGAGTCAAGGAAACAAAACAGATGCTTTGCTGTTATGATTTTGGGCGTGACAAAGGGAGTAGATTGGTGAATAAGGAAGGAAGAATGAGAGGGAGTATTAAAGTGTGATAAATAGAGAAGAGATTGTAGAATGAGATAGATAGAAGAAGAGAAAGTATAAAAGTGTGATAAGGAGTTTTTTGATTGATTGATTGAGTACTTTATTTATGTAGCTTACAATACAGCAAAATTACAGATGAATTTACATAATATAGACTAAGAAAATAATTATTGAACTGCATATGATATGAAAAAAGCAATTGGTAATAGCTAATATTGTTATGCATTCCATTTCTCAAGGATTGGTGGACCCCCAATTAGTACCCCAGCAAAAAGACTCATGTCAGTTGAAAGCTAATAAATAACTATACAGGGTATGGATTTGAAAAAAATCGTTAGAGCCGTTTTCGAGAAAACCGTGAAAAACATGGCTTTTTAGTTATTATCCGCCATTTTTCTCAAGAATATTACGGAGCTCCTGCAATTTTCTCAGAAATGAAACTCATGTCAGCTGATAGGGCTTATAAATAGCTATCCATGGTATAAATTTGAAGAAAATCGTTAGAGCCGTTTTCGAGAAAAACGTGAAAAACATGGCTTTTTAGTCATTATCCGCCATTTTTCTCAAGAATATTACGGAGCTCCTGAAGTTTTCCAAGAAATGAGACTCATGCCAGTTGATAGGGCTTATGAATAGCTATCCATGGTATAAATTTGAAGAAAATCGTTGAAGCCGTTTTCGAGAAAACCGTGAAAAACATGGTTTTTTAGTCATTATCCGCCATTTTTCTCAAGAATATTACGGAGCTCCTGAAATTTTCCCTGAAATGAGACTTATGCCAGTTGATAGGGCTTATAAATAGCTATCCATGGTATGAATTTGAAGAAAATCGTTAGAGCCGTTTTCGAGAAAAATGTGAAAAACATGGTTTTTTAGTAATTATCCGCCATTTTTTCCGCCATCTTGAATTGAATTTTATTGAATTTCTTATTGTCGGGTCCTCATGGTATAAGGACCTTAAGTTTAAAATTTCAAGTCAATCGGTTAATTAGGAATGGAGTTATCGTGTTCACAGACATACACACATACACACACACATACACACACACACATACACACACACATACACACACACACACACACACACACATACACACACAGACCAATACCAAAAAATCATGTTCTTGGACTCAGGGGACCTTGAAACGTATAGAAAACTTGAAATTGGGGTACCTTAATTTTTTTTGGAAAGCAATACTTTCCTTACCTATGGTAGTAGGGCAAGGAAAGTAAAAAAGTATGAAAACCAAGAGTACACAAAGCTCATATAAAAAATTAAATGTACACTGCTTTATAGTATCATATATCGAGATTTATTTATTGGAATAATCCAAGACAATCACTCCATTTATTTATATAAAAACTTTTTATTTATCTTTCTATAACAAAGTTGGAGAAACCCTGAATCTGAAGTAACCAATTGCATTGAGTCTTACTAAAATTAGAAAGCCAATCAGAAGGAAGCTTACAAATCGTTCAAGGAAGAGATGAAATTTTTCTGAAAATCATTTCTCTTTGGCTTGTGATCCCGATCTGTGAGGACGCACATGGAGATTAGGGTCCTTACTTTCTATTAAATTTTAAAATCATCAAGCCAATCCCTTTTTTAAATGTAAAATATTTGTAATTAATGTTTAATTATCTGTGAACTCAGTGTTGCTAAAGAGTTCTTAATTGTAATCTGTTCCCATATATATTTTTTTAATACTGAGAGAAATTTATAAGAAATCTGGACCACGCGCGAGCCCAGCAGAGATGAAAAAGACCTGCATAATAAATTATTGGAAATAATTAATTCAATCTACAAGACCTTCAAGAACATAATTACAGTGTTAGTTCTAATGAGCTCATTAGCCGGCTTTTAATAGTGAATTGGGAAATTGATCAAAGCGCTATATAAATTAATTCAAGTTTAAAAAATTCGCAACGTGTTGAGTGCTATCATATAGTCTATAAGAACGTTTTATGAATTTATTTGATTTATGTAGGAAGCTTACTTCCATGCACGGCACGAACTCATAAAATCCTGAGATCATTGAATTGTTAATTTTATAATTATTATTTGCTCATTTATTGAAGTATGTCATGTTAGATCTACAGACCGAAGAGGTTTTAAATTGTAGAATTCTGAATTGACTTGAAGTCCATGTATCAGTATTAAATACAAATTTATAATTTTTAAAGCTCACAACGGTGAATGCTATTAAGCCTTTTGATAATTATTCAAATTATGGAATAGAATTTATTTAAAGAAAATGATAGATATAAGAATATTAAATATATATTATTTTATGGGAATATATTTCATGTTTTATGTCAGCATACAAAATCATAGAAGTTTTTATTATATCCTAATTCATCTCGTGATATACAGTTTGAGTTGTCTTGGTACCAAGAAAAAATATTCTGCAGCACATAAAATTAGTGAATGAATTAATATTGATCTTATTAAGAGCATTCAGTACTTATCATCCTTTGATGATAGTCATACTAGTCCGCCAGAAAAATCATATTGATAATTATATTAATAAGGTTACAGTTATATCATATAAGGATCCAGAGAACTTCAAGATCTGGCGTTGTAAGTTCTAAGGAATTTCATGACAAGCGTTTTAAAAATCAACTAGAAAAAACCATAGTTGGTCTTCATTATTCTCGATTGGATACATGGTTACTGGTAATCAGTCATCAACTATCTCTTTGATTTCCTTATTGGTATTCTTCCAGAACTTCACGGAAGCAGCGGTAAGAATTATTAATCACCAATCGTTGAACCTTGTGGTGATTAATTATATTTGGAAAATTCATGCATCTACCACTGAGCTAGAGCTGCGGTTTGAACCCAGCAATTTTGTGAGCCGGACGGCCTTATCTTTTTGCGAATTTATTTGCAAAATAGGGATTTTAGCAACTGCTCTTATAAATATCAGGAACACCGCATCACCTGTAAAGGATTGGCAATTTACCACTTTACACAAATGGCTTCACAACGTGGGACTCTATCATAAGAGGTAACCCCCCAGGAAGCATGTCTTTACAATGTGTAGTTCATCTCTATAATAATGATTCAGGTTTCTCAAAGGTTTCAGAAAATGGTAAGATTCCAAGCATAGACGGACTACTGTGCTATGAGTGACTGATATTTAGTGCTAACTTCCCAGTTGCCTTATTGAGTTTATTGTTTATTGAGTGCTATCGCATGACATTGCCTTATAAAGTTTATTGAGTGCTATCGCATGACATTGTGTAGCCCGTTCACTCTGTACTGTGAGAACTTTGACAAAAACTAGAAGATAAGGATGAGATATAGATAAAATAGCTATCAACTCCGGCTGACGGCTTCGGCTATGCCTAAGAATTTTCGGATTATTATGAACTATTGTATTGATTGGTGACGAATGATATTGTATTTGATTTGGTCTTATTTTGTATTGTTTTTTGAAGTGAAAAATGAATTCTTTATCTATCTATCTGGTTGAGGAGTTGAGAGAGGAAGAGAAAGGCTTGATGAGCTTATGCAGAGGAGGCTGAAAGGTGAGCAGTGATATTATGGCAGGGCTCCCGGATCATGAAAGAAGGAGCAGAGCAGGCCTTTCAGTAGTTATGGAGGAACCCAGCGCGCACATTTCAAAAGCCAGTCACCTGTCAAAACGGTCTGTACATCGCATTTATAAGCTACTCGCATTAAGCCCACACGTTACATTAACGCTGTTAAGATGAATTTCTAGAGCTCACAGCACTTTGTAAGCTTTTTGGGGCATGCACTGGTAGACTACCCTCGACAAAACCTTGTATAGAACTCTGAAAGCGGCCCAACAAACGGACTTTCTTTCTTATTCCTTCTCTCCCTCTTTCCCCTTCTTTTCCTCGACCACCTTCCACTTCTCCTACGCCTCCTCCTTATTCTCTTACTACTCCTCTTTATTCTACTCTTTCGCTTCCTCCTCCTTTTACTCCTTCGCCTCCTTCTCCTCTTCTTCCTCCTCCTTCATCAACACCTTCTTCTCCACCACCTCCTCTCCCCCTTTTAACATCCTCTCCACCTACAACACCTTCTTTCCATCCTCCACCGCTGCCTTCAACTCCTCTCACTTCTTCTTCCCATCTCCTCCACATCCTACTCCTCTTCCTCCTCCACCTAATCCTTATTTTGCTTCGTCTTCTTTTTTCATTCTTCTCATTCTCCACCAGCTCTTCTACTACCACTCATTCTCATTCACTCTCCTCAGTTCCTTCTTCTCTTTCCTTACTCCCATCTTCTCTTTTAGATTTACTGTTAAATGGTGGACTACTAGCAATCATTCATTGCCTTCATTTCATTCAACTTCTCTCTCCTTTCATAATACAGGAAGATTATTCGCTAGCCGAGATTGATAGATGATTAATTTTCAGCTCTTTTTCTCCTTATTCAATAGAACCACTTAGATCGTCTTTTTCCCACCTGAGAAGATACATACACACACACACACCAACACAACCGTGATTGATGGTTTCCTGAAACGACCGATCGCCTTGCAAAGCGAGAGCTAAGTACTGCACCATTCACATCGGCTTCAATGCTAAACCATTTGTCAGATTTCCATTGCAACTCACGATTAATCATCATTGAATCTGTGAGAAAAATTACTGTATATTCAACTTTGAATAAGAAAGTGATTTATAATATACTCCTATAAGACGAATGTGTACTCATTCTTCGTATCACAAAACAAATATTCATAAAGTATTATTATATCTCTTACAACCAGACGTTATCTGGTCTACGATAAACGCTATACAACGCATGTAATATACAATTACATGATTTTTTTGTTTTCAGTGAATAATATGGTCGGTCACCTTTATAATAATTTGTTTTATACCGGGCTTAAACCAACAGACAATCAAACTTTCAACTGAGATTCTGCATATAGGCCTTAAGGTAAAATAGATTAATAATCCAAAACCAAAATGAAAATTATTTAGAAGAATAACTTGACTAAATTTCAAAACTAAACCTAAGTAATGGTTTTAGAATGTCTGAGAAAAAGTGAGCTACTCAGAGAAAAAACAATTTTCAACTTATTTGGATGATAAACTGAAACCTAGGTAATGGATTGAGAATGTATGTGGGAATATAAGCTACTCTGAGAGCGAACAATTTTTTCATAATAATACTGAGGGTGATGCTCACATCAGCTCATAGGCCTGTGCGTGGGTGATGAGTGAGATGAGGGATGTGAGAGAGAATAACGTGACAAAATTTCAAAACTAAACCTGAGTAATAGATTGAGAATGTCTGTGAAAAACAAGTTCCAACTTATTTGGATGATAAACTGAAACCTAAGCAATCTATTGAGAATGTATGTGGGAATATAAGCTACTCATGGAGAGACCAATTTCCAACTTATTTAGATGGTAATGATTCCAACAAACAAATATCAAAAGCAGACTATGTACAGGAATGCGAATGATTCACGGAGAGTTGCGATAAGGCAGGTTGCATCTGCGAATAAACCAACATAAAGTTCGGGTAGCTCGGACTATTTTATGCGGTGTAGAGGAGTCCTTTGTACGTCCAAACAGGGCAGCGAGCAGACCAGAAGCGACAAGCTTTAAAAGGAACCTTTCACCGGACCTCTGTTGCACCTGAGGCTTCCCACCCTGTTCTGTTCATAAGGAAAACTGTTCAGCTATGATAAGGGTGGTTGTATTCTGTTTATCATGAGGTAATGTTCATGATGAATGTTTTTGATATAATGTTAATGATAGAACTATTATCATCTTCGAACTTAAACAGTTATTTTGCAATGGACGGTTCTCTTGATATGAATATAATTATGTCTTTCAATCACGGGTTCAAGTTCTGATGATTATTAGACTTCATTTTCTTTATGACATAATCCAATTTGAAAGCCAGATCAAAAAATCTGTTACACTTCTTTCTCGAAATTCTGATATTAGAGACTGAACAGTATTACATAAATATCATGCAGAGTTTGTTTTACTTCCAATTACGTGACACAACTCATGAAACAACAATTTTAATACTCTGATACAATTCCGACTACAATTCAATTCAATTGAATGATTTTTGAATGTCATCATGTTTTTAATTCTTATCGAAGTCATTGACCATCCTTGTTGACTCCGTAGTAAAAGTGTTTACTCCGTAGTAAAGTAAAATTGCTCGTGATTCTAGAGTCCCCATCAATTCCATCATTGAGATCTTTGAGTCATTTTAGAATAATTAAGTGAAAAAATTCCCAATTAATAAACTGCTGCATATTTTTTCATCCTCAAAACTAGTGATAGTATAATTCCGCATATAATTCCACTCCGTAGCAATCGGTATGAAAATTATTATTATTAACATTGATGCTCTCAAGATGAGAACTGTTTCTCAAACTAGTCCTGCAGCGAGCTGCAAAGTCAAATATCCAGCTACAAGAAAGGATATTACTGAAAAACAATTCTCTCAACGCAGTAGAAATTACAAAGTTTCTTCCCATTCAAAAGTTCTAGAATATCGAAAACTCTGTTCTACATCCAAAACGAAATTTGGATTCCCCAACATCCAAAACTTTGTTCTACATTAAAAACTGAATTCGGATATAAGTTTCAACATCAATTCGTCAGTCTATAAGCGGGCGCCGTTTAAATATGACTTCATCACCAAAAAATGTCTCTCCTTCGTTTGAGATATTAACCGATGTTATGAAGCAAAACCAATAAAAAATGAAGATGATAACCATCCATCCAGTGAAACCACGTAGGTGGTTTGTGGTAGGAGGCTGTGAGGAAGAGGTACGTAGCAAGGCAAGCTAGTTTAGACGGAGGAAGACACTCACTCGTTCATATTTCAGCTGGGTCCGAGTGCGGAAGCAGCTACCACTACTCAGAGGCATGATTAAAGATGGAGGAGAGGTGTGAGGCGGTCCTGAGTCCTGGAGCAAACAATGGTTGGTGGTCCAGCTGTGTAATAAGCTTGGCTTGCTTGCGGTTAACCAGGGTCGACTATGAACATCAAGCCATGTACGCAACTAACTGGCTGAGAGGCTGAGAGTAATACCCTGCATACACATGGACAAAGAACGGAGATGAAACTGGATGGATTAGTGAGAGTGATGGGGATGCGTAGGAAGAGGACGAGACATGGTAAAAAAGTAGAATTGGGTGAGAATAGGAGAATTATGAGAATAAGTTTACGCTTTTTTGTTACCAAATAAACACTGTCATTGGGAGAATTTTGGCTGTAGAATGATAATTTATTAATCACTTTGATTGTAAACACTCTATTAATTGTGAAAAACAATATGAGGAATGCCGCTCACAGCTCACAGTAAATTGTTTACTTAGCCAACTTTGGCGCAATCCTCTCTGAGCATCCTCTTGGAAAATTTTCAATATATTTATGTAGTAAAATAATATGATGTGAAATAAAAAAAATGATTGAAAGCACAGAAAGAAGAATTTCATTATATTATCTTCGATAAAATCATCCAACACTTTGATAAGGTAATAATAACAATGGGATATTATGCAGATAGATAGATGAATAAATGCCTTTTTTTCAATACTATACTATATGAAAAGTGATGTGGGCGAAATTGAGGCAACAAGAGCCCCCTCTTCCACTTAACCCACGATTATTAATAACAGTACAATATAAAAATAACAGTATACTTTACAATTCAAAATTGAATGATTAATAACAATTTCAATGAAACAATTCAATCAATGCACTACAAATTTAATTAATGAAAAAACCAAGAAAGCTAAAAGCATGACATTAGAGGAGTTAATGATAAAAAGTGGGATTACGGTGTTAGTCAAAAATAGAATGTGATCAATAGTGATTGCAAAGGATGGATAGGAGAGAATGGGATCCTCTGAATGAAAACTGAGTACCGATTTGATAAGAGTTGAAAGGAAGGAAAGAGAAGATCGCCTGTAGAGTGAAAAATTGGGAATGAGAAAGAGAGAGAGGGAGTGAGAGGATAACGAATAGCGGAATTTGAGAGCGATAAAGATGAAAATAGTTATACACTTAATGAAAGGTTGATCAATTAGAGAAAATAAGTCAAAAAATGTGATTGATTGTTTTTTACCGAACGAGTATAGTCTCCAATTAATTTGGTACAATATTGAATTGATTCATTCCATAAAATCACTTCTCTTATATGTTTATATTTTTATTAATTTGAATAAATCCAATATTTCCCATGTACTCGAATATCTAGTCCAATAAAAACTGAAGAAATGTCTTTGATGATGTAGAAATTTAATACAAGGATATTGAAGCAGATATCCGTGCAGAAAAACTTCCTATCTGTGATCAATTGAACCCTGCTGAGGCGGGTCTGTATAATTATAGCAATCTCAAATACTAGGTAGAACTTTTCAGACCGTTTAAAAAATGATAAAATGATGAGTGGATTTTCAAGCTATGATGATAAGTATCATGCAAAATTATAGATTTTGAATCTAGGAAAGTATTGATTGAATTATATTGATGATCCGTCATTTGAGAACTACTATTAGATGGTCATCAGCTGAATCAATAATTCAACCGTGACATGAGCAAATGCACCTGAAAATACAGAGTACTGGTGAACAATAGAGACCGCTGCAAATTATGAAGGATGATCTGATATTAGTGGAGTTACAAGCGCAATAATTTTGCAAACGGACCAAGTAGCAAGTAGCAACTTACAATTTTTCAGAACACATGCCATTCAGTCATCAGCAATTTTGTGGAAACAATTTGAAGGTAATTTTTAAACGGTCTTCGGTTGTTCTCGTAGCTGCCAAAGCTCGCATGAGTCACGAAAACCTGCACTGGAAAATTTTCAAATCAAATATTCAATCTGAAATGTCATGATTGAGATTGCATCGAATCAATCACTTTGCAAAACGGCTTGGTTTAGCTCCGTAACAAACTTTGGAATGATTCCTGCAGCATGATATGGGAGTCAGAAGCTGGAGATGAATTCACGTTCCAATGCACCGTCTAGGGAAATGTTGATTGAATAATAGGCTCATATTTTCACTCCATTTCATCAGAATAAGATTGATGTGATCGGATTCATTGAATAATAGCGACATCCATTAAAATCTATAGTTTAAAACTCATTGTGTAGTCATCAACTCGAAACAGAGTTCTTCGAACAGGCGAGAGAAGGAGAAGATTGAAGGAAGCAAATCTTCAACAATAATTTATATCCATGTGGTTCAAGTAATTTACACATAATGCATATTTTAGTTGCATAATTTAAAAATGCAATATACCTCAATATTGGCTATTGAAAAACGTGAGTATTAAGATAGGTGGAGTTCCTTCAGCTACTGTAATCGTAACAGCTATTGTAACAAATTTTCCTTAAAAGGCAAAATCTCCATATCTGGGGCTTCTATCTTTCGTGATCTTGGAATCTTGTGACTGTCATCCACTTCGATCATAACGGAACGAGCCAGTTTAATAAAGATGGTGCACAGTAAAATTGAGTTTGAAATTGAATTTCATGATAGAAAAATCAGCGCAATATCACTCGAGACTTAATTGGGCCCCGCGTTCGAGCGTCTCATCTAATACAAATTCAGTATCATCCAACTAATATCCATCCAATATCCATTCTTTCTAACGAAGCACTAGCTTCTGTCGGAGGTGAACGAGAAAACGCTGATCCCAGCATTTCAACAACCGCAGGTTCAGACACAAGAGTTACGTATTTCAATTTAGCGCTACGGTAAAACAGTTGTGCCGTATTAAAGCCAGAACTAACGACTACGACAACGCAAAATTGAAGAAGACCATAAATTGGAGGGAATTAGCAGCGAGAAAAGAAGATTTGGAAATTGGTCGGGTGATTTTGTTCTTTCCCTTTTTTCATCCACATTCGCTAATGGTGATGAGAAGAGGTTATAGTTGGGGGAGGGTGTTGAGGAGGGAAATTAATTAGGTCACCCTTTATTGGGCCAATTCATGGCTGACGGAAACTGCTAACTACGCACCACTGGTCCAACACATTGCCCACATTATCCTATCAGCTAACAAAGAAAATTTCCAATCGCCGAACTGGAGTGAAACCTCGCAACTACTTGGACCAGTGACATTATCAGCATCCTCAACGATAACTTGTGAAATGTATGAATGGGATTATTATTTGAACATTGAAATACACATGTATCCTCACCAATTTCTGCTTGCATCAGTTCTACGCTGAAGTCTGTGATAGAGAAACGATGATAGTAAGTTGTATGTGGCCTACAATTGAAACACTAATCTCACAGATTTGCTACCTCAACTGGAACAATAATTGCGACTTAAATCCTAGTGAATCATGGACTACTACGGGTCAAATCCAGGGGATGAAAGAGAGTATTACGCCACGGTAAAGGCGAAATTTGTAACAAGTTGATAATGAAATGCGATGGTTTAGGAGGTGAGAATGGTCGAACTGATTACAAGTGATTAATTCGCAAAACTTCGATCTCTTGTTATCTCTCAATATAATTTCGTGTAATGGGCAAATAGTCATTTTATTATTAATAATCTCAATAATTGCATTACAAGGAAGATGTGGAGTGACTAAATAATAGTGTCTATCAAGTTTCCTCAGGAAGGTTATTGATATTTTTTGTTATTTTATGCATAGTTGTGCATCTATCCAGCTAGTCTTTCTTCAACGTTCAAAAAACCGCTTCATGAAGGTTGTAAGCAAGCAAATTATACAGGAAGTGAGTATGATTGGAATGATTCTAATATCATCTATAATACACGGTATTACATCATTTTCATTTCATTTTTCATTTCATTCATTTATTGTATGAAATACTATAATCATAATACAATAATGACATTGGAGGAAAAACTAGGCTGAGCCTGTACTATTCCTCTCCAAAAATTTTGATAAAATGTTAATGTTGTCCAAAAGATAAGGTTATGTAATCTCACACTGCTTTGTCACTTGATTTTCGGTCCAGGAATGATGATTAAAAATTTTGAATTTTGAAGGTTGATTTTATACTCTAAATAAATCACAGAATGTATCACAATAAATTAAAAACTTAAGAAATATTGCACTTATTTAAAAAATTTGAATACAGAATCAAAAACCTACTCACTAGTATAGATATAATCATAGAATACAATACTCGGTAAATAATTCGAAATATATTTCTCCAATAATAAATTTCACATCTTTTTCATCATGTAACCAACTGCATTCAGATATTCGTCTCGCAAACCGCTTGCAAGATTATTCTTATTATCGTCACCACATTTGTTTATCTCTCTCACTTCTATTACATTCTCTAACATTTTGACTCGGAAAAACGTTAAAATCTGTCGATTGTTGACCCCCTTGAAATAACCTTTTGGATGAGAAATATTGGAGAAATGAAAATATCTTAGAAATCTCTCGACCTCAATACTCTTACACTGTTCTCAACCGACTCATACACAGTGAACATACCAAATCTACCAGCTGATGTTAAATAATGCTCGAAGGATTATACAAAATTATGCTGATGCTCGCAGCAGGCTACTTTGTGTTTGAGATGACGATGGTGATCTCCTTCAGTCTAGCTAGACTGATATCAGAGTAGCAACTCAGAATGCATAATCAGGTCTCTACTCAGTCATACTAATTGCATAATAATGAGAGTGCGACAGTCGGAGCATCCCATTCGATTAGCCTAAAACGTGCAGCGCTGATACGTACATAGTGGGGAGTCAACTGCAGGTAAACTGCTGGAGTAGATTGCATTGAAAACAGACACTGTATATCCTTTGTTCATTTCTTGTAGAAAATGACCGTGATTCCGCAATAATTTTGATAACGAATCCTCAATTTATGGATAAATAATATGTCCTAGAAAAATATAACAAGAAACTGATAAATGTTTGTCATGTGCTTAGCATTATGTTACAAGTGTCGTTTTGATGTGTGTAATTATGTAAGTTGTAGGTCGGTAGTATTGTGAATTTTATTCTTCATGTAGAAATTCTAGCCATGTATTAGAACTCTCTAGACTCAAATAATATGTGATTACCTTTATAATAATAGTATCTGTTTTTATGCCAAGCAATCCAATCTAATTAATATCAATTGAAGTGAATTGAATCTTTCTATCGCACATTTCGCCGTCTTGAATGACCGACCGTCTTTGAGGAAAAAATCGACTTTAGCATAATAAGCTCTTGTTACACATAGCCTAACCAAACCTCAAATTGATTGCTCATACATCACAACCATTATTAATAAGATCTATCTAATCTTGGAGGGCTTGAATCTCCTGAGGACGCTCTTCAGACAACCTCATCAATCACATTGTTATTGCTCTATAATAATTGTGGCTGGGAGATAGTAAACACAGATGAGATTATGTGGATACTGCGAGGTGGTGCAATCTAGATTGCATCTGTCATCTTGATGCACTGTACTGATGAATATTTAGACTAAGCAGGTCAGATTTGGACATTTCTCCCATACGAATTTTCAGATTTATTTGCTTCATCAGTTGAAAGTTGCAGTGTTACTTCTAGCCAGGGAGAATGTAAGGAAAAGTGCTAGTGCGGGTTTTCCGAAAACTGTTTTGTACAGATCACTTCAGGTTCTATGTAAACAAGAACATCAATTTGTGATTTTTTGAAGGTGATCAAACTATCAAAGATCACTACTTGATCTTTGCAATATGGCAAAGAAAGGATTGGAGCTTTCCAATCAGTGTTTAGTATACGAGAAAAAAATTAAAGCTTGTCAAAAATTGAATCGTAGCTTTTTGAGGGTGAGTATGTTATCCAAGTTTCAACAATATCATGATATGATTTCAACAAAAAAATTATGGCAGATAAGTGAAGAATCATATTATTATGATGGAACTGCAAAAATACTCTTCTATCACAGTAGTATGACAATCACTGAGGAATTTTACAAATAAATAAAATTTATTGTACAGGTCATTCAAATTATAGATAGGTTATGTATTGTTTCTCTGTTTGTGTGTAATCATGTAAATAAATTAAGTTAGGAATGTACTATGGATATTTTCAAAGAGACATTTTTTCTAATCCCCTCCTAATCCATTTTTGACCTGTACCTTCAAGTTCTAGCTGCACTTAATTCTAATAAGCTCAGCGTTTCTAACGATAACAACATTCTTCAACCGCTTGATGTTTCATGATAATTATCATTAATGTGAGAAATATAATTATAGCTTGCACAAAACTCAATCTCCTTATTGATATTCAAATAAGTTTTTTTTTTCATCATTAATGCATAAATAATAATTCAACGATTTATTATTGGGAGATTCCGCGTTCTCCATCTTGTTGCATAACAAATTAATTATTCTGAACCAATCTATAAATTTTCAGAAGAACAAAGAGATCCTACAGTAGAACAGAACAGATACGATGCATGCGAGAATCCTTGTCGAAGCTAACAAGAAATCTCCAATCGCTCTCGAGTGAATATTGAGAGGCGAATATTATTGGAAGTGTTCAGCTGAATGGAGACGAAATTCGGGGACGGCGGATTGAAGGCGGAAGGAGAGCTCGGGGCGGCGGATCGAAGGCGGCAGCAGAGCTGTGATCGTCCAGCCAAGCCACTCACGGATGAGAGCACTTGTGCATTGATATCCGCAATCTGGAATGTCCGCCTTAATTTGACGAAAACTGAGACAGTTCGATGGCACGAGAAAATCTTTAATTAATTCCCCCAGCACTCAACTGGCCGAAATGCATTGACAAAAGAGATTTTTTTAAATTTCTTCAAAACTGTTCTTCATTCTTTCAGGCGAATATTCAAAGGGAGACTCCGACCGTCCCAGGTGGTTTGAAATTCCGAGACAACTTTTTAATTAAAATACTTGCCGCCTTCAAGTTGAGAGTTGAGAGTGGCCAGTGCGGTTCATTGTATCAACGTATCGACTCGTCAGCTGGGTTCGAAAGAATTCTGGTTATTCCTTGGATGATAAAAAATTATTGGAAGAAACTGGAGGCCCTCAACTGTGAAACTTTATAGTCTTCAGCAATCGCCTATAAACAGATCATATCAATAAAGGTAACTGATTGAAACAAGAGCAAAAACTAATAAACTGATGATGATATTGATCATTGTACTATGAATTATTACTATTCAAAGCTTTTGTTTTTATCGTTTCCTTAACTAAACAACAAAATCTTGATTTATTTGTTATAAAGGAATTATTGATAAGGGGTGATTGATTCTATATCAATCATCTATAATATTGATGTTTCTAATAAAAGCTTCTTATCACACCTTCAAACCCCAATTTTTCAGCTCCTCAATTAAAGTGAAGGTTGTGTAGTGTATAAATATACTGTATATGAGATGACTTGTTAATGCAGGTTATGACGGTACATTTTTGTACCAATAAGAACTTCATTAATTGAAATGAACTATTAGGTCTCAGACAGAAGCACAAAAATATCTGTCAACAATGGTGTTATCAATCGAAGATATAGATAAGACGATAACGACTAGAAAGGCTAAGATTATGGCTAGCAATTTGAAATGAAAATCAATTTCTCAATAATTATTTAATAAAATAATAATATATTGTATGAATTTGAGGTTAGGTTCTATATAAACAATGCTTGTCGGCAATGTCAATAACGATCGAGCCGAACCTCTACAATTTAATCAGATACTCGCTAGCAAAATAATTGCATCTAGGTAGACGAGGACAAGAGGGTTTTGTATATTTATAGCATGCAAAATGAAGGATATGAATGTTTGAATAGTATATATAAATCTTAATTTATATATTTGAGCAAATATAAAATACAGAAACATAATAAAAAATAAAAAGGAAGTAAGGCCTAATTTTTCTACGCGCATTGATACATTCTGTACACTCGAGCCGAATCTGACTGTTTACCAATCAGAGCACAATATTCGCTCGGCGCTAAAAGGTATTTGATTCAAAATCTCCACGTGGTCTTTATTGAGATTATAAAAATTTGTAATTGTTGTAGAATGTACAGAACAATGTAATTAAAATAAAATAAGATTTAAGGATAAAAATATTCAATTTTAAGATAGTAATATGCTCTAGTAATATGGACTATTTGACAGTATTAAATTGCGTCATCGCGGATTATTTTAAATCCACCAATAGGAAAAGATATTTAAATTTTATGCAAATTTAGAGTCGGAAGTATCGTCGAGAGAGAATAGGGGAAGACCAACTGCCCACTTGCTTGCCAGAGACCGACCAAGACGCCAGCCATCACGAGAGCAATAGACTGAATCCCTTATAAAAATTAAATTTTTATTTATTGCCAAAGTTTAAGTATCAAAGACTTTTCATAACTAATAAACGTAACTCAGTGAAGTCGCACTATGACATGAGTTATTGATTAAAATATCCTCATTGGAGAGGACGACAGCAGCCTACCAGAAAAGCACAGGACACACGAGGCGGAAACCATGCTACATCTTTGAAATTTGTTAGAAATCTTCGCACGTGAGTTATTGAAATATAATTTATTAAGAGGATCCTCAGTGCTACGAATTAATAGAAATTTCATAAAGCTAGCTCGTCGAAGTTATTACTTAAAAATGAAGCTTGATTTAAACTTAATTACGCAAGTAGTATTAATAAGGGAAAAGTCATATTTAAAATATATATTTATATATTGTAAAGCTTTTCCTGGGGGAGTTACTCTCACCTCCAAGGATAGGTCGATACACGTATCATCTTGTACTGAGTCACCAGTATTGAGGTTATAAATTTTGGAAATGCGTGCGTGGACGCTAACTGAATACCAGACTGATTGATTCACTACAAGATTCGATACAATCGTCTGAATCGCGGGAGGCATAACACTCGCTCACCCTTGATTCTTCTTACGACCGATTGTATAATGATAAAATTTTTATAAGCAATGTAGCGGTTGCTAAACACTGAATACGGATGTCTTAAAACTATTACCTGTGATGGAATAGCATACAAAATCATACAGGTCGAGCAAAAATCCCGATGTAGATAATTTACGGGACTGTGTCTCTAATAAGTTCCGAAGAATTAAGATAGGGTACTAGGACCAGATATCGTTCAGAATATATTTCGAGAACAGAGTCTTGTCAGGTTTTAAGCTTTATTGTAGGAAATTATATGATCCCCAGCTGCATCTGCTATACAGTTGACGAATTCGCTACTAAGTCAAAGTTGGTAACAGATAAAAGCTGATATATGAGCAGGTAAGGACAGAGAATAAATAATCCCGATCTGACCCCACACACTACATCCACTTAGATCTGTTCCAATATCCAGGTTGATTCAATTATTCCAATGATCGTACTTGATCGGTTCTTGATAATATAGAACGTGTCAGACACAATAATTGACAGGCTTAAGAAATAATCGAACTCAGAAGATGAATTAACAAAATTATAATAAAATATATAGTTTGACAGTGCAGATATAAAGCTTGAATTACAGATTGAAAATAGTTTAACATTAATAAAAATGGTCAGAAGTTTTCTTGTACTCACATGACACCATGCATGATTCAACAGAATTTTGTGATTGATAAATATAACGGTTTGTGAAAAAATAGTGAAAATAAATTATAAAAGATTTTAAAAATGCTCGGGGTCGTGGTTCTGGCAGCGGAGGATAGTTAATCGACTACAAATCCTTATAAATTCTATATTGAATAAAATCTAAAATCTTAATAATTAATAAGCGCTTGTCGGCGTGGCCAATTTTATATTTTCTGCACTGTATTTTATTTCGAAGCGAAGATTGGGGCCCCAAATTTTAAAACTCACGTGAAACTCCTTGGCGGTCGTGGTTCCTTTAGATCAAATTTGTTTGATCGGTGGCCGGTCCAGGCTTCGGTTTCAGCACATGTGGAATTTTAATTAACTATTCTATTTCCTTCACCAAATTAATTAGGGAATAATTGAACTTGAATTTCTCGAATTATCGATTGATGAGATAATTTTACAAATAACAAATAAAATAGCCGAAAATATTGGCTCACAGATAAAACATAAAAAATCTAACAAAATTTCACAAATAGGTCTTTGGTAACTTTAACGAGGTCTTAACGGTGAGGATATCAAAAGGGAAGTGAAGTGTCTTCTTCCAAGCCTTTTGGCTAGAACCTTTTCTCTGAGAATCTCTGTGTAAGTAATTTGCATGGAAATTTGCCATTGGTAGAATAATCATGACGTAGGCATGACGTCAGTGGCAAGCAGTAAAATATAATTCCTTTAATTACAATAATAATTTAATTCATTTAATTCTTTAAACTGCTTAATTCTCTAGATAGAGTTCCTCTATACAGTGTACATGCACTAGCATATATGATAAGACAGGTTTGTTGTCTGATAACAGATTAACATATGATATTTTCAAACGATCACCCTTTTGGTGCTATTTCTATGACATATGATTGGCTTAGACTTGCCAAAGAGATTCATTCACCATGTGGTTCAGTTGAAACAATAATTTATAATTTAATATTCCTATACAATTCTTATTATGTTTGAAACTGTTATAATTAATTTCTGCTGCCCTTATCAGTAATACAATATTCTTGCTATGACCTAGTTAGTTACAATAATACTTGACATTATAATGCAATTTCGTGAATAATAAATAATTTGAACAATAATACATACATTCTATTTTTTATTTGAAATTCTTGGTCCTTTATCAATAGTTCTTAATTTTAGAAATAATATTATAGCTTGCATGAACCTGGCATGACATTTTATAGTATATTGAGTCAGTCAGCTGTGTTTGAGCTGCTACAAAACATCTGATCAATAGTAAACAAAAGTGTAACCTCCAAAAATTCAATGAGCAATTCATAAACGATTTGTACTCAATTTGCAAAATAGTTATAATTTTATTAAATAATTCTCTGGAAAAATGTGTAGTACAGAACGGTACTCTTATCTTATGCTCAGCTGTTGATAAGGAAGAAGCTTTATCGCTCGGTCGCTAACTATTCGTTTAGCAGATCTTTCATTCTATAAGGGTAATTACAATTTTTCTGGTTGATTCTCTCCTCTCATGAGATTTATTTAAAAGTTTCATCACAATATGTATATGAGAATCAAATGTTAAATTATATATCAGTATTTGAAATTATTAAATATTATGCACAGTTAATTTATTTAAAGATCAGTATTATAAGCATAATAAAAATTATACAAGCTCAAGTTCACAAGATAAAATTATATATCTATCTTCCACTGACGGCCGAACCTATACCTGAGATTTTATATTTTAAGTATCAAATTTTATTGGAATATTGAAGTATAAAATTCTAATTTGATAAGCAGAAGCGAGTCGAATCATTGAGCTATAGGAATCTGTAAAATGTATGCTGATACAAAAATCATGAAAGTTATTAATTGATGCTATTAAGCAGAACAAGAGTTTTAATTGAGCGATCTGTGATATTTTTCTTGTGTATTCTCTTATATTGTGTTTGCATTATTTGTTTCATATATTATTTTTTGCTCGTTGATTTTATTGTAATTATATATTCATTGATTGAATGGTGTTCTTTTCATTTTCAATCCTGTCTTCATGCATAACCAATCTTGTACTAGTATTTTTTATTATCATTATTGACAAATTAATAGAAGTATCAACTAACTGTATTCTTCATCGAATAAGTTGGATAAATCAGCGATATACAGTACCGATCATTAAATCTTCAGAAATAATACGTTCTGAAGATTTATTCAAATGGTTCAACCCAATCACTGAAATCAAACAGACTGAAATACAAGGTCTTAGTATTAAGTCGAGGCAGTATTACAGCCTCTTCAACATCTATAATTGCGGAGCCAGTCAATCCAGCGGTAAAGATTGCCGATTGACGAAGCAGCAGCAGTTTGCAGCAAATGATAGCAGAAGTTGGTATAAGCTCCTCGAAGAGCTGGTGAAAATCATATGGTATTTTTATTTCAGCAAGTGTCAAAATATCAAAAATATTCAAATATCTCATGCTCTACCGACAGACTGCCAGCTGGGCACATGTAATCCCAAATACGGCTTTACAAGGTAATATCATATGTGCACAGTCTTTCCCTATATTCATCCATGTAGGGATGCATAGATCATAGGAATAATAATAATGTCTACTTTCAATATAATATACAGTAAGTCTTATCTGCTTAAACAGGTACTTTCTTACTTTATACTACTGTTAATAATTCAGCTTGAGAGACCACATTTTCTATTCTAAAGTGCAGACTATAACTAACTGTTCTGAAGTATATCTATAATACTAAACAATCATCGTAATTCCTCTGGTTCCATTGAATGAAATAATAATCTAAACAACTCTATAAACTACACCCGGAAATCCCTCCAATATTGAGATTAGAGAAGATAAATGCTTTTCGACAGATATATGAGCACTTTGAATCCGAATTGCTTAGCTTCACTATTCTATAAAAGCTTGCTGGAAGATATCTGGGGTAACGATATGATTCCAATACGCTTGTCGGAAAGAATGGGAAGTAATATTATGCGATTTGATATTGAACGGAGCATGAAAAATATGAATCTATTCATGTATGCTATAGTAAATCTGTTGGAATCACGAGAGTTCAAGAATAGTGTCGTGTGAGAACGACATCACGTAGCCTGCAACATGGTGAGATACGAATTGACGTTTTGCAAAATGTTACATTATCTGAATACGAAATATACACAAATCAACCAACCGAGACATTACCAAACTGATAAGTTGTGAATACATAATATCGTACACAATAGATTCTTGGAGAGTTCATCCAATAATTTTTGTTCCGTGCTTCAAAAAAATGTTTTAGAATAAGAACCTCTCCGTATTTTTCTCTCTGTTGATTTTTATCGTGGAAGAAACGCGTCAATCGTCCAAATCCAAATACTTTTAGAAAATAGTCATCTTAGGAAAAGTAATCAGATGAACCACATCAGTTCCAGTTCAAAATCATTCACCTATCATCATCATCCACTGGCTTGAGAAATCCCTGATTGGCTCTTTTTTCGGATTGCTCAATCCTCAAAGTTTATAATGTGAAATATGTATGTTCAGGATTTTGGCAGTTCATAACAACGCTCTGAGTGTGAAACTAAATGTCTGTGAATGTAGACTACAAGAAACAAGAGGATTATGATCATGAAATCTATTCAAACACTACTGAAGCTATATAATCTCTAAATTAGCTCCTTCCTCAGAAACGATCACAGGCTATGATAGTACACAATGGGAGGCTCAATAATGGAGTTAGGAGAATCTTGATAGGTAGATGGTTGATAGATAGATGGTCCTGTTATTTCATCAAGAAAGGCTTATTCCTCATACCCACATAATAATTGACAAAGATGCTGCGTACTATCTTCCTCAGTGGCGAGGTTTCTTGCACCAGCTTCCTGAAACTGACAGAGACAATGCAAGATGCAACGTTGAAGAGATGCGCTAAATGAATCATTCAATGTTTTGTACCCTTCCAGTGAAGGGCACCTGAAACCAATAATTAAACAACATTAATCATCTAACTTTAGTCTATTACGGATGAGAAGCGAATCCAAGTTATCACTGACTGGCAGAAGAAAGGAGTGACTGGAATGGAAGGCAATGATTTCGAAGTGGAGTGAGAGAGATAGAAGTCATGAAATAAATGAAAAAGAGTAGGGTAATTGAATGTGAAAGAGAGATGGTGCGCATTTCAATCAACTTCATTCGAGGTGTTTGCTTTTGCATTCTACTATCGACCAGCCAACTCCCATTTCCAATTGTACTCGTATATAAAATACACTCCAAATTCAATTAATACTGAATACCATTGATTGAGCGTCAGGCACAATAACAATTGCATTGTTGAAAATTGTCATTCCCAACTTATTGAATTCTGAACGTTTCCATTTGCAGCATTCCACTGAATTCGAACATGAATTTGCACGAACAAAAGGAAGACTCAGACCAAACAGATAATAATATATATATATAGCTTTTTGGCTCGTTTTTATAAATATTTTTGTCTCCAAACCTCAGCGAAGCTCATTCACATCAACAACTCACACACATCTAAAACACGTCATACTTTTTATTACGAAATACATAGTTCTATTCGGAAAAAGTTGTTTACTGTTAAATTCATCCTCTTCCTTGTCATGTTTGGAAATAAATCGTTCACCAACAACTGGGAGTAATTGAGGACAATGATTGAGATGAATGGAGAAATTCAGAAAAATAATGATGTGTGAATCTTGACATTGGATATTTGGGATACCTGGGAATCTCGTAGTGTAATAAATCGAGATTGATCTGCTTCAGTTACAATAAGATAGATATTCAAATTAGCAAATTATAAAGTAAAGCATGGTTATGACTCTACACTCTCCCAACAACCCAGTACATAAAAATGCAACTGACCCTGATAAATGAATGAATGCTAAATTGCAGTAATTGTAGAAGAATAGAATAATTTTGGCTGTTCGCGACTATTGATAATCTGTAGAGTCGTTTTTAGTACGGTATTTATTAGAATTCACTGAAATGAATATATCCTATTATGAATAATAATCTACTGCATTTGTTAAAAAATTCTGTAACTTATAATTTATTCAATGGAATTCTATTATATCCCAAAACTCGCATTCCTGTCTCTTCCAGATTCGGGCAGTGATTTCTTCATTGTTAAACGGCAATATATTATTATTGTAACAATGCCTTGTTATAAGAGTTTACTGGAAATGTGCATTAACCTAGTAGAACAAACAATTATTATCAAAAATGCAACTCTCATGAACGAAAGTATAATGGAACTCATCATAATGCTCATCAGGTTTGATCATGCTCAAGGATTAAAAATACTGTATCGATAAACTACTTTTTCAATAGCATTTCATTCCACACTTTACTCATAGAAAGTGTCTCTTGAATGTTATTCACATCATTCCAGCGTTTTTATGATAATCATAATTATCATCCACTAATTTTACATCACTATGAACATGCACATAAACACCAACTCCACACAAGTATCATTTCATGTGCGTGATATACTGTAATAAATGATCCAATCACCCCTAATCCTTTCTCCAATCTTCGTTGAGATTATACAGAGTGCCGTATCAAAGCTAATAAACCGATTGACAAGCATGTAGTCGAGCCAGATTAATGCCACATGATCGGCTGCTCATAGGAATTTTGATGACGATGCGATCGTCTATACAGAAATTATGATCGTCTATGAGTAAGCCACTAATTACTATCTGACACCGAGGTGACTCCGCCCGTAAATGAAGTTTGAAATTGAATCGACGGATAACCGCGCGCCCAACAAATGCTCATCAAAGTGGTCCACTAAGGTTGTAGCATCTCCGAGGCTCCGAGCACTTGCCATGACCAAGCAGATTGGACGTTATTAAGTTACGACCCGGTTAAAGTGTTGGCACATTAATGCATGCTTTACCAAGTTAACAGCTCTGTAACAAGTTGTCTGATATCACGTGACCCACTTTATCAACTGCTAACGCGCCTCTTCGCTCCTCTTCACGCCACACCATTATCATATTCAGTTGTTACACTTCATCGATACAGTTCTACTCATGCATAGAAGGGGAGAGAATGGAAAGACGAGTCATGGAACAGATTATAAGTAAATTTAAGATTGTAAGATTATAAGTTCTGTGATGTGCTCCTGCACTGAAGCTTCTACATTTTGCTCAATAATATGGAAGGAATATTGAGGAATGACCAACTGTACTTTTATGGGGAAGATCAATGTGGAGATAGAATAAAACCATTGTCACAATTTCTTATTTATTGGTAAAATAGGATCCAGTTCCGGATGGTACAATACTATTAGAAATATCTAAACGTTGTATAATCTCTCATGCATCAAGCCTGGTACACATACAGTAAGCCTACATCTGTTGACAGTAGATTTCAACAGTATTAATCAATTAGTGAACACATTAACTCAGCACTCAATCACTACGATCATTGATTTTTACTTGTTGATTTTACTTGTAATAGGCCTACATTGAATTTCGTATTGCAGCCTGCAGTATAGTTCTTTGTGTTGCTTGATTTCAAATTATCACTGACTAGGGAATTGTTTCTTAGTTACTATTAAAAACTTGATTTTCGACTGTGTCGGCACATTCAACTCTAAAAGCCTCTGTTAAACATTCTGTTCTCATTACAGTTATGGAATTGAAAACGCCGAATTTTTTTGTTATGTTTGATTATCTCGTTTCCAATTAATTACCCTCATCCAAGTATCATTTAGCAGGACAATGCGTGAGGCTTTCACACATTGTATGAATACAATGAATTGTGATGGAATATTATTTGTAATTTGCTATATTGTATTTGAAAATCATGTTTAGATAATATTATGTAATGTTTAAATATTGATACACGTCCTACATTAAGCAGAACAATATTATTCATACAACGACAAAATATAGATCCATATATCACAATGGAAACTATTATGACATAATTACCTGTAAATCAGTTAGACGTCAAAGGATGGAGATTCCTATTTCGCCTGTACCTCTCGGTGACATCCAGTCTAAAACACATGTTTCAGGATTGATAAGCGATTATGATTGAGTTGCTCTCATTGTTCCGTTCCGAAAACCTATTCAGACAATAGTGTTAGCCATTTCCACAGCATCCAATGTGATACGTCTCATTAAATTCATTATCATTGGCGTTGATTAATTAATAGCGGTAATCAGCTTCAGTCGAGCGGTAGAGGCAAGCAGTTTCCCGATTAACGCTTATTTGAAGAGAGCGTTTATTTGCTCATTGCCGATAGGACAGCCCACCCTAACGCTTATCAACTATACACCCCGCATCAACAACCTCTCTTCCAATGTGAGAGGCATTGATAATGATACTGAAGGCTGTTGATGTTTGAGTCCACCGATCATTCATCAAAATAATCATCCTGCGCACGCGATAGCAACTGCAACGATATATTATTGGAGATGATACAGTAATAATTAGATTACTTTCAAGGATGTACAAGTTCTGTATTTTGAAGGTAGATGTTTGATATGAGGCTCGATTCGTTGATATAAAATGTTTATCATTCAATGTTCCAATTACTATATAGCTTAGACGTACATGACATTTAAATCTTTGCATGTAAAGGTAATAATTAATAATTAATCTTGTAATGTCCTCTCAACTTCAATGTCTCAATAATATCAGTTTCACATTCCAGGCATCACAGATGCTAATATTATAATGATATCTTGTCGTGTTATAATCATAACTTTTTAATCATGACTTAAATTTAAGTGATATATCATAAAGAGTTTGTGAAAATTAAGCAAACAGCTTACTATTTCATTGGGGATCCTATTTTGATAAAAAACTACATTTCTATCTCTTCAAAATATGAGCCGTCATTTTGAATCTAACTTTATTATTTAAAATGAGTAGGTGGTCATGAATGATACATATATTTCAATTTACATGTAAGGTGTTCATGATGATTTCTATAAGAAAGAATTTTAAGTGAAAATGGATGGCGAAAACCGCACATCGATATCTCGAACCGGTTCAGAGTTATTTACATTCAAAGATACTAATAAACCATGAAAATTGAATGAACGAGTAAGCTGCTTTGAAAATCTGACAGATCAAATATTCTTCTGTTCAAAGTAATAAATATGTAAGTAGATGTTACTATGAGTGTTTACTTTTCCAGTAAACTATCGTTGCTATAGTTTCACTCTAGGGATCTCTTTTTACAGGTCTCGAATGTTCTGAGTTGATTTTCGAACAACTTCCATTGGAAGCTTTGCTAATTAGTTATTTTGATTCCTAACTCTAGGATAGAAGTTGATCTTCTGGGAGACAAGCGAGCGATTCATCATGAACTTTGGAACGGTCAGTATGGGCTATCAAAGAGTAAAGTATAGACTGAACAAGAACAAGTTGATCGATCATAGTCAGGTGGAGAATCTGGACTGGAAGTTACCAATTAAAAATGAACGAGGGTATTAAAACTTCAGAATTATAATTTCTCAGTGCCTCTCATCTCAGCTTATGAATAATGCCCTGCACGATTCCTCAAGCGCGAAAACTCATTATCAAGGTTCAATTTTGTAAATAATGTTTAATACTAGTTTCTCATGAACTTTTTAGCTTCATCTCTTGAATAGATTACTACATCTCTCGAGAGAAGTATCAATCAATTTCATTCTATTCTTACTATGTTTTATTATTCAAAAACAAAGTCTTCAAAATAACTATCTTCTCTTTCTTCTCTATTATAGTCCTTTTTGAAACAATATACTTATCAATCCTCCGCAATTGCATTAATTGACCGAGTGAAGTGAGGTCTGAGATTCAAGTCGACGGTTTTGCATTTCTCTTTATGTTTATATGTTCATATTTAAGTTCCGCATTTTCAGCGAAACGCAGCAATAGATTTTCATGAAATTTGACAGGTATGTTCCTTTTTGAACTTCGCGTCGACGTATGCATACAGTTTTTTTTAAATTTTGCATTTTAAGGATAATACAAAAGGAAAAGGAGTCTCCTTTGAACGCCAATATTACCGTGAAAATCAGACTTTAGAATAATTCATCATAAATCAGCTGTCTAGTGGACTATAATACTACTCGTTCAAAAACATCGAACATCTTGAATAATTATGTATCTTTCTATCAACGTTAGTAGACAGTTGTCTACCAACTTTGTCTTTCCATAAGCTGAGGCCATGATTCTAGTTTGGAGTTTGGAGTTATTGAAAACATTTTTTTCACATGTTTCTTTTTTAATCTGATGATTAAAATTGCAACAAATATTATTGGAGAGAAATTTATTTCTAAAATCATGAAAAGTGAGAATTGAACTTTGTAGGAAATCACTTTTATGGTAGTTTATTTTGTTAATATCAACACACCGATTTTTCGCCAACACAACGCAGAATGTTCTCTGATGGGTTGATTGGATTGACGTATCGACGGCAGCCAGAACTGATAACAGCGCTCACACTCACATTCAGGGTAACACGTCACGGTACGATAGGACAGAAAGCTCAAAAAAAGGATTTTTAATTGATAAATTATTTATTAATTTTTCAGAAAACATAACAACAGGAACAGGTCAATGTAACTTACTGAGCGCGAGATCTACTGTTCACAGAACTACTAGTAGAAATAAAGTGAAATTTTCAAAGCTAGGAAGGCCGGAATTTATGAGCTGTTATCAAATAATTATCTGAGGATCAACATCACTGCTTATCCAATACTCATATCGTGATTATAATAATTTTGGATGCTTGTATTCTGATAATGTCTAAACATGCTGCAACAATCGATAATGAATTAATACTTCACAATTAACTGGAATTTATTCGATAGATGTTCATTAATATTAACAATGAGGTCAAATCCAGGTGACATTTGAACTTTTCATCATAATAACATTTTTCTTGTGGAGTTCTCTATAACGTTTCCAGCATCCTTTGATTTCGAAAACTTCAAATTGATAGAACAGTAAAGTATTCAGGAATTTATGATATCAAAACATGTTATTGAAATTGGTGCACTGATAGTTGAGTATGATACTACTTCATATCTTCGCAAAATGGTATTATTTTTTTTAATTAATTGTTATAGTGTATTGTAAACTTACTACTAGAAAAGACACAATATACAGGAGCCTGTTCTACTATGTGCATCACAAGACTCGCATTTTTTCCATAGAATCGAGCTGCTTTATATCAGTCATCAAAGACGAACACAACTTGTTAATGGAAAGATACAAAGTACGATATCGTTCCCCTCCCGACCTAGCATAGCTTTCCTCGCTAGATACCCAGGGACCAAAGTGCTGACCTCACATGATATTTCATCTCTACGATGATTGAGAACTAATGGAAACGGTCTCCGATGACAAAGAAGGGCAAGTTGAAAAGCGAAAGGGTTAGAACATTTCGGGAAAAAAGAATTTTCATTTCATTCTTTATCGCGAGTCTTCTTTTGCAGCATGGAGGGTGGGAGTCAGAGACCGGCATATAGCGCTTTGTCGAAAGAAGATAATTGACTGTTTGTTCCGCCAGATGAAAAAGAAGACCGGAATGGCTATAAAAATTCAGGACAGAATGTCGAGCGCTTATACAAAGAGATGAGGAAGATCAAATAGGTTGGAGGTCTCTCAACCCCTCGTCTGGCCATTACGAAACTATGGGGTACGTGTTTTTGAAGCACTGTGAACGTGCCCCCGTCAACTGACCAGATGTTTCCCCTTCACATGCTCAACCAGCCCTCGAATCACCACTCACTACCCCTCCCCACCCCCCCCAAACATCCCTCAACCAACGACATAATGCAACTGCAAACGGGGCAAGGTCGATTCCCTTTAATCGACCTGTCAGTAACACTACTCTAATTATTATTCTTCCCCTGCAAGGAAATTTGCAATCCCATTTCATTTCTCACAATACGCTGCTCACAATACATTATTGATTCCTTTTATCTTCCGATTGTAACAATTATGTTTAATAGTAACTTATGAATGATGAATAAGATGAGAATCAATAAATTGTGAATTACTATGGAAGTGTAATACATAGTGAGAGTGTAATAAATAGACGTGAGAGTTTCAACCAATTCCTCATTTAACCGCATTTCTTGTTCAATAAAGTTGAATAATGATGTGAATTATACTAGCTGAATTTGGGATTTAAGAAAATATTCAAGGAGAAGATTAGGTGAGCATCGAGTGATAAGTGGCAGTTTTGAAATTAATTATTTGTTTCAAGAATATTACTTGACTCGGATTATTATCCACATTACAGAGCAAACTTCAAAGAAGTATACTCAATTTTTGAATGAATGTTCTGTATCTGGTTAGTACCTCATTGCCCCACACTACGTAATACGATTCTATAAGATTAGTATAATATGAGTGTGTTGTATAATTTCAAAAGCATTGCTCTGCCAAATGATAGAGTGAAAAAGAAGTTTTAATGCCCAGCATAAAATATCCTGGACAATGATAGGAGGATGTTACCAATTAGCGAGAAGCTAGATATGGAATCATATATGAATACAATAGACACCTTGCATCAAATTATAATATGATTCAGCGAGGATCTATGAATAGTCCCGACCTGTTCAAGATTAGGTAGGACCTATCATGGACAAGAATCGGAGGATGTTCAGCACCACACTAATGCAATTCTAATTAGCAAGTTTCTAGAAATAAACGGCCGATTCAGATACCTGTACAAGATTTCACAAATAATAGATCACGTTGAGGTCAGCAGCTAAGCTGAATACAGTATTGTGATTGTATTTGTATCGTGGACATGTCAACCGGGAGTCTCACCTAGGTACGAGTGAGCGTGGCTTTCATCGCAGTCAGCAGGCATGTGACGCGGCGAGGCGAGGCGAGGCGAGCATTCGTCGCAACATGGTTATTCCATTAGCTCAACAAGCAGCTGAAAATGAAACGTGTGCCCGTGCATTGCTCCGCATCCATCGCCAATGGCTCTCCTATTATACATAGGTGGGGATTGTCATCCACTCACGTCAATGTGTGGATGTGGAGGTGGAGTGCATCTGGATTGCCATATAAATAGGACGAGCGCGCGCTCTCAGTATGATTAGACAAGGCGTCAACAAAGGCTGCAACATTGTCACCACACAACACGTCAATGTCACACTGTAGCTCTATCCAGACTACAAGGCCAGTCACATGTTAAAGCAGCATTATCGCACAAATAATTTACGTACTTATATTACACACAAAAATAACCTGCTAAGTGGGTGGATATGAAGGTGGTACTAATTAAAGTGCATTATAATATTTTAGTATTGCAGTATGGAGTAACTCATCAATAAATTGAAATTTTTGATAATTGAAATAATAATGTGGATTAAAAAGTAGGTCTAATACTCATGCTTCAATAATTGTGGTCACATTTGACAAATCTCGTATCCATCCTCGTAGACATTCATTATGAACTTTGTAGCCTACTTTTTCTAGGATAATGTGAACTTAATTAATTGAATTTTCGTATGTTTCAGGATGGCATCAAGGAGCAGTACGACGATGTCAGAGATAATGCCGATAATTGAAATGAAAAAAAAAATTATTGTTACTCTTTGTTTTGTAATAAAATATAGATACTTGAAGTAAAATAGAGATTAGATTATATATTATGTAATCATCAATATTATAGTTCAATGGAAGTACTAATGTCTTTATTCTCGTCTACACAATGTTTGAACTTGTGACATTTTTTGTTTTACGTCACAACTATTGGCAATACATTATAGGGAAGACATTACATTAATTCACATGAAATATTATCTGATTTTGAAATCACTCTCATGGAACAAAATGGTTTGAACCTTATAACTGCTTTAGATAATACTTGATAGAAACCAATAACATTCATTTATTTATTGGATAGCCTAAAGCAAACAATACAATTGTCAGAAAAGGAAGAACAGGCTATTGCCCACAACTTCTTTATTTCCTAATTATCGAGCTTCGTAATTTGTAAATTAGCTAGTATGAATGGAAGAATTATCACAATGGAATGAAAAGAATATAATTTGAATAAGAAAATTCCAATCACCATGTGTTTTTGAGGTGAACCAAAGCCGATTGTTAGTGGGTTACCGAACACGCCATCTCTATACACTGAAAGACAATCTCATTGATAAGAGAACGTGCATGTAGAAGCGAACTTTATACATCTCACTCAACTTGCTGTTCAGCACTTTTAAGCGTCTAGGCATTTCACTTTCGAAAAAGGCAGAAAGCGAGAGATCAAGAGCAGCTTTACTTGCGACCGTCTTTATATCCTGTATCAGGGAGCGATCATTTTCATCTTGAACGGAAGAGCCCGATAAATGAACCATGATGTAGAGTAACATCCATCGCTTGATGGGGTGGCGAACGAAGGGAGCCAAAGAAAGCGTTCAGCCTTTTGCCAATTACCGAACGCACAGCGCCTATACTCTCAGAAACAACATTAATCCAGAGAGGAGCCTCGTCGATGAGCAGCCAACATCGATTTCTTATAAAGCCTTAATCTGGCCGACGATACGTGCCTTGCGCCCGAAACACTCTGCTCTCAACTAATAATGAACTTAGATTGGAAGCCGCCAACTAAATCGAAATGGCAAATTACACTTTTCCCACCGATGCTGTTACATCAGCCAACCAAGTCTGGCTTCGAATAATTGATCTTTGTGCCAATCGGATATCAGCAATAATAGAGCGCGACTTGGTTTGTGATGAGTACAGATTAGATTCAGATTCCACCTGAATTTTGTCCCTGCAATAATGAACCTTTATTCATCGATCATTCTGTAATAGAATATGTTATTGATCACGTTTTTCTATGAGGATGATAGTGATTGGAAGGTTTCTATCTTCAATTCATTTTGGGTTCAAATTATTCCATTTCCAGTTTAGTTTCACTTCAGTTATTTGGTCCATTAATCAACCAGAAGACGATCTGTAGAGATCATGTTTAGTTCTCTGATAAAATGATTTGATTAGACCGAATCAGACAAGAACGAATATTTATTCATTCATGCATCTAATCATACACATTAATTATGTGATGAATATAAGTGATTGGGGAAGGAAAAAAGCTCAAAAGCACAAAAATATGAAGTTGATTGAGTAGAGCGGAAGCTACTGTCTTCAAGATCAGCAATTAATTCCATCCCGATTCCAGAAAGTTCAAGGTTCCAAATTTCCTGTTAACACGATCAATTACGTTTATATTAATACTGGGATGGTCTATTTGTGAACATTTAATGAGTTGTAATGATATTTCAGTGATCTCAAATATGACCAGGAAACGTGATATTTCATATCTTTTGTAATCTCTCATATTAACGCAATGCTATGCGTTAGTTTGGAAGAAATGAGAAATTCCATGTTCTAATGATAATGATAATAGTAACTGATAAAAAATATTCATTTATTTCCGAAAAAAGTGATACAGACAAATTGTGCAAGTACAATAAACAATAGAATAGTAATTTTACGATATATGATAATGAAGAATACGGAAATTACACAGATTAACATATTGGCATATGTGGACGAAATTAAAGAAAATAGTAATGATAATTATGATGATGAAGTCTCATTCAAATTCCTACACTATTTTAATATTAATATAGCCATCTATAAACGCGGAAATGAACAATCAGGCAAGTTAGTAAACCATGTCCGCATGATAGAGTTCTTGTTGATTTTATGTACTCATTGCAACACTTCGAGAAACTCTCAGTATATTCTAGGGCTGAACTTCCTAGAAGAATTTTGAAAATTTATAGAAACTAGATGGAATTTCTTAGGGGAATCGCTCTTTCCATTGAGAGATGAAGCAAGAGATAACTCCAAGTAGATGAAGGTAATAACAGAGAAGTCAATAACAACCTAGGTAAAACAGGAAATAGGATGTAGCTAAGACGAAGAGGTCGGACTTACAATAGCTTGAAGGTAAGGTGGTATTAATATTAAACGGCAGTCTGATATCAAGTTATGCATGTAAATAGAACAGATTAGAAACGACAGACTTACAGGACGTCCTGTTCAGCAAAAGCCCCAAGGGCATGACATCAGTGTTTGCAATACGCATGCGCCACAGTCGTGACGCCATATTATTATATTTGAGCTCAACCATCCCCTTGTTGATCCGTCAGGTAGCTGCTGATTAAGGGATAAATAGTTGGGGGAGTCTACCGAAGCTGCTTGTTATATCAAATTGATTCGGATCCTGATTGAAATCTGAGGTTTCAGGATTTACGAGTCTTAATAAAACGTATTATGAACTTTTCATTAATGTTTGAGAATATCGCTCTATTATTACAAACTAGTAGTTTGGATGATGTTTTGGTCTCAGCTATTATTCTGTATTCGCGGTTAGTCGAGTTTAATCTCCACTGTGATAAAATGTATCGCGTTCATGACAAAAACAGACACGATTCTATAAAGGCTATTGATAAGTCCATCGCATCACTCCAACAAAATACCACATGTTGAAATAATAATATAAAGCGGTTTGCCTGGAGCGCATAACAAAATACAGGTCAGCGCCATATTGCATCCAACCTAAAGGCTCAAAGGAAAACACGAATTTTCAATAGTGTCATGGTCTAATAACACATTCACTCCATCAACTGATTCTAACCCTGTTCAGCAAAAGAATGTCCATCATCCACTGCTTGGAAGTGACAAACGTTGATTATGTGTATTCATACAAACCAAATCAGAAAGCTTTCACACAGTAATCATATCTGGCAGGAGTGATCCGTGGTCTAGTGGATACAGTGCCTGCGTAGCAGCATAGAGATCCCGGATTCAAACCCTCTCAATACCAAAAGTTTTTTAACCAGATCACTCCCGTGTTATCGGATGGGCACGTTAAACTGTCGGTCCCGGCTGAAGTATGACAGTCGTAAGGCCCATTGACGGCTCAAATTATATATTCAGGCGGTGGGACCTTCCCGCAAGGGACTCCCCACCAATAAAAGCCATACGAATTTACTTTTTTTTATATCTGGCAGATTCCCATTGAAGAAGGAGAACATTTTTATCCCAGGAAAACGATTATAGGAAGTGTTTGTTTTGTCATGTCAAATGTTGGATAATAATTGAGTACCAGCCATATTTCCCGCGATATCTCTGTTTTCGTAGACGACAAATTCTAGACAGAATGTGTTATATGTATACTAGTTATATACTTATCCACATCGCATTATTTTTATGACATCAAGTTATACTATGATATCTTTGACTTATATGTGAAAATACCTGTTTATTCACCATGATCGTGTTCCAGCTCAGGTGTATAAGAATTGCAAATTTTTTTGGATTGTTTCTTCAAATTATGAACTCTTGATGTACTCTATAAGTTTGTATACATGCAAGAAAACTACATTATCAATGATCAGTTGCGTGAGACACAATACATGTTAAGATGGTGAATCGTAAAACTTGGATAACAAATAGATGCTATTAAGTGGGAGCATGTCATTTTTAAGTAAAACTAGTAGTTAAAATGATTCATACTTTATAGATTGAGAGACGTTACGTTATACTTGATAGATTGAGAGACAATTTGAGAACAGATAGAAACTCTCTGGACTTCATGAAACTCCAGTGAGAGTGGATGAACGGAAGCATGATGACAGAAAAAAGCACTCTTGACTTAGAACGAACAATTTCAGGACGAGAGCGATGGCAAAAATGAATGAGTCTAAGTGAAAAAATGTGGTATGGAAAAACATAGAAAATGTCCATGAAAAGCGCAGAAAAATTGTATACTCCTAATATATTCCGCACCATCCAATGGGGAACAAGGAAACAGAGAAACGCTGGAATAACGTATATCAACAGCAGAGTTGCTACTCACAGGAACACAGAAACAGAAGTACAGCTCCAACAATAAGGCCAACGTACGGATCTCCCGCAGGTCTTTTCCCAGCCAAAGGGCTCCGCAAAATCCTCCTGTTCCCCCTCGGTATCCCCCGGGATAAGTTTGTCCCCACGCAAAGGCCGGAACTTCTCACGTTCCCAAATCCAAACAATATCCAACCGCCGTACTCGGTCCTGTCCTCCCAAACTCGCAAATCTCAAATGGGAAAACATTGTAGAGAAACTATTCATCAGCTGGTGATGTGTAACAGTGTCATTCGCACTATTCTGGCCCGAAAACTGGTATATTGATTTTCATTGTCTCCAATACCTAATTAGTGACTTTCAAAAATATGCTCAATTATCGTATTAACTCTCAATTGAATCAGTTATGCAACACTTCAACTTCTAACATAGTATCCATCAAAACACCTACGAGTAGCATATTGTGTAGACTTGGGTGGGCACACACCAGTTAGTCAAGACAAAACTAGTCACGATTAGTCACAATACTTCACATAGTTACTTGTGACGCAATACACACTGATTAGTCATTGCAATTAGACACGAATTCATAAGCAACTGTGTGGAGTATTGTGTCTAAACGTCTTTTGTCTTGTCTTGACTAGCGCTCAGCCTTGGGCTAGGCACACACCAGTTAGTGTGATCAGACACGTTCAATCACAATACTTCACATAGTTGCTTATGAAGACATGTCCAATTGCAATGACTAATCGGTGTTTGTTGCTTCATAAGCAACTATGTGAAGTATTGTGACTAATCGTGACTAGTCTTGTCTTGACTAATTGGTGTGTGCCCACCCTTAGGCTAGGCACACACCAGTTAGTCAAGACAAGACAAGACATGATCAGACACGATACTTCAGATAGTTGCTTATGAATTCATGTCTAATTGCAATGACTAATCAGTGTGTATTGCGTCACAAGTAACTATGTGAAGTATTGTGACTAATCGTGACTAGTCTTGTCTTGACTAATTGGTGTGTGCCCACCCTTAGGCTAGGCACACACCAGTTAGTGTGATCAGACACGTTCAGTCATAATACTCCACATATTTGCTTATGAATTCATGTCTAATTGCAATGACTAATCAGTGTGAGTTGCGTCATAAGCAAAAATATGAAGTATTGTGACTAAACGTGTCTGATCATGTCTTGTCTTGTCTTGACTAACTGGTGTGTGCCTAGCCTTACCCTCATGGTCAAGTTACTATCACTGTACAGAGGAGCTTACAAGTGTGAATAATATTCTATTTTTATGCTATTAGTGTTTTTGCAACCATCATCCCAGGCCAGGTTTCTGTGAAACTTATTAATCTAATGCACTAACGTATCTATAGGGTCCATATTAGTCCATCAAGTACTTGAAACCAGGTCTTATCTGTTATCTTTATCAATTCGTAGAATCTTTATTTTTCAATGGTGATCGATCTTAGTACAATAGTGCTTTTTCTAACCAAAGTTTTACACACGCGCATGTAAAAACGGTCTGATATAATTCTCGGTGTTTCTGGCCTGAATTTATAGTATGTATATTCCCCAAGGTGTCTTTATTTATGTTCACTATCTTCTGGAATTTTATAAAACAGATCGATATATATTCGTGAATTGAATTCCTTGGATTCTTCTTGTAGATGGATATTTTTGGAGAACTAAAAGAGATATTATCAGGACTTGTCGAGTTCTCAATACATCTAAATAGATGAAATATAAGGATAATTTTTTGTTACTCACTTATATCAAGAGCGCTGACACACCAGAGACTGCTTGCCACCAAGAGAACGCCGAGCATTCTTAGTCCTGTGAACAAAATTCTCTGAATTAATATTGTGATTGAAAATAAAACTTGTTCCAATTAAGAACTATCCCATTTTTCTCTAATTCGAACTTGATGCTCACTCGATCTAGAATAACATATTTTGATTTTGAGTGTAATCATTGATTGTACATTATTTTTATTCTTAATAGATGTTCCGATGCTTCAAGCTAATTCTACGATAATCGTTGACTTCAATTCCATGAACAAAGTGGGTTTAATGAGAGTATTTGAGTACTCCCTTATGAATTAAGAATTATGTGTCTTGATACAGATTGTCTTGAAAATATTGTCTGAATATTGAATGGAATATCGTCTATATTTTTTCATTTGAATATTATAAAGAATTGGACATTGCCCTGAAAAATCTTGATTAGTTTTCAATCAGCTATAAAATGCATTATCGTCTTTAAACTATATTATCTATATAGTTATAGTCCATAATCTATATTAAAATATTACAAAATAATTCTATAAACATCATAATTCTTTGTTAAGTTTTGCAAACAATTGCAATACGACAGTTGAATATTACCAACCTATATTATAGAGTTGATCGTATAGGGAGGTATAAAGAACATAGAAAGATATCGGCAAGGATATGAACACGAATGAAGCACATAAGGAGTTGAGATTCAAGATGCAAAAGCCTACCATAAAGATTTATTGAGTGATAACACAGTTAAGATAAGATCGGATTTATTAAGTGATAACAAGATCTGTTCAGTTAGTCTACGGTGATGAGTTCAGCAGATGAGTCTCCACAAGGAGGAATTATACCCAAATTAAGGATAAATCATATTCTAATTACTAATATTTGATTCGGTTCAATTGAAGACAATATAAAAAGAATGGAACACATTCCGAATATTGGTTCCAGAAATTTGATAATAGCTTTGTTTTGTGCAGCTTGAATAATAATTAAGCATTCCCATGTCAAGCAATCAACCCTCAAATATTGGTTAATTTAAATAGTGATTGATTAAAAAGAAATGGTAGTTATGTGGAATGGTCACTGAAAAACTAGAAGGAAGCGGAGGAGTTGTGAATGCAAGAGAAGGAAAGAATAATAAGTTATGGAGGGAGACTTGGCAAGATCAAAGCGAGATATGTAATAAAGTGGCTGGTGGAAAACTTCTCGGATTAGTCTTCGGTGAAACTGGCTGGAACGGTTCTTAACTGGAAACTTTCGGCTAGATGCATTGCCCGCGGCGTGGTCCTTCTTCAACAGTGCAAACTATCCGGCCTTAAATTTCGAGCAAGCCACATTTTTCTCTGCTCTGTGTCGAAAAATATTGGACCTCCCTCACGCAATCCACACAAGTTTTCTCAAGCTATCAAGAAAAATTGTACTTCTCTCGGAAAATATTATAAAAACCGAGATTTCCAAAATCATAGTTTCTCAGCGCTACTGGAGAGGAAAATTCAACCTTGCAAAAAATTTATGACGATAGTGTTGATGAGAATGTGTTGTTTGGAACTCAAGGTACTAGAGGAGAACAGAAAGTTATCAAATTACATCGTAACACGTTCATAGTGAACGAGCCAGTAGTGAAGTAAATAATTCTTAGACCTTGAATCAATTTACAAGTAATGTAAAAAACAAATCTTTTCAATACTCCATTCACGTATTTTCTTGCTGTGATGTTTTATTTTGTGGATTCAGGTTCCTTTATCAATGTGTTTAACAAAACGAATTCAACTTACGTTAAAAATAATTACCAGTAACAGTAAGGTAACATGATGAATCATTTATACAGACTGAAGAGTTTCACAACAATATTGAGCAAAGAAGTATGCGAAAATCGAGGTATATATGTAATGTATCCACATGAAACGGTGAATGTTGGACCTTGAATGAATTGGAATTGCGGAAAGTTTATAAAATCCACAATTTAAAAAAAACTACTTTTATTCTCATCTTTTTCCCTTCACCACAGAAAATTATTCTTGGAATATCATTCCTTATAAAAATATGATGATTGTGATATTGATCTTCTCAGAACAGATTCAACAATATTTCCTGATCAAATCTCTCCACAGTTTTCCGAGAATCGATCCAACGTATCAATAACAGGAACAATTTGATTCAATATTCATCACTCAATAATGGAAATCAGACATGCAGATTGTTTGACTTCCTTAAACATGGGAACAATTTTTCCACCAGAGCTGAACAATAAACTTCATTTCCCTTTCTGTAGAAGATGTTTTCCATCAACGTTTTTCCATTACTAACTTGCTCACTGGAGCTCAGTGATTCCATGGCAGCGCGGAGCCGTGAGAAAGAGCAAAACCAGAGTGTTCTCGGCTGCTCAATTATTAATCCTACAGAATCTTTCAAAGCCGCTTTCTTTTGAGTTTGCATCTCCACTGACTGAATTCCGTCGAGTGGTTTCCATGTAACAGTAATCTTCTTAACAGATTCACGCCAACTCATTCAGGATGAGAAGTGTTGTAAGTCACATGGAAATTCAGTTCAACAAGGAATAAGTGCAATGCTTCCACACCTCGACCTCGAATAATTATACAATCATATTCCATTTGTAATACCACACGAAGTTTTGTGAAAGGAAGCATTCATGGAGGAAAATACTAAAAGAAACAGATTCCAATATTTAAGAGATTCTATCTAAGAGATTCATGTCTTCTAATTCGATATTTTGAGATTCTATCTTAGAGATTTATGTCTTGTAATTCGAAAGTGCTTGATGAGGATTCACTTTCAGCATTATATTACAGCGTTTCCTCTCAGTCTGTATTCATCTAGAGTAATTATCGCTTCATTCAATTTATTTGCCAGTAAATTTTATTGAAATACTGACTAGATTCAGCTCGCTATGAATATCTTAACATAGTCGCCGTGAGACAAACTAATTTGCCCATCATCTTCACTATCTTGGTATGCAAAGTTGATCAGCGTCAAATCCCTCTCCTCAGTTGGAATATCATATTTGTTAATCATAATGAGGACATGGTTTTTTTTTGAAAAGAAACAAATTGAATACAACTATGAATTTTCACTAATAACTCAAGTTATATTGATGGCAGTTGAAAAGAGTGAATCATTGAGTGGTAATGAGGAAGTTGTATTACATCACTTTGGCAAACTAGAACGTACTCAAGGAGAGGGGAGATCTTTTATCAGTCGTAGATAATTACTTTATTATCGATTGACCAATTAGGCCTATTTGATTATTGATTTGATCATTGGGAGCTTAAATAGGTCTTCAATCCAATCAAGTTCATTTTATTTGTAATTTGATCATAATGTATCATATATGTACAATATTGTCTGATAAATAGATGATTGCCTTTATTTATCGCACTTTAAAATATTACAAGTGTTGTGAATGAGGCAATAAGAGCCCCATCTTCCACTAAACCCAAAAATTGCTGAATGATTGGATGTCATTGTTTAACGATTGTATGAATTTTTATTTGTAACATTATAGGGTATTCTCATTTTTTGAAATTGAATAGGAATGAGGAGAATGAATATAATTGGACTTGCACATGATATTTCTATGAGTGAATGAACATTATTAAGAAAATGATCAATTCCATTTTGTGAATTCATTCTGTTCCATTGAATAAATACCAGTGATAATCCCATGAAACAAAAATAATGCAGCCAGAAGCAATGCGAATTGCATTTAAATTTTCAATTACATCAACAATACGGAGCAGTGGTGAAAAAAGGCATAAGTCACAAGCACAGACTGCGGTGGTTTGTTCGCCTCTTATCAGCTTTCTCTTAATGACGCTGTTGGAAAAAGCATACAAATTTGATCCTCTCACTGGCCGCAATGTATACGAATGTGGGTCAAGTATCCTAAGTAGGGAACAGTCACTGGTCAGTAATTACATTCGCCCAAGAGCTTCATCGCGTTGAAAGAGTCATGGAAAAAGAATCACAGAGGCAAACAGCAGCGCACCACTGTAAATCCAATTTATTGTGACGGCTGTCCTATGGATCTTCCCTTCTCTTCCAACAACTGAGACTCTCCGTGACTTTTTTCCAAGGTAAGTCATACAGAGCACTTGCAGAATGGCATTGCTTGTTATTTAGATAATTGCATGGAAAGTCATTTGCGAAAATCTTCTATCTCCTACATCATTTCAGAATACTGTGGAGCAATCCTCCTCACATCTGATTTGATTCTCGTAGTTGAAGTAAAATTCAAATTACCAGTTGCTGAGGAGTGAGCAGTGTAGCTTAATATTTATTTTAGAGCAGTATAGCTCATTGCTAATTATTATAAAAATCACTGCTTATATTTAGTATGTTTCAACAGCTTGTGCAAGTGTGAGTCTACATACAAGAGAAATATGAAAAATATATTCATAAAACACATTACATACACTATATACAATATTGAAAATTTATTCAACAACTGAATTGTACATGAATGTTTTGAAAGCAATAATAGACGAATTCTTCAATAAACTATGAAAAATGATTCGCAACAATAAACGATAATTCCCTTCACAAGTCAAAAGTAGATTAGAATGCTCTGTTCCAGTAAAATTGCAATTATTTTTAGAGGTCTCTTGACTGAAGCGTGGATTTGAAAAATGAACCAATATTAATTTTCGGCCATCGTGATTATACCATTTATTTATCAATGTATCTGTTGAAAAGCTATGTGTATTATCATCATAGTCGAATGCTCTTCATGAAACGATTGAGTGGTACCCTATATCTCCATATAGAGAACTGTAAGAAGAAAATGTTCACCATTTCTTTGGCGATGATGATAGCTGTGCACATTTTCTCATCAAATTTCGACCATCTAAAAATGATCAGGTATTCGTCAAACTGATATAAATTGATATCAGCTAGTCAATTTGCAGTCGGAGCAGTTCTGATATCCGCCCTGAAAGTCACTCTTGGCATATAAGTTAACCTCTCTCGTCTCTCAGAAGAAAACATCTTGCTGGGAACAGTTCCAAGATTAAGCTGTGTTCGCCCATTCTGTTATCCGAACGTATACGCCTCATTTACTAGCACTTTATCAAAACAAAGAAGCTTCTGAATAATCCTCTCACTGCTGATTAGTCTCTTAGGTTAACGTTTTCAATAGAGCTACCGTGGGATAATGGTAATCAGTGATCAAGATGGAAGAGATTATACAGTGAACTAGAAAGGAGAGAATTCTTCAATAATGAAATTTACCACTAAGGGAGTTTCTCGAATTTTGTGACATATCGTCGACAATAAGACAAATTTGTCTCGATCCATTTTTCTGGTGACTTCCATCGTCTCTAATCACGAAATGTCGATGGATTGGTTGTGCAACAACGCTTTCAATTCTGTCAATGCTTTATTTTCCTCTTCCTGAAAATAGAAAAATTGAGAAGTGATTCCAGCTGTTCGTGATACATAATAAGATTTCAATACATTATAGTAAATCAGAAAATCCGTTCAAGTCTTTATGTAGAGTAAACACATCGTTTCATACAGTAGTTATCATAGTTTGGAATCGCTATTGATAATTCCCATTAAAATGGGAATTATTGTAGTTATCACTAATCAAATCGGAAATCTGATTTAGCGTATTTTTGAACTTTTAAAATGCATTTGGGTACACTGCGATTGGTAAGGCTTGGATCTCTTTTCTGATTCTTCTCTGATTCGCTCCTTTAGTTCTTCCAGGATGTGTGGGCGATAAATGAAAATTTCATTTTTGGAGTAACCCGATAGAAATAAATCGCATTTCAAAAAATTTCAAACTGTATTGAACCCATTAAGAATTTTCTTCCAAGTTAAACGGTTCATTACTCATAACCTCCCAACTCGTCAATAGTCTGTGTCCCACTCTGTATTCTTCGTTTCAAATCCCATGAAAGACTATCGAGCTTAGCTGTAAACTTGATATAAGGTTTCCTAGTCAAGTCATAAAACTGCAAAGTCCAATAAAACTTTTTATTACAAAGAAAATATCACTTTAGCATAATTTAACATTCTCCTATTATTTTCTCAACTATTTAAATATCCAAGTGAGATTGTTGAATCTCTTCCTATCAGGTGTATTGCGAAAATTGTTAGAACTATTTTTATGTGAGATGATAGATTGTTCAATAGTTCATTTCAACAATTATATTGTTCCATATTATGTATTTGTTTCATATAAATATTTGATAAGGAACTAGAGGTCAACATCCCATTGAGAAGAAGATCTTTGACTGACTATAATATAGTAATAAAGTAGCACAGTCTGAACTTGACCTATTGACCAGCTTTCCTCAGTGGAGAACTATTTGCTCGCCTGGTTGCCGTCTATTCAATTGAAGGGGCACTCTTCTAATCACAGTACTGTAGTGATAATTCAGTGTTTGTAGTGTTAGTTCACCCAGAACCTAGTACTATGATGAGTTATTGGATTCTGGTTCCTAGGCCCCTACCATCGGTGTCATAAAGATGAAACTGAACTCCTCAAAAATAAAAATTCGACTCTACATTGATTTTTTCGTTTGAAAGTCTTATTTTCATGATAGGCTTGGATTGGAAGATGATCCACCCGCATCAATAGAATCCATGCTTCATTGTAATAATTTCAAGTATGAATCAAGATAAAATTATGTATAATATTGAATCAACTACAACTTCAACTTAAATTTCAGGGAAATGTAAATTTTTGTTTACTTCTATTCACGCTCTCTTATCCTATTATATTAAGCGAGCAATTTCCGTATGTCTGTTTATATTTTTAATATCGGGGCACTGAGCTTTGCTCGTTATTTTTATCTATTGATAAACAGAACACAATGCTCTCAAATGATCGTGTTTATATTTCACAGCTGGCTATAATACGTCATCTTATGAATTTCGGGGATGCGATATTTTGATTTTTCACATACTCAATTTTTTACTATCCACAGCTGTTTCAGCCAAGGATGAATTATCCTTTTAATGTCGTTCAGCGAGTTTTCTCAAGGATGAGACCTAGTGCAATCGAATCTTTATATCATAAACCTACTGTGTTCCAAATTTCGTGAAAATCGTTAGAGCCGTTTTCAATATGCGTTAAAGATAAATAACCAGATATAAAAATAGCCAGATATAAAAATAACCAGATAAAAAAATAACCAGATATAAAAATAACCAGATATAGAAATAACCAGATTTGAAAATAACCAGCTATATAAATACAGAAATTGCTCGCTTAATATAATAGGATTACTGGTTATTTTTATATCTGGTTATTTTTATATCTAGTTATTTATGTTCAACGGATCTCGAAAACGGCTCTAACGATTTCTCGAAATTTGGAACATAGTAGGTTTATGATATATAAATATTTGATTGCACTATGTCTCATCCCTGGGAAAACTCGCTGAAGGACATTAAAAGGATAATTCATCCATGGAAGTACAGATGATAATTTCGTCGTCTGTCGATAATAGAAGATGCGTGTGCATGTGTGGGGGATTAGCTGTGTAAATCATTCAATCAGTTTACCGTATCTCACGAGAAATATTATCTAGAAATTTTATCAAAAGAACCTGATTTGGTGACATGTCATGGTTTATCACTCTAAATTACAGTATATCATAATATTCAAAGTGGTCATTATTTTACAGTTTTGAGTGATTAGTGAGTGTTATTTTGTTACCGTATTCAATTTCGTTTGTAAACAATCGAAATTAGAAATTTTCTGTTTTTTATTTGATATTTTGACTGAAAAATTGGACCTGAATTCAAGTGTATGACACATAACCTACTTTTTGGGCCATTTATAGTGTATGAATCAAAATTCGGGGAAGAAACAGTTTTGGGCTGTGCCTGTTTGTCCTTCCCCAATCATTTTGAAGAATTGTGTTCTGTTTATCAATAAATAAATAACGAGCAAAGCTCGGTGCCCCGATATTTTATTTAATACCAACAAAAATCAGGTGTATTCAACGTCTCTGTGCTTACTTCATTCCATATGAATTTATTTCGACCAATGAGTTGGAATATAACTGAATAAATATATATAGGATAAGAGATCTATATGAGTTGAATAATCAATGATATTGATAGAATTCTAGATAAATGTGCAACGTTCCTGTATTTAATTTTAATTTAGACTATATGTTACATAAAACTTCGTTGATCCGTGGCTTACGAACTGCTTCAACTCAAATACCAATGCTCTCATGAAGGGGATCATCAATGTTCAACAAATGGGTTTTTCCAGTTCCATTCACTCAGTTCTTTGAATGTAACGTTCTTTGTGATGGTGGTTACCGAGCACTGTAACTGGAGCCAATCGTCGTTCTATTTTGATGATAATATTATCATCTAATGATGATTTATCATTAAATTCAATATATTATTATTATTTTATTCAACGGAAGGAAGAGTACTTTTCAATAATATGATTGATAGAATATAATGATTGTCATTCAACTGATGTTGGAAACACTATAACTAAGTCAGCATATTGTCATTTCAAAGCAAAAACCTAACCCCCTTACCTACCCTTTCACATTTAAAACAATAAACATAACTCTTGGTAGAAACCCCTAATCTCTTTCAGCATATTGCAATTTCAAAGCAAAAACCTAACCTACCCTTAAGAAACATTATTGAATACAACCTGAAAAACCTACCCCTTCCACGTTATTTAATACATTAGATTTCAAAGCAAAATCCTAACCTATCCTTTCACCTATGAAAAATCAAAAAAACATAACTCTACCTGGACCCTAGCCCCTTCTAGCATATTGCGATTTCAAAGCCAAAACCTAACCTTTCCTAATGGAACATTATTAAATATAACGTAACCCCTAACCCTTTCACATTTAATACTTTGGATTCATTCGTCATCTTCAGAAGAAAACATGAACATGTGGTTTGTTTTCTAGAACTAAACATATCCATTTTATGATGCTCAAGTTGAAAATAGTTTATCATATTTTATTTTTCAAGAAAATATATTTTTCAAAGTTGAAATAATAAATTTTCATGATTGAGATTAAATATTTTGTCGAATAGTTGAATTTCTACATTGTTGATAAACGATGTGGGAACATCGCAATGCGTGAAAGAGATAGCACCATCTGCTTTGTTAAATGATACACAAGGATAGCAACACCATTGCAAATCACACACTGCCATTATAACGTGGACTTCACTATAGATACTCAAAGAATACTTTTGAATAACTATGTGATAACTGTGACCGTTTCTGGCCGTTATTCTGTATCTGAAACAAAGAGAAACTGCTATTTAAAAAGAACCACCGTACTCAGCTGATTTTCATGAGCAATCATCCAGCGAAGTTTCAATTCTATTCACTGTATCGTGATGAAATTTGTGAGTCAACCCATTTTCAATATTGTAGTAGTTTAGCTGAATGATCAAAAGTGTGCATTGTAAAACGTACATTCACATTGCTCAATACGATGTCATCTCAATTTGCATGGATGTTAAATATGTAGTGCAGTTTCGTTGTCAAATATAACATTCATATGTGACTGTTAGTTCAATATTGCAACCGGACCGAATGGAGATTTGAATTACTCTACTAATTATGGTAGAAACAGTACAAGTAACATCATTACTAGGTACAGAGTACATTCTAATTGGACTCATCTCAATACGAGATTCATTAAATTTTGGTTATCAATCAGTTTACGGAGCCTGAATAGGGAGATGAAGTTCACAATGCTGTTCATTACTTTATTGGCTCAAAGGCTGTTTCATTTTTTAATGAGGAGGTTCCATTCGAATTTCCGTTATGCAGTAATTATAATGCTAGGCCGCTAATTGTCACATTGATATTTAATTTATTTTCAGTGCGCTGAACATTTCAGGCAAACGGCACATTAATATTAATATCGTCGAATGAAAGTGGGGCTTGATAAGCGTGTGCCCTTAATGGCCTATTATAGAGCACTGTTAAAAGATTTAATGCCACTTCTAGCATCTCCATTATTTCGGAGCACTCGGCTTGCCTATACTAGCGCTGCCTGCTCTCTGACTCTCTAATGAAAAGAATAATTTTATGGCCGACGGGTAATAAAATCCGAATTAATAAACAAAATCTTCCAAATTACAAGAGCGGAGAACGCCATATAACGCTGAATCGCGACGGAAGGGTTCACGATAAAACTCAAAAACTGTCGTCTAAATCACTGGCTAGGTCTGACTTCTAATTTTGATTCCGCAAGCAATTCTCATACCGGCCTGAATAATTGAGAGAATAAAATACTGCCCTTCCTTGGATCTTAATACATCTGTGATTATTAACGACAGTAAATTTTCTTTTTCCTGCCCATTTGAACTACTGGAAGTTTAATTATCCTCAATCTTCCTATATGCGGAATTTGAATAGTAGACTATAAATTAAACCATAGGTACCGGTGATGAAAATTCGCAAAGATTGCAAATTTAATAAGTGCCACGACTCATTAATTCATTCCATTTAGTTTTATGACTTTGGAATCATTGCAATATTTTCTTGTAATTATTGAATTTGCAATTATTGTGAATTTTCATCGCTATTGTGGGGTTAATCCATAGTAATTTCCTCTCCAAATTCCAGTCAGCATGATACTTGATATTAGCATAAAATTGTAATTGGGCACAATTCTATGGATATAAGATGACTGAAGTCACAAACAAAATTTCCAGTTAGGAGATTAAAAATCACTTTGTGTCGGTTTGAGCCACAGCTGTACGTCAATTAAATCACAAACTTTCACAAGTCCGAAAACCTTATTTTGATTATTTATGATAGGATGAACTTCAAAATCTTCAATGATTATACAACTGAAGAAAAACTAGATGTAAATATGGATATGAAATTTGAAGTTATTACTGATCTGTATGATAATTATTGCAGTGACACAGTCATTTATTCATTCAGCTGAAGTTCAATTTTTATGAAACATACATCTGGATATATCAACCTGTGATTGAGACATTTGATGTGATGGATATACAAACTTGAGAGTTTAGAGGTGGATGAAATGTAATTGATGCGTTTATTATTATTGAAAGATTATCGAATTACTGACTTGAGTGCTAACGTGGTAGTGAACCTTTTAACGGTCCGCCTCTTCCATCTAAATTTATGAGGCGGTTCAGTTAATTCAGTGTATGACTTCCTCGAGACGCACTACAAAATTCATAATACGAGTGCAGAAAGGTGCAGATGTCGGCGAGGGGTGGGGGAGGCCTCCTAGGACCACTTGTAGCAAGCACTCTATGGTAATGAGTTGAAGCATCTGTTTCAAAGTCCCCCGTGTCGAAAGGCAGAACAGTATCACAGGCATATTCATTAAGTTGCAAAACTCGTAGCTGCGTGATGTCTAATGAGTATCATGATGATAAATATGAAGTATCGTCAACTAACGCAGAACCAGGCGGATATTGTTCCCATGTTATGATAATTATCTCTACTAACGAACTTTATTCCTGATTCTTGATTGTAAGTACAATTCTATGCTCCACTTGTCATGAGTTTCATTTGTCACTTGTCATGAGTTGTCATTTCTGTCAATTTCTCACTCAACTGACCTGGTTTTCCACTGAGTTATTGTTTTGGGAGGCCGTTTCATAGCTCCATAACCATATAACATTCAACAACAATAATTTCAAACTACTTCTACAAAACGATGATATTACTCAATCAATTCCAATCATCAATCTGTTTGCCTGCATTGATTGTTATCGATTGAAGAAGTTTTTACACTGGCGCAAATTATTGAATAAGTAGAGATATAAGATAGAAGTTGAATGGAGGAACGTGAGAAATCCAAGTTGTGTAATAAGTGATGATGCATTAAAATTCAGATAAAAGTTCTCAGGTCTCAAAAAATATGATGGATTTGTCTCCTGAGGAGAGAAAGTTTGTGAAAAAGCCCTAGAATATCACAGAGTTCGGTAATGAAAATGCGAGTTTGAAAAATCTTTTTAAAGAATGATTCAATAATGATGCTTTTGATAGTGTGTATTCTATCATACAAATTCAGTTTACTAAAAATGGATGATGAATACTGAATTTGCTAGAGTATAAGATGAACTAGAGAGAACTGTACTCTATAGTAATTGACAAATTGTCTCTCTCAATGTTATTTTACTTGAGAAAAAGCAAGATGAGGTAATACAATTTACCTTATTACTTCAACAATACATTTCTGTGTATGACTGGTAGTAGGAGACAATAAGAATATTCTAATGACTATTCGATTTCGAATCGACTGGACATAATACCATCACGCATAAGGCAGGCTTAGTCTATTTATATTTCCATAAATCCATTTTTAAAGCGGAATGTGAATTCGAAATATTCTCATTACAGTCAAGAGTTTTAATTGATCATTAATTTCAAAATTACACCAAGAACAAGCACATAGATAGATGACTTCAAAAGATCATCTTTCCATTCACCAAATATGAAGGGTAGTTTCAATTTTAAAATATTGTCTTCTTCTTCTTCTTCCAACCAGGAATTGTTGCCTGTTCCGACTCACATTTAGCTTATAATAATTAGAATAAAAGAAAATGTATATAAATTAATAAAATCTAATCTAATAATAACACTATCATCATAATAAGCACCACTATAACCTACTGTTTCAATTTTATAAGTAATAATCATCGCCTTTTCCGTGGCCTGCCTATGTCTCTTTTGCCTACCGGTTGATTCTCTGTGGTAGCCTATCTGCTGACATTCTTTCCATTCTGCTATTTCCATTGCTGACGATACGATGCAACTCTCTCATTCAGGCAGAAGATATTTAGATCCTTCCTGATGTGATCTCTTCTGTCACAGCCCTTGGTTCTGCGGAGGAATCCCCTCTCAGCTGCCTGCACATAACTCTCAAGTGGCTTTCATGCTACCCACGATTCACTACCATACAGTAGTGGTTGAGCAGCCATTGTCTTATAAAATTGCATTATCTTGCTTATGGTAGCTGTCTTCCTCAATGTCTTACTGATACTTTCACAAAGAATTTGGAACCTTCCTATTCTGTTCTCCTCATCCAATCAATCTTGATCTCTAAAATATTTTTCTATCATGAAATAAACCAAGTACAAGCACATAGATGATTTCAGAAGACTGATCAAGATCAAATGGAGGGAAGTTTCAATGATTCTAAAATATCGTTTTATTTAAAATGAATGTGTCACTGTGTAGCCATAAGGACACTAACTTAGTTATAACATTGGGACATTGACTTCAGGTACTTGAATTTGAAGTACAGTGAATTTTGAAACCTCACTACACCATGCTAAGTGAATATCTCTCCACATCGATTTATAACAATCCATTTGGGTACTGACAGTGTCATGGGACTGTAAATGCGAACATTCTGCCAAACCAACAATAGAATTGAATTACTCCCGAGCTCAGTCTACCCGCAACGATCCGCCACTAATTATTCCCCATGGTTCGTGGCCCCCTGGTGATATCCTCTAAGATGACCATAATAGTCAATAGTAATGTGTATTTCATAGCTGGGGGCAATGATGGTGTTGAGAGGATTCAAGTAAAGGGTTTCCAATGAGGAAATGACAGAAGGATGGGTCACCTTGCCCTCTCTGGGGGACATATGTCATTGTCGTAAGTCGCCGGTCGCTTAGCCGAAATGGCTGGATATCCAGGGCGGCCATATTGAATCCTGGCTGACCGGAGGCCATTCATTAGCGGTCAGCAAGACAACGTCGCCAACACCCTCAGTCAAACTCCTCGTTATCACCAGCGGAAAGCCAAGACGTTATCGATCAGGGAATGTACCATTATGGGAACTCCTCAGCAAACCAAATGCGTCAGTTGATGACAATATTGCGAATGTTACCAATGACTTGAAAATTATTGCTCAAACCTTAACATTGATAAACTCATTCATTTATTCATCTCAGATTGTACAATTATAACTTTTGAAATGTTCCAACAGGCTTGTGCCCAAAACTGTTCTCATTTCAATTCATACAAAATTTCAAATGTAATATTATGGAGAACAAACAGAGTAAAAATACAGAGTCCTACCCTCATTCCAACATAAACTTCATATGTATGGTAATATCGCAATTATTATGCAGAAGAATCTATACTAGCACTATTATTAACTTTGAACAAAAACCAACTCCTTGGACTAAGAGTGACTGTATTATAGAAAGGAAGTATTCTTTAAGGGTGATGTCATAATATTAATTTTGCAAGTCAAGGACAAACTAGGATGGAGTGAATAGAGAAAGTTTGTTGAGACTTCTCCTAATAAAAACTATTTAGAAATTGGGAAAGAACAATGAACGTCCCAATATGCTCTGACTGATTTGAATACATGCACAATTTTCAACACTCCCGGCCTTCTTCTTGATAAAAAATAATTGAATCAATTATGTGGATGGATAATAATGTCTTTATCGTTCACACTTTATTGATTACAAATCTGTGGGCAAGGTTGATGCATTAAAAGCACCTTTCACCCTCAGAATAGGATATACTTCGATAAAACGTCTCTCCATTAACAAATCTATTGTAAGATGATAAATTGATTGAACAATCAACAGACAAATATGAATAATCAATTCGAGGTTATCGAGGAGTAAACGACTCGAAATAACAACAAGCCACTGACCAGTTAGGATCTGCAAATGGAAAGACAGAGCAGCAGCTAATCTTGATCGAATAAAAAGCAGAAGAAGCAGAATAAGCGAATTAGAGGAACAGAATGGGTTTCATGTTTCGCAGTCGTAAATTTGTAGTAGCCCTGCCGGCAATTGTGATGCGCTAAACAGGAGGGGGGGTTAATAAGGGGGAGGGGAGAAAGTGATGAGGCATTGGGGCGAAATTACATCCGGTCATGCCTGGGTCGTCTCCCCCCCGCCATTCAGGGAGTGCGGGGGAAGGGGCTGCTCATCTACCATCCCAAAGCAGCCCTTAAACCATTCAACCATTCAGCCTGCGTCTACATCATGTCTACTCAATCTACAAACAACTGCTGGCCGCTGTCAAGTGCAAAGAAAGGGTATCCGCCCGACAGTGAATTACATGTAGGAACGCCCTGCTTCACCATCCTTATTTCCATAATCCTATAAGATTTAAGACAAGCATAATAATATAAGCCTAATGATAAATACAAACCTACAAAGAAGATGATCTACACAAGTTTTTGTTCTCATACGGCTGCAAAGAATAATATGATTCTGGCATGGGTTATGCTGATGAAAGCGTCTAGAAAGATATCTAATACTGGAGAGGATGAGACATAGGAGAATGAGATGATATTGAACTTTATTCTTTATATCCATAAGCTGCAAAAAGATGAAAATGTTTCCCCTTCTTAGGAGTTGAAAAATCCCAGAAAATGGAATGTCGTTACTCATTATCAATGTGTACTCATTATCACCGCTGATAGAACCTATATCACAGTGAATGAAGTCCATTCAAATTCCAATCGTTGAATATTCAAAGGATATTATTCATCAGTGAAGTGGAAAAAGAGATTATAGTATTATGGAACAAGAATTACTTGTAGAATTCGGATGTCATGATTTGGAGCGAGAACAAAAGAGATGAAATCTAAGAGAATAACATAACAAATACTTGGCGTTTGTAGAATTCCATTCGTGGAATTTTTCTTCGAAATATACGCACTCTGTCAAAGACAAGCATGCATCAAGCCGATCGCTTCTTATTATTCACCTCTTTATTCTCCTCTACTCTTTATCTCATCCTATCAATTCCACCTCTTTCTTTTCCTGTACGCTCTTTGTCTAACCTCTTCGTCCACCTCTCTCAACAACCAGTAACAATATTTCTATCATTCTATTTCATTTGATTCTTCAATGATATTTCTCTCATCAGTTGTTCTTTATTTCTTCGCAACCATTACCCTATTCTTTCACACTGGTTAACTTCCTTTTATCAAAACATAATCAGCCCCATCTGAGTGTCTTCCTTTTGTTACTTCTCTATTCGTCTACGAAATGTCTATAATCACTTTCTTTTCCACCTTTCTTCTTCTATCAATTTTACCAAATGATCTTCTATTTTATTTCATATTTCTGCTAAATTATTCATAATTCGCACCTCTCTCATTTGTTCGATTTGATTCTAGCTCATCCCATGAGCTAAATATAATCCTCTATGTTCAGCAGATGAATTGTCTTTGAGACTCAAATTTGATCAATCATTTAACTTTGTTAATTTTTTGCTTCATCGCTTTCTTATTTTGTTTCCCACTTTTTTTCTACTGGAAAATCACATTCCAATATAATTCATTCCTCTCAACTACCTTTACAATAATTATCCTCGCATATTTCTTTCTAGCCACAACTTTCTTCTAGCACTTCAAGGTCATTGATAGACTCATGATCTTCCTTTCTCTTCCTGCTTATTTTTCTCATCAATTCCACTTATTTTCTCTTCTCCCGCCTTACAAATCAACTTCCAACATCTTCCAGCTCTCTGTTCTCTACTTATTCGTCTGTTTCCGCTTCCACACGAACAGATCCAGATCTGAAGACACTGGCAGCCAGCTTTTTTGATCAGATGACAGCGCACTGTCACATTGTTCTGAATAGAATAACGATTACCAACTTTTTCCACTACTTGTTGTTGTTCATGGCACTCGGGGGAGTCGCATTCTCCCCCCCCCCACCTACAACCCCCATCCAAGATGGCAGCTATTTGTCGGATGGCCGATCACATTCAGGCCGGGGCCGATTTTCTGTGAAACTAAGCCTACCGTGAAACTAACTTGGTGAGAGGAAAAACTTCTTGTGTTGCCGTACACGTTCTCCTTTTGCAGCTTCCAACAATGGACCGTTTACTGAGATGATCCATCAGCAAATTGAATTCAGATTGTCCTCAACTGTTTATGAGCACTCTGCTGCTCGATTTTACTAAATAAATACATAATTAGAATAATAGTAGCACTAATTTCATTTACTATATTGTAAAAGCTGATCGTAGGTAATCAATCAGCATTATAATAAACGTATATTAACTCATATTATTAATCATTGATAAAATTTCTATTTGAAATGTATATGATTCATTCCTTCTGGATGATCTTAGATTTTGAAGATACGAATGATTCGAGCTTAGAGATACACAAAGAACAGTCTTGTCACAGATTGAACAGTCCTGTAACATTAGGATTTTCGATCAACTCATCATTGATGGACGCCTTGATACATTGCTCATCGGAGAATATAGTAATCCCCATCTTAATTCGCGACGTAAAAAATTTTAGATAGTTTTCCATTTACATTGATTTTTTCTCTGTTGGTAAATGTTCTACAGAATTATTTCAGAACTCATTCAATCGGAATGAATACTGGATAGACCCGATATAGCTATAAACTCTTCACCCATCTTGATACTATACTGAATCAATAAACTCTTCACCCATCTTGATACTATACTGAATCAATATTCAAGAGAAATAAATATTGTTTTATTACAGAGGATACAATCAATTGTCAATGAAATCAACAGATTCCCTATTCAATCAAGTGGAATTCCTGTTTTTTGAAACCCAGGCATCCCTGTGTAGCTCTATACGCTTACAAATAAGAAGAAAATTATTCACTTGATTGAAATTTGCTCCAATTAAAACGAATGCGATAGCTTTTAAGTGAATTACCGTGTCGAGTACAGATCACATAACGTTCATCTGATATGTATGTCATTCATTCTGGATGATTCTCTGAACTTTGCTCTGATTTTTTGTCCAGTGACAATCTGACAATCAAATTAAGACACGCAGTATGAACGAGCTGAAATTAAATTGGAAACCCATCGTATGAGCTCTCTAGGAAAATCAAAGTTCCAATTAAAATCGTTCATCCAGAAATAATATGAGATGAGTACTTTTTATTACCCTTCATGAAATGATTTCAAAGGTGACATGCCAAGTCATATTATGAAATCATAAAAAATTGAATCAATTATATTATTGTCATGAAAAGACTATTTTTGTTACAAAATGAACGAGTCTCAATAACTAAGTGTATCACAAGATGAGAGTTGAAGCCTGTTATTTTATTATTTCAATTGATGCTCTGATGACATAAATAGAGCTCCTATAAATTATGATTGGTTTCGCCATGGACATTTTCACCAGTAGTTGGTCTTGCAATATACACATCGTAGGTATGAATAGCCGGTAGAAGAATATTCTCAATCAAATAATTTCGCAGGTTTTGATACTTGATTCTTAGAATATGTGTCAGTTGTTGCTGTATATTATAGCGCTTAGTCACAGTATGATTCATCATCATAGAGATTGAACAACACTCTTAAAAAAGGCAAGGATACAGGATATTTCATTCTATTCATTATCTATTCATTCTATCCATATCTATTTCATTGAATATTTCACATCTCAGGATTTTAAGTTTGTAATCCATGTGCGAGTATATTTATATTTATACTCTGTCACACAACTGCTTTGAACTCGAATCATCCATAATTATCTCACTTGATGAGGTTTGATTCTAATTCCAAAGTCTTATCTAATTAGTAAGATTGTCACTCTGGTTGGTCCACATGCTAAATGTATGATCATTCTGTGGAATCAACGAGACTGATTGAAACGCGTTTGAAAATATTGTGATTGAATTTGATAGAAACATAAATTGTTGCCCTCAATTTTCCTAGAGACTCACCATTAGTGCTCATTTATCCAGTGAAATATGCATAACGTTCTTGTAATTGCAACTTGCACAATTAATACTTCTAGATCGAGTCCATTTGATGCTCTGGGTCATTTGAAAACTTACTACAAGATTTCTTAAAATTGGTTGAAGAAATACTTTGAGATAATGGAAATCAAAAGCCATCATCATCATCAGAGAAGACGAATTGTGTCCTAATACAAAAAAGGATCATTACTATGCTGACGTAAGTGGTCCTGCAAAATGCTTGAAGAGCCTATTTCTTTGCAGCATATGAACGTCACAATGAATTATAGCGGCTTGTCAGTATAAGCACTAGGATATTCTTCATCCTATATTCCCCAAATTCTTTTCTTAGCGAGATATGTGGAGCAGTCGTAGCAATCGAGGAAAAGATGAGAAAAGAAAAATCTCGAAACGGTATTTCCTTTCGAATGTAATTCCACTTCAACTCTGTGCCCACAACTTAGGAATGTCATCCACTCTACCATCTTATTTATAGGAGGTCCGTTTCTATTTTTCCATTTCCTTCCATCCTTTATTCTTCATCTTGTTTTCCTTTTCCTACACAGCAATCGTAGCAACTTTCCCAACTTTATACCGCCCACATTCAATACAAATTCAGGAAAGAATCTCGGGCATCCTGGACTCAATGGATTATCTGGATACAATCTCAAATAATACTATAATCCAGATTGATAAATGAAGACCTTTGATCATAGTCTTAGATAGGTGAATCAACATTCACATAATCTGATTATGAATTCAAAAATTTTTATGAGTTGAATTACTATTAATGTATTTATAAGAATGAAAAGAGAAATGAAACTAGAGACCCCTGGGTTGAAGAACTCTTCCATGAACTGTTGTACCTGAAAATCTCTGAGATCCGCAATTTGTAATTATACAGAGTTGGTGAGAATTATTATGGAAACAGCTAAATATATATTTCACAAGTATGTTAAATTACAGTAGTAAGTTCCATGGGAATCCAAATTCCCATTTCATTCAAAACTTTTGTCCGCTATCTTGGATCCGTCATATATGGATCCAACTTTATTTTGAATCCAGCTTCATTTTGAATCCAACTTCATTTTTTCTAATGGGGGAGTGGTCATGTGATACATTCCAAAGAAAAAATAATGGCGAAACTCGCACATCGATATCTCAAACCGTTTTATGTTCTCAACATTTGAAGGTACTGATAAATGATACAAAAATGAAAGAATGAGTATGGTACGTACAACGTTAGTAGACAGAACTTTGTCTACTAACTTTGTGGTACGTATTGGATGATCAAGAGTGTTAGTGAATACTAAAAGTAGCTTCTAGTATCTACCGAACGTTAGCCTGTCTACTAACTTTGACTTCTACCCACATTTTAACACTTCGAGCAAATAAAATAATTGTCATAGCATCTGGTATCACAAGTAGTATTGATAATTATTACGCGTATGTTACAGATAAGCAGACAGACGTGAACGGAAGCTAGTTAATATAGAACTGATAAATTAATGTTGTGTATTATTCAGCTGAAATCAAGTGTCAGGGCATAAAGTCTGTCTGTCTGACAGTCTGTGTAACAACTGCCAAATAATAGCATCATATTCTTCAAATTTGAAGCACATTGATCAATTCTCTCTAAAGCTCTTGTCGAACATACAAACAGACAGAAAACGACTTTGGGCTCTTGTAAGTCAAAAGTGAGAGCTCAGCTAACACTCTTTCAATGAGTAATGCTGGGAAAATAGACTAAGCTATAGTATTCTGATATAAGCAATGATTGGTTGCAAGCAATCTAACATTGTTTTCAACAACAGGGGTTCTCTGAGACACTGGAGAAAACATTTTTTCGATAACATTCCACTAATAGACTATAATACATGATAATCCATTGATGTCAACATTTTATAGGATATTTGGATTGGAAGAAACTCACTGTATCTTCCCAGAAACGACAACAAATAATAATATGAGCAACTCCTACGAGAGGTGAGTAGAATGAGTGATGATTAAGGCGATGATTGAATCATCGATATTGATTCAGAGGTCTGTTTGAAGCCTCATAGAGTTCGCAACTATTCCAACGAAGCTCGATGCCTGTACAGGCGATAATAACCCTTTGAAGTTAGTTAGAGACTATGCTGAATATGACACCCACATGAGCCTTGGTCTTGAGCCTGAGAAATGCGTGGGATGAAGGTAGAAGAGAGGTGTACTCTCATTTTTATATGGTTTCCAAACCACTGTAGGGAGATTTTCGCTCATGACTGTAAGGTGGAAGATCTTATTTTGATGAGACACAGTTCCTAATCTACTGATCATCAACATGATAAATATATGATTATTGGTTAGTATAGATTGGATTGCTTCAAAACCATCATTATTATGATTTTGCTATCCATTCCATCACACCTCTATATAATCTTGAGGCAATTTTGAACATTGTATGATGTAAGCTTACAGTTAACTTCCTCTTATCTACACCAGAAATGTTCCAGCTTGGACCTCGAAAATCTTGTGAGCCCAAAACCCCTTCAAACGCATTCTCCGTTATTCTGTTATCTCCAATTTTTAACTGGAAGCGAAGAACATTAATCTTTGTTGGATGTTGCTCACGTCCTCCCCGTCCTCCTCATCTGTTCGTTCTTCTCTTCTCCGTCCATCCCTCATGTCCAGTCTGGATACAACCATCAAGAAAAATTATGACAAGCGCAAGAAACAACGAGGTCCTGTTTGAGCCAGTGCGAAATTCACTCACGAGAGTGCTCCCCTTACAGATCCATGTATTTCTGCAACATTCATTTATCCAAGAAAATAGATAGTGCTATCAGAGCCCTCGTACGATGAATGTTTCTGACAGAGCTTGTAAATTGCAATTCAGTACTCTATCATGCAGTTTTGTCAACAGATAATCTTTGCAAAAAATAATATCGAGTATAAATGACTGTTTTTCCCGGTAATAGTTTCAAGAATCATTATTAAATCATATTGACAGTGGAACATACAGAATTGTATGTTCCGCACCACGAGACTAGTCAAGTAAGGAGTACGTTGGAATTTCTCAGGTATTTTGGAAGAATACAAAACTCAAGTATCACATCATGTTTAAACGATTATTCGTAGATCTGAAAATACGTATACATAACAGGCTTGAAAAGTCACAAATTTATTTTTCCAACAGTTACCTTGAAAAGTGGCCATTCCTGCACTGATTACAGAACGCAAAGAATCACTTTTCCGCTCTAGTGCGGGAAAAACTTTTTCTGCACTCCAGATTTGCAACATGGCAACACAAAATAGTTGGTGGGTTATATGGAGGATTAGTGTTGGTAACAATGACTGTGGTTTAGATTTAGATTAGAAACATTTCAATGGCTACCCTACATTTATGATAAAATCCCAATCTAGAAATCCAAAACAAGAATAATGTTCATCTAAATCATAATTAAATAATCATCGTTTACGAATTATCATTTAATAATAAATAATAGTTATTTTCTATTGATAAGTATTATTTCAACTGCAAGCAATGAGAAAAGTAGCAAATAATATAGGTATATTATAAAATTCGAATTTTGAGGTTAAATGATTACCGTTCGATATCCATATAAATAAAAAAACATAAGAATACTACAATAAATATTCTCTGTTGTCTATGTTATTTTTATAAATATTTTTCAGTTTACTTTGAGCGTTTCACCCTTGTAATAAGCTCTCTGATTAACTTCGTGTGACCCTTATAAGAGATGAAATTGCGTTATTCAATATTTATTAGCCAATGTTTAAAATCATTGAAAGCCACTTCAACGGTGTTATTAGGAGGTTTTCATCGAATTCCGTCACAAATTATTATAAATTCTGCAATTTTCCGATAGCGGGCTCGAGTTGACAAGTTTTGTTTACTTCGCTAACAACAACTTCCGGTTATTGCTGCATCAAACAGGAAGCCGAGCTGCCGTCAATTTTGTCGATAAGCAGTTGTTCGAGTACAACAATGTCATAGCGACTCGGACAGAACTTTCTCGTACAGTGTGTTGGGTGTCGCGTAGACAGAGCGCCTAATTTATTCATGCAGGGCTCGAGTACAAACCTAGGCGGGCGGAGCTCAAACCCAGCTTCGGCTTCAGCTTTGTGCTTTACGACGGAATTAACAAAGCCAAGTCTACTGCTGCCTGCCCCCTCCTTCCCACACCAGCTCTGCCTCCTTCCTTTATGAATTATTCCTCTTTTGATTGGTCCGAGACGTGTGGACGAGTGACAAGTCGGAACCTGCTCGAACCCGGTATTACAGAGCTCCATAAACCACGGGTTCACCTACTAGATAGTAAATTTTGTTTCAATGATTTATTACAGGTCAAATAATTGATAAACTGATCAAGCTGCCTGTAATGTGAATGTGACAAGTGTAGTTACTCAATGATTTAATAAGCTGATACCGTCCGTTATCAACAGAAAAGTTGTTTCATGTATTTTTCTGTGGAATATACGGATAGAGAATGAATTTCCAGTTTCAAATAATTATGAAGTTGGAGCTTTCCCACATCTAGGCCTAATATGAAGTTAGAATAGAGTATCCAGAGATATTATAAATTTTCAGAAAGCAAAATTGTTTTTAATAGAATATTGGATTTTCTTCTAGGCTGAAGATAGGCAACCCGCCGTGCAGCGGCTGCAAATCAAGTAAAACAACATGGATTTTTCACACTTTCTTTAAATTGAATTTTTTAACTAGAATTGATGAAAATTGACTGCCAGCAAACCACAAATCAATGTAATTTTCACACTTTTCAAATCAATATCAACGTTTTTATTGCATATTCCACGTTCTGCAACTTGCTCACTTTGTTGACACAAAGGTAGAAATCTGGTTGAGAACGTAAGAAAAGTTGAATTTCTTCTAATAACTCATTGTAGAAGAGTTTATGGCCATACTGGAGTCCCTTCTACTGAATCCCGATAAAAATTATGCTACAAAAACCCAAGATGCAAAAAGACTATCCTATCAATAAAGCCAAGTGACTATTATTCTATAAAGATCAACAAATTATTCAATAAACACCATTTCTCTGAATATTAATCAGATTTAACCAACGCTATCCATGCAGTACAATGCCAATTAATTTGTACGTCAATGGAAGCAGTTCGAGAAGCCGATTACTTTCAATCAATTCTGTACTCGATCGACTTGTGGGGAGCTAAAACTTTGAAAATCGACAGGGGAGATGTTGGATTGAGCCGACTTTGCACTCAGTTCAGGTGCTCAATTATCCAAATGGAAGAGTTCGTTGTTTTTGATGGATGTGGTGTGTTGGCTGCAACATTGTTTAAGCATTCAAGCATTCAAGCGATAATGTTGCTTCAATGTTGAACAAAGTTTACCATGAGTACAAGCGATTACTTAAATTCTGCGTTACTCGAAGATCCCAATCGTACAAAGACTTAAATTGATTTGATGGTTTATTGAACTTTTTCAAGTACTAAATTATTTGCCCTGTGGTCATCAGAAACCACGTGATAGTTATGTCCTCTATATATTGGAAAGTTTAACACGATAAAATTAACTTATCAGAATAGCTCAGCTACTTCTTAGAGTTCAACAGATAAAACAATTCATCAATATCAGATATTAGAGAGAGATTGGTAAGTTATTTATAATTCAAAATTCTCATAATACATTAATTATTGAAATACAGTATAATAACAATATGATTGGATAATAATTGCTATGAAGCATCTAGGAATGACATTCGTGGTGCATAGTTTCGAAGAAATACATACTATTCTTCTGGACCTTGAACTCAAGTTTCAATTAAGATTGCACCATTAAAAGTTTGAGCAATTCTCTTTTGTGGAATATAAATCTTTGTTTTCATCCTATATTCTTCTAATTTGAAATTTGTTTCATGTTTTTTGGAAACTTCTAGTATCAACCTATCTTAATTTGAAATTGTTTCTTCTATTTTCATTTGTAATTTCGAGATTAATGATGTGGTGTAGAAATTTCAATGTACATAATCTACATAATATTTGGACGATTTGAGACAAAATTTGGAAATAGAAGAAGTTTTGGGCAAAAGCCTATTTTTACTCTCCTTGCCCTATTACCATAGGTGAGGAAAGTATTGCTTTCCGAAAAAAATTAAGGTACCCCAATTTCTAAATTTCTATACGTTTCAAGGTCCCCTGAGTCCAAAAAAGTGGTTTTTGGGTATTGGTATGTATGTGTGTGTGTGTGTGTGTGTGTGTGTGTATGTGTGTGTGTGTGTGTGTGTGTGTGTGTGTGGTGTGTGTGTGTGTGTGTGTGTACACGATATCTCATCTCCCAATCAACGGAATCACTTGAAATTTGGAACTTAAGGTCCTTCCCCTATAAGGATCCGACACGAACAATTTCGAACAAATCCAATTCAAGATGGCGGCTAAGATGGCGAAAATGTTGTCAAAAAAGGGTTTTTACGATTTTCTGGAGAACAGCTCCAACGATTTTGATCAAATGTTTACCTAAAATAGTCATTGATAAGCTCTATCAACTGCCACAAGTCTCCTATCTGTAAAAACTCCAGGAGCTCTGCCCCATCTATGCAAAGTTTGATTTTAGATTCTCAATTATCAGGCTTCAGATACAATTTGGACAAAAAATTCCAAGTGGAAAAGATTTTGCATGAAAATCTCTACAATTAATGTTTTGTCCTAAAATTGAGAATTAGCTCGAAATTCGAGAACATGTTATTATTAACATTGAAATTTTCAATTGTAAACTGTTGGCAACTGTTGATTCTATTAAATCATTCACTATGAAGAGATAGCAGACTTTATGTGTCTCCAGCGTTATTGTCCTGTCACCAGCTGGCTTGGATCTTTGAATATAGTCGACTTGAGATGCGCGTGAACACTAGCGTCAGGTGATAAATTTTCATAACGGCAAGGAAAGTTGTGTGAGTGCGCCACACCAAATTTTTTCTTTTATGCCTATTGTATTGTATTGTTTGATCTGTCCCATAAATAAATGAATAATAATGAAGTCTTCTCTCTTTCATCTCATATTTCAATATTTCTTTAGAATGTGTGCAAATTATTACATTACCCACATTTTTATTGGGGATTTTGAAAATCAGTGAACCATACCATCTGGATTGAATTTAATCAATAAACTCTATCAACAACTTGTGGTACTATACATATACCTGAGGAGGTGGAAAAGGGAAGCATTTCTCATCTTGTTCAATATTACTGGAACATGTCTTCTCCATTGTTAACCATTGGAGGACGTACCTGGAAAAGATACAATACAAATCTTTCAGTTTTACTGGCACGATTTGAAACACCAAACATGAATTTTCTAGAGTGTAGAGTTCATGAAGAACGACACAACCCTTTTATAAATTCTTAATCAGCATTCTAATAAAGTATAGATGAATTCAATAACATGAAACATATTTGAGACGGATGTTATAGGATTTAGGAATTGTAAGCTTCCAGAGTTCATGACAAATCTTCAGGGAACCCATATATGAACATTATAACACTTATAATAATTAGGAATGATTTAGTGATTTTATTATAATCATCATCTTCTCTCTCATACAGATATTTAATTTTTTATTAAAACATAATTGTTCTCTTGACGATACTCAGGTCATCAGTATCCTCTAAATTCATGAACGCGATATTTTTGTAAAGTAGTTATCAAACCACTGCAGATTACACCACCCACTGTAACGATCCAACTACACCACATCAAAGTTTCACTCTGCACGGAAGCCTCGAATGACAACACAACTATCTCCCCATTACGTCATTAACCCCGCAGTCTTCACCACTCTTACACCCCACTGAACAGTCACCCGCAATCGTTTGACATTCTATCTGAGAACTATCAATTAATAAGGAGCGTTACTGTTTAACGTAAACTTTGCGATAAAATTCGCGTTTCGAGGCTAATGGATTCAGTATCTCCAACCAGTCCCTGCAACGTAGAAGTCACACCAATGCATAAAATACAGAACTGTACTCAATTATCCATTCCCACCGACCCTAAACCCTAACTACTTTTTAAAAGGCAAAACATCCGTAATTCACTAACTGCATCCCCATCAACTTCGTTTATCGTATTCGAAGTACTAAATTCAGGATCAAGTTTTGTCATTTCAAGGGTATGTTAGTTTTGCTGACCTATTCACTCATTTTTGTTTCAATTTGAACTCCATTGAATTTTCTGAGACAATACATTATGATTAAATTGTATAAGATATGGATAACACACTCTTACTGAAACTCTCTCATGATGTTGGATTTTGATGAGGAATGTAAGAGATTTTTGTAATGTTTGAGTATGCTCGAGTAAATTATCAAAGATAAGCATTATTTTAATATTAGGCTTGAAATATCAAAATATAAGTTTAGCAGTTCATCCTGAAAAAAATATAATGCTTACTTTTGTTATTGAACACCATACTATGCATGGGTTCGATATCATTTTTTATTTCTATGACAAAGACGATGAATTTGAATTTTTATCAAGTTATAAAATATTTATAACTAGAATAAATGCTGTGGAAATGGATTTCTTGCGCCGGAGTTGATGTGCTTCAAGTATGGATTGAGTGAGGAATACGGAGATAAGGAACAGAATAGGGAAACTGGACACAACAGTGGAGCAAATTGAAAAGAAGCGCCTTGTATGGTTGGGACATGCACAGAGGATGAGAGAGAAGTGGCCCAAAAGGATACCGAATTGGGATACACCTCCTGGAAAAAGAAGGGTAGGTAGACCGCCCGAACTATGGAACAAACAGGTGTATACGTGTATGAGGAATAGAAATCTGGTCCAGGGAGACTGGAATAATCGTAATAAATGGCAGATGGGATGCGATAAAACGGCTGGAGCTGTAAAATAAACTCGCTTATATTTAATTATTTCCTGCTTACACTCTTACACATATTCATGTGTTGGTTGGTGAACAACAGTGTAATATCACATATAGCTCCATTAACAATTGAATTCCAATAATTTTTTTTCGTGTGAAATATTTCTACATCCATCCTCTATCAAAATGTTTAATGGATTGCAATTGGCAATTTTCCTGTAGGAAATCATATTTAGACCCTAGACAATATTCATATTTTGAATCAGATTCCTATTTCTACATCCTTTTCAAATTATTGTTGAAGTGCTTCATGCTATACCTCTTGGCCAACATAGTTTCAAAGTTAGTTCAGGTTAGTTCCTAGGCATGTAACGTGTGACCCCAGACACAATGGCAAATTGCACTGATGTGGAATAGCAAACTAGACTGGTGTAGGTGTAGCACATACATACAGCAATTGGGGATCGTAAAGATAAGATGTCCTCATTCACAGTGATGTTGTTGTTGGCATCATGGCTTCACCGCGAACAACACACACACACACACACACACCACACACACACACACACACACTCACGGGCTCGCGCGCACAATTTTGTAAATCATCGCCAATGCTGGGCACGTAAGCTCCCTGGGACGAGTTGAAAATTCAATCTACCCCTACTACAACGTACAACCCTACACCACCCCACCCAACCACACATATTCCTCACTCACTTCTTCAGCCTATTCCACCTTGCTAGCCTACATCTTGGTGTGTTTTTCATTCACACTTTTCACCTGCACAATTGGCATCCATCTCCACCATTATCAAAAACAGATCAAAAACACAGTCAGCTGCTCAACTTCCATCTGAATTGGGAACAAGATAAACTTCCTGATACAATATTCCTGAAGGAACTTTGGCAGTTATTCTGACAAACTAGTTCTACAAGTATTCGAGGCATTCTGAATGGAAAGTCGAATGATTTTATGAGTTGTTGTGAACAAGAGATTGAGGTTAAACACAAGCAGCTCGTGTTTTGGGTACATTTTGATCACAATATCACCATCAAAAGTTATTATTTGTTTGCAGAGATGAATTTCTCGGAAATAAATGTATATTCGTTGAGGGATTATCAAGTTTTATTATTTGACTCACATACTCAGAAATTTTGGGAATTTATAGGATTATTTTGAATTGAGTTGTCACCTGGAAAGCAACTAACAATTCAAAACAATCTCTTTGTTATTATATAAATAAATCATTGTTTCATTATATTTCTGTCTTCCTGTCAGAAATCTCTAAATAAGAACAAAATAACCAAATGTATTCTAAGCATGATCTATGAATTCACTTACAGAAACTAATACAATCCACGTATTAGAAACGATCTTTCTATAATGGTGCATAACATTGGTAGTGGATGAACCCTTATCAAATGCTCTGTCACGTTGAGCTCTTCCGCCTATGACTAAATTGTTACTAATTTCGGTAATAGTCTTAGAATATTGAAGAAAAACGGTTTATTTCATGAATATGATCACAACCTGTTTTAGCTTAGAAAATGGAAGAAGACTGGATTTTTCAAAAAGGACATTGTGTAGAACACATCTTCGTTATATATCCATGAAAACTTATAGTGGTACAATAGTGGTTGACAATAAGTGGTACAATAAAATTCATTCAAATAAAATCAATTGACATGTATTGGGAGCATTATTGAGATTTAACACTTTTTGTGAGATGCTCCAATTCATAAGTTTCATTAATGCATATATGAAGAGTCATATTTTCAAAACGAACGATATAATTATCCAAATGTACATGAATAACACGTATCAAATTATAGTATACGATGGCAATTTAAGCAAGCACCCTCTCCAACATCACCCCGATATCACTGAAACAAGCACTTTCTATTATATTCAGCCTATGTTTGCATTGGGGTGAAATGATAGCGAGAGCAATATTGCTTCATTATCACCATCGATTTTGCGGTTGGTTATAACTGGCCGTCACCACGTATTGGCGAACAGCATAGGTATCAGTGAGAAGAGCAGCGGCAGCTAAAGGGGAACAGGTCAGAATGGAAAAGGGTGAAAGTATTGAAAGGGGAGCGCAAGACCCTTAAGGGCCCCCCTACCACACCTTGGACCCCGTCGGTTCTTGATCGCTCAATTTAAGGCGCGACCGCAGCGCTGAGGTCCTTCCAATGTTAATTTTCTTATCAGCTCCAGACTTCGCCGTTAGATTCGAACCCTTCGTCACCAAATCGACCTCGCAAAGTGGAATTCCTCCGATATCAACTAGCATAATTCAATTACACTGCTCTTCGCGCCTCTCTTAGGGTTCGAATCGAGTTCCTTCCCCCTCTCTTTTATCCGTCCCCCTTCTTTGCCACCCTATCATACGCTTCCCCCTCGCACAAATATCACCAGCTCACACCAGCTCGACTAATTGCTCGGATTCTCTCTCTGTCACTTACTGCAAAATGTGTTTCAACTTTCAGAACAGTTTATCACTTTGCCAAATATAATGGTGTTATTCTGGAGACAGGATCACGAAATCCGAACGAATTTGGGAGATGTATAGGAGATCAATAATTGAAATACTAATATGGGGGATCAATATGTTGAATTTTATATCTTATAGGGATATTGTCGTCCATGAATAATATAATCATGAACATGAAATATTTAAAGGCATCAGTATATTAATCCTCATTCACATACAGAGATTGATCCAAAAAAAACATTGCAACTTTTTTATTTAGATTCTGATTCTCTATATTAATACACATAACATGGTTAAGTTGCATATTGTGGATAAATGTTGATCACAATATCAACCGCACAGGGTAATTTTATAAAAGAGTACAAATAAAACTACACAGTGAATACAAAAATACTTATAATATTTTCAACTAATCTACTGAGGCAAAATAGAAACTCCTCTACAAAGCAAAGGAGAACATAATGATAGTTTGTAATATAAATTATCCGATCAATATTTTTATCACTCATCAGATTATTCAATTATTGGATGAATTCGAATTTCTCACTTTGTTTTTAATTTTATAGTAATCAATTTTTATAGTGCTTATCTAGTGAGTTGCAGCTAGATTAAAGCAAACTCTTCCTCATTGGAAAAAGTTCATTTAACTCAATCAATTCGAATTGAATGACTTTTGATTTCAGGATTATTTCAACAAATGACTTACGTTTATCATCCTAATGATTCACTAGAATGATTACAGAATAATATTCGATCTTCCAGCAGACATGTATCAAAGTTCAATACCAATTTCAATTTACAGGAAAATCATGCAATCATTTTCAGTTTCCACGACTAATTGTGATTTACTTTGGAGCTTATTGTTAAAAGGGACCATAGAAATTCTGATCATAGAAATGTCAAGCTGAAAATTAAAATCAAATATCACTTCATGTAAATTATTTTCCATGCGAAGGCATGCAAGTAAACTGCGACTAAATGAGAATTTATCAATGAGATTCGAAGAACAATGTCCGGACTCATTTTTCATATCCGGTTAAAATGCGTTCAATTGAAGCACAACAAACCGCGGCTCTGATTGTGACTGTTGCCTCAATTGAGCCCGCTTACAATTTCCAACTGACAGTAGAATGGAGCCGAGCTGGCAGAGCACAATCGCTTGTTAGAGCTTTATTACTCATCAAAATAAACAAGCCTAGTTGTTCCAGAAAAGCAGAAACACCAGAGGGTCCTTTGTCTGATCGAGCCCTTTACACGGCTACCTACAATTGCATGGGTGAGCGAAAGGCTATGCAAAATTTTTGTTTTGTGTTGATACAAACAAAACTGGAAAGTTTTTGACAGTTTGCGTTGGTGCTTCTGCGAATTATGAACAGGTAGAAGAGAATAATGCAGTAGAGAGGGGGAGGTGATTTCACAAAGAAACACTTCATATTCTGAGCTTTCGTTATTTCTATCTCACGAATACTAAAATCACATATTATCTCTCTCAAACACAGATTTTCTCTTACACTATTTCTCTCTCTCTCTCTCTCTCTCTCTCTTTCCTCTCTTCTCTCTGATATTGTCTATTTTTGTAAATGTTACCATAGGCAACAGCCTTGTAACAATTATCAATAAATATCTTATCTTATCTTATCTTCTCACAGCCAATATTCATACTATTATACTCATATGTGAAAGGAGAATGGTAGAGAATGTTTACTCCCCTTCTAATCCATGAGCTCTATTTTACTATCTATGTATCTCGATCTATCGATTTTCAACGTCTTTAGTGAAACTCGCGCCTCGCGCTCGGCTGGAGGCTTTGCCCCCTGCACCCCCAGTAGGGTGGGTTAGCAGCCTCCGCGCTTCGCCCGCCCAATCGCCTTTTATGACTGTATAGGTTTGTTTATATTTTTCAGGACTTCCAGATTTCTGTGAACTATACAATAGTATAGATCAAAGAAGAAGATGCTAGTAGTTATTGATCTCTCTCTCCTGAAGCAGAAGACTAGTATTTTTAGTGAAAACACTGGCATGTTGTTAGAACTATAACTAATTTATTGTAAGTATATATATATTACAGTATCTATTGGTATTCTTTACTGCTTGTGATTCGCGTTAGAGTTTTCATCGATGACTCATTCAAAAGCTGGTAAAGATTTATCAACCTTTGATTTTTCACGTTGTTTAATGTTAACGATGAAGAATTGAATTGAATTGAATTATGATAATTTTATTCCAAAAATACGTTATACGAAGATATGGAAATCTTCCTATAAGAGCAGTTGCGAACTTCCAACCCCTTGTCCCTCGTATCCCTTCCCGTTATGACTTTGATCTGAGCCCACTCTATTCACCTCATGGACCATGAGACATTCTAAAACAATGATGCATGTATAAAACATGATGGAGAAGTGAACTGACGATTGTACGCGTAAGCACAACACATGCGCGTCCATCGAAGGTTCGACAACGCTCTCAACTGTGATTTGTATCCAATAACGTAACATCCCCTGGGACGGACTAGAAACAACCGCTCTCCAAATACAGACAACTGAATTGGCCTTCCTCTTTCTCCTCAATATCTGTCTCGTTTTCTCTCCTTTATGCTTCCATCACCTCCTCTCCTTCTACCATGCTCCTCTCCATCACCTCTAGAAAGCACTTGTGCTGCCAGCTCACCCAGAGTGGTCTGGCAACCCTTTATAGCTCACTGCAGGTCATCACACACAATACAACATGCTACTCGCACACACATGCGCGTGCGCGCGCATGATGTCACTCTTGTTTTATGTTTATAAAATTAGAATCATTTTCATACCTATTATTTTTTATATACTATGGAAGGAAATTTAGAATAATGAACTGAACTGGATGGATCCATTTGAAAAATTGTAGAAGGTCTCTAGTTACATCTGATTCCTCCATCGTGAAACATCTTGAAAACTGATATTCACTAGTGAATTGATGGATGGCATGGGTAATTTGCTCATATTACAGATTCTTTTTTTTCAATGATATATATAACAGTCGAGAAATACCAAAGGAATGGTTAAGATCAGAATTTATAGTTCTTCCCAAAAACAGGGTGCCAAGAAGTGCAGTGATTATAGAACTATCAGCCTTATGAGCTACTTGTTGAAAATATTTTTGGAGATTATTCATCGTAGACTGTATAAAATCTGTGAGAATCTAGTATCGCCTACACAGTTTGGCTTCATAGAAGGACTGGGAACTAGAGATGCGCTTTTTGGTATACAGGTCCTTTTCCAACGCTACCGCGACATGAACTGCAATATCTCCTGCTTCATCGATTATCAAAAAGCATTTGACAGAGTTCAGCATAATAAAATGATGGAGGTCCTGCGGTATAGCGGAATTGATGGTAAGGATTTTCTTTTAATTAAAAATCTGTATTGGAATAAGTCTGCATCTATTAGAGTGAACAATGAGAAAACAGAAGAAGTTAAAACTCTCCGAGGAGTACGGCAGGGTTGTATATTATCCCCGCTGATATTCAACTTGTATTCAGAGGCAATTCTCCAAGAAGCCTTGGAATACTCGGAGGCCAGCGTACTATTGAATGGAGAGAGATTCAACAATTTCAGGTATGCGGATGATACAGTAATTTTTGCCGACACCCCGCAAGGACTTCAACTGCTAATGGACAAAGTCGCTGAAGTTAGTAAAAAATATGGTCTGTAAGTCAACATTAACAAAACAAAGACAATGATAATTGGTGAAGAAAAAGTTGTCAATGTGCATTTTACCATTGATGGTAGGTTAGTGGAGAGAGTGCCACCTTATATTTACCTGAGTACAGTTTTGAATGAGCAGTGGGACCATTCTCAGGAGGTGAGGGCTCGGATTGAAAAGGCGAGAGCGGCATTCAAAATCATGTCAAGAGTATTCAAGTCGCATAATTTGACCCTTGAGCTGAGAATTAGACTCCACCGTTGTTATATATTTTCCATTTTGTTATATGGAGTTGAGTCTTGGACTTTGACTGAAACAAAGAAACTTGAAGAGTTCGAGATATGGACCTATAGACGAATCCTGAAATTATCATGGATAGACAAAATTTTCAAAAACAGGGCTCTTCAATAACTAAATAAGAAGACGGATATAATGTACACTGTCAAGAGACGAAAATTGGAGTATCTGGGACACATTATGAGGAATGGAACTAGATATCAGTTGTTAAAATGTGTACTACAGGGTAAAATTCTTGGCAGGAGAGGTGTTGGTAGGAGACGAATTTCCTGGTTAAAGAACTTGAGAACATGGTTTGCAGTGTCCACCCCGGAACTTCTTAGAGCGGCTGTCAACAAAGCTATAATTGCCAGAATGATTGCCAACATTCGGTAACGGATTGGCACCATAAGAAGAAGAAGACAGATTCTTGATCTCATTTTCAATTACCACTACACACTGATTGATAACGTGACAGTAACGAACGAAGTAAGATATGATGAGAATGAGTGTTTTCGAGTCATCAATAGAAAGTTCTTTCTAGGAATGAAATCTATCTGAAGTTACAGTTCTAGAAGTTTGTCACCTTTAAATATCAATCATCATCATGTTCTCCACACGATAAATTGGAAGAGCATTTCCTCCACACGGTGCCAGCTGGATTGGATTTCTTGTTGAGACAAAATTACGTCGATTGAAACACGATAGAAAGAGCAACAAACAATGAGCCGATCGGGGCAAGATTGAGGGTTGGAAAATGACCGAAGGGGAGGAAAGTTTTCACCCTACAAATAGGTTGCACGCCGAAGGAAAACAAGTTACTCTACTTCACAGTGGTTGTTGTTATCGGCATACATCCCATCTCCTTCAGACCCTTGTGAACCACTGGCAGTGCCAATTGTTTTTCCATGAGGGTACAACAGCCGAGCAACAAAGACACGAGTGAGAGAGATGATTGGTGGATATAGGGGCAAGAGAGAGAAAGAGAACAATCGCTTTCCACCGCTAACACGAGCGCTACACTAATTTTCTTTATTAGGTGGTCGATCTTTCACCGATAGAAGAAAAACACGTTGTGTGATTATCTTAATACGAGGAGAAAGGACTTTCATGTTCCCCTCAAACCTCTGTGATTTATTTCCTTGTCTACTAATATAAGTTGAAGTATCATTATCAAGATTAGTTCAGACGTGTGTAATATTTCATAATCGAGGATTCTGTTGAATGAATGTGTATTCCAAGATTTATTGTATCACCTAAAACAAGAAGCCGTTGACAGTACCCTATTCAAATTGATTTATAGCTTGGAATCTTCGAGGATCTACTATTATCTTTCATGAAATTTAGATATACCAACGGAAAATAGCCATACATTAGAAACATAAATTATTATTGTTAGTGAAAGCATTATAAGAGAAAAACAAGAAAAAATTATCGAGATTTGATTACTACCATTGATATAAAATTGAAAATATTGACCACAAAATAATCAGCTAATGTAATCGATAAACGCCTGTAGAAAGAAATAGAAAGACGACTAGTTACATCATTCAATGAATTTGCATTGCCTCTGCATAATTAGGCTATTTTCAGAAACTTCAAGAGTACCGCCTGGAATTTTCAGTCTAAAATCAATAATATTATCATTATATCCATAATCTTAAAAGTAATAAGCGAGTGATATTGATATTTTTCACGTATGCTATGGGTTCGTAAGTTCACAAATCAAATGACAATCCACTGAGAAGCTCTGGTCGAATCGATTCGAGGTTGATCAAGCCTTGGTCGAATAAATTAATAGAAATTCCAATTATGTTTTGTGAAAGCAAGTATTTCTCAGAGCATCAATATAAGAAATATGTTGAAAATATTACCACTTTTTCACTACTTACAACTTCTTTCATATTAGAAAAAGTAGTAAATATCTCTTATATTTTATTTTATCTGGTGTTACATTTGAACGGAGTTCCAGAGCGTTAACTTCGTAATTAACTATATTAATTTGCTACATATCTATTCAGAAACTGTTTTATTATTTCTAAATACTTCGGGCAAATAGAAAAAGTAGTAATGATTGCGACCACCCATTATTCACAACACAACGTTGACACATGAATATGTCACAGTGGAAAATATGTCAAACACGCTTCATCAATTGAATTTGATGGCACAATCCCCAGACACCACCGAAGGTGAACCTCATTTCCGCCATCAGACTCCCGCACCCGTTGTGCCATCAATCAGAATGTGGTGACGACAGGAGCATTCATAAATATACATCAGAATGTTATCTGTGGAACAAAATAAAAGACGTGGGGTCGTGTGATTTCCCAATTGGAAACAACAGCCGATTCTGTTTTTGTCTTCTTTCCTTGGTATTTGCATACGACTGTTACACACTTTTACGCTCTAGTGGTGCGTTACAAAATTTCACTTTTCCTAAAAGGGGGCTGAGCTCGCTCGTTGCAAAAACGAACGGACGGTGGTGTGAGAGGATGAAGGAATACAGGAGACAAAGAGAACGATGGTATGCGATCAGAATTATGAATGTGGAAAAGGGAAAGGAGAGGAGTGAACATCTGGATACGTGATTTTCAAAAGTCAGTTATTAGGGAGAGATTTTCAAACGTTACTCAAGAGAGAAGAGTTGTCTGTGATCTATCAAAGGGTTGATTATTAACAATTGAAAACTAATGCACTGATTGCTCTTTGGTTAAATGATGTATGAAAGTTTATTCAATGAATAGATTCAGTGAAAGTTTAAAGAGTCTAAAAGTTGTGTGAACAGCTCTAGGGTTATTCGAACTTCAATAAATTTTAGATAATAAGCTCTCCAACTAAAAAATCTCATACATCACCAACAAATAATGTTAAAAGAGTTATTCTCTATAATCGATTGATACAAAGATGTTAACGCTCTTATAGATTAAACTATATATTTCCTGAACAGAAACAACACAAGGATTGACAATTGAATTACTAGCAGAGCAATTTTGTCGATCAAAAACGTTTTCTCAGAAATGAATAGAGTGATCTCCCATGTAACAATTGTAACATCTTAAATCTGGGTAGACTAAAAGCCCTAACAGAAACAGTAATAGGTCTGAAATAAAGTAACTGGCTAATATCGCCAAATAGATAATAACTAAGATAAGATAGCATCAGCTTGTTCTGGCTAAATGGTACAAGAACCTAAAAAGGATTTGAAGGGAGTTTATTGCTCATAAATAGATTATTATATAAAATATTTGAAGATTGAGGTTATGTACATGTATTCACGGATCGGTGACCTAGAGATCGATCAAACCGAAGAACGTAGAATCTGACCAAAACCCCTTGGCAGAGCTTTATTGCAATCAGATGGTGTGCAATATGAAAAAACACCCGTCCACGTGGCTAATTATTAGGTAGCATGGAATTAATATTAATGTATAGAATATTAACTAGCATGCAAAGAGCATAAATAAAAAACCAAATAAAAATAATTTAATGTATTCAGGAAGTAAGAGTTACCAGGCGCATGAATACCGAATAAAATTTGCATGCACCAATAGTAAAACGGCAGTTAATAGGCGGCAACTGTAGGCCAGTTCAAAAATATTTCTATATATTTATATAAATGTACTAGTTTTTGTATTATAAGTTTGTATAATCTATGTTATCGTTTTGGCTCGAATGCAAAGAAATTATTAATCATATAATCTAAGCAATATTTTGGCATTTTTTGTAAGATCTATTTGAACTTAATGGCGGAGGACTAAGATATTTAAATTTTATGCTAATTTGAAAGTCGGAAAGAGGATCTGTAAAACTTGAGAAGGAAGAACCAGCACTCGCCAGCCAGATGCCACCATAAGAGGACCCCAAATATTTTAGAGCGAAGTACCTTATTAATAATTTTGTAAAAATTAAAGTTAAAGTAAATTATTAAATTTCTTAAAAGACTTCGTGATGCTATTGTGAAGCAGAAGTCATTTTTCATTTTAATTAAATTTATAACCCCTGGGAGGAGACGATTCCGGCTACCATATTCCCGGACCGCATGGAGTTGGATCGACATCGGCGGCTTACAAGAAGATTTTCGACACGTGAGTGATTTAAATTTGAATTTAGTGATGGGCGCCCTAGTGCTTCGAATTAATCTGATGATCAAAGCTAGCTCGCCGAAAGGGTTATTATAAATTGAGAAATTAATAAGAGTAATACTTGCGCAAGTAAAAATTAGTATTAAAGGTATTTATTTGAAAGAAAAATATATAGATCAATATTTTTAGAAATTTCTATTTAATCAAAGAAGTACGAAATCTAGGCTATTAAAACATATGCATATAATATTTAATTTTTTGCAATACAATTTGCGATAATTTATCATAGTTCTAATTCACTAGATGAATGGCTCTACCTATTCCGTCAGGTGCCGAATCTTGCACCCTGAGATGAAAATATATATTCGATACAAATAAATCTACTAAATACTAGAGATTTTAATATATATATATATTTGGATTATTAGTGGCTAATTTATCAAGCTGATCTTAGAGCACATATTTTTGATTGAATTATCCAAGTCGACAAGTATTAGCAAGCGCATATCGCAACTACATGCAACAGAATGCATATGATTTTAAGATAAAGGCACATGGTAATGATTCGTGCCATAAATCTAGAATATAAAGTTTAGCCTGTGATATTTTGCTGATATAAAATTATTGTTCTATTTTTTATATTATATTTTTTATCGCTCTATATATATTTTTTGCCTCGATTGATCTTTGCATTATTTGTGTAATATATGTGTGAAACTTTCATGGTGTGCAATTTATTTTTTATTCCTCAACACTATAGTATAAGTATCATATTTTTATATATATTTATTATTTATTGAATTACAAGAGTTATTAGAGAAGCCCATATCTAGGCCTAACATGATTTTTTAAGACTGAATACTTTTAGAAAAACCACGACCTAATTATATTAAATCTCATGCTTTACCGACTGATGCCAAGCAGGAGGCTAATCGTTATTTAAATATAAAGAATAACGTGACAGAAAGACATGTCGTACCAACGTGGGACTGATGATGAGAGCCAAGCTCATTGAATAATTATTTGAAATTAAGTCAATAACCATATTGAAAATTATAGATAACTTATACGAGTTGTGAGGAAAACTGGCGAAGGGAAATTTGTATTACTTTTTGGGGAATCAATAGCTTTAAATAAAGAGAAATTATATGTTTTAAAGAAAATTTTATATTATTATTATTGTAGAAAATATATTTTATAGAGAGAGCTATTATATTTTATGGGCCTAAACTGCTAGTCAGAAATCAATGAATAGTATTATTATATTATAAGAGCTTAAGTAATAAATAGGTTACCTGGCTTGTAATGTCCATAGGCCTATCCTCATTTGTGTCCTTATTAATGCCTTGTTGGCCAAAACTTTCACTTTTTTTTAACAAACACTTGACACTTAATCCATTTTTAAAATATGAGTCTCTTTTCGTCCACGCAAAGTAAGGTAGCAGACACACTGCAGACGGCGATAGTAGCGGAGATCGACGCTGAGGGGGGCGTGATGGAGTCCAACGCCCAGATATCTTCAATCACCGCCAAGAATCCTGTGAACAGTAATAAACCGTTAAATGTCTCCCAAGAAGCAATAAGGAGGGTTATAGTAGAGGGGATGATCAAGTCATTTTCTAATAGTTTAGAAAAAACAATGACCACAGTAATGAAGAACTTAAAGGCGGAAATGAAGGAAATGCGGGAATCACTGAAGGATACATCGGTAAGAATGGATAAGGAGACTGCGGAAAGAATAGATAACCTACCAGCACAAAACACTTCACAAATTCATGAAATAGCTACAAACAGGAACAATAGTCAACTTATTTCCATAAATAAACAACAGAATAGTAAATCTACACAAATAGCTCACCTAAATTCTGATATAAATCAAAACAAAGTACAACTTAATTCATTGGAGACAGCCGTTGGAGAACAGCAATTATTTTCATCTGAATTAAATGCCGAAGTAGTAGATAATGAAACAGAAGCTTCTAGTCATTGGAAACAGGCCCAAGAGAAGTTGGTACAACTTGAAAGTCAAATACATCAATTTCCGCACGAGAATATAGAGCCTATTCCCATAGCAACGTTTGATTCACTACACAGTTTCAATGAATTAGGCCGTTTTGACAATACAGACCGCTATCTCCAACCTAAAGAATTTATAGATCAGATAAAACTAGTTCAATCATTAACACCCACCTCTTGGAATTTTTGGCGTCTTCGTTTGACTAGTTTATTGATTGGCGAACCCCTGATGTTCTTTCGGAGTAGAGTCCATGAATTTACATCATTGGATGAGTTTGTAGCTGTCTTCCTGGAACAGTATTGGAGCAGAAGTAAACAGTGGACGTGCTAGCGGACATTATATCATGCGATTTCAACCCTAACTTAGACGGTGCATGTACCACTTTCGTCACTGCCATACAGTTTAAAAATTCTCAATTGAGCGAGCCCATTAACGAATCGGCATTAGCAAATATTATTTTAAAGAAGCTACCGTATCAAGTTAGAATGGCACTCGCCACACAACCCATCACTGATTGTAAGCAGCTGATTAATCATTTATATGGCATACAGTCTGCAATGGCAATATCAAACCACCGCTCAGACCAGAGATACGCATCAAATCAGCATAATTCAAAATTTAATCCGCATAACAGCCAAAATTATGAACCGGTATCATATGATCGCTACCGATCTGCTCCTCAATTTGAACGCCGCTATGAGCACAGGCAAAATGGTAATTGGAATAATGAAAAATTTCAAAATCGTACAACCAACCACTATGCCCAGCAGAGCAATCGTAGGAATCACTATGATGGCCGTGATCGATTAAACTCACATAATAATCACACACAAAACAGTTACAACAGAAATTATAAACCACCACCTCAACAAGTAAGTACAAATTATACACTAGCACATGCAATAGGATTGAATCAACAAAAAACCCGGAACCCAGCACCCAACGACCCGCCACCAGATATACAGGAAACTACAGCTAATAAACCAGGACTACATGATAACCCCGATACAACCCCACACAAGCTCAGAAAAAATAGATAGAGAAAATAAAGATACTACAGCCTCATATACCACCTTTGTGAACGGTTTACCGAAAATATTAGAAAAACAGATGTTAATACAAGATAAATCACCACCAAAAACCGCCGCTCAACATGTAATTAAAACAGCCCGAAAACATCAACCCCTCTTGAGCCTTATATTCCCCGCCGACGATCCATCACCGCAGGAAGAGCAGCCCGCATATCCAGAGACCGCCACCATGTGTCTGCACGTCACACCCGCGCATCAAGAGTCCGCCACCGCACCCGCGCATCATTCGACCCCACCAAGGCAACCCAATGAACCCAGGATAGAGGACCAAGAGGATGACACCAGGGAGAAGAGCATGCACAGCAAGGCCAGGAGACGAAGGCGCCCGAGGACACCCGACCGGCATCAGGACGAGGAGTACAGAATACAGGACAGAAAGAAGCGCACGCACCGCAAGGCCCGGAGGCGGAAGAAGCGACGAAGGAGGAACCGCGCGCGCCGATGGAAGCCGCATGCACGGTTCAAACGCCCGAAGAGGACACCGGACCGACACCGTGGAGGACAGGAGCGGACCGACGGCGTGCATCCGCGGCACATTCGTTTTAAGGAAGATGATCAACGATGTGACCGGAATAATAGGCCAAAGAAATATAACAAAAATGGAGCTACTACCAGAACAAATACGGATTCGTGCATGGGCAACAAGAAAATGGAAGATGGACTAATGAATAATGGAAGGTGGTTAATAAGAGTGAGAGAAACAAGGAATAATATTAATAAAATGGAAGTACCTGGATATGATATGATGAGAGATTATGCTATTAAAAGGATGATAAATGTTTGGATATGGTGTTTAATGTTTGTAATAATGGCTGTGATATTAATAAAAGACTGTGTTGTAGATAGGATGGAAAATATTATATTGTTATTATTAAATGAATCTATGATTGATAATTGGAAATTTAAATTTTATAAAAATGTTTATTGTTGTAAGCCTAATGAGTTATAATGAGCCGAAATTAAGAATATTAGATGAAAATAATGAAAGGAAGGATGAGTTAAGAGTACAGATTGATTGGAAAAAGAATGGATTAAAAGGAATTATCATAAATGAAGCTTGGAATTATTTAAAGGAATACACCAGATACAAGGGCTTTAAATTCATGAAGATAAATTATCAATAGGACAGCCTCACAAATCAACAGCAGATAACCTCACCAGCCTACAACATCTACAAACAGAATGCAAGAAGATGCAAGTAAATCACAACATTTCTACAACCATATCCACAGAATTTGAAATAAATATGATAAGAAAATCAAGGAAAACATTATTATCAAACCGATTACTAACCTTCCTTAATAAATTTAATATTGGTATGGGACCTCGTGGCAACAATCCAATGTTTAATTTCTTTCCAGCCGTTAGAAGCCTGCAATAAGGAAAAGAACAATTTTTAAATATGTAATTAAATTATATACATCAGATAAAAAAGGACACAAGCGGGGATAATAAAATTAAAATTTGTTAATTACCTTTTTAAGAGAAAAAATTAAGCAGTTAGGTTAATAGTTATGAAACTCGACAGCAAATTCTGTAGAACCAATGACCAGCTGGCCAAAGCCACCCAAATCAAACGAATGTAATGTCTGTTGAACATATGTTTATAAAAAGAAATACTGTACCCAAAAAGTTATTTATTATTGTTATTTATTATATTTATTAATGTCGATATATTTATTTATATGTTTTATATTTATTACTTTTAATTATGCCACGTTTGTTACCTGAAAAGAGTTAAAGTGAATACAAGCTACCAAAAAAACCAAAAAGCCATTAGCAAAAGAAAAGTATTGTACCTGATGTATAGAAAATTATTTATATTAAGACCTAAGAAATACTATAAGATATAAGCCCAGAAGTTTATGAATCGAAATTATTGTCTAAAAGGAATCATTGTGAGAATTATGAAATGTGTGTAGTTAGGTTGGTGGCCCTGCAAGCGGCGAATTTAAAAATTACTATATGTTTTAAGTGCTGTTAGGAAGAGTACGTTTAGAAGCTTATATTTATGATATTTTATGTGTGTTGAGGAGGAGAATTTGTTATTGTATTTGATAAAGGTATAATGGAGATGCAGCAAATATGTCTGCGAACTGTGATAGAAGTATGAGAGTATAATTTATAAATAAAGTATAGTGTATATCGATGTAATGAAGGGTGGGTTTTCATTAAAAACATTGTGATTCTCAAATATTTTGAATTCAAACCCAGGGGCGCGTGTAACATCTTAAATCTGGGTAGACTAAAAGCCCTAACAGAAACAGTAATAGGTCTGAAATAAAGTAACTGGCTAATATCGCCAAATAGATAATAACTAAGATAAGATAGCATCAGCTTGTTCTGGCTAAATGGTACAAGAACCTAAAAAGGATTTGAAGGGAGTTTATTGCTCATAAATAGATTATTATATAAAATATTTGAAGATTGAGGTTATGTACATGTATTCACGGATCGGTGACCTAGAGATCGATCAAACCGAAGAACGTAGAATCTGACCAAAACCCCTTGGCAGAGCTTTATTGCAATCAGATGGTGTGCAATATGAAAAAACACCCGTCCACGTGGCTAATTATTAGGTAGCATGGAATTAATATTAATGTATAGAATATTAACTAGCATGCAAAGAGCATAAATAAAAACCAAATAAAAATAATTTAATGTATTCAGGAAGTAAGAGTTACCAGGCGCATGAATACCGAATAAAATTTGCATGCACCAATAGTAAAACGGCAGTTAATAGGCGGCAACTGTAGGCCAGTTCAAAAATATTTCTATATATTTATATAAATGTACTAGTTTTTGTATTATAAGTTTGTATAATCTATGTTATCGTTTTGGCTCGAATGCAAAGAAATTATTAATCATATAATCTAAGCAATATTTTGGCATTTTTTGTAAGATCTATTTGAACTTAATGGCGGAGGACTAAGATATTTAAATTTTATGCTAATTTGAAAGTCGGAAAGAGGATCTGTAAAACTTGAGAAGGAAGAACCAGCACTCGCCAGCCAGATGCCACCATAAGAGGACCCCAAATATTTTAGAGCGAAGTACCTTATTAATAATTTTGTAAAAATTAAAGTTAAAGTAAATTATTAAATTTCTTAAAAGACTTCGTGATGCTATTGTGAAGCAGAAGTCATTTTTCATTTTAATTAAATTTATAACCCCTGGGAGGAGACGATTCCGGCTACCATATTCCCGGACCGCATGGAGTTGGATCGACATCGGCGGCTTACAAGAAGATTTTCGACACGTGAGTGATTTAAATTTGAATTTAGTGATGGGCGCCCTAGTGCTTCGAATTAATCTGATGATCAAAGCTAGCTCGCCGAAAGGGTTATTATAAATTGAGAAATTAATAAGAGTAATACTTGCGCAAGTAAAAATTAGTATTAAAGGTATTTATTTGAAAGAAAAATATATAGATCAATATTTTAGAAATTTCTATTTAATCAAAGAAGTACGAAATCTAGGCTATTAAAACATATGCATATAATATTTAATTTTTTGCAATACAATTTGCGATAATTTATCATAGTTCTAATTCACTAGATGAATGGCTCTACCTATTCCGTCAGGTGCCGAATCTTGCACCCTGAGATGAAAATATATATTCGATACAAATAAATCTACTAAATACTAGAGATTTTAATATATATATATATTTGGATTATTAGTGGCTAATTTATCAAGCTGATCTTAGAGCACATATTTTTGATTGAATTATCCAAGTCGACAAGTATTAGCAAGCGCATATCGCAACTACATGCAACAGAATGCATATGATTTTAAGATAAAGGCACATGGTAATGATTCGTGCCATAAATCTAGAATATAAAGTTTAGCCTGTGATATTTTGCTGATATAAAATTATTGTTCTATTTTTTATATTATATTTTTTATCGCTCTATATATATTTTTTGCCTCGATTGATCTTTGCATTATTTGTGTAATATATGTGTGAAACTTTCATGGTGTGCAATTTATTTTTTATTCCTCAACACTATAGTATAAGTATCATATTTTTATATATATTTATTATTTATTGAATTACAAGAGTTATTAGAGAAGCCCATATCTAGGCCTAACATGATTTTTTAAGACTGAATACTTTTAGAAAAACCACGACCTAATTATATTAAATCTCATGCTTTACCGACTGATGCCAAGCAGGAGGCTAATCGTTAGACTTTTTAGAATGATCTGATAGGCAGATACAATTTCAGTTCAAGGTTATTTCTCCTTTAGTCTCATGAATGTCAACAGAGATGATAATCAAAAGCGATGGAGATCAAACTAAGCATGAGACGAGAAAGATCAAATCATAAGGAATTTTCTTCACTCGGAAGTATTTATGGAAAAAGTGGCTAATGACTTTTGGTTATATTATTATGACTGCATATGGCGATGTTTAAATTGGAAATATTCCGTTGTATTCTTACATCGTTATATTTTTGAGCCATAGCATTTGATAAATTTGGTTAATATCTTTGTTGTTTTTTCTTGTGATATTGTTTAAGAGAAACAATAAATTCTATTCTAATCTATAAAGAAGAGGGTATAAAACTAAGCAAAATTGAACTTAACTCACAGCTCATTCAGTTTCTGTTAGTGGAAATGATGATTCATCAGGTTCCTTTTCCATTTAGTCATTTAGTGAAATTATATCACAAGAATCACATTACCTCCATTTGTGACTTTTTTAATTAGAAAAATAGAACTATTCGAGCTCTGTCGTTTCTTGTTTCCTATTGTACTATACTCATTTCATGAACGAATGAATAAGAGCATAAGAAGAAGATTGTTATGATAAAGAAATATTGGTAAACTATATAATTTGTAATCTATAATTTATTCTTATTCTATTATTTTATTTATTTTAAAGGGTACTATAATTACATTTTATATATAATTTATGTTGATTATTTGTGTGGTGGTCAAGAGTGCACTGTTCTGTGGAGGAACAGAATGGAAGACTGCAGTGAAACGGAAGTGTATGAGAAGAAGAAGCCAAGGAATAACTAGCAGAAGAAGAGTATGATGTCGATGAAATGGACTTGGACGAATACAAAGGCAACATTAGGCAAATCCTTGTGGAAGTGGCTCATTGAGATTCAGTGCTCAGCTCCTGTTCAGGCGTCTTCCTATTCCTACCCTTTCTTTTGCTTACGGCGAGATGTTTTTGCTCTGCTCTGATCAACCCTCCCTCTCCCACACACCCCTTCACCACTACGCTACAACTGCATCCACTCCAAACTACTTATATTCGTTTCCGCTCGTCGAATCGCGTTCGCTGCCGCCAATTTCAGTGTGACGTCACCAGAGCGCGCGCTTTCCACTCCCGCCAAAAACGCTAACACGGCTGCCAACATGGCAAAACTTTCGGCACGAGACACAAGCACGCCCAACTCAATCTACATATTCCACCCTTCAAATATGTATCAAAAGAATACATGCATACCAGCACACGTGATGAGTCAGTCTCGCGATACCATTCCACCCTATTCGTGTTTCTAATGTTCATTTCTGCTGTGCTGAAAGTACTCTGATACACGACTTATAAGAGCGATGCAACAGTAACATTGGGATAGAACATGCCTAACTATGACAAATCTACTAAATTTACTTGAAAGAAATTCAGTTAACCATATAAAATTCGAAAATTTGTGAGATCCAGGTTCAGATAGGTCATCAGAATTCTAATAAAGAAATTTGAACAAAATGTTATACCTCTAAATGTTATGTTTCCTCACAGAGAAGAAGAGTAAGAAGTCGAAGAAGAAGTTACATTCCTTCTACTTTGTGGTTTCCTTCCATCATTGGATTGCTGAAGACATTGAATAGATTTTACAATTTCCTTCAGACCTTAGAGTTGATAGATTTTAACCTATTTCAACATTGGGCCAGTGGTTCCGTTATTTTTAGTACGATTAGCAATTTTTGTTTTGTAGAATATTTTCAAGAACTCAATTTCCTTTTAATTGAAACATATTGCGTTTACTTGTGATGTCACATGAATATTTCTGTTAAAACGTACGAGTATTTTAATAAAACAACTAACCACCTAATGACTTACTAAACACTAACTAATTAATAATACACAAAACAAAATCTACTCTAGAACATGGTACGCCATAGTGGAGTAGGTCAATTTCCCCACAGAAAAAACTAAACAAGTAGAGGACACATTATAAAATTTTCTTGTAACTAACTATTGTATGTAATATTGTAATTTATCTAATATTTTGTGTAATTGATGTTGTAGTTTTAGTTTTTTTGGGAAATAAACATTTATTTATTATTTATTTATTCAACACAGGATTTGTTCAGGAATCTCATAAGAAACAAAATATTGCACAATAGGTACAGCACTACAATTAAACATATATATTATTTGTAATTATAACTCTAGCTAGCTATTACCTGGGTTTCAAACATCCATAACATCACTTCTCGGATTGTGAGTGAGACATCCCCAGAGAAAAGAACACAATTTTCATTTCAACTAAGTCTCCAGGTCTTTTACACAACTGCGGCCCACCGGTTGAAAAACGACACAATGTCTAGCCTCCAGAGAAGCGAAAATGGAAAATCCTTTTCCGAAAAAATACTGGCGGCCCCCGAGACGGAGCATACAGACGCTTGTTCGCTTTTCCCTCGAGAAACGCGCTACAAGACCTGAGAAGAGGATAGCAGACCCTCGCTGGAGGTAGGGCTCTACTTGTTCTGCTTCCAGACGGCGGAAAATTAATTACAGGACAGGCGTGACTCGGTGCGTGAGAAAGAGGGTGTGAGTGAGAGGGGGGGAGGTAGAATTGAGGAGTAAAACAGGGAAATATATGGTTTCCCGCCAGAAACTCGCTCTACCTTCACGGACCGTTCCAGGAATCCAGCAAGGAATGTTCGCCGAGCACTGGGCAAGACGAGGAGGAATGGCGAGGCAAGGCCTCCTGCATCTCTTGTAATAGTGTGATTAACTGTTGTTCTACGGCTCCGTGCAATGTGTAGACCCGGACACAAGATCGCACTACGGTCTCCACTCATAAATAATACCACGCCGAACAACCATCTATGTTTCTCTGACAATTACTTTGCCCATCATTTTTTCAAATTTGCCCGAATAAATCAGGCCAGAGGATTTTGTTGAGATTAAGTTTTACACCTGTTCTAATTGTGTGGCGAATAACTCACAAGAATTTCCTTGAATTGAGTCGAAAATGTTAGTAGTTAATGTTCGAAAAAATTTCACTCTGGGTTTTTGAAATAGTGGGAAGTAAAGAGTCAAAAGGAGAATAGACTAACAGTAAGATTTTTTTGTTTCACCCATAAAGTTTACGGGTTGAATAAGTTTGACAAGTTCTCTATGCCACATTGTCTCAGCTTTATGCTTTACACTACAAGCTTGGATACTCGATAATAACCACTGAATTCGAAAATTCAATTGGGAATGACCACAACAACTAATCTGGCTATTGTTGCTTGTTAAGTTATTTTGGCCAATCAGAAAATAATCAATACACATGTAATGTCGAAATATACTGACTATCAAGCTTTGATGTTCCGAGAACTTCCGTCAACACACGATTAGGTTAGTGTCATAACTGAGCAATCCATGATTCATGAATAATACACATTCGAAGGCAATCTCGAATGATCGTTCTCAATTCAATCTCCTTATTAGATACTATTCATTTATAATGAACTCAGTATGTCTTTATTTAGATAATTTTGCAACAACCAGACCAATGAAGAGGAAGTATTTCAGTAACTCTTGTTCACGGTAAGATAACTAGTGAAAATAGGAGAGGAAAATTATAAACAGAAAAGTGTGGGATAAAAGAATTCTTCAAATAGAAGTAGGTATTTTTGAGAATTCAAAGATAAGCTTTAAACTCGAAAGTAGGGCAATACAACTTATCCTTGGGCGACATTCAGAATCAAAGACGGAACCTGTCATGGCATAAACAAGCTTATCATCGAAGCAGATGCCAACGTCATCCGAAAAACTAATCAAAGTGAACCGAGATTGGAAACGGGCTTCAGTAGTCTAAATAATTTCTGAATCAGAATCGAAGATATCGTGAGTTGTCAATGTTGGACAGCAGTTGGAATTTGTTGCGGCTGTTCCTTGCAAGTCAGATGCAGAGACAGATCTGAAATACAAGTTTGTCAAGAGAAAAAGTTTCAAGAAGATGACAGACACGTCCGTTGCGTTGAAAAGCAATCACGGTCACCGGACGACTCACTTTTGTTGTGCGTTTTCCGGCGTTTTCTTTGCGTTCAGCGTCGGTTCTCATTAAAAATGAGTCGTCAAACTTACTGTCAAAAAGCTGCTACTTCTTTTTTATTTGAAAGGAGAATGTCCGGCGGGCAGGGGGCAGGGGGCAGGGGTGCAGCGGGAATAACGTGAGAAGAAAGCAAGAAAGCTGTATAATTACGGTGGCGTTATCAAAAAGAGAATTGCCAAGTTCGGGACATCCTTTGATGCTCTCTTGATTAGTGAACGCCAATCGATCGATAAGTAATTAAAGCATCTGCTGCCTGCCACACCGTAACTCACCACAACTCGTCACTCCATCTCATCTCTCAACTCTCTCTCTCTCTCTTTCTATCTCTCTCTCTCTCTCAATCTACAATCTACAACTCTCACTGCCTCTCACTCTGGCACTGACTTCGTGCCTGAGCAACTAATAAAGACACCGGCAGGCTACATCCAATTAAATTTGCAAAGAGTTGGCCAAGCTTCATTCACCAAAAGTTTCTATTAATAGTGTCGTTATTTTCATCCATTTATCGAATTTATTTCAGTATTTTGATAAGGATTCATTACTGAGGCGGGATGAAATGAAATGAAATATCTTTCATCTCTTGATGAAAGATATGGTTTGAAAACTGTAGGCTGCTCGTTAAACTGTGATAAAATTGTTTGAATTATTTGCTAATTCAATATTATCTATTGCTATTTCCTCATTAAATGGTAAAAAGATAGCATTTACTCGGTAGGAGAGTTTTTAGCTGGGAGTACTACTGATGTAACATTTTGAAGTTGTTCCCTTTTCTTATAATAAGAATGTATAGACTTCTAATTATCTGAACTTACTGATAAGTGACTGAATGTTTTATGTAGCCTACAGTGTGTGAATGCATTAATTTTATCTAATATTATTGATACATTGTATTTTGTACTTCCATTTGTTCTGTGACTTTGTCAATGCTCTTGAGCGGGATAACAATAAATGATTCTTGATTCTCTATATAAGTGTGTGAATAACCAAGCGGAGTTTGAAAACTGTGGATAATGTTAACTGTATGTGGAAGAAAACGTAACCAGGTATCAAAATCCTGATAGTGGTATCAGGTTCTAATAATTGATTGCTTCCATAACAGTGGCAACATAATCAGGATTATAAAGATTTGAAAACCTATTCACCCCAAATGCGCAGTTGAAATTATGTAACATAGTGAATTGATGGATACCAGTTTGCAGAGATCATTGAAATTGGAACCTCAATTAAGAGATGAGATACCGAAGAAGAGTGAGAGCGATATCAATACCAAAACATACGCTGCTTCAAATGTGAGAAGTGTCCATGGAAGGAATTTCAAAGAAGGTTGTTGGCGAAAGACATCTATAATGTTTGCACAAGAATAAAATTAGCCAGTGTCAACTTCCATGTTCTGATCATTTGGCTGGAGCAGTCGAAATCCATTATTATAGATGAAGATTCTCTTCGATTTACAAAAAATCCACTATAACCTCGTTTTAGTCATAACAATAGTATGATAGGTTAGTTCGATCCAATGTACCTAGAATCTAGGTTCTAGGTTCCTTGTATTCTAGATAAATCTTGGTTTGACCTATATATCAACGTGAATAAATCACAATGAGAATACAATAATAACAAAATGCGGACTTATGAACGATTCAGTGAAATAACTGAGAAAAATAGTAGTTTGGTGCTGAAAATACACCTATAGGGACTGCGCAACGTGGCTAACGGGTGATTAAGTGAACAAGCGTTCACAACGGCTGCCGCCAGTGCAGATTTGAATATTTCTTCTTTCTCTAAAATAACAGTTCGTGCAGTCAGTGAAGGGCGAAAAGGAAGAGTGGAGGGATGTGGTGGAAAGGTAAAAAAGCAGCACATGAACTGAAAAAAGTGGAGACCTGCAGTTTTCAGGGGCAAACGTGTTTGTTTCAGCCGTTACGACACGCGAGGCAATAAACGCAACACACAAACCGAGCCACGCGCACACACACACACAAAACGCGACAGCTCTTATTTATTCTCACTCCAAATGTTTACATTTTCGCGTAAAGTGCACAACGCATATAATACGTAGACCCGGCTGCTGGCACACATCATCAGAAGCATTATGTGGCCAGATTAATGCCTGCCTCCCTCCACCCACCGCCATCCTGCACATATGCACAGATTGCATTTGCCCTGCAATAACTCCTCATTTAACTGTTCGCTCTCTGGCCGGTCGCCCTTTAGCACGTTAAAAAATATTCGCCACCGAAGCCAACTGTGGAAATGAATTGCACCCTTGAGAATAACACTATTTATAGTCGTAGGCTAGTATTTAGTTCCATAGTTGTGAGCCAGGATGATGTTTGAAAAAGTCTAGCCTTCTGTAACACCTTGATTTATTCTGTAGTATCGAACCCAAAACGTTCTTAAACACATTAATGTGAAATCTGTTTCCAATTAATTGGCTGTAGTGATAAGCGATATGAATTTGCTTTCATCTTCAAATAGTTCTACGGTTGATTGAAGATTCAAACCTCAAAATTTGATTTCAAATTTGATAATGAAATTGTAATATTATCTACGGTGATCGAAATTCCTTTATCATCATGGTATAGGATGTAAACTAGGATATTATCTATATATACCTCGGAATAACAGAGCTCTGATTTGTTGGAGCTGATCAAAAAGTTTCAATAATATCATGCCAAGATTGAAGTTGAAGATTTTTTCGTTTTCTCATGTGCCTATAAGATAAAAGTATGGGTTGATGTAGGGGAATCAGATATTTTGTCGTACAGAACACTGAATCAACTTTTATCCAACTAAAAGTGAACTGACAATATTTGAGTAACTACTCGACCATGTATGATGTGGTAAGGTGATCACAGTAGTAGGAATGCCAAATTGAGTGCACAACACAGAATGAAAGCAGAACACTGCAAGGTAACATGAACGCAACACATTGAATAACCAGCCCAGCTACCAGTCAGTTCTGCTATTCGCCAGGTATGACAAATATTCACTTTTCGAATAATTGAGATTCACCACTCTGCAATATGTCTGATAAATTCCTTTTCAAACCAAACAAACGGACCGTCCGCAACACAAACGCTGCTACTTAATAAATTATATCAAGCTCGAATTGAGTTGCACAAACAGAGACTTAATATGAGATACAATTCAGAGGGAATGCTGAATGCTTCCAAACTATGACTGTGTTAATCAATTATATCAAAGTCAGCGACCCACAATCTACATATAGACGATCGTAAATAACTTGCGAGTAATTTGAGTTCGCGTGCTTGGTTGGGAATAATAATAAGTTATATACAGAATCGTAGCAAAAATCTCTAGTTTTTTTCGCCCAAGTATTTGTTGAAACCTCGAGGTAGGTTGATTTATTAGCAGCGAGCTTTCCCAGATGATAACTAATAATGTTGCGGTGATGTCCTCGTACAAAACAATGCCTCAGGTGAAATGTAGTTAGTTAGTTGAATAGTGGATACTGAACACACTCTCATATCCCACCATCAAGATCGCTGTTCTATTGACAAACAAACAAATAAAACCGTCACTGACTTTTGCCGGGCACAGTTCACGTTTGTTTTCGTTTCATTTTGTCAATTTGCATAACTTGGACGCTCGTTCCGATGTATTTACACGCGTTCACAACAATGAATAAGCGGGGGTTTCACTGCGCGACGAGGAAACTAAGTGCTAAAATATGCATACAGCCAGCTCTGTCCGGTTCTCGCTCTCCAGCCAGCTACTGTTCCACGTATATGCGCCCTACCACTAATGTGGGTGTACTACAGTACATCAAACAAAGCAAACTAGGTTATTGGAAAACGATCTGTGCGCTCGAATTTGAGACGGATAACACGAATTTACTGACCGATTCCGAGCTGTAGTTGTTTGACCTTGATTAAGGTTGATATTTGCTCGGATAATCGAGGGAAGAAAGATATCCAGAGTAACTAATGGTAACCAAATCAATTCAAATTTTGTACTTCGTTTCTATTCATACAATTATAATTAGATCTGCATGGTTTATAATTTTGATACTTCAAGATGAACACTAGAAGTTGGAATCTGTGACAGAATGCTGAGTAGAACAAATACTTCTAAGCATGTACATTTTTAAATTGACCACCCTTAATTTTCTACAAAGGTAGCTAATCTGAGGTGACCAGCGTAGATGCTTATCAACAAAAATACCAAGATACTTGTAATTGTTTACACTCTCAATAACCTCATTGCAAGAATCACATGGATACCTGTTACAAGCATTATTCAAACAAAGCCTGTTCATATCTAGATCTCCTCTTGTTGTTGGACTGGAGGTCATACATTTTGTTTTACCAGGATTTAGTCTCAAATAATTACATTTTTGCCACTGAGAAACCTTATAGTAACCCACTTTTGTTTGCTTGATAACATCTTCCCAGGAACCTTCTTGGAAGATAAGTGCTGTGTCATCAGCAAAACAAATTGTCTTAGACCCAACTGAGTCCAGTACACTAGGCAGGTTATTAACATAGATCAAAAATAAAACTGGTCCCAATACAGTCCCTTGAGGTAGACCCCATGTCACATCTCTAATCTCACTATTACTACCACCACAGCTAACGATTTGGCTTCTACCCCTTAGATAACTTTCAAAGAAATCTAACTCTATTCCTTGAATACCAATATTAGATAGTTTCTGGATCATTTTATCATGTGGTACTGTGTCAAAAGCCTTGGCCAGGTCCAGAAACATTACCAAGGTTTTTTTATTTGTTTTGAAACCATTGTATATTGTCTCAGTTAAGGACTCCAATGCATCCTCTGTGCTTCTACCCTGTTGGAAACCAAACTGCCTCTTATCAAGGATTTTATTAACAACTAGATATTCAACTAATCTTTTCTTTACCAATTTTTCGAAAACTTTAGAAATAGAACTTAGCAAGCTAATTGGTCTATAATTTTGAGGTATTTCTTTAGTCCCCCCCTTGTGTAAAGGAATAACTTTTGCATGCTTGAAATGCAAGGGAAAGTATCCAGATGAAAAACAACAATTGAAAATTTCTGAAAGAGGTTTAGAGATTGTGTCAGTTAATAGTTTTAGCACGCTGTTGGATATGTTATCCCATCCAGGTGCCTTATTATCATTCAAACTTTTGATTACTTCCTTGATTTCTGTTTCAGTAACAAAATTAAAATTAAATGCATTTTCAATATCTATTGTTTGTTCCAAATATTGATCTTCATTCTGTCCATGTAAATCAATTTCCTGCGCTTGATTTATACCTACATTCACAAAATAGTCATTCAAAGCATTAAGATCTTGATTTACATGTAATTGTGAATTCTTATTTACCCCAATAATTGCTTGATTTATCACAGACCATATCTTCTTAGGGTCACCTTGAGCTTTATTTATTTCTGATTGATAATATAAATCTTTTGCTTTTCTAATTAGATCTACTATTCTATTTCTGTAAGACAGGAATTTCCTTCTCAGCTCTACATTAAATGGTTCATTTTTCAATCTTTTATATAATCTATCTCTTATAGTTATGGACTTTAGAATTCCATTGGACATCCAAGGTTTCAAATGTTTTTTAGTTAAATTAACCTTTTTAATAACTGTTGCTCTACTGATGCACGTTTTTACATTATTTACAAATTCATTTACTAATGTTTCAATACTTCTATTCGCGTCAATCTCCCAATTCATTAAAGCACTCTCCTCTAACAACTTTTCTTTATTAACATTCCTCACTTCAATAAACTTACATGGCTTACTAGATCGAGAACAAACATCTTTTTTAATTGATGCGTGAAGAGCAGTCGCATAATGATCAGTAATTGACATTTCTAATACAGCAGTTTTTAATGAGTCATTATGTTTGGATTTAGAAAAAATATGGTCTAAACAAGTATTTGAAGCAGGACGAGTTTTTCTATTGACAAAGGACTCAAACCATGCGAACTCATAATAGACAAATAATCATGCGTTTTTTTAGAGTTACATAACAAATCAATATTTACATCACCTATCACTAATGAATAATCAAAATTAAAGCATGAACCATTCATATAATTATCAAGTTGTTCTATAAATAAAGGTATACTTGTACTAGGAGATCTATAAACGGATGTTACTAAATATTTATTATTTTTAGTTTGCAGCTCAACAGCTAAGAAAGGATATTCGTTTGGACTATCAATTTTTTTCGAGGAAATACTATTAGCTACATACATGACAATTCCATCTGAACGATTCAAGGAGTTACTTTTATATATAAATTATAGCCATTAATGTTTAACAGTGATTTTTCTTCTTCAGAAGTCCAGGTTTCAGTAAAAATTAGAACCTCAAATTTTGTTCTCATGCTGTTCAAAATAATGGGAATTTGATCAAAATTTCTTTTCAAACTTCTTATATTTAAACTAAAAATATTCAATTCATAATTAAGGGGCTGGATATAGTTCAAGTATTCATCGGTACTTTCACATTCCCTAACACTGTTAATACTATCTACAAATTGCGTGAGATCATTCATAATAAATGTTAATCAAACCTGTAGCAACACTTTATTCCTCTCCGTTGATAACTTTTTTCAGATGGTCCAGTCCCTTGACTTTGAATACAGGTGAGCCCTCCGACTTCTTAGCGCACATTTGTGAACCACGAAACCAGACGAATTTCCGATCATTTTCCCTAGCTAACTCACGAGCGGCTTTCAGTTCTTTAGCACTCTTGGCAGTCAGCTGATTCATTAGCCTGAAGTGTCCGTTCGGCAGGTTTCTGTTGATTTTTTTCACGTCGATTCCGGGGCTGCTCCTATCTTCTCTGCTTATGGTTTGGAAAGCCGTCATCCATTTGTCCCTCATACTCCTTCTCACGAACCTGACGACAATCATCGGTGTAGTCTCTCGGTTCATGGATGGCAGTCTGTGAGCGACGCTGATTTCGTTTGATGAAAAATCAGACACTTGGAGAGCACTGGCTACGCCTTGTAGGATTTCGTCCATGTTTTCGTTCTTTGTTGCAGGTACAGGGGTGCCCACAAGGGGGGGGGGCATGGCGCAATTTGCGCCATCAACATTTTTGGAGGGGGCATGATTTTTTGTATATTTTATGTCAACATTTTGAATTATGATTGAAAAATCAAGGTATTAAATAGAGATATCCTAATGTAGTTAATTTTTCCCACCTTTACAATTATATTTTGCTAAGTGTAACTCAATATAAAGCATAAGCACAATTGATAATATTTTGTATGCAGGAATTTTAGTAATTTTAAGCCTATGAGTTTGAAGGTAAATCTTTGACAAAAATAAATTATAACTTCATCATCCACTATAATTCTGATTTCCTTTGCTCATTTGAATTTTAATGGTCCTGTGTTTGAGTTTCCTTGCTGTTGCAAGAAATATGCGATATTTTTCTCATTTTCACAGTCTCGCCAGTTTTCGATATAAACAGTAATGCAAGATCAATTTAGGGCAACTCAGCTTATAGAGCATGAAATTTTCTCTCATTTAAGACCAATCGCAAGTTTCTATCATGCATTGTACTCATTTTAGAGACTCTTTAATAACAGTAAAATCGCAAGAAAAATGAGAAAATAAAGATCATCATTCAATTGGCTGTAACTTTTGAACGGTATTGAAAACAGAAGTATACCTCATGGGAGTGAAAAGAGGAGAAAGTCATCACAACCTCGACCACTTATTGGATTTTGCATCTGAAGTGTTCCACAAGATACGCAACGTTGCATATGCCAGACTGTGAGAATGGGGAAAATATCACAAATTTCTCGCACATTCAAAGTTGCGTATCTTGTGGAACACTTCAGATATGCAATCCAAAAAGTAGTCCTGCGCAACCACTCAATTCATTGGAAATTATTATTTTCAATATTATATAGATAATGCTTTTTCTCGAAAAATTCAAGGTTCTCAAGATTAAATGGAAAACTTAAAAAAATCCAAAATTTTGGGGTGAAGTCGCCTTCTGGTGTGTCAGAAAATTTCAGATTAGAATTCAGCGCCCCAAAATATATATAGGACCATCGAAAAAAATTATTTCGGGGCTGTTTCCTGAAAAACGACCATTTGACTGGACTATAAGTTGTTATCCTATTATAATAGCGAGCAATTTATGTACATCTGTTTATATTTTTCTATTTCTATATCTGGTTATCTGGCTATCTGGTTACTTATGTTCAACGGATCTCGGAAACGGCTCTAACGATTTTCACGAAATTCGGAATATAGTAGGTTTATGATATCAAAATTCGATTGCACTAGGTCTCATCCCTGAGAAAACTCCCTGAAGCACATGAAAAGGATAATTCATCCTTGGAAAAACAGATGATGATTTCGTCTGTGAATAAATCACAGACGAAATATATTTTTCGTAGTGAATAAATCAAAACTCGGGTAAGTAACAGTTTTGGGCTGTGCCTGTTAGTACTTCCCCAATCATTTTGGAGAAATGATTATCAATGAAATAAATCTGTTTATATAACAAGCAAACAAGCAAATAAATAACAAATAATAACAAATAAATAACAAGCAAAGCTCGGTGCCCCGATATTTGGTATTAATAGATAGAATTTACAAAATGTACTTGTTCAGATGATATCTTTATTCCAAAAACCAAACCATTTAAAGATACATTTTGTTCGACTTGTGTTATTTACTCCTGTAATTTTAAAAAGTAAATACTACCAACAACACAACATCAGTGACAACCTATTCCAATTCATGATAAATATCGGGGCACCGAGCTCCGCTCTAGAGTACCTACAAAAGCATATAAAAATGATTACGAAAGAAGAAATTATAATAAATATTCATAGTTCATACAGAAAGGTTCTATCTAATTACAGTGGATTGAGATTAATTCGCAGAGGAATGCAAAAATTTCGCTCACAAAAGCATGTTAAATTTTAATCCTGATTCATGTCACGTGAACCAAATCACAGAAGACCATCTCAAAAAGATAGCTTATCTGATTGGTTCTACTGGAATTAATCAGGATTAAAATTTAACCGGCTTTTGTTCAACTGTCAATAAGTACCTGATTGAATTATGTACAAAAGTTCAACAGCTGAGTCATAATTTTGTCTCAGTCCCACACACATGCACTCGCTCACTCACTTCCATCATCAACAGACGCCGAAATTATCAGCTGTTTTTCCAATGATGAATAAATTCTTTTAATGTCCTTCAGCGAGTTTCCCCAGGGATGAGACCTGGTGTAATCGAATTGTCATATTATAAACCTACTATGTTCTGAATTTCGTGAGAATCGTTAGAGCCGTTTTCGAGATCCGGTGAAATACAAACATATAAACATCTAAAAATTTAAACATTTAAACAGAAATTGCTCGTTTAATAGTATAGGATTTAAAATACCTAAACTTGCCGACATTATAATATATTGTATGAATAAAATCGTTCCAAATTTGTATGAATGTTACCAAGATTGCTATGCAATATTCTTTTGCAATAAAGAATTTTCAATGATATTATTATTCAACTTTTTATAAGTAACCTTAACATCTAAAAAGCAAAGCCTCCCTTACTTATATTTTAATATCCCATTAAAATATGTGTCATGTAGTTTTTCCTGATGTAATGAAGTTCTTTCTAGTCCTCCCGAACAAGAACGGGTGCACTGCTAGTCTCAAAAATAATATCAAAAAATACTTTATTTCTATTTTAAAGAGATAAGAGACGATGGTATATATTTTTACAATATTATGAAAACAGAAAGAATTCCTCACAAGACCAAAGGTAAATAATATCCTTTGGAAGATTAGAATGTAGAGGTGCGTACAGATATACGCGCCGCGAACATGAGCAATTCACTTTCAATCAGCTGATTATATCTGTATTTTTACAGAAACGGTAAAATACAGATATAAAAAGCTTGGCATCAGCTGATTAAAAGTGAATTGCTCATGTTCGCGGCGCGTAGCCTATATCTGTAAGCACCTTAAGATGTGAATTTTATTGTCATACACTGACTGACTAATGTTAAAAACTAATGAGTTGGGAGTTGGGGTACTTTGGGGGGGGGGTCAGTACACATGGATTGGGGGGGCATTACACTTGAATTGGGGGGGGGCATGCGCCATTGGCCTTGGGGGGGCTGGGCACCCCTGTGCAGGTATACCGGTTAATAATAAATTTTCCCTCCTGGTATATTCTTCTAATTATTTCATTTCTCTTAGAAAGAAATTTCACTTCTTCTTTCAATTTTTGGTTTTCAGTGATTAATTGTTCATTAGCTTTTTTGATTTCTCCGATATCCGATTTGAAACTATCAAAACTATCCGAAACAAATTTTACTGAGTGAGTTAGTTCCCTTAATGTTGATCAATATCTTTTTTCAACGATTTTGAAAACTGTTCAAATAAAACAGTCATTTTTCGCATTAAACATCACTTTCCATTTCACTCTCTTCTTGTCCTGGTGACACAGACACCTGTTTACAAGCACTGCACTTCCATTTATTCCGATTATCCTTTGAAAGTTTTTTGAAGTTCTTTTCGGATAAATAGTGGCAGATGTAATGACATTTTTGTTTACACGAAGCACAAATTATTGAGTCTTCATCACTGAAATTGCCGAGGCAAACGTTGCAGTTATTCATATTTCAAACGTATCTAGAAAATGCGAGCTAAATCAATTCAAATTTTGTACTTGGTTTCTATTCATACAATTATAATTAGATCTGCATGGTTTATAATTTTGATACTTCAAGATGAACACTAGAAGTTGGAATCTGTGACAGAATGCTGAGTAGAACAAATGCTGATAATCAACTTTGAAACCTTTTCTCCCCATGCGGAGTGAGGCAAAGTTACGGTAGATGGGTACTCGTACTTTCATCACTGCTGGCACGACACGGGCACCAATGGGGCCAACTCAACATACAAACGTCACATGAGCTGAATTCATTATCAGACACAAATGATCACTCTTCTGGTCTCTTCCTGCTTTAATTAATTACAAGTAAGCATGCTCCAGCATGTGAATTTGCTCACAGACACTGACTCTGGATGCAATCTAGTGTAACATGTTTCAAACAGTTCGCGATCTAACATATAATTGAAGTTGTGAAGCTTTAAACTTGACTACTGGTGGTTCAGTTTACTTCGACTATTTTATTCATCTTCAAATCCCAATGGAGCGTGTCTGATGTTTGTCAATTAATTGATAGTGTCACGAATTCAGTATCCACTTTGAGTTTTCCGGGTATCAGATTGCATTCATGAGAGAGAAGTATGTTGAACTAAGAGATGCTCAATCAGTTGAATTTGATTAAGAAAACGAGAACGGGAAGGTCTCATCTTGACAATACTCTAAAAACAGAACAATAAAAATACTCAGGAACTTCAGACCGCTCTCTGTGAGCACTCACCCATACATACTCAAACTATACACTTTTATATCACGTTTCGCGAGGGAAAGTGTTGGTTAACTCCATGAATTTGAAACACAATCGTTATACATGTTTTGAAATTGAAATTATCAAAGTCAAAAGCAATTTCACTAGCTACACACTATGACTGTTACGTCTATCAAGAATACTGTGTGAAGGTCACCATCACTAGTCCACCCAGGTCTGCCGCCCCTCCCCCCTTTTATCCCAGCAACAAACCGTATAAACTATAAACAATCCTCCCACAGACACCCAAACGACGAAATTCGATAGTGTCTTCTGACGGCGGAATTGATAATTTTTCTATTGAAACACAGTTTTGTGTGAGCTGGTATCACTCGATTCCAGTCACAACCGGTAATGAATTCAAACGGGGTTGACCTTTGCCGACTAACGACTATGCAATTTCAGCAGACACTGTCATTCGCATGAATTATAGCGACACCGGTCGCCTGAATAATAAGCCAAGACTTGGAGACGGGTTATATCTCCGGCGCTCAATAATTGAGCGACAGAAGGACGGACGCCGCAAAATGTCGCGGCGTTCATTGAGCGCCACACGTTAACAATTCACGAGCACTCGCACTAGTCGCTCAGACGTCCATTCATTCGACTTGACTCGTGCATAACTCACGACCAACGTAATTTTACAAGAAACTAGCTTTCTGTAACACCTTGATTTATTCTGTAGTATCGAACCCAAAACGTTCTTAAACACATTAATGTGAAATCTGTTTCCAATTAATTGGCTGTAGTGATAAGCGGTATGAATTTGCTTTCATCTTCAAATAGTTCTACGGTTGATTGAAGATTCAAAACTCTAAATTTGATTTCAAATTTGATAGTGGAATATTGTAATATTATCTACGGTGATGGAAATTCCTTTATCATCATGGTATAGGATGTAAACTAGAATATTATCTATATATACCTCGGAATAACAGAGCTCTGATTTGTTGGAACTGGTCAAAAAGTTTCAATAATATCATGCCAAGATTGAAGTTGAAGATTTTTCCGTTTTCTCATGTGCCTATAAGATAAAAGTATGGGTTGATGTAGGAGAATCAGATATTTTGTCGTACAGAACACTGAATCAACTTTTATCCAACTAAAAGTGAACTGACAATATTTGAGTAACTTCTCGACCATGTATGATGTGGTAAGGTGATCACAGTAGTAGGTATGCCAAATTGAGTGCACAACACAGAATGAAAGCAGAACACTGCAAGGTAACATGAACGCAACACATTGAATAACTAGCCTAGCTACCAGTCAGTTCTGCTATTCGCCAGGTATGACAAATATTCACTTTTCGAATAATTGAGATTCACCACTCTGCAATATGTCTGATAAATTCCTTTTCAAACCAAACAAACGGACCGTCCGCAACACAAACGCTGCTACTAAATAAATTATATCAAGCTCGAATTGAGTTGCACAGAGACTTAATATGAGATACAATTCAGAGGGAATGCTGAATGCTTCCAAACTATGACTGTGTTAATCAATTATATCAAAGTCAGCGACCCACAATCTACATATAGACGATCGTAAATAACTTGCGAGTAATTTGAGTTCGCGTGCTTGGTTGGGAATAATAATAAGTTATATACAGAATCGTAGCAAAAATCTCTAGTTTTTTTCGCCCAAGTATTTGTTGAAACCTCGAGGTAGGTTGATTTATTAGCAGCGAGCTTTCCCAGATGATAACTAATAATGTTGCGGTGATGTCCTCGTACAAAACAATGCCTCAGGTGAAATGTAGTTAGTTAGTTGAATAGTGGATACTGAACACACTCTCATATCCCACCATCAAGATCGCTGTTCTATTGACAAACAAACAAATAAAACCGTCACTGACTTTTGCCGGGCACAGTTCACGTTTGTTTTCGTTTCATTTTGTCAATTTGCATAACTTGGACGCTCGTTCCGATGTATTTACACGCGTTCACAACAATGAATAAGCGGGGGTTTCACTGCGCGACGAGGAAACTAAGTGCTAAAATATGCATACAGCCAGCTCTGTCCGGTTCTCGCTCTCCAGCCAGCTACTGTTCCACGTATATGCGCCCTACCACTAATGTGGGTGTACTACAGTACATCAAACAAAGCAAACTAGGTTATTGGAAAACGATCTGTGCGCTCGAATTTGAGACGGATAACACGAATTTACTGACCGATTCCGAGCTGTAGTTGTTTGACCTTGATTAGGGTTGATATTTGCTCGGATAATAGAGGGAAGAAAGATATCCAGAGTAACTAATGGTAACCAAATCAATTCAAATTTTGTACTTCGTTTCTATTCATACAATTATAATTAGATCTGCATGGTTTATAATTTTGATACTTCAAGATGAACACTAGAAGTTGGAATCTGTGACAGAATGCTGAGTAGAACAAATGCTGATAATCAACTTTGAAACCTTTTCTCCCCATTCGGAGTGAGGCAAAGTTACGGTAGATGGGTACTCGTACTTTCATCACTGCTGGCACGACACGGGCACCAATGGGGCCAACTCAACATACAAACGTCACATGAGCTGAATTCATTATCAGACACAAATGATCACTCATCTGGTCTCTTCCTGCTTTAATTAATTACAAGTAAGCATGCTCCAGCATGTGAATTTGCTCACAGACACTGACTCTGGATGCAATCTAGTGTAACATGTTTCAAACAGTTCGCGATCTAACATATAATTGAAGTTGTGAAGCTTTAAACTTGACTACTGGTGGTTCAGTTTACTTCGACTATTTTATTCATCTTCAAATCCCAATGGAGCGTGTCTGATGTTTGTCAATTAATTGATAGTGTCACGAATTCAGTATCCACTTTGAGTTTTCCGGGTATCAGATTGCATTCATGAGAGAGAAGTATGTTGAACTAAGAGATGCTCAATCAGTTGAATTTGATTAAGAAAACGAGAACGGGAAGGTCTCATCTTGACAATACTCTAAAAACAGAACAATAAAAATACTCAGGAACTTCAGACCGCTCTCTGTGAGCACACACCCATACATACTCAAACTATACACTTTTATATCACGTTTCGCGAGGAAAAGTGTTGGTTAACTCCATGAATTTGAAACACAATCGTTATACATGTTTTGAAATTGAAATTATCAAAGTCAAAAGCAATTTCACTAGCTACACACTATGACTGTTACGTCTATCAAGAATACTGTGTGAAGGTCACCATCACTAGTCCACCCAGGTCTGCCGCCCCTCCCCCCTTTTATCCCAGCAACAAACCGTATAAACTATAAACAATCCTCCCACAGACACCCAAACGACGAAATTCGATAGTGTCTTCTGACGGCGGAATTGATAATTTTTCTATTGAAACACAGTTTTGTGTGAGCTGGTATCACTCGATTCCAGTCACAACCGGTAATGAATTCAAACGGGGTTGACCTTTGCCGACTAACGACTATGCAATTTCAGCAGACACTGTCATTCGCATGAATTATAGCGACACCGGTCGCCTGAATAATAAGCCAAGACTTGGAGACGGGTTATATCTCCGGCGCTCAATAATTGAGCGACAGAAGGACGGACGCCGCAAAATGTCGCGGCGTTCATTGAGCGCCACACGTTAACAATTCACGAGCACTCGCACTAGTCGCTCAGACGTCCATTCATTCGACTTGACTCGTGCATAACTCACGACCAACGTAATTTTACAAGAAACTAGCGCTCTGCAACCTGCAATTTTCTCCAATTAACGGACCCCGAGTTTCCCGGTTCGACTGTCTAGCGCAATAGTAGTTGTGAATGAATTTTTTGTTTATGATTTCAATCATTCCAAGGTCTCTTGGTTGAAGGTGTGACGTAATTTCCGAGGAAAAAGTACTCTTAACCTTTGGATGATAATTCAACATGAATATTGTAATACAATTGAATTCTCAAATTACAGTGAATAATATATTATAAGAGAAATACATTTTTCATTGGATAGCATCTTGACAAGTAGCTATTGGACACAATCGTGTTTCGCAACTTGTATGATGAATGAATGAATTGGAAAATTATTATAAAAGCATGTTTATGCTTCATATTCTGATCCTTAGAGCTTTCGAATATCAACTGATCTTTTCATAAAAACAATTGAAAATTGATTTTTAGAATTTGTAGTCTCGAGCTCAACCCCACAGACACTTAGTAAATCCAGTAAATCTTGAGATTCAATATAATTGATTCATGGAGAATCTATCAGGATACAGCACAAATGGAGTAATAATTCCCATACAAAGCTCAGAAACTTAGATGAATGTTCCGCATGTTATCCGTTAATTGTGTATTTGGTCAACCTGCGATTCATCAAGACCGTACAAATTGAGTGAAATAACATCGAACTATGAATCTGAATCATCTATTGCAGTAACATTTTTTTCAGTATCCATGCAGGTCGTTGAGATTTCAATATCACGGTTAGGGTTGGTGTAACTTCTTTCAGCCTCTTTCAGCCGTTATCTCATGATTAGGATTGGTGTTACATCTTTCAGCTTCTTTCAGCAGTGATACCATGGTCAGTATTGGTGTTACACAGGTCCTATTTCAGCCCTTTTTCCCTTAATTTCATGGTCACAATTGGTGTTACATATTTCAGCCTTTTTCTGCCGTATTGTATTACAATAATAAATTGTTATTGATTATTGTATCACATCTAATTTTATAATTCAGATACATATTATTCAATTACTCGATTTCCATCTTTTTCTCCACCTGACAGGATGACACAAACACGGAAACCGAAAAACGAGCAACAACCTACTGGCACACAGCTAAATTGAAATCTCGCGAATCAAATTAGGCCGTCACTAATTCGGGGGTTGAATGTCGTTCCGGGTATTATCAGATTCAACCGGCACCCCGGGCCATTCAGTTGGAGAGCCGCACTTCTGCAGCGCAGATGGTTTTAATGACCAATCCGAATGCGACCAATAAACGCGCCACGAATCTGACGCGATATTTCCAATTGTGTCGTACAGATCGATCTCGATGACGCGGTGTCCGGGAGGGGTGGAAAGGGGATGAGAGGGATATCGGGTGTCGAATCGATTACATCGGAAAGTAGCAACTATTATCACCAATCTCCAACCACTTTACAACCATTCAAATGACGTCACTGATGCAAAATGTGGATCATTTAGCTATAGTGACATTCAACTGATCATTCAGCGTTTCTTATGAATTACTCCAACGCTTCCCATTCAACAAATGCTGCCAGATGAATGTGAATCTCGAATAGTGAACTCCACTTCAAACTGTCAGCTTCTCTTATGAATAACACAAACTCTTCCCACTCAACGAATAATGCCAGGTGAAAATGGATTTCATATAGTGAGATTCCCTTCGAACTATCAGTGTCTCTTATCGATAACACAGACTCTCCCCTTTCAACCAATGCTGCCAAGTGAAAGTGGATCTGTCTATGGATTGTTTGCACGTTGCTGTTCTCGAATTCGACCGATTGACCTTGATCGAGGATTCCACCCCAAACCCAGCGTTGGCATTGTCTTCATCAATGTTTACAGCAGAGTTGTATGCGTCAATCAGAGGTCAACAAACAACACTGCTGGGCACTCAGCTCATGAAAGGATTAACGAATAGTTTGATTACATTGATTATGCTTGCAATTGGTTGAATGATGGGTTGGATTTGTTTTTCAGAAAGATATTGTGGGAACCAGTTAATGAAAGCAATTTAGTGATTGGAACGAGTTTTCAATAATTTTTGTAAGGGATGGTACTCCATTAAAAATGATATTCATTTTCTATACTCATGGCGCATTCAATTCAATCAAGAAGGAGGAAGTACACAAAATGTTCATCAATATTACAGTAATATCTGCTTCATCTATAGTGGTGTCATACTCTCTGGAACATACAACAAAACTATCAAACTTCTCCATCAGTATTACTGCAAGTTAAACTCCATATTATGACTTATGATGTTAACATTAATGAAATCCAGCTACACTGTAAAATGAGATTGATTCCTTTCATTCTTACTAAAGATATCGTCAATATCGACTACGACAAACGTTTCCATAAGACGTTTTGTAGGAATTGAACTTTTGGGATTTTTTTCTCACTAAGACGAGAAAAGAATATGAATTATAGAACATAAGTATGCTTTAGTTTGTATAGTTTGATTTCTACTCGAGTAAATTTTCAATCATACCAAAACATCTAGAAAGCTATCGATCGATCAAGAGATAAGCCAGATGGATCGATGTGAACCGCTGTCAGTCGACTAAGCCACTAAGCAGGTCGACCGGCAACAACATATCGATTGTGGTCTGTCGAGTGGCTCTTCATTTGCCCCGACTCCGCCTTCTATGTGCGCATCGATTAGAAACGACCCAGGCGATAAAAATCGACACTTTACGGTACAAATAACATCCATATATGGCGCAAAAATATGGTTGGAAGCCACTATAATACCAATACAGTGAACATCAACGTATGTTCTTCATCCACCTGACCAGCACTCATAACTGAGTCAGGTCCATAGTAATTCTTGCAAGGCAATAACTTTATATAGCCCACTTCCATGCACACAACTACCATTCCCTATTCCAATCCATGGCAAGTACAATCAATAACCGTCAATTTTAATAAAGTAAGTGGTTTTATTCACTCGTTCTTCCCATCTAGAGTTTATTCTATTCATTGCCCACAGTTATGATGTAGAGATATTTCCGTACGTTATTTTCTTCGTCAGGTGAAAGCTTTTTCCAATGTCATATTCATGGACTGAGGTGATGGTTATCCTTTCTCAAATCCAATCCATTTACTTGATGTCCATGTGATTTCTCCGGTTGCATTGATGTATATTTGATGACTGATGTTTGTTACTCTACAACAGTCCAAGTGACTCAGGAGTACTTTTTTACTTGATTTTAACAAGTGACTTTGAAACATCATTAAAATATGAAGTTTGTTTTTTCGTCCTGAAAAATTATTTCTTTAATATGTGAATAGTTCCTATTCTAATGATAAAAATGTGAAATATTTATTCTATGTTTGGTTTTGAAGCATCTAAATTCAAAAATCTACTTTGTGAAAATAATTAAGGACTGAAAATTCTGTGAAGTGAAAATACAAGACTTAACCTATTTCGTACTACGTGAAACCTTATTTAAATTTGGGAGAGGAATAGCACAATGTTACCTTATTTTTTCTCTCCCTATAATTTCGATTATGCACTTATTGTATGAACCAATAAATTATCAGGGTTTTCTATTCAAATAAGCTTTGCCGGGTATTTCAAGACTAGACTGATTCTTTCAACGTTGAAATTGTTTCTATTGGCACATTTTCATTTCACAGCTCATACATTTCTTATGCAGCCATTTCATCAATCTCTTGTAAACATTAACTTTTTTCGCATTAATCGAATAATGTGTTTATACATCATAAGAAACTTCAAAGATTCAATTATCTTGACTGAGTCTTGTCATCGAATAGTGCGAAACTTCTACCTTTGACTAGAGAATTAATGAGGAGCTCATGTTGTATGATTACACCCACATTTCATATTAAACTTCTGTAGTCATGTAAGTAAGCTTTAAACTGTACAAGTTTGCATGGTGAATATGAGGTGCAATACAACCTCTTAATAATTGAGAAACGTTTTACCACTTCTCATCATGAGAATAAATTTGACCAGTGTGATTATTTGCTGCTGTCTTGAAATCCCATCTATTGTCGACTCCCTTCCAAACAATGCTTACATTTGAATACAAGTATTAGTGGTGGGATTTTTATGGGGTAGGGTATGGTCATACTACACTTATATATGTTTACCAGCATCTACAAGTCTTCAAAAGCTTATCTTATTTCATTTATTCATTCAAGATACAAATGACACTAATGGGTAGTGGGTAACATGGGTAGATAAAATAATAAGACAAACCTTGTGCTATTTTTGCTCCAAATTGAGGTGATGACAGTCTAAGATAAGGATAGTTTTCCACATACAATTTTAGTTCAAAATGAACAAAACTTCAAGTTTCAATTTCAGAATAAGAGCTTACACAAATTTGTAAAAAGGTTTCCCTCATCCAAGTTAATTTAAATAGAAATCCTCATAAAATTATCATTACATCTCTTATAAACAATATATGACTTATCTATTTTGAGAATTCAACTTTACAAACTTCAATTGAGTGAGACTATCACAACATTGTTTATTGTCATAAAACATACAAACATATGTCGAGACAATCGTCATTATTCATTAAAAAAATACAAGTTGAAGAACTCAACTATCACAGTCAAACCTATACTACATACTACAATTCACATATAATTACAATTGATTTATGAGCTAATATTATTAAAGTACAGTACTACAACACAATAATAATAGCAGTAATGGTATCACACATCAAATACCATTATAAACAGATATACCCGAATGTATGTGAGTTTCCTGGCAAGTGGCAAAAAAATGTAGAACCATTTACACTCTAGAATGTAGAACACTATCAAGAATTGACTTGTCATTCCAGGCCCCTATTTGAAATGTAACACCAATTTTCGTTTGAATTCCTTTTGTCTTCTACAATCGATTCTTCAATGAAAGATGGAAAATAAAATTCTGAATTTTTTCTATTGTAGTAGCCAATGAAAATTTCACACTTGAAACACATAGAAGGCTGAACAAGAGCTCTTCAACTTACACCCGATCAAAGTTGTTGATGAAGGATGGTAATAATCATCGGCCAACTTTACTTAGGGTAAGTTGAGCCACTCGAGAAGGCTCCCTTGTCACTTGAAGGGACGACTTAAATCCCTTGCCTGGTTTCGAGTGACTCTTGGACTGACCATGCCGCCTTTGTAGTGAATGCATAGCTTTTGTTGGCAACCATCTCGGAACTTGTTGAAGCCACTTCAGGCTATGTCGATGCTGATGACTTGTACGCCACTTGCAACCCACCCAACTTGATCATCAAATGCTTCTGCTACTGCTGCTGCTTTGCATAATATCATTAGCAAATTCTTGTTGTAGTTAGACTCGGCTGGGTCATCCTACAGATGATGACACTGAACTAGACTCAAACTGAACTAGACTCCAATTATTGAAGTATACAAATTGGTCCGATTATTACACTATCAAATTCATCTAATACTGTACATATTATATAATATTCAACGAGATTCTGAGAATATCTCAACCATTTTATCAGATTCGTTTCAGAATCTATTCACACCCATGTATTTTGATACTTCATTTCTGTATATATTGTGAATAAATACAAAAAAGGATTGGGAATGGGTGATCTATTGGGGATAAATCTGAAATTAATTCATTCTATTGTTTGATTAATGGAACATTTTTTATTGCCAGTCTTCTCTATTATTATCAGGTTACTGTCATTATCAGGACAAAATAAAAATTATCAAGTACCCTCCATTTTAATACAACACAACTAGTTTCAACTCTTCAAGAGCCATTTTCAAGTGTAAAATAACCATTTGTGATAGAATAGTTGTGATAAAGTGTTGAAAATAAAGTGTTAAATAAGTATAAAATAAAGGGTACTTGATAATTTCTATTTTGTTTCCAATTTTTGATTTATTACAAAAACCTTTGATATAATCGATTTCAAATAAGTGTAAAAATATTCAATGGTTTACAGGGAAACAAGTGGATGAAGTGGAGCGAGCTCTTTTCAACTGGGGAACATAAAACTGAGAAGGGATATATAGCTATTGAGAGAAAAATATTCTCAACACTCATGATAATAGACTTTGTAATATAATATTATTGTAATGTGAAATTACAAGAAAATTCATAACCTTTCTCTCACTTCACAGGATCTGAATGGGTAAGAGACTATCAATCTTTGCAGACAAAATATCAAAAGCATGAAATAAATTCAATGAACTCGCTTAGTAGTTATAGGAAATAAGCTATACGTATAAGAAATTCTCGCTTAGCAGGAAGAAATGGGATAATAGGTTCAATTTCCGAGAAAAATCGAAGGGTTGATACAGTGTAGTGACACCCACAGGTAACAGGGTGAATGTTCTCTCTTCCCAAACACCTGATGCATGGGATTTGTTCATAGTTGAAATGACATGAAGCCAATATAATGGCACCGAAGGAAAACTAAATTGAAGAAGGAATAACAAAACTTTTGTTTGCAGCCAGAAACCATCCATCGACTGGTTTAACTTCCTGTAGGTAAATTACATTCGGTTTATTGCACAGAGTTCGTGCAAAGCCCTAACAAATATAACACTGATTGGCAGACCAAAATAACAGCGCTCTTTTCCGCTTCTACAGAATAATATCCGCCATCTTGTTTCGGCTTATGCCATTATCCGCAGCGGTTTTAACAAATTGCAATTTCTACCCCGATTTAGAGTTTTTATTAGCTTTAAAAATTGCTACCGTTGACACGAGTACAAATTGTGTTACAAGAAAGAACACATTTTCTCGTTTTCTCGTGAAAGTAAACATCACTATAGTAAGATTCTCTTCATACTGTCAGTATTCCTCACAAACAGCATCATGTGAATGTTTCTATAATAAGACTACAATATCGGAGCACCGAGCTTCGCTCGTTATTTATTTGATAAACCGAACACAATTATTTATAATGATTGGGGAAGTACTAACAGGCACAGCCAAAAACTGTTTCTTTCCCGAATTTTGATTTATACACTATAAATAGTCCAAAAAGTAGGTTATGTTCCATACACTAGAATTCAGGTTCAATTTTCTGTTCAAACATTTGAAAACAAAAAATTTATAATTTAGATTATATACAAATCAAATTGAATAACGAAATAACACTCACTAATCACTTGAAATTGTCAAATAATGATCAGCTTTGAAAATTATTATATACTCTAGTTTAGGAGGATTATCATGTCATGTCAACAAATCGCATGATGTTGATCAAATCGATTAAATTGTCTAGTTAGATAAAATTTCTCGCTGATTGATTATGACACAGCTGGAAATAAATCTGTCTCTCTCCCACACAGGCACACGCATCTTCTGTTATCGAGAGACGACGAAATTATCATCTGTTTTCCAAGGATGAATTATCCTTTCATGTCGTTCAGCGAGTTTTCCAAAGAATGAGACCTAGTGCAATCGAATCTTTATATCATAAACCTACTATGTTCCAAATTTCGTAAAAATCGTTAGAGCCGTTTTCGAGATCCGTAAAACATCCTTGTAAGTTGTACAAGGATCAAACAGCATTATTGAGGATAGGTGAGCAGCAGAGAAAGGCTTCTATAAGGAGAGGAGTGCGACAGGGCTGTAGTTTGTCACCATTACTATTCAACATATTTTATATAGAGCAAGCTTTTAATGAATGCAAGGAGTGCTGTAGTGGCATCAAGGTAAATGGAGTTCGGATTCAGATGCTTCGTTTCGCAGACGATATAGCTATAATAGCAGAGAATAAGATAAGTTTAGAAAGAGCTCTAACCACCTTGCATGAGATTCTACGAAATAAATATGATATGGAGATAAATAGGATAAAGACAGAAGTAATGGTCTGCTCAAAAGTCCCAGAAATTGTGTCCATTAAATTAGATAATCACGCCCTGAAGCAGGTTAAAATGTTCAAGTATCTTGGAAGCATTATATCAGAGGATGGAAAAGATAGACTAGATATAAAGCGCCGAATCAGAGAAGCTAAGGGTATGTTCGTCAGTAAAAGGCAGCTTCTTCCCTCAAATAGTCTATCGTTGGAAATAAGAAAGAGACTAATAAAGAGTTGCATTTGGTGTATAGCTCTCTATGGGTCTGAAACGTGGACTATTGGTAAGGCTGAGGAAAAAACTCTAAATGCTTTTGAAGTGTGGTGTTGGAGGCGAATGCTCAAATTAAAATGGACTGACGGAGTTACGAATGAGGAGGTATTCCAGAGGGCGGTGGAAAAGAGATCTCTTCTGAATTTTCAGGGACAGACGACATTCTTGGATTGGACACATAAGAAGACACGACGCATTCACGTCAAGTATTCTAGAAGGTACGGTTGATGGACAAAGGGGTCGTGGCAGACCCCGGCTACAGTATCTAAGACAAATGACAAAGGATCTGGGTGCTATAAACTATATACAATGGAAGAGAGTAGCAATGGACAGATTTATATGGAAGGCTGCCAACCAATCAAATGATTGAGCTGTAAGAAGAAGAAAACATAAATAACCAGATATAAAAATAAAAAGATATATAAATACAGAAATTGCTCGCTTAATATAATAGGATTTCATTCTGGTTCCCGAATACCTAAAGATGTGATGGGATTTCTATAGTCATTGCTCTAATTTAAAAATAACAATAAAACGTTCTCCAAAAAATATTGATGAATGCCAGTTTGTGATCGGAAATTTGATCAAAATATGATTTCTCATAGATTTCAATGATTCCTTTTCAAATCCTCTACAAATCCAACTCATGTATTATATACTTTTATTTCCTTCTATTTCCACGGCAACAACCTTTTTTTTTAATTTTTCATGATCAAACCCCCATTTGTCAATGACTTCTACAGCAAGACGATTATATTTAACGTTTCATGGGAATTATCTTTGTGGAATTGAAATTCCAAAAAAATCATGAGTAGTACTTTCTAATCAAGGCGTTCACAAAATTGTATAATATGGAGAATGAATTATTGTGTCTGCATCATTAACAGACTATTTATAAACCAATGAAAATCTCGAATTTGAATAGCGTGACTGAAGTTACGTGTACTGGCACCTTTCAATAAGTGGAAGAATATTTCTGGAACAAATCGACCTTGCCCGTCCTGTATTAGCAAACATAGTTGCGCATGAAGCCAGAATTCTCTTAGCGTTGTGAATAATCCGCTGTAGCCGTAAATTTTTGAAATATTGCACAGAAAATGCAGCTAAGCTTCAGATTTAGTAGCAGAGAAAAAATTACCTGCCATCAAAGGCTTAGATAACGGAATGAATAGGTTATCCCAGCTCTGAGCTTTAGCGCCACCTTCTTGGAAAAAGGTCCATAAAAGCGTTGCTATTCTAACGGATTACTATTCCTCCTTCATCCCAGACTTTTCCAGACGAAATTTTTGGGCAGAGAAAGTTTCCCTTCCTTCTCACTCATGTTTTTCAGAAAATCTCTCCGCTAAAACTTTGTATTAGAATGAATTAAACCAGCTTGTGAAGAAAATGTTTCCGAATGCTTTTTTTCAAGAATGATTTTAAACTCGAATTAGGAACCAAACTATTTTCTGTTATATTTTATCTATTTCTCATATTACATCTTAGGTCTGCCTTACGTGAATGATAACAATAGTCCATTCAGGAGATATGATATTGATATATTATTGTGAGATTATCGTCTGTTATACAAAAAAATGTTTTCAGAACAATGCTCGATTCCAAATTCTACCACTTGAGAAAAGAACTGATTTGGTTCCTAAGAATGGAGCGGTAATATCAAGAACCACGCAATATCAGCATGTTTATTGCCGCAGGAAGATTATAAAAAGTTGCGACTAGAGCAATGCGAACATGAGAGGCCACTTTTGAAAAGCTACTCCAACTTCCAGACATCATAAATTGTTTACCAACCACGTTAGTTGAGCCGTTGAGCAACTGACTGGGAAAAGTTGTGGAAACTTTTCTAACATAATGACGTCTTGGCGGCTGAATTATGAAGATTATGATGTTAACGTCATTCTCAACCTACTACGAATCATTTGAAGCACTTTAATAACTCGGATAAAGAACGGAAAAATATGGCTGCTTCTCTGGATCAGCAACTTTTGGAAAATTAAGAAGTAATCGCCGAACTTCTCCTCGATTACGGAAACGTCGCGTGGCTTATAAATTGACCTGGATGCATGAAACAATAGATAAAAAAGTGTAATTTGGGGTGCATTCACGTAAGACTAAATTTATAGTACCTTCAACATTTTTCATTAATTTTTAATAAGAACCATCTCAAAAGTGGGTTCACATGTTCGTTCGCATTGCTCAAATCGAAGCTTTTTATTCATCTAGTTATCCACTGATTATCATTATTGCATCGATTTGATTTTTCAACCAACAATGAAAACTGAATGATGTGAGGGTTAGTCTTGAAAAAATTTATTGATAGTACCCAGAATAGTGATATTATTTAATAAAATTCTGGATTTATGGAAAACTCATCAGATTTAATTTTTGTGCATTTTTATAATCATCATTATATTTCAATTTGATGTGAAATTAAATCTAGTTAACAATTCTACAACACAGCTTCTGTGAGAGCAACTATTCATTTAAAATCTACAATATCATTAGCAACAAGCTAATTTCACCCAGGCTCGGTCTATAAACACAAAAAATTGTGGCCTACAAAATATTATAAGGTACTAGTTTCAAGTTGACCAGGTATAATATACAGATCAAATACGAGTTTTTATGATTTTCAGAGGATGAAAATATGAAAATCTATAGGTTTTTATACTCTACACGATTCTGAAATAATATGAAATTCAAATAGAATTTTCTCCACGAACGTTGTGTATATTGCATTTGTACGACCAACATAGAGCTCGTTCAATGGTTCAATTAGTTCGTTTTTCCAAGATAAGGAAAGTATCAATTATTATCAAAAATAGACAAGTATCTCAATAGAAATAGGTTTCTGAATAGTTCTTTTCTCAAAAAACTCATAGCAACATTTTCTATTTGAATCAACTACTTTAATTTTCAGATGACTATTTAAAGCCTTACTCTAGTGAACCGGAGTATTGGACATGTTATTTCTATTGGGTGAAAGTATCAACCAAACGTGATGCATTGACAGTTTTCAAATTTGAATAAAGGCCTAATAGGCCTATTGAATAAATTTATTCATTTTTCCCAGAGTTTTCCAGACTTCAGAATTCAGACTTTGACAGCGGAAATTATAAGGCCATATTATTCTCTTACAAGTGGAAGGTATATTCTCAATCTTATATTCTCTTATTATCTTATATTCTCTTATATTATCTTATATTCTCAATCTTGCAGATCCTATGAATTTCAATCGTTATCTTTGTCGAATTTTTGTTGGATTTTAATCGTGAATTTCAAACCTTAAATTTTGATGAGTTACTGAGAAGGAAAATAGAATCTGAACTGAACTGCATTGAAAAAGTCATAAGCCCAAACGTGATGATATGACTAATGTTACGACTTGGATTCCATTAAAATTTTTTATTCCATTAATTTTTGATACTTGGCATTTGTATAGTGCTCACAAAGTGGCATTGTATCACTAAATCCTCTCAATCCCTCTCCCACATAAATATTTTTGTCTCATGTACCGCATGCTGACTGTGCCTGTATCGCGCCGTATCGTGCAGGTCGTCCTATGTGCGGATGTCCTATGTGCTATGTGCTATGTCCCTAGGCAGATACTAATGCTACCGGTCTCGTCAATTTCGCTCTCCGACTAATTATACTTGCTCTCACTAACTACATAATTATTTTTAGTTACACTCTCTCCCACTTATATTTTTCTGCCTTCCCCGCCTACCAAAAAAGGTGGCCACGGAATGTGGTCCAGCCAGCGAAAATACTCGTAGAAGTGAAAAGAATAATTTCTAATGTTGATTACTAATGATTATCTATTAAAGAATTCTAATTGGATCAATACAACTTCAGATTCGATACGTTTCAAAAAATCATAAGCCCAGTTTATAAAATATAGAATGCCAGGTATGTTTAGACCATTGGAAAATTATTTCTATAGTAGAATTTGAATAGTGCATCAATTCATCAAACTTTTTAAAATCAGAGAACCTTAAATATGACTTTTATTGAGAAATTATCAAGAAAGAATGTTATTGTTTCATGTTGTAATCCTCTATCATGCACATCCCATTTCTACGAGTATATTATAGTTCAATCACAATATAAACATTATAAATTCAATTTTTCATCACGATCATTAATTAGAATTACCTTATTTGGCTGAAGGTTCTCAAGTTGCAAAGCTGTAGTCACCGGTACCACGCAACACGTGGGCTCGATTCCCCAAAAAAGTTTCACCGGACGTTTCAAGATGTTCTCACCCGGGAAAAAAGAAAAGCCGAAGAAAAGTTTCTCGTATCACGCACAAAAGCCAACGTGAGAGGCTAACGTGTTCGAGATCATGATAACAACACGAGTCACGTGTTCACAGCGACGTCTCGTCAAGTACTGACTTGAGAGTCGTGCAGTGGCGATACATTTCAATGGAACGGGAGCGCGCTACGCGACTCGATTCTGCGTGACGCGCATGCGTCCCTCTCTCACTCACTCTCTCACCCTGCCGGCAAATTTTCCCAATACGATCTTCCGCGATTCTTTGTAGCAGTTAAATGGAACTAAACGAAAATGCACAGAATACAGAGCAGATCAGTTGGAATCTTGAACTTATGAATATTTGAAAGAATAATCAGTAATCAATAAGCGGACGATTCTGATTTGTTTTCATCATCTCGAGTTATGTATCAATGTTTGATAAACACCAGGTTGTAGCCTGTTTTTTCAACATATTCAGGACAATATCTCATATTAATAACACCATTTATTAAATAAATTATGGAAAAGTTCAATAAAACATCAAAATATTTTTTTAACCCAACATTTGAATAAAAATTGAAATAGTATTCATATAGAACTCTTGAATAATAAGGGTAACATGGGAGATGAGATCATGAAATATCAAACATTTATATCTTAACTCTCAAGTTACAAAAGTTTGCGGAGAATTTCAAGAACAATGCAATCGAACCTGGCTTCAGATTTTAATATGAACAATTGATTGAATCCAATTTATCGTTGATTTATCTCCCATGAAATAGAAATAACTTCAATTATTCATCAACATAACTCCAGGTCGAACATGCTTCGCGGAATATGAAGGCGGTATATCAGCTTCAGGCCCTGAGCCACGTTTCAATGAATTATATCAAGAAGCTTCATGAATTGAGGACAAAAAGGAGGAAATCCTCCACGAGTGGCATTGTTTACAGCAAGACACTAACGGAAAAATGAACTAGTGCAATAAACTACGTGATTCCAAGTTGAGAATGATTCACAAGTGTTAGTACTGTTTTGTGGGAGAGCTTTTTATTTCAAAAATAAATAATCTGCTGAAATTAAGATTAATTATTTGAGGTTGAGAAAAGGATGATTCTTTGGGAATATGTTTAATGGGGGAAAATGGAATAAACCTGGAGGAAACCAGGGGCGGAATGGAAAAATGGAGGTATATTGGTGTCTGGCAATGCTTAAGACATCTGAAAGTTAAAAATTGAATAATAGAGAGATTTGTCCTTGAAAATTATCACATACTCCACAATGGAACTACCGTGTCAATGATCACACTCTACCAGATTACAAACCCCGTGAGAAAGCTTTTGTTTGGAAGTAATTTAGTAGGATTTTGTAGTCTGCATAGGTAATTACAAAGTTGGGGGCGAGCAAGACAGCAAGCTTTCCAGTCGAGAAAGCCTTTCAGTGGATATTTCCGACGCAATGAAATGCTGCAAATTAAAGCCCTAGTCCAAGCTTGGGTATATGTATAGTTGAATTGAGTTCCAGTCCAGGGTACAATGTGTACATATATACAGAGGGACAGGCAAGGCGCAGGCGAATGAGCGCAAAACTCATAATTTCACATTATACTGTGCTTGTTACTAGAGTCTAAATTCTAGTACTATAGTAGTACGCAGCACTATATGGGAATCCCAGAGCGAATGCTATTAGCTTGTATATGGAGGAGGCTAGCTGCCCTACAGTACCGATCACATAGTACTTGACCTGTTTCCTATACTAATTATTGTGAATTCCAAAGGTAGTTTCCGAGCATAAGCTAGAGAAATAGTCAATTAAAATGTCAAAATACAGTTGATATTCTCAATTCACAGACTTAGAATATGAAAACACAAATTGTTATGTTGGATGCATTCCACTACTCGATTACAGCAGTTAGAATAGAGCAGATGTGTTTGCACTATAATGTGCTTTCACTTTTTTCATAAATTTAGTGAAATCCAACTGGAGAATAGAAAAGCAATTGTTCTTATTATGATAAACGCTTCTTCGAAGTTCAACAGAAGAAGACGTTCTGTAGTGAATCGGTGCCTCTGATTCATTCATTGAACGTTTTCAATTTCGAATTACACGTTAAGTATTATTACCTCTAACTTGTCATGGTGAATATAATATGATACATGTATCTGGTGGTTCTTGCTTCTCTAGAGAGTCGAGCATCTCCAAAGAAGGCGATTGAATTAGAAAGCAGGTATAAATTGTATACCCAAGGCAAGAGTAACTTTATCGAACACAAGAACTATGACTGATTTCTGATGCATTGCTTCATACAGTTTTATGAACATCAATGAAGCAGATTAGCAGATTCCTAGCGAATTTTCAATGTGTTATAAGAACCGTTCTAAATATAATTGAATCACAGACCATCCGTTTCAGAAAATGGATAATCCCCAATCAACATTCAAGACCATATCTGTTTCCTTACTTTATTGAAGATCCACATTAATTCGTAGAATGCAAATAAATACTACAATTTTTTAAATTCTATACTTTTTTTAAGGCGTTTTACTTGAAAGACGGACTTGAGCTATAAGATACCTTGCTAAAGTGAAGTAATTACTATGGTGTTGTGGCAAAATTTCTTGTCATGAACCTAGAAAACGCTTGACCAAGTGAGAGTGAACAATTAGTCACTCTAGATCTATAGCAAGTTCTAGAGAAGGAACAAAGAGTGGATGGCGAAATCAAAGCTTTTGAGAAACGGTGGAGCAGTAAGGAGAGGCAGTTCTGCTTTCTAGCCGATTGGAATTTAATTTGATATAGGAGACAGGAAAGCCTCGTTTAGGCCATGGCCTCTAATTAGGGACGGGAGAGATGCTTTGTGGCCTGCAGAACCAACGGCCTAAAAACTTAATTCAATTTCACGCGGGTCCTTGTGAGGTGTGACGGACGGCGGAAATGTTTCTCAGCAAAATGAGAAAGAGTATCAAGGTGGGAAAAAAGTAAAGCTGCATGCAAAAAGTGGGGTTAGAATGGCCACAGCATTGATTAGGTTGCTGGCAGCCAACATTCGTCACAACTAAAAACTCCAAGCTTGATTAAGGTAGATAACATTTGCAAAATCCTTGGCCGTCAACACCACAGGGTAATAAAAAATACCTGGAACTCTTGAACCCTCTTCTCCGACCACGTGGTCGTTATACTCTAACAAGGCATCACTAATTACGCTTCCCCATCCCTTCTAGGTGCTCTACAACAGTATCTTTGTAATTACGCCCTTAGAGACGGCTGAGCTCTCCTGAAAAGGCTTCGTCGCGTCACCTTGCCCATCAAAAATCTCATCGTTTTCATATTTTTCAAAATGTATTTCTTTTCTGTTATCTCTCCAGTTCTTTCGTTCCAGTTGTACGAAACCGACAACTACTGCTTTCCAAACGACAGATCTCGTTTTCTTTTTCGTGAATATTTCCGCACTAAATCTCGTTACTGTGAATGAGATAATTAGCTTATAAAGTCAAGAAATGATGGTGGAAATAATATTCCATGAATGATACGAATCGGTAGAATTCTTTTTTCAGTAAGATACACTATAACAATCATCGCGAGCGGTATAAGTTAGCAATTAGGCAGATGATAACTCTTTCCTATTGTGATAACATAGTTACGGATATGGTGGATTTTCTCAACTTCCATTCTTGAACGATTTCCTAAGAGGGAAAGAATTCTATAAAAAAATGGAATCTGATTCTGTATTCAATATTTTTATCAATGTGTATACTATTCTGATAATGTGGAAGTAACAATAAGAACAATTTCAAAGAGCTTATTTCCGCCTATCATCCCTCATAAACTTATACTTATCATTCAAACCACCCAGGAAATAATATCAGTCGAGAATAACTGCTCGTGTTCAAAACCTTGAGCTCTGAACAAACTGAGATCTGAGCGAAGAACTTCTTCCATAGTTCAGGACATATTTATTATAAGTATCTGATATAAGAGTTTTCACAGAACAATAAACTCATTGGTGAAACTTTTCAGTAACAACCAATTTCCAAGCTCATTGAATATCCTTTTCACTATCCTGATTACATCTTCCACACTACGAGGATAGTTAAGACCTTGTTACGGTGTTAGTAGTATTTACATTCAATTCTTCAACCTTAAGCCAATAATTAAACACACTTCGATTTTTGAACGTTCGATTTTTGCTGTCCTTATGAATTCCATGAGATTAAACAGAACTTACAAACATTATCTGTTTGACATCATCTGTTCAATCTAATAGAGTTTAGGAGGATGGAAAAAATCGTACGTTCAAAAATCGATGTGTGGGGGCAGAAAGGCTGCCCTTACTGGAAAGTCATGATTCTCCTCCACCATACTAAAACATAGCAACTGAGATCGGGCAATGAATGTAGCATTACTTGAGGATCACCTTCAATTCAAGCCGACGCAATAAATGATCATCAAAGATCGTTCGGGGGTGTTTAGGAGGGTGATCACCACCCACAGGTGACATGAGGGGTGGAGGGGGTTAAAGGGCAGCACAGTCACAGAGTCACACGTTCGACAATGGATGTTTAATAAGCTTTCGGAGTTTCGCCTCTATACCGCGACCAATGTTTTCACAATTAATAAACACACATTCGCTGAGCCATGTGTGTACTGTTGTGCAACTTGCATGAGCGTGTAAACATACGTGCCCCGGGTTTATTTGGAATCTACTCACAATCGTCTGTTTATTTTGGCCAAGCTTATGTCCATAGTTGCGTGGAGAGCACCAATTGCTACCTCGCAACGCTATGAGTTACCAAAATAAAACTGCAGCTGAATTCACAGAACGACGCCGATTGAGTTGAGTGCTGTTGTTCCAACGACATCAAATCATACATTATTTTTGCTTTATTAATTAAAATTGAACATTAGCTGAGTGAAACTTTTGTTGAGAAAGAGAAATGAAATCGGTCTAAACTGGGTATGTGGATGTTTTTTATAAGTGTTATTTGTGAGCTCTGCAAGTTCCACCTGAATAATTGTTAAAACTTCATGGAACTGTCACTGAATTATTTGAGCTCACTCATTACTTGGTGGCGACTGTTCTATCATGAATCATCATTGATCATACCTTGTTATTTTCCACAACTTAATGGTAAGTTTTCTACAGCTTAAATGGTCTGGTATTGATATCAGCTAGTTCTGTTGACACAGATAAAATATGAAAATATCATAACTTGACATCAAATTTCTAGAATAATAAGTAAAAGCCAGCTCATATAATCAGTTACATCATTTATATCTTCCACTCATCTCCGAATTATTGAGTTTCAATCTTCTTTAAATTCAAAATAGTTCTAGCAAGTTATTATATCTCAAATATGTGTAAGGCTAGTTCGCCTCCAAAGGGTGCACATTGGTTAACGCTGAATGGACTAGCAAAAAATGGCGGTCAGACAAACTCCTTTGTTCTCCTGACCAAAAACTACACAACATCTCAAAGAAATTGGAAATATACAGTGTATACGAGTATGTAGGCATTTTCAAATTCAAATTTATTCATCAAAAAAGACATATTTACAAAATAATAGTTTAACAATAATAAATATACTAGAAATATAACGAATATACTCCCTGTGTGGATGATTTGTCCGTGTGCAGGGAGTCGAACTAAATCAGACAGTTAAAATACACTGGTTGAGTTAAGGAAATTATGATACAATATTAAACATAGTTTGGAATTGAAAGTAGAATATGATATATATATATATATATATATATATATATATATTTATATTTATATTTATATGATTGCAGCATAAACATACAAATGATGATAACAAATTTCAGCTCAACGGCGCTTAAAGGTTCCACTCGGCAGTCATAACTTTATTATTTTAATATTGTGTGGGAAAAATAAAAAACATAATAATATGTATGAATATGTGAAATAATATGCTGGCATTTTCAAAGGAAATATTCATCTATAAGGCGAATTTAGTAGAGCCTCCGAAGCCTCTACCCCAATTTAGAGCAGCCACCTGCTCACTCTACGCTTGTATACGGCGACGCTACACCCCTCAATGTCAAGGATCTCAACTGGAATATTACGGTAAAGCCAATGAGCTAGGTGGAAACAGTTTCCTGGTTGAATGGAGTTATTTAACCGGGGAATCTGAATGTTGGTATGCAATCTGTTTCTGGTTGGGTAATTATGTTGGATTTCGGTGAAATTAAAGGTACTTTTTTAATAAAAATAAGAAGATATTCTGTTATAACTGTTTTATATTTAAGACTGGGAATTCCTGGAAGAGGGGATGTGTTGAATACCTATGATTTTTCACAAGCAGCTTTTTCATAAGGGCTCTGAGAGATCGCGAGAGGCCGCAGGACACCCAAAGAGGCACCACCCCATGCCAATATGCCATATTCGAGCAACGTCTGCACTCAATAGTATGCACAATACACAGATTTGAGACTCATGAAAATGAGTTATGCATCTGCTATACGCTAAATAATAATAATAATCTCCGAAATATTGAAGCTCAAAAAGCATTCATTAAGACTCGTTAAAAATTTATGTTGAAGACTCAATAAAATCATGACGAAATATCCTTTATGCATTGATTTATAACGTGAATGCTCCATGAATAAGTTGGGTTGATCAACATACAGTTATGATCATCGAGTACTACTATTATCAGATTTTTGAATACAACACAATTCCAACCATATATTGGGGATAAATGCCATATCTTTGGACAGTTATAAATTTTATTGGATTGAGTAAAGTATTATTTCAATCTTCACTGGATATAACGAATAAGATAAAGGGATCAAGAAATGACACTAGCAAAAAATGGATCTCAAGTTGCAAATAAAGGCTATGTGTTAATAAAGAAGGTTACCCAGATTTTTAAAAGTACCTCGTCTCATTTCACAATAGTGCAATTTCCCTATAACAATCCTATCAAGAAACCCCAATCCATCATTAAGGTATTACTCATCAATCTCTCTCCCCACAATCATTAACAGTCGCCTAATAAACATGCTTCCTTGAATTGAGTCAGACATGAATTGGTTCAAACACCTCTGAAAGGCACACAATGGGCCTTGTTATAATGAATTCAAGCCTATGTAACTCATGTTTGTTGACAATTCATTTGAATATTCCCTGAAACTATCAGTTGTTTGTGAATACGTTTCAGCAATCTAAATTCAAATCAAATTCAAACACTGTGTGCAGAGACAAAGATCAGAGGATTGCAATTTTCGTTGAGTTAAAGCGCAGTGATAAGCGGAAGTGGGAAGAGATTGGCCGGCTGATTACGCCATTACCCACCTATCCACCAATTGGATTCTCTCTCTCGTGAAAGGAGTAGACTGCTGTTTTGTGGTCGTTTCAGATGGTTACATCAATTCTGACCAACAAAGAAACTGTGAAACGTTTGAAAAGCCCCAGGTGTTTCGGCCTCATGTTGCCTGAATTTTCCGGAGGCGCATTTTCCAAATGCAACACCTGAATGAGAATACTACACGAAATTTCAGCATCGTTGCATATTACATTCGAATGGAAAGCCTGGGAAAGCGAGAGAACCATGCAAAATTCATAACTCACCAACATCAAAGCGAGGAGCATTCAGATTGTCAAGGGAAATAGGGGGGAGATAATAATGAGTGGAATAAGGAAATGGACTGAGAAGGAGCACAGGTAGTCAGAAGGAAATAAATGTTGGGGTCAAAGGAAAATTTGAATACATGATGCAAGGCCCTAGTAACCATCTGGAATACTGTCTTTCTAAGGAATTCAAGACAATCTGGTTGGGGTCAACAATAGTGAGGAAAGTATTGTTCAGATTCCTATTAATCGAAGATTGAGACCAGGCTGTTGCATATCGATTTGTACAGTTGAGGGACCCCATTTTATTTTTCAAAGCTTAAATTTGAGAGAAAATTACACCTTATGTAGTTTTTACAGTACCTCCGACTCTTGACACATAATTTCCTGATCTCAGTAAGATCAAAATCTAGAGATGGATTTTTATACATTTTTAATGCAGAGGAGCTTTTTGAACTTTAATGCATTAGTTATTGAAGACACTTTTCAGAAATCATTCTTATCAATTTTATCTTGTACTATCTCTGAGTCAAAAATGATTTCAATTTTATGCTATATAGATAATTTATGGGGATTTTCTCTCAAATGTTCATAATTATAATTCTCAGAAAATACCATTTTTTAGCACAATATTGTGTTATAATATTGTGTAAAGGGACTAACTATTTTATTTTGAAACAGTTGAAGCTTATGCATTATATTTTACAATCTGCTTCACTATCATTGAATTGTTATGTTTCAATAATAATATCAGTTGTGATTGTTTTGGGAGGTACACTTGAGTAATAAATTATTGTTGAAATATATTAATTACATAATATTGATTTTCAGAATATAAGAATAACTGTGAACATTTTCTACTTGAAGATTATTTTAATTATTACGTAAAATTTGAATTCATTGGGGATAATATTCAATATTGGGATTAGATTAAAAGGTTGTTCCTGAATCAAATCTCATCCACCACAAGCACTTTTATTATTCTTCAATGTTGTTTTCACATCACGAATTGCTTACTATTGAATCACTTTTTATTATTAAAAAGAACGACTAGCAGTCACCATTATTATCTAATTTAGTACTATTATGAAAGTACCAATAATTCTTTTTGAGCCTCAACTGCTTTCAAATGAGATTGAAAGACTCCACAGAGTGATATTCGTAGTCATATTAATTTTAATGCATGAGTTGACTAATGACGTATTCGTCTACACGTCTTCCACCAACATCCGTTCCGTCTTCGTGAACATCAAGGAGCAAGAGAAAGATTTCCCCTCACTGGAGGACCACCCCTTCAGAAGTCCCCCTTTGTTTACCGTTTGAAGGGTACTTTGTACTTCCATCCCGGTTCTACTTACCAAAATGATTTGATAGGTTGCACGCTCTTTGAAGAAATCATAAGTTATCCGAAGAAGGCTGAGAGTCCTTTGGCAAGTAGGGCTGCTGGCCCTAGCCGTAGTTCATTTCGATGTGAGCACTGCATCACACACAAGCGTGCAAGAAACCTGAAGGGCTTAGAGGATTACGTCGAGAGGGGAGGAGCCCTTCAAAAATCTATACCTTTCCAAACGGAATCGCAAACGTCACTGAAGATTACAGCTTTCACGTAGGATGTCAGAACCCGAGCGAATGTGATGTTTTTATTCCCAGATTAAGAGTAGGAGATGAAAGTTTACTGCGATACTAAAACCGGCGGCAACGTGGAACGTAAGTTGAGACCAACCCTCACCAAATGTACTTTCAATCAACTACATCCATTACCAGAGAAAACCAACCATTCGTTTAGAACAATTATATAAAAGCTCCTCCATGTGTATTTCGACGTTTCAGACTGAGAAAACGACACTAACTTATTGATTGGTTCAATGATTTCATTCCAGCCAGAAGATACATGAAGATCACTAGGCTATATGACAGTATGATAGAACTTCAAATGCAAAGAACTTTAATCATCACAGACAATTATAGAAAGGTAATACAGAACATGCAATGCAATAGAAGGCTCTGACATCGAAACTATTTGGATTTTCAACAATTACGCAAATATCAATAAAATTATGAAAGTATTTTTAAATTCATACTTACAATGAATCCTGAGAATAAAATAAAACTCTCAAAACTATTGTCACAGTCAGTAATGATACTGATCATGTGCGAGGGAAATCATAATTTATAGAGTTAGGTTCCATTCCTGTGTATTTCGTAAATCAGATCAGTAATTGGATGTTCTTGTGGAAAAGTTACATTACTTTTTCAACTGTTCTTATACTTTCTTTTTCTTTCTCCAGATTTCTCTTGTTCACTTATTTGCCTTCTCTATCTCACACTCATCCTCCACTCCTCATCTTACACTCCTATCCTCCACTTACTTTTTACATCCCTTCCAAGTATATCACTCGAAATATAATATGTTTTAACTGAAGGTACTTGAGGAAGTATAGAAGGAATTATATATTTGAGGATATCACCTATTCCCTGTGGCACAATTGTGATTTTTTTCCTACGTTCTTTGACTCATTCTAGCGTTCTACTAGCTGTTAAATCAACTGTCCTCCCTGAATTATTTGAATCGCAGAGCTCACTCGCATTCATCATACTGCGACATGGTGCAACAGTGATCTAATCGTAGTTTCTATAAATCATGTAATACTGAATACGTAAATAATTTCAGAATAAATTCCTTCAAAAGCCTACTTCAATCAGTTCCAAAAAGATATTGAAGTAGATAATTATGTTGGTTACTTGGTTGCAATTTCCAATCTTACAATTTTCCTTATCAAAGATCAGCTCACTCCCCAAATATTGCAGAAACCACATCAGATTAGTGCCTGGCTACACGCGCGTTTAGCGCATGGCGCACTGTTTGCTGCAACCCTTCGGTTTTATGCCTATTAAACCTCCATTTGTCTAATAAAATAACAGAATAACAGGCACGCTTCGCTAGTTCAAAAGTCGTTCGTTTCACCTGTGCCCTATGCTACGCAATGCACGTCTCCTGTAATGAGATTGAGCGTAGTTGCGCGTAAGGGAGTGGCGCCTGAGGGCTGCTAAGAAAGAGGTCTGCTATGATGGGGGGAGGGGTAGGTAGGTATGTCACCCTTGAACCCGGGTAAGCCTGGGTACACCAGGGTAGACCACCCGCCCACGCTTATCGGCACAGAGAATAATGCCAAGACGCGCTTATAAAGGAGGGGGCGCGCCTCTCAATTGTCACAGGGGTTTTCTAACCCCTCAAGGATTTCCAACCCCGTCGGAGGTAAGAGTCTTAACAGCCTAATCTTATCCTTCCTTCTGCGGGCGTCATCGGGACGACTCCTGTTGCTTTCAAAGGGAAGAAGCTCTTCTCAACTGGAGGCCTAGTGCCTGAAGGAGATGAGCACCGGTGCGGGGGGTGTGCAGGGGTAGCAGGCAGGCAGCAGGCATGCAACACTCGTCGCTTTAAATCCAAACACGCTTCCACTAATCTGTACCCGAGATTGCTGCAATATTATCGAAACAGTTATGGTTTGTAACTTTGTTCAGTACGAGCTTCAACAAGTGATTTCTTGTAACAGTGAATTTTCAATCAAATATAAGTCGAGAGATTTAGTTGCAAATTGATTTCTTTTATTCTGGGGGGATTTATAACATATATGTATTTTAGTGAAATAAAACTCTTCTCGAACTCAGAAATTTGAGTTTATTTGTTCGAATTGACATTTACAAGTTATAAAATCGGAATGATTGATCTCATACACCATCAAGCCATCAAGTCGACTGGGGATGAAAATATATACAATACTTTTCATAGAGGCCAATTTGAGTTCCGATTCATGTTCACGACTAAGTTGAATATTCTGTTATACAGTTCGTTCCATGTTTCACAATATAATGTTCTATTCCTTCTCAGAAATGTCTTCAATATATCTCAAATATTTTGAAAAATAATATTCTGTAATATCTATGAAAACCGTATTAAAAAAATATTATTCATCGATGAGAATCAACCAGCGGTTTCATGAATTCCATCTGTAACAATCCAAAATGAGGTCTGAACTGGCCGGCGTTGACAGAGGATTGACAGACATGAGGTAAAGTGCACTCAAGAGCCATTGGTTGGTGTGGTATGGTCAAACCCACGTTTGAAGCTATGCCACCAGTCTATCTGTCCTTTGGATGCATTAGTAATGCTCAAAATGGAACTAAGCATTGCTACAACACTCCCGAGAGAGTGTTTCGTGGAATATCTAAAATAGAAATCGAACCATGTTATTGCACTTCACCTGAGTGGAATCACTTGTTTCGTCTAAGCAGCTTTCTGGATTTGAGTTCGTCTACATGTTAACCGGTTCTAAAACTCAGATCTGAACTTTGCATCCCACATGAGACCACCGAATAACATGGAGTTTGAATCAAGCAAAGTTACTTTTCCATCACAGAGTAGAAATTTTGGTTAAACATTTAGTATGAGTTGCATCAGTACTATTCCATATAATACTATTTCAATGTTGCCTGTTCATATTATGATGCAATCCTTGCACTTCATTGTGAAAAGTTCCGAAATAATTATTCAATAACTCAAAGTGAATAATACAATAGCACAGTCTTGCACTTATACGTGCTCTGACTGCCATGAAACCTACATCTTGACAAGTTGCACTCTTAACATCCCTCTCCAAATTCCCTTCTCTCACACTTTCTCTCTCTTTATCTCTCTCTCTCTCTCTCTCGCTCTCTTCCATTCTCTCTCTTATGCTCATTAGTATTTTTAGACGCTTGGAATATCTCTCTCACATCAACTGCATTATGTTGAAATGTCTTATTTGATGCAAATTACCTTCCCATGGGGAGCAATGCACTGATTCACCTGTACTGCTTTAATATTTATCGCTTTTCCTACTGCTCGAATAGTTACTACGCTACTAGAAGCCATGGCAGTGTGCCTCTATCTATATGACAAATCATGTGATAACTTCATTCAATACTGTAACAGCACGTTGCATGTCAAGGGCTGATGCGTTGCTTCACATTGACATTCAACTCTTGAAAGGGATGAATGTAATGCCTTGATGCATTGGAGGGTATTAAAATGTAATTATCACAGTTGGTTCTCTAGCTGAATCCTCTTTTGCTTAAGCTAATTACACGGCTATGACCTTTATACTTTAAAGCTATCTTCGTCACAATGTCTCTATAGATAATAATTCTCCAGAATCACCATAATTAAAGCCGTAATTGACCATTGTCCTTCATCTTTACCTTCCCCACCTCAAACAATAATAATTAATTTGTGATTCGCTCCACTTTGTCTAAAGCTGGGTTAAGTCCACATAAGTTTTGTGTAACAAGTTCAGGAGATGAAATTATTAAAGCATATACGCTCCATGCGGAGAAAAGTTATGACGTTTCCAGTCGTATTAATGACTGATTGATTATATTAAAGTATTTTTGTTCTCCAAAATGCAATAATATTTTAGAAAAGAGCTTTAAAAATTGAATACTCTTTGATCCTAAGTCGTGCACTGGGTTTTGCAAAAGCCTATTGGATTTTATTGATGTTTATATTGGCATAATTCACAATAAAAATGCCACGAGACCCAAACAGAAAAGCCTTTTTCTCAAAAACGTCTTCTTTAATTATTGATTCTTCTGGCATTCAATCACGATTAAGATTTAACAGGCTTCTGGGCCATAAAGATTTATTAAAGAAAATTCTATGAATTCAGATATTTTATGTAGATCAGTTCTATAGATCTACTTGATTTATAGCCTCAATTATCATCATGAATGATAGATGATTGAATCAGCAAGTTCCATCACTTAGTGAATATAATAGTCGAACGTAGTGTGATCAGTGCAAGCGTTTCAGGTCACATGTCTATATTCATCAACATAATCACCATACATCAACACAGACACCATCAGCTAGATCATCTTCACTGACTGGAGACTGGTAAGGTTAATTATTGCAACACTGAGTCTGTTGATGGAAGATATTGGATGAAGCTATGATATACAGAGCACCGATATCCTTTGACCATACCTTCAAGGGTTGTCTCAGAGAACATTCTGCATAATCAAGTTCACCTGCTTTGATTAGTATCAATATACATCCTTTCTCAATAATTGGTCCATTCTCCATTCGTATATGTTCCATAAAGCGTTATGATTTCTGATCGTTTCAATGAGCTTGTATCCGAATACAACATCATTAACAATAATAATGGTAAATCATAAATAATTGGTGAAACTATCCAGCGAGGAATCTTATGGTTTTCCATGAATTTGAGAGAAATCATCTATTTTTCAAATATTGATACAGATGATGATAATACAGTGAATATGGAAATGAAAAGGACTATAACAATGAAATACATTAATATATTAGCTATTGAACTATTATTATCAAGCATATTATGATTACTGTATTATTCCAATACCATTCAAGCATCCTCTAAGATGAAAATCTTTAGAGAGTACAAAATATGTATCAATAATATCAGTTCTTCTAGAGCTACACTGTGCTTGTATCAATTCATTTCTAATATCCTAGTCCTAATATCCTAATCCTAATATGATTGTTTACATTTATGGCGTTCCGGCTTCCCTTTAATCTGCAGATCAAGGATAAATAAATAATCAAGGTATGAAAACACTGTTTGAAAAATATATTGTTCTTATTGTGCTCATCAAGGTTGACATTATTTTGAGAATAAATGCTTCCTCCACATTCCAGAGATAAATAAATATCTTTTTATTTGAAGATAATTTCATATTTGCTAGCTTTATTAATGGTCTTACAGCAAAATGAATAATGTTATTAAACAAACTTTATTACAAGCACCCACCACGTTTGTTTCGTACTTCACTACAAGTTCAGTATCATATAAACATGTGAGATCATTTTGTAGAAGGTAATCGGAGCCCTGGAAGCTGGAAAGGTGTTTCTTAGAAGTTACGATGAAGTCAGACACTTGTGATAGTTCGCCGTTAAGCCGTTCGCCATAATTCAACAGTTTCAATTTGAACAAAGTTCAACAATAATTAACGCCTTCCATTCCACGCCCACTGTTCGTCGGATGAATTATACGCGTCTTCTTAATAAAACTAATGCATCAAGACAAAGTGTTTCCATTGGAGTTGAACACGTTGCAAACTTGCTAGCAACTCAGAAAAGAGGCCAAACCTGAACCTATCTTCCTGCTTTCCCAATATCCCATTTCTTCCTTCAGCAATCTTTCTCTCCACCTCTGCAACCCTCCATTACTACTGACTATTGACTATCACAAAAACGTTTGGTTCATGAAGAATAAAGTATGGTTGATGTGTAGAAACAGTAATGAATTCCTGAAGAAATACACATTTGCTGTTTATAAAAGTTATTGTAATGAACCATTTCTAGTGCATTATTTTCTGGAGAACCTATCTGAATCATGAAAACACTAATTGAAATTATCAACCATTTTTTATTATTATAGAATATTATAATAATAATTTATTATTATACTAGTAAAAAGTGTTTGACAATTTCAATTTGTGTTTTCATTATGGAAAAGTACCACAACATCACTCACAACACAACTGTAAGGTTATCTGAATCAGTTCAAATTTCTCATTTTAAATTGAAGCATTGTTGGCTTGATATACAAGAATCGATTCACTGAATAGCATGAGCTTATACTATTACTAATACTGAGTTCGAGATATCTGTATCTTGTATCAAACTTAATCTAGTATTCAATTTGGGTTTATTCTTGAAAAGCTCTACGAAGTGACGAATACATGGGATGCAGAAAGAGGTTGAGGACAGGTTCTATTTATTATAATAATTCAACGTACCTAGAATGCATTGTATTATACATTGTATACATAATATGTATTTTAGGTACATTGTAATAATTCTTCAGGGAATACCAATCATGAATAAATTGTGGTCTTGAGAGTTATGTTTATTTTTTACAGCTTGTTTTCTAGATTGGATTCGCACAATGACTATGCTGCTTGTCATGACCACTTTGTTTCAAAATTGAATAATATAAGATTCAGAATAATTATCGAAGATCCCTTCATTTTTCCTTTCCTTGTCCTATTACCATAGGTAAGGAAAGTATTGCTTTCCGAAAAAAATTAAAGTACCCCAATTTCTAAATTTCTATACGTTTCAAGGTCCCCTGAGTCCAAAAAAGTGGTTTTTGGGTCTGTATGTGTGTGTGTGTGTGTGTGTGTGTGGTGTGTGTGTGTGTGGTGTGTGTGTTGTGTGTGTGTGTGTGTGTTGTGTGTGTGTGTGTGTGTGTGTGTGTGTGTGGTGTGTGGTGTGTGTGTGTGTGGTGTGTGTGTGTTGTGTGTGTGTGTGTGTGTGTGTGTGTGTGTGTGTGGTGTGTGTGTGTGTGTGTGTGTGTGTGTGTGTGTGTGTGTGGTGTGTGTGTGTGTGTGTGTGTGTGTGTGTGTGTGTGGTGTGGTGTGTGTGTGTGTGTGTGTGTGTGTGTGGTGGTGTGTGTGTGTGTGTGTGTGTGTGTGTGTGTGTGTGTGGTGTGTGTGTGTTGTGTGTGTGTGTGTGTGTGTGTGTGGTGTGGTGTGTGTGTGGTGTGTGGTGTGTGTTGTGTGTGTGTGTGGTGTGTGTGTGTGTGTGTGTGTGTGTGTGTGTGTGTGTGTGTGTGTGGTGTGTGTGTGTGTGTGTGTGTGTTGTGTGTGTGTGTGTGCGAAAAAACAGGGTTTTTCGCGATTTTCTCGAAAACGGCTCCAACGATTTTGATTAAAGCTATATCTGAAATAGTCATCGATAAGCTCTATCAACTACTACAAGTCTCATATCTGTAAAAATTTCAGGAGCTCCGCTCCTCTGCATCTATGCAAAGTTTGATTTTAGATTCTCAATTATCAGGCTTCAGATACAATTTAAACAAAAAATTTCGAGTGTAGAAGATTGTGCATGAAAATCTCTACAATTAATGTTCAGTAACATTTTCACCTAAAATTAAAAATAAGCTCGAAATTCGAGAAAATGTGATTATCCAATTGCAAACTGTTGGCAACTGTTGTTTCTATTTAATGATTCACTATGAAGAGATAGCAGACCTCGTGTGTCTCCAGCGTTATTGCCCTGTCTACAGCTGTCACGAATCTTTGAATAGTAGACTTGAGATGGGCGGGAACACTAGCGTCAGGTGATCAATTTTCATAACGGCAAGGAAAGTTGTGTGTGTGCGCCACACCAGATTTTTAATCTATCAATGTCAAATTTCAACAAAAACGAGAACACTAATATAGATAACAGCTACATTTATTCAGACAATAACGAGTGACAAATTGTCAAATTTCATAGGTATACATTACAGGTAGCCACTGTAGAACAATCTTGATCTTCACTTGTTTCAGAAACTGAATCAGATAAATACGTTGTAGTAAATAGAAGGGGAAAGGAGACTAGTGTTGGAGGGTGAGAGCGAAATCGAGAATGTGATAGAAAAAAGAGAATAACAAGACGAATTACTTGGTCGAGAAGCGAATGTGGAAGGTGCAAAGGACGACCTTCTTTTTTCAAGAGTTTTGCCTGCAAAGTTCAATCCCCTCCACTCTTCACCTATCGAGCAAATACTCCATCCAAGAAGACGAGAAAGAGTTTTTCGTCATTAGAAAACTTGGAGAAAAAGAGTTTTCCAGGTGAGGCGTTTCTCAAAACTGACGCTCTTAGGCTCTTGTTACTACTACCTCTCGACGCACTCCACCCTTGCAGTCTTATGTCCTGTGTTTGTTCGGCTGTGTTGTTTTACGGCTGGGTCCAGGATCGTTATATAAACGAGAAGTTCGCTGCAAGCGAGCGCTGAGTGGCGCACACCGTTGATTAAGGACGAAAACACGCCTTCTAGACAATAATGTGCTGAAAACTACTAGGGTCGCCTCGGGCGCAAGTGGGTAGAGCAACTGGTACAAGTAGCACAAGAAGGTCAAGGCCAGACAAAAGTTTCCATTTCCAATCATGGCGAGATTGTATTTTCATAGAGCAGAGAAATCGAGAATTGGAACATTAATTTAAGCGGAGGTATTGACTAGCATGATATGAGAATTGGAATTTCCCTTACGCAAAGAATAGAAAACAAGGATAGTTCCAGACACATAATCTTAAAAAATATCTTTACTCTAGAAAGCAACTTCTAATCCACTCAGAAAGCGACTCCATTCATTTTAAATCAATTCCATGATGAAACGTTATTGTACAACATTTCTTCTTTTATTCAATAGTATGATCAATCAAAACATTTTTTTCTATGACTACTACTCCGAATATGTTTATAAAACTCATGAATTTGGAAGGAAAAATATTGTTTGCAAAAATGTTACACTCCATACAATTTTAAAGACTGCAACAATTGATCATTTTTGGCGCTGAAGCAGAATCTTTGTTTTGCCTTACTCCTTTTTCTTCTTCTTCTTCTCTTCTTCTTCTTCTTCTTCTTCTTCTTCTTCTTCCTCTTCTTCTTCTTCTTCTTCTTCATGTGCCTGTCCGCTTCCAGACGTTGGCTAACATGGTGGCTAGTTTCATCCTATCCACAGCTGCTCGGAACAATTCCACGGTGTTCATGGAGAACCAGGCTCTTAAATATTTCAGCCAGGAAATTCTTCTTCTGTCGACCTCTCTCCTTCCCATTACTCTTCATTGCAATATGCCCTGTAGGAGATCATAATGTGCCTAAATACTCCAGCTTTCTCGCTTTCAGAGTATTTAGGAGCTCTCTTTTATTACCTATTCTTCTAAGAATTTCGACATTAGTCACACGATTCATTCACGAAACCCTCAAAATTCTACTATTCAGCCACATCTCATACGCCTCCACGCTTTTTGTTGCAGCTTCTGTCAGTGTCCAATTAGCCTTAAAGTGGGTCATAATGACGAGGCTCAAGAGGACAGGGAGGTCGGTAGTAGATACTGTATTGAGACACTAACCCTCCTCTCCACCACCTACTCCCTACTCCCCGAAATTATCTTTGGATAGAACTGTTTTATTCAAATCGATTCCACTTTATTCTTGATATCACTGCAAGAGTTATTATAAATTATTCTTATTACCACACAAGATACTTCATACTGTACTATTCATCTTAAGTTTGTTACAACTTGCTTCGAATTTTATTGCTGATTTGAACAAACTGCTTCTCATAGCACCTCCGCTCTCATACACATTTTGAAAGCGTCACAAATATGAGCCTTGATAATAGTCCCTTTTCTCATTAAAATTTCGAGATCAGACATCATGAGTTGGCCGTGTGAAATACAAACTAGCAGAGGGGCATCCTTAGCTGCTGCTATAAAGTGTGCAAAGGGCGAGAGAGTGTGAGGGTATGAGGAAGAGAGGGTGAGAGATGAATATAAGTGGAGAGCCAAGTGTCTACTGAATAAAACATAAGAGAGAGAGAGAGGAACACGGGAGAGAGAAAGGACAGATCACGCCTGTCTTCTCGGCTGTCACTCAAAGTGAAGAGTGAATTGTGGAGGAGTGGGATGAAGGGGAGGAGGAAAATGAGAAAGATGTGGGTAAGAAAGGAGGGAGACGATTGGGTTGAGTGATGAAGAAGAAGAAAAAGAAGAAGAAGAAGAAAAAAAAAGAAGAAGAGGAAGAAGAGTAAGAAAAAGAAGAAATAGATGGTGAAGAAGAAGAAGAAGAAGAAGAAGAAGAAGCAGTAGAAGAAGAACAGAAAAAGATAAAAACAGACAGTCAGATAAAACAGTAACACATAAGACTCTCTCCTCTGAGAGATGATGATGAAGGAGGAAAATAATGTGAGGTCGAGAGAGAGAATAAATGTGAAAGTGAAGGAGACGATTATAAATTCGATGAGAGAATAGGAGAGCCCGAGTTAAGAAGGAGTAAAATTTCATCAGACGAATACAGAATAAAGGAAGGGGGATTATGAGAAATATTGTGCCCTCAGAAGGCAGACCAAGAAGAGTAGAGGAAAAGTATAGAGGCAAATTGTTGGAGTAGGATAAGAAAGTGAAGGATCAATTTTCGAACGATAATAAGTGAGAAGTGGAAAATGAAAATAGAAAAATTTGACCTCCAGGAGAAGTATGAGAGAGGATGGATAATGAGGAGGAGAAGAAGGAGAAAAATAAGAAAAGGTTATATATAAGGAATACGAGAAGAGACAGAAAGAGAGAGAGGTGAGGGTGAAGAGGAGGACTGCCAGTTTGTGAAGGAGTTGGAAAAATCATGTGACAGCTTTGACTGTGACCATGACTGTAACTACCAACTGTACAGTGGTCTCACTGTCAGGACCTGTCTTGATTTCTGTCAGGACAGAACAGCAAAAAGTATCTCCATGCAAATTATGAAATCTGAGAGTTTTATTTTAGATCTGCTCTACAGTATAAAGGCCGTTGCCATTCCATGTTGTGTCAGCCACAATATTATTTAATTTAAGCACATCTCACTCCCATCAAACAGCGCATGTGTGTTGACAGCCAACCCATTATTTATTATCTCACGCCTTGAGAATGAACGAGCTCTTTTTTTTAACACAGGAATAGCACATCATAAGAAATACATACTTTGGGCCTCCAGTCCGGCATGAGGCATGCCGTCCCGTCAACCAGACTGAAGGCTGATCTTAAGTGTTGAGGCTCCGTAAGAAAACTAGGCTCACTTCATATATCTATTCTCAATCTAGCTACTCGATATATCAAGTATCTTAAGTACGAGTAGAACATTATAATATCAATATGATATAATATTATGATCATAATTACCTTTCCCATCCAATAACTTTGAATAACTTTACTTCCCTAAAAAAGTTATTTAGCTCTTTCTATCTTTGAATGGTATTATGTATGGAAACAGTTCAGCACAGTTTGATATATAGAACTATTATTAGGAGCAATAATTTGAATGATACCGCCAAAAGCCACCTGTTCAGGTGTGATGACGTCACAAGCTAATTAGCTAAAAATACTTAGTAAAAAAATTGTTATATTACAGGCCCTACTGAAGGCCTGTACCGGGAATTTTCAGTCTTTACAATACCCAAGCTATATGAATTCAACCTATTAAAGTTTGTTTATTTGAAACCTCATGCTTTTCCTGTGGCTGTACCACACAACTATGCAACTCGAAGGCAAGTGAGGTTGCCCCTGGAGGAGCATCGTTTCAGGACTTCTGCAGCTGCATGTCATGCTTCTGCCAGGGGACCTCGTTTATTCAATGAGCTTCCTCTTTCAATTTCAGGCATTCCAAATTTCAATAAGTTTAAAAATTGTTTAAAAACTTTTATCAATCTGAGACAAGATTGAATCATTCCCTGTCAGTATTTCGATTCATTTCCTATTAGCTGTTTGTTTTATATTTACTATCATTTTCATCTTATCATGTTTGCTTTTGGTTAATTTTGTTTATTTTTTGCATTCAAAGTAATTAATGCAAGTTATTATGAGTTCTATGATGTACTGGGTACTATTTTGAATATTATTCTCATTGAAGCATATTTGTGTACATATTTTTCCATTATATTTCCCGTTTGTCTGTATTTTATTCTTCTCTTGTGTTTCATTATTTGAATTAATGTATATATAAATTTGCAAAGTATAAATAAGGACTCCTAGAGGAATAATTTTATTCTGTTATTGTAACTGAAAGATCTTTGTGTTTATATAATTTTTGTTTTCTCATCAATTTGGATTTCTTATTTTTTATTCTTATTTTGTATGATTAAAACTTTATTATTTAGTAACTGCATCAATAAATTACGTAATCTAGTTAATTATAGTTTGAAAATTGTATTTATTTATTTATCTTTCACACTTTGATGATGATGATGATTTCTATTATTTTGTTCATTTATTATTTCTATGTAATAAGGTAATTGCTCTTACGATTCATCCCTCAGCACAAGCTTATGCTTAAAGAGGGATGGACCTTTTTTCATTGATTTGTATAAGTTTATTAGTACAAGATTTTGCAGTATTGTATATTATTATTTTGTTTGATATGATTGGTTAATAAAATTTATTTATTTAAGAAAACGAAAAGCAATTTGTAAGCTCAATGATTCATAATAGAAAAATGATGGTTAAATAACTGATATAAATCATTTATATTATGAATTATATATAAATTTATAATTATAATTAATATTTAAGGACACGTAAGTAATAGATATGGTGGCCACTAGTTGTAAGATAGGTGATTACATTTATTTTTAAAAAGTCGTTCCCTCGAGACGCATCTAATGTTGTACCAACTTGTTTGTCGAGTAAACCAATTAAATATTTCTAAAATCACGCTTGAGCAATATTAAAAAACGCATATCCGATACAAGTGATCTGGTCTCAAAAAAATTTCAAGTTATTAAATCTTGTAAAGCTGAGCTCATAGACTCACTCACCTAGCCTACTATACTACCTAAGCTGACTGTTCGGGAACATACACGTCAGGAGGCCCTGAGGTGAGTCAAATTAGAATGATTATATTTATCATTTAATTATAGCCACCTTCACAATAGTTAAAGAGTTATGCAGTTATTCATTATCTGAGAGCTTACTCACCGGGCATGAGTAATTTTGATCGAGAATCAAATTTAGTATCTAGACTAGAATTTGAAATCCAGCTTCCTTCATCCGGCATTACATTCCCATCCAATCATAAAATTATGCATCATTCGAAACAACTTGCTGACAAAACGAACACCTTTATTATCAGATAGTTGAGCTGAATTCTTGGCCTCGACCAGAATATGAATTTCAAATTGAACAGGAAACGGTGGAGGGAACAAGTTGTACAATTGCCAAAAAATGAGCGTCGGTGGTCCTCCTTCTTCGGCGACGCGAACTCTACAATTCATCGGTCTGGTCCCTTTCACTCGCATTAATATTTATGCCACTGACGAAACGTTTGCATCGTTTGCATAAGACTTTGAGACAGACAGAGGCTTACATTTTATATGGCACGCAAACTCCCGTTGCTAGAGAAAGAGGTCAGCAAAAATTCCGATAGTTTGAAAGAGAAAAACTGCTGAGGGAGAGGTTGCTCGACGGGAAAATTCCAGCACTATGAGGAAGACAAACTTGCTTTGTCAGGGGAGAGAGCTTGGCAGAAAATTCCAATTGCAGGAACTAGTTTCTTTCGTCTCTCGAACCATATTTTTGTCTAGTTTGCTAGGTAATAGTCTGTCTAGTTTGCGTGCTGTAACTTATGTGCAATTATTCTACGTTGCTTCAAAAATAATATTATCACTGGAAAAAACATCATGGCATCATAAATAATATCTTAATTGGCAGTTTCTTTCAGTTTATTCCTGACAAGCTCTCACAATACAGTGTAGCCCACTTATACTCATAATAAATACGTGCATTATAGAAATACATATCATTTTATCACAACACAATACACATGTACAAGCAAACAATAATAAGCAAAGTAAAATAATGTACATGTACAACTACATGTATAATAAGCAAAGAAGCCCAGTAATATTTATATATAGAAGCATGTTACTCTCAATTATTCATGCTATCCTTTATAAAAAAAGTATTGATACTGAATCCCCACCATACTGGATTGATTAGTTTCAAAGTTGCATTTATTGTTGTATAGATTAGAATTGGAACCGTTTTGGGCTTATAAGCCTGTGCTACTTTTCTGTAAGTTGTGTAATTCTGGATGATTGAATAAATAAATAAATATTTGCAAATATATAATTCAATGAATTAATTGCTTCCTATCACTTGGATAACAAATGAACCAATCAAGTACCTCGTCACGTTCCATCCTGCTCCAGATTTTAATTATAAAAAACATTTGAAAACTATTCATCCAAGCGAATTAGATATTCCCTCATGGAAGACATGATAATTCATGGAAATGATAATAATTTAGGTTTATCTGTTGAGATTGATCAATCTTTGTGGTAAAATTCACGAGAAGGAATTAAATTGAGTTGAAATCTTGAACCTAATTTCGATTTGAAAAAGTGAAATAGTTTTTGTAAACAAGAGTTTTCCATTTCCCTTAGACAAATTGACAACAAAACGAAACACGGAATTCAGTAATGTCTTCGAACAAAATGTGTAATGAGGGCTGAAATAATTGATTGTACAAATTAATTATCGCCGAAGTCAGTCAGCTGTCTTGAATCAAGTGCAAGCATTAGTCGATGAATAAGGGGAGAATGTCACCATTATTCTTTCTTCACTTTCCCAGTTGAGCGGACGTTGACAAATTTTATGGGCAGATGAGCAGAAGAGAGACGAGTGCGAACAACCGAGGTTGAGGGAGAGAGGAGGTGCGAAAAAGAGAATGAAAATGAAGGGAGAAAAAGGTTGATCCTCTAGCCCGGGTTTCGGATCAAAGTTAAACGCGGGTCAGCTTTCAACAGTGCACGTTCCATGGGAGACAAATGGCTGTGCTGGAGGCTTGTTTGTCTTACTATATACAGGGGGCCTGGAGAGGACGTGGAGGGGGGGGTCTAATTAAAAAAGTGTGCTCCCTGTCACTGTCGGCATCGGCGGCTGCAGTCAGCCCGAGAAAAATGTTTTCCCAACTCGGATAAGCGTCTGGCTCGATTTTCTATTTTTTATCACTGTCTGAGAAATTTTACACGCTAGCAGCTTGTTACAAGATGGAGAACAAGGCTCCAAAGAGTGTTCCAGCCAAATACTTATTGAATATTATATAGCTGATTCTCCTACAACTATCATTTCTCTTCTTTCCATAATATTTTGTGTTCCTTATTATTCATATAAACTTATTTAATGATAATTACTTCTTGAATGAGAATCATAATAAGTTATTAATGTTTGAACCCAGTTGTATTTGGGATATACACATTTTATTGTGAAACGACTTTGAAATGTGTTATCAATCTAGAAAATATTTGTAATTGAGGATTTGTAAATTCAACTTGCCTAAACCCTCACAGTGCAAGGCGGTGCTTCTTCCTCCGAATTACCGAATAGATACAAACTACCTATTTCTATCGTAATAAAAACTGTTTTCAACTTGGTTTTGTAACAAAACACATCTTGAACTGGGCGATATTTCAATTTTATCATTAATTATAACCTGGGTTAAAATAGCACTTTGAAATATTACTAATTAATTCTTCTAAATTTGATCCTTGGCTACACAGTTTCAAATTTCACACATCACAAATCTGTCTCAAGCTATAGTGAATGATAATGGTTTATTGTTAATTGAGCTCTGCAATGCTATTGTTTTGAATGGATCAGATATGACAGGCACTCACAGTGGGATTATTTTGGTGAATGTGCTTGAGTGAAAGCGTGACCTTCATGAGAGGTGAGCAATGTGCAGTCTGTTGTCAAGCCGTCACTGAAATGTCAACATGTCTGCTGGGCAAGTTGAGATTGACTTTTGAAATTTAATCAAGCCTGAAGTTGCGCTTGGGGCGAGCAACTACATGATGGGTTTGGGCAGCAGGCAACAGTGACCAGCGCAGCGCCTCAACTTTGACCTCACTTGTGCAAACACGCTCTTTTCTCTCCGACCGCACAGTTCACTCTAGAAGTGCATTCTAGTCCACGTTTGTTATTTCATCATTTCAAATGACCAGTGACAGGCATGATGGAGGTATTTATAACCAGAGCTTGATGACTAAAAACATAAGTGACGTCATCAAACAAAACTTTTTAATATTTATTTACATCAACCGCAGGTAACTTCAGCAACTACAAGTGAGTTTTCATATTTTTAGGGTGTGTTCACATGGGAAACTATAAATATTTTTCCGATGGATGAAATGAACATTGGAGTCAATTGTGAGTAATAGAGTATTTCTACATGAAACTATTTTTTTATATCACCACTTCAATCTGATACATGTACAATTTCAACTGAAAAATTCTCATCATAAACACTTTAATTTGGTTCAATATTCGTTCTTACTGTCAGTGAATCTGTTCAGAGTGTTGGAAGAGAATGTTCTGACAGATTGTTTAGAGCCCATTCTATATGAAAGGTATTATGCTTGGTCCTTCGTGTAGTCTAAAATAATTTATCAATGTGACTGACATGAATAACAAGAATGTCGAATATGAGAAGAGACTTAGCCATAATCGATTCCAATTACAATTGGGTAGAATGGGTTAATGTATAGTTAATGGGTAGTTAATGAGTAGCATCTAAGGATTCATAATAAATTGAACGAAAAAGTTATGCCTTCCGATTTCCAAGAACCAAGGAAGAAATTTCAGCTGAATAAGCTGAAAGCTGACTCAGTTTTGGCCCAAATTTTCTCATCAGACAAGGATTATCTGCTCAGGGCTCTATTTAAGAGCGTACTTCAACGATTGTTTCCACTAGAAACATAATTATCTGGACTAAAGTAGACGTAGCGGCGATGCAAAATGAGAAATCCCACCTGTAATTAGTTACTGTGTGCTAGATCCTTCCAAAGACGTTCTCGCACAAACATAGGAGATTTATCTTAGTTTTTCGTCCGCCATCTTGATAGCCCTTGAAACTGAACAGAGAGAGGAGATTTATCACTCTCACCATCCAGTTAGCGCGCAGAATTGGAAAGCATCTGGGATTAATCATTTTGGGCCGGACTGAAATTTATTAGCGCACTAGGACGGGGAATTGCTAATTAAATGAATCAGGTAATTATAATACAGTTGGCCGATATATCATCATTATTGTCACAATCAGAAGGAACATTGAATGGATGTCTAAATTCGCAGATCGAAATATACACAGTTTCAGTTATATAAAGGCTGGTGTATTTCGGTACTTGATGCTTCGTTATCACTGACTGCTGTTGTTTGTTCATAATTTGGAATTCAAATGCATTCACTAATTATGCAGTTTTCACACTTCCATCGAGATCTGAATTTCATCTCACATCAAATTTTTGATCCGTTAATTAAGTGACTTTGACGATGATCAGTATTATTGAAAAAGACAGTTGGGTGATTGAATAAAATTAGTCACAGCTCCAAATAATAAAATCCTGGAATCTGATGTCATTAGAGAGAGTCTAGGTTTTGAAATCTATGAATTACTGCAAAATAATTCGTGGAGTTTGATAAATTTAAATTTCCTTCCTCTTAGACACACTAATATCAAGTCACTTTGTGATCGATCATTCAATGCCTGTAATTTCCTGCCTTACAAAAAAATGGTCCTGCTCGATCTCGCACTCCAACCCATGAGAAAGTTTTCATATTATACAATAATCAACAGAGATTGGAGTGAATCATATTACTCATCCATCAATACGGAAATGAAGTAATAAGAAGATTGAGTCATTTGATTGCTAGATTCATCACTGAAAGTAGAATAGACTGACTCACTTATTAATACCATAGAGAAACGATAGCATAAGTAGATATCCCATGGTATAGGGCGTTTATGTCGCAACTTTTACTGTTATCCCAAGCCGATAGTTCAAGTAGTTCTCTCCTATGCAGCTGTGTGACCCTGGTAGTCTCTCAAATTGTGCCGTTCATACACTATCACCCCAACAAAACAGTAAATATTGACAATAATCGACAGTAATCTGCTTGAGATAACAGTAGAAGTTGCGACATAAATTCCCTACACCATGGGATATCTACTTACGCTATTGTTTCTCTATGTTAATACCGATCCAGAATTCAATGAATTATATCACACTCACTAACATGATGTGTTATATCTCTCACTGGAAAGATGAGTTTTTTTGCTGAGGGTAATGCCCACGTGAGCTCTAGGCATTTACGTGAATGATAAGCTGCTCACCTGGTGATAGATGATTTTGTCGGAGAAGGCTTGGTTTTTGAAAATTATGGTAGGCCCTGAGGTCTGTCGATTTAAATCTGGTCAATAATGCGATCCCAATTCTAGTGGTTTGGGGGTCTTGGAAATAAGAACATAGATATGCGGTTGACTGACTGCTTTTATAATAATAATTATATCGAAAAAACTAATTTTTACATGAATAATCAAATAATGAATCTGTCTTTAAGAGACCAACACAACATGTATTTAAGAGACCAACACACGTCATTAAGAGACGGATGAGGGTGAAGGATGATGTATTTAAGAGACCAACACACGTCATTAAGAGACGGATGAGGGTGAAGGATGATGATCTCCAGGCATGGGACTGATGGCGTCAGATCGAAGATCGTCCTTCAGAGCCCGCACGGCAAGCTCACATGTTCGATATCACCGGCCATCTCGGTCGGCTAATTCGTCAGCCCTCGTTCGACAGCAAGACATATTCACAGCTCAATGAGTATTCAAGAATATACAAACATACAAAAAAAACCTTCAACGCAAGTAAAAACTATGTACTTATTAATACTAGAATAAATAACATACTTAATATTGTATTCAATGAATGATTTCTCATGAAATCATCTAATGATTACAATACATACTGTAACGCTCCTTGGGGGAATACCGTTTATTTCTAAATAATGCCTCAGATGGAGACGTCAAACATATGAAAAATCTTGTACTTAGTCCTCGGTGTTATAATTTGAGATTTGTAAGTGCGTGGATGAACGCTATGGGAACACCAGACTGAGTGACGCAGTACAAGATTTAATACCATCGTCCAAATCGCAGGAGGCATAAACTCTCGCACACCCTTTATTTTTCCAATGACTGATTAAGAATAATATTCTTTTGAAAATGTAGGTTGCAGTGTAGCGATTGCTAGACACTATAATAATAATTGACAAACAGTCCAGCTTCAGGATTTGATATACAGGTTTCAAATAATTTAATGTCGACAGAATTATTGAGCTTGTGCTATGATGCTGAGATATCATGCACGTTCTTATAAATTTTAAAATTATTACAAACGGGAATTAAATTCCTAAAAACAATCTAATAAATAATTTACAATATTTGAGACTCAATCAAGGTTGTGGTTCAGGCAGTGGAGGACAGTTAATCAACCACAAAAATTATAATTCTAATTCAGTCCAATTTCTAGTAATTTAAACTAAGAGCGCTTGTCGACGTGGCCATTTATTTAACGAAGAAAACTGAAATAATTCCTGCACTGTATTTATTTTTCGAAGCGAAGGGAGGGGCCCAATAAATAAAAAGATAACTCACGTGATCCTTCTGTGCGTTGTGGTTTCTTTAAATTAATTTATATAATCGGCGCCTCGTCCAGGCTTCGGTCTTCAGCACGTGGGGAGTTTTAAAATTAATTATTTGATTCACTAATTAAATAATGAGCAGTTAAATTTTAATTCCCAGAAAGCAATCAATTGAAAAATAATTTTAAAATTTAATAAATAATATTGCCTTAAGGATTGGCTTACAATTAAAATACATAGAACTTGAGGAACAAGAATCTCACTAACAGATTTATGGTAACTTCTAATAAGGGTCTTTACCGTGAAGGAGTCAAAAAGGAAAGTGTGTCTTGCTCCTCTAAGCTTTTTGCTAGACGGTTTCGTTTTACTTGATTCGCATAGAAATTCTGCTATTAGCAGAAAGAGAATGACGTAGACATTACGTCACAGACTAGCAAGAAAATACTTCCTTTTTTGCAATAAATAAACTTAAATTATTTGCTTTTATGGATAAATAAACCCTCTTTATCTTTCCCCTTGTTCAGCCTACATAAGCTACCACATATGATAGGACTAGTTTAGTTGCTGATAATAAATCAGATTACAATGTTTGAATGTTTATTAGGATAATACTTTTCAAAAATCGAAGAGAGCCTTCGTTTCCTTTGTTCCAATCACTGGGTATATTTGGTCAGAAACCATCCCCAATATTCACACAACATATTCCCAAAGTTGCATGACGTTCTGTCAAGTAATTTTCGAGTCCATAGGGAACAAACAAACTAACACACAAACAGACATTCATTTTTATATTATAGAGATTCGCAATAAATCACAATTTTCAATAAATAATTCATTCAAAATATATGCTATATAAAACGGTGCTCTTATCTCAGCCTCAGCTGTTGATAAGTGAGCCTTATCGCTCAGCAGGTAACTGTACATTTGATGCTCTTTCTAACTTTAACAACAATGTTACCTCCTATTGGAACAATTTATTCCATTTTATCGTTTTCGCCACACTGCACAGAAAGCAGCTGTTTTCCAGTCCCTACGTAGATCTGAAAAACATTGTTTGCAGACGACTATCGTCTGACGTCAGAACAGGTTTCTTTCCGGCTAAGGCCGGAAAGAGTACCATTTCCGGCCGCTAAATTTCATGTTTATTATTCATTAATTAAAACATTAATAATAATATCATCTTATTGTCATTTGAAAGAATAAAAAGTATAAACTCAACCTCCCACATAATTTTTTAGGTTATTTAGATAAATCAGAATAAAAAATAAAAGTATTTGGACAATTTCCTGATATTCAGATTACCTCAGATTTGCTAGAGCAAACCTTCCACTTTTGCTTTCAGAAGTGCTAAATAAACAATTATTCTCATATATATATTGTTTATTTTTCTGTGTGGCGAATAGCGTTCGTACCATGGGCAAAAATGTTTTTTTGCCACACTTGGATGTAATGAGCTGGCTTACGTTCGTCATATGGAGGCCGAAAGTGATTGTTTTCTGACCAGGCCGGTAAAACTTTACGGCCCTAGGGCTGTAAAATGACCTTGAATAACAGCTGATCGTGTCCGATCTCACAAAAATCATAGAGAGATAATCTCATAACGACTGTAATAATCTATATAATTATGTATTGTGAATCGCGGTATTATGTCTATAATATATTTTATAAATTACTGTTTCATAATTTAATATTTATTATTGTGTTTTTGATATCAAACAATGAATACAATGATATCTCCATAGCCTCAACAATATAATGTTGGCTGCATTGTCCATTTTTAGAAAGGTACGTATCACAAGTATTTAAAAGTGAAGAATCAAATTTGAAATCAAAGTACAATAATTGTATCAATATTTAAAAGTGAGGTAGAGTAATAATTGACAGTAAAAGTTGTCATAACCAAGACTCAAACTATCAAAATAGGCTGTTTGAATTTTATTAATTTTTCAATTTCTTATTATTGGGAAGTTTTTTTTTTGGTGTGGCAAAAAATAGTGTTTGCAACACGGGCAAAAATGTTTTTCCAGCTCTCGAACGCTTCAAGTTCTCGACTTCGTCTCGAACTTGAAAACCGCGATCTCGAGCCGGAAAACGTACATTTTCGACCCTAGGTGCGAAATATACTATTCCGGCTCTCAATCTTTTCTAGTCCTCGGCTTACGGCTCGTACTTGAAAACCGGTTTCGAGCCGGAAAAGTCTCATTTTCGGCCCTAGGTGCGAAATATACTATTTCAATATAAAAGAGATGTCACAATACATACAATTTACATTGGCAATGAAATTAAAATCAAGAGAAATATTTTAGGTTTTAATTGTAGAATTAGAAATTTTAAATAAATGGTATTGTAAAATGAATTTACTAGTTAAAAGATCGATAAACAATATAAAATCAAAGATGATAAAATCATGATGATAGAATGTAAAATCCGTTTACGAAATCTTCATTTTAAATGAATGAATTAAACCATTGAACAATAATATAAAACGAAAAACTGTTAAATGGAGGGTTGTTAAATGGTATTAATACAAGTAACATTATCAAGATAGAGACAATACAACAATACTATAAAATATTCATTACTCACCCTTGAATGGGTTTTCGACTGTAACTAATCCATATAGCTTAAAATAATTATAAACTGCAGCAGTCAACCAATCTAAATGGAATTAAATAAAATACGCCACTAATAAGTTAATGAAAGATAAGCGATAACAAAACTGATGGGATACATGATTTCCAATTATTAAATATCTTTAGTCTCCAGGAGAGAACGAAAAACAAGATGAGTATGATATGATTCAATCAGACATAGTAATAATTTATTTCAGAAAAATATGTCAGTACTCTGCAGAATCTAAAGGCGGTCTCTTGTTCAGGTCTCCAAATCAACCGAATCAGGCTCAAAAATAGGTATCAGGCTCAGCAAAGAAGCAGATAAAAAATTACCAAATCACAAAGTAGGTGGTGGGGCACTATCTCCGTAAACAAAGTCGTAGTGCATTCGTGTAACACCAATAATTTCCCTCAATAGAACGAGAAAGCAATACAACTAACAAAGACAGAATACAGTAAAATTCCCTCAATCAAAGTAGAAGACTCAGCGATTGAATGGACGTTCAACTGATTTTTATGATGATTTAGCGTCTGCAACAATTATTCTAAGTACTCGAGGAAAACGTTGGACAACAATGGAGGATATATCAGAATTTAATTACGTAATGTGCTGCATTACATCATGAGACTTCTCAAATACCGTAAGAATCGCAACGTTAATCCAGCACTTTATAAAAATTATCAATGAGAAGTTATAATTTTGAAAATAAAAATAAATTTCGGCACTGTGAAATGGTGGATATGATAATGAGAGATAAACCTTCATTTTAGGTGTTTTCCGAACCACTGGGGAGCGATTTTACAACTCATGAATAAGTTGGGCTTGACCTTCTGTTGTGCATGATTGTGTTGAGCCTTTTTGCAACGTGTATTGTACACGACCCTACTCACACAAAGACTCGTTCTAGGTGAGGAGTACTATTCTATGATATTATTGTATAGTTAACATTTCAAATGTTTGTAACATTTTGCTTTTTGAGAATAATAACTTTTCATTCATTTATGGCAGTGAATATACTGAATTGTAATAAATTTCTGCCGTCAAAATTTTTTTCAAACGATGGGTATTTCCTTCATGATGGTAATTCATTAATTTCGAATATGCGGTCACATTGGAGGAATCTGACGAGTTCAATAATCGTGCCACTCAAATCAATGATTGTAAATCATAGTCAAAAGCCAGTTCTCCTCCCAGCAACAAATCATACCAAAACTTAGCCACAATTGAGTCTCTTTGTGGACAGAGCTAGTCTGGTTAACAAGAGAAGCGGCGAGATACGGCCATACATTCAATCTGGCTTCTTTATCATAGTGAGTGTGACAGTGACTTGGACTGTTCGCTGTCTATTCTGTGCACTGTCCAACTGTCAAAGCCTGTTCCATTATCCTTTGTGCGATAGCGTTTATCGGCCTGGCATTGCCTTGTGCCAGTTCATCTTGACATCTGCAAAGCATTGAACGCCAAATATATCAAGTGGTCGTCTTGTTCAGAAGTGCGCTTGACAATAGCTAGCTGCCGACTTCCAGATCAGACGGTCAATTAATTATCCAGGCTTGGCCACCAGAAATGTCGGGAGGTCAAGCATCGGTGAAGAGATTCAGAGTCTAGTGATTCTCCAAAAATATTTGATAACCTGATTATCTATTCAGGTATAGGAATAGATTTGCATTTTATATTTCTATTCGAAACAAAAAATGCATTGTACTAAATTAATCGTTGTACAGTGAATTCATTGAATTGTACTAGCTGTAAACTTGTACTTATATTTTTCACCTTACTATGTATATCTGTTTCCAGCTTTTCACATCGTTTTATCAGAGCTTGAACTTTCTCTGTAACAGTTTTTTTTGTAATATAATGATAAGCAAATGTAATTTTCCAAATGACTCCTGATAAGCCCCCAAAGATTATTCGATTTATAAATTCAGAGATTCATCAACTCAACTCATAGATCTTGTGTCGAAGACAGAAAAACCTCTTTTTGATGGATTGATAAATCTAAGCTATAGGAATGAAGTATTTATTTTATATACATCATGTTATGAAAATCACAAAATACATTTTCTTCAATAAAAATCTTAAAAAGACTTGAAAATTGTGAATTTTTTCATCAAAATGCAAAATTGATGATAATAACATAAAGAAGAATATAGAATAGCTTTGACTCCTCCAAAGCTAGCTGAGAATTAATCCCTATTTTATATCATCCAATTTCTTGAAGTGTGTCTTCTGGGTGAACGTGTTCATGCAACCAGAATTGATCAAAATCTCGGGAAGAGGCTTGTACTGAATCAGCTTGTGTGATTTGAAAAAAATATGAATTCACGTATCGTTGATGTGTTTCTATGGAGCACATTTATGAAGAATAAGTCATAGAAAGAGGGTAATGCGCATTGCATCAATATCCATCATTGTCGAGCATTTGTTACGAAACTTAGGTTGTAAAGCATTTGTTATTCAATAAATTACTGATAATAAATAGTCTACAAATCTCCAATTACTAGTATTTTCAAATCTCAGATCTTCATTGAGAGCCAACTTGGATGTTCATCATTTTCAAACCTATACATTTTTCACACTTACAAGTCGGACCAAAGTAGCTATCAGCATGGAATTCCAATTCAAGTTTGAATTTTATTGTTTCATTGCAAATCTATTATTGTCATATTGAAGATAGAATTGTTCATTATTGTTATTGAAGATAATTGTTCATTATGCTTCGAGAATAATCCTATTGAATGTTATGTTATACGATATCTGTGCCGCTGAATCCATGATGTACCTTAACATTGAAAACATGTTATGCAGAATATTATTGATGCTTTGAATTTGAAGCACGCCTGCAGTGCATCATATTCAGCAAATTCCTGTAGCCACAGCTCTCATATCCGAGACCGGACAACAGAATGTATTGTATTCTGTCGAGCTGCGGATATTGTGGTCAAACATGTTATTGATCGATTGGTCCACCATTTTGCAAAATCCGAAAATACTCTTGCACCGAAATACGGAGGTACAACCACAAACTGAACTGAGGCCTTCCCGTAAACCAGACACTCTCGTCTGTTGCTCTCAGTCGTAACGCAATCAAATATTCAAAATTCACTGTCAAATCACGTTACTTTGGTTGCTATAGATTTGATTCTCCAATGATATACTGATATCCACAACTGCATTCAACAGTTGTTGTTTTTGTTGTTCTTTTTACTTGATGAGCCACTGCAACTCCATTATTCTGAAAACAGGAACGATATAATATTAATTAGGTTATTTTTTCAATCTACAGCCATATTTTCGATATAGCAGTGCTCAAATAAACCAACGAATGAATAAATAATAAAGCTTTCGAAAATTGAGTAATATCCTCATAGAATAATGTATGTTTCACCTAACCAAACCTAACCTTGCCTCACGAAGGCAAGGGATTGATTATATCTGCGGTCAGGGAGGTGTTTTTTCTGAGCTTTAATTAACAAATTCACATATTTTGTGCATATTTGTTTAATCCACGTGATTGAACAATTCTCCTTGAAATTTAGGAAACGCTCACTAGCCATTAACACAAGAAACTTGAGTACTCCAGTGAATATCAAGTTATCCGCGACAAACTTATTCCATTAAGATTGTTAACAATGCACTAGAACTAGCGATAACTGATGATCGTTCACTAATATCCATTCATCTTGGGTCGAGTTCCTTCCGGCAGAATTGCGTGGATGATAACCAGCCAGACAACCGCAGATCAACAAATCACGATCAGCATGAAGTGGGTAGTATGGTACAGCCTAAGTGAGCGATTGTTTGCTTCGATTCGACGGCGTAGTTTTGTGGAGAGAATCTTGCTTCCTCGAGTCTGTTTCGCCACGTTGCCAAAACTATGAACAACGCGACCGAAGTTTGCGGCAGCCGCAGCCACTGACGAAAAGTTTGCGGCGCAAGTTTGTGGGCTCAGTCGAGCAGTTGGAATGCCAGTCGTCGCAGAGTTGCACTTATCAGACTTGGGCGCCTGATTCACGGCTGCGGAAACGATAAATCATTCAATTAACCTGCGGCGGAATAATGCATCGAGTTTTGCGCCTTCGTCGCACAATAATTGACTGTGATGGCTTCTCGATTTGGTACTCATTAATCATGGATGATTCCACTTAAAGTCAACTGTAATCTGAAATGTGTACAATGATTTTCAGTCTAGGGATTACCTGATTGGTGAATAGTACATTATTTTCTGATCCAAGATGTGTTGATAAATCACAAAGTTGTGCCCTTCCGAATGAATCATTCCCGAATCAGATGAATTGATTATTTGGATAGCAACATCTATCCATAATTTACACTTGTATTATTCTCTTTCGTAGCAGTTTCCTTATCATTCAACAGATAATATTATTCACTGAAATATCCATTAAATTACGTGATCAACAACTATAATACTATCATAATACTATCTTCAAATCTCCATGAAAATTGCAGGATGAAACGACTGTTGACGGTGATAAGCAACTGAGTTCCTGAATATCATTTTAAAGTTGAAACCAGAATATTAAATTTTATGTTTTATAATTATTGATATTCTTATAGTTTCAAAGATTGTATTCTATTTGTTCATCAAGGATCAACTCTTAAACTCAGTATCAGCTTAACAACAATAGAGTACAGTCTCTAGAAAATACAACCCTTCAACTAGAAGACAAATCCCAATAGTTATACCTATTTAAATCACTGGAGCTCTGAATAAGTTGTTCACTTTGAAAAAAGTATCCTCTGCATTGGAGAGCATTAGCCAAAGAACAAATTAATGCATCGTTTGTTGAAGGCATTAGATTGATTAATAGTAATAGTTGAGCAACAGCAGCAGCAGCAGCAGCAGCAGCAGCAGCAGCTATAACCGAACATGGATGGCATAATGCTCATCCGATAAGATAGCAAGAGATTAATTGTGCATGAGACAGAGTGGCGTGAAGCCACTGGCAGCAGAAGAATAATGATAGGCAGTTTGGTGACCCCTCCACCCGACCACCGTCATCGTCATCTTGTCACTAGTGACAATAAAAAAGTTATGAGCGACGTTGTCCTCTTGTCAAGGTTCACTTGCAAACGGAATAACGTAGTGGAGAGCGATGGTGCGGTTTCAATGCAAATTTATAAGAGAGAATCTTGTGCTTCATGGTTATAAGAAAACTGTAAAAGATCTATGTAGTATCGGTAATATCAAGGTACCTATAATACATTGGGTATTCTAGGTACATTACATTGGAAATATTATGGAATGATCAGTTAAATTTGGGATGACTCTTGCCATCTTAGTGACGGTTGCACGAAAGCCGATAAAATTTTAGTCGTGGTTCCACGAGAACCAATCATTCTTTTCGAAAAAGCTTTCTCTGATTGGTTCTCATAAAACTAGTCACGATTAAAACTTAACCGGCTTTTGTACAACCGGGCCTTATTGGTACTCTAGTACCGGTGTAAGAGGAAACAGTACTGCGATAGTGGACTGCTACAGGCACAGGAGTTGTAGATAACTGAACAGAAGTAGCTTTGATTCTTTTGAATTTATATTTCCTGAAAATAATAATTGAATTTAACAAATAAATCTATAGTGAAGTCCACGTTATAATGACAGTATTTGTTCAACTTTGGAATTGCTCTCCTTGTCTATCATTCGACAAAGCCGGTGGTACTATCATTTTCTAGGTCCACAACGATGCCAATCATGTTTTTGACAGTGTAGAAATATAATTAATTAATGCAGATAATCGTCATCGCTATTCTCATATCTTTAACCACTGCCATTATAACGTGGACCTCACTATAGTATTTGCACCGATGAGTATAGTTACATTCTATACCCACTGATTTGCACAAGCAAACTAATAAACTCAATTATATATATTCACATTATTATATTATATATTTTTTACATTAGGAATCGTATTCCTCGAACGTTAAGTAGTTTCTAACCATGTTTCAGATGATGAGTAAATGGAACACTTCCTAAAATTGGGATGAGAAACGTGGAAATCCGTGATAAATACCAGAAACTTATCCTCATTTGTCTACGATAGATTCATTCACAAATTAAGATAGTTCAGAAATATTCTATAAGGTAAGTGATGAGTAATTGATCAAATTACATGTAAATACTGTGAGATTGGATACAAATCAGGTTTTTCTAAATTCGCTGCAGTCTAATCTTTTTTCAGTTGAACGATAATATAATGTCTTCATATTAACATTGACTATCAGATCATTCCAACAGAAGACCTTCATCTTTGAAGAAGCACGTATAAGGAGGGACATTGTACAAACAAAGGGAAATAAGCAGGAATAGGGAACGTAATTGCACCGAAAACTCACAATGTCAAAAATATCAAGAAATGAGAAATTTCGGTCCACGAACTGGTAGGCTGCTCTGCTCTGTGTGCCTCTCACACACAATTTTGTACTCTATGGCTTCAGAACGATTACTCTTCGAAGTTGGAAAAAGTTGAAAACATAACTGGGTCAGGGACTGACATCCTCACATCTCTTCGATTTCAGTTTCTCGTTGGTGAGTCGAACGGTGATAAACTAGTTTAGTAACAATAGATGAAGATAGAAACATGGGAAGATAGATGTGTGGACAGAGTTGATATTGAATTTATTGGTGCATCAGAGATAAATTTCTGAGTTTTGTTGTTCTCCAAAGCCTAAATCCTTTTTCAAGTAGCTTAATGTGGAATGTAGGTCCGGTTCATATCACTACTCCAATAGTTTTTTTTATGAAATTCGAAAACATACTCTTCCAGAATAAAACCATAGATTCAAAACAGGAGATAGATATATCTCAGAAGCATCAATAAATTCAGATATAGGTCTATCCTTTCTGAATGGTATAGCTGAGAGGAATTATAAAACAAGTTCCAATAACAATAATACGTTTTTCAAAGCCTATTAACTTCTTCAAAATGATTACTTTCAAGTCAACTGTTACTGATTCTAGGCAACACAAACTAGAACAAATTCATTATTCATTTTCAAAGACGATATTTTAAAACACTCTTCTGTGACAGGGCACATACTCCTACTTCAAATGTAGAATGTGTTCAAGGATAACGATTTTCCACGGAATGCAGATAGAAAAGTCGGCAGCAAATTTTCCACCTAGATAGTTCCCAGCATCAATTCAGCAGTCAGCAGTCACAACCGTATCATTATTACAGAGCTGTCGCTGAAGAATAAGCTGTGAGTTGATTTCGGTCGGGAAGAAGGCGGAGGGGTAGATGATTGTTGTCGGTAGGGGTGGGGGTCATGACACGTTGCCAGCTCGTCGATAACCCTTGCCTAAACGAACTACAGTTCCCTCCACAACAATCCCCAGAAAATGAGTGAACAGGGAACGATCTCAAAAGTATGACGCGCGATGAAGAGTATATTTACTGGCGCGAAACAATTTAATGACATATTGACATTCAAAACTCGTCTCATCCTCCAGCTTGACTCGCTTATCGTGACTTTTCCTCCTTGTCCTCCTCTTCAACCCCACCATTCCCCTCACCAGCCAGACAAGAATACTCGTCAGTTCTTTCATGTCTTATCCCCCTCCACCCGTCCACAATTCCCTCGCAGTCCCCGATTCCCCTTTTTTATCCGTGCAAATTCTGTCTCTGAATCTTCACAGTTGGCGAAACAAAACTCGCAACTAATTGCATCTCGTCTAACAAGGATTACAGCAGCAGCAGCAGCAGGAGCAGCAGCTCACTGTTAAATGGCATCCAGATTAGTGCCCAACAGAAGTGAAATAGGCTTTTCTCTGTAAAGCCTCCATCCACAATAGAATAGAAGATATTCTTGTTCATGAATAATGAAATCTTGAGCCGAGATTTCTTAACAAGGTCTTTTTGAAACAGACTCAATTGAATGAAATAAGCCACCAACATGTTGAATGCGTTAACTCGCACTTGAAAATACTCTTGTTAACTGGATATGATAGAATAGAATTGGTGATTCGCGATTTATCAGTTGAAATTTATGGAACGGGTTGTTAAAATGATTCCAATCCTTATCAAACAATACTCTGGATTATTTTGTTGATTCGAAACTATTGAGAATTCAAAACTGGACAAAGACACAAGGAAGTTCCAAGCAACAAAAATATGGACGTCCAATGAATTTGAAATCGGAATCACTGGTGTTCTAAATTCAAAATGAATAATACATTCCTTGAAAAAAACACTACAATCTGAAAAAAACTTACAAACTTATGAATGCTGATTCAAACTTACTAGTTATATGAAAAATTGGCCAAAATAAGAAAACTTGTGTTGATGGAAGTGAGTTGCAGTAGTATTCTCATCAAAAATGCAATGAATGACAAATGTTTACAGTTAGAGGATCAATATATTAAGAGATTTTCACAGATATGGGACTTCTGGCAGTTGATATAGCTTAACAATGACTATTTTAGGTATAAATTTTATCAAAATCGTTGGAGCCGTTTTCGAGAAAATCGCGAAAAACCCTGTTTTTGACAACAATCTCACCATTTCATCCGCCATCTTGAATTGCATCAGATCGAAATTGTTAGTGTCGGATCCTTATATTGTAAGGACCTTAAGTTCAAAATTTTAAGTCACTCCGTTAATTGGGAGATGAGATATCGTGTACACAGACGCACATACACTCATACACACACAAACACACACACACACACAACACACACACACACACACACACACACACACACACACACACACACACACACACACACACACACACACACACAAACACACACACACAAACATACAGACCAATACCCAAAAACCACTTTTTTGGACTCAGAGGACCTTGAAACGTATAGAAATTTGGAAATTGGGGTACCTTATTTTTTTTCGGAAAGCAATACTTTCCTTACCTATGGTGATATGGCAAGGAAAGTAAAAAAGGCGAAAGTTATTTTTTCTGTCCGATGGCTAGATTTGGCGGAATAGCTGAAAACTAGGAAATAAACCAAAAATACGATATTTTTGGGGCACTCTGTATTTAATACGAGGGAATTTTGGATAAAAAAATTGTTTGTGGGCATATCTCATTTATCCAAACCATTAAGGAATTAGAACTGCAATATAATCTGCATGCACCAATGTATATAGTGACTGGACTTGATAGGAAATTATGAGTTGTAAGATAAGAAACTAATGAGCGTCAGGGTTTCAGTGATAAATGTTTTCCGTTGCACAAAAAAATTTACTGAGTAATTGAGGTGCTCAAAGTCAGTAAGATATACAATGTACATGTTTGTCCAATAAATATATCCCTGATCTATTCAACATTATAGCGAAGCACGTGTTTCTACGTGAAGGTGCATTTAGTGAGAGCATGACTTGCCATCCTCAGACATTTTATGAGAGAACGTCAGAAATAGAAACGTACGACTTGATCGCTTTTGCATGGATGATGCCACCCCCAGCTCTCGAGTTTCGGAGGGAAGGGGTAGGTGACTAACAATCGAGGGGTTGACACGATCTTTGAAAAGGCGAGTGGATCTAAGGGCCCAAGTGTGCGTGCAGTCTGGGGTACAACTACTCAAAAAAACCTCCCTCACCTTTTTTACTCTCCTTTAGCCGGCGCTAAATATTTTCATCCCCTCATATTTTTCTATATGCTCTTTCCTTGTAACAGCCAACCGGAAGGGTGGAAGTTTATTGTATATACACTTTTGCGGGCACCCTTCTCCAATAAATACTTTATATGGATCGTATTACAACATAAATATATTGCTGACAGTCGCCCGACCGTGAATTTCGTCTTGAAATAACGGCTCCGAGAAAGAGAAGACGATGAAGAACAAGGAGAAAAACAAGGATTAGAAGAAGAAAATGCTAACCACGTGCCAGGCATCGCAACGACAGCACTAAAGCAGAATCGCCTAAAACGCCCCACAAAACTTCACGCTAAAAAAGCGTTCCGAAAAACTTTCAAGAACTAAGCACTAAGCGGTGTTACTCCTCCATGGTGAGGTCCACGCCTCACCTTGCCACCCTCCAAAAGGGGACTTCATTTTTAATAGAATTATTTTCAACCGTCTCACAAGTGTGTGCTGAATACTAATCGATTCCTCCTAAATATCCCTATTATTTTCTGCTGAAAAACGTTTCAGTCCGCTAGTGATAATAGAGGGTTGTTTTTCATGCCAACAAACTTGTTAGAAGTGATATTTTCGGTATATTAATGAACTGCTACACCTCAAGCAGCAGCTCAATCATATTGTACTGTAACAAACAACTTTTAATGACCGCAAAAAAGCACAAACTTGGAAAGCTCTTTCTCATTTTTCATCCCATTAGAATTCAAGAATTTATGACGAAAAGATGAAAATTTGGAGTAGTTATTTAATTATTGACGAGAAACTCGATATTGACTTTATATATGAATATGAAGACATATCTCATATTTTGATTTTAGATATATTATATTTATAAAAATTTTTTTCTCAAGACACTACGTGAGAAGAGACTCTGCTCCAAGAGGCCAGTCAATTTATTACCATAACGAATGCAGGTTATTCAAGATGTTCTTCGTCTGTTGGGATGGAGTCAGATTTCAATGACTGGTACATTGAAGATTGAGATTCCGCGTTTACCTCTGCTGGCAAGGGGGTTGAGGGGTGAGGGGGTGAACATCCCTCCTGGGAGAACAGGGCTCTCGGCTTGCCCAGAAACAATAGACTCGACGAGCTGCTTTTGTCTCTGGAAATCTCGTCAACAAACGAGGACCACTACAGTCCTATGAGTCCAATTACACTAACTGACGGCTAACGGACGCTTGCTGCAAGTGCTTGTTAGAGCACACGGCGTATTTTGAGAGCGTGTAAACTTTGATAATAGCGAAGCTTGACATTTGAGAAGAATAAAGAAAGAGGTTCCCCATTTTTTCAGGAGTTTCTAATGATAGACGAGAAAACTGATATTTGGTAGGTACAATTACGTTAAAAATGCACTGGAATACGTCAATTTCCTGGAATTCTCTGTACTTTATTGTAAAACTGTGAGAGCCATTTTTTTAGGATGATGGCCACATGAGCTTTTTTGCTTGTGCACGGGTAATGGGGAGTGCGAGTATTGAATATTTTATCACTTTATTGCAAGAAAGAGCAGTAGATAAGCTTTGATCCTGTAATTAATGAACGGAATAATGTTACTTTATCAAATGATGATGTATTAGATTGAGTGATATCATGATAAACTCTTTATTCGATCATCAACATGATCTGTGGAAGGTTTGACAGGATTTTCCTAATAACCGCTTATTCTTTCTCCAATAGGTGCTCATGAATAGACTTGTTCAATTATTACAGATGAGTGTAGCATAGAGCAAAGATAGCAAAAGCTTGAAATGCTATATTTTCTCTATAGTTACAGCTATTGGGTTGCACACTAAAAACAATAACTGAGAAAAAAAATCAATTTGGAGAATTAGTCAATGAAAAGTCTCCACAATAGAACAAGAACAATTCACAACTAAAAAAATTTCGAATGTAATAAAATTTTCGAGCAGAAAAATCACACACAGCTTGGGTCTAGAATCTAGATGGCTCAGTCACGAGGGAAAGCTTGATATTGGAGTGGCCTCATGGGAACTGATCTTTTTCTCGTGATCAAACAATTTAAATAATCATTTTATTTTCATCATAAATATTATTTATAGAGGAGAGTCAGTTTTCCAGTTTATGTTCCCAGGTCAGAAAATTTAAACACTTGATAGCAAAAAAGTAATCCAAAAACACGTAGATAATGTATGTTCTAAGCTGGAAAAGCTTGGACAGGAGCTAGCTGAGAAAGTTTGGTTTTTATAATCACCCACATGCAGGATTCAGATCATGAATTGTTTTACACGTTCTAATTTTTTGTTAACACCGCATTAAACGGCCCAAGAAGATAACAGAAACAAGGCAATGGGAGTTTTGCATATGCTAATAAGATGGCTGTAGCGGCTGCATGGCTTGTGCTTCTGCTGGGCTGATATCAGGGAGGCGTACAGAGGGCGTCATTTAGCTTATAATGTACAATTCTATGGGATAACATACTAAGGGTTGTCGAGACGCCGGGCAACCCTAATTACTATTCACACTCACGCCCTTTCAGGGCTATGTCTTATCGACACGAGTGAAGGGCAGTGTGAACTGCACTTTTGCAGGGAGAGCGCGAATAGTGCTAGTTCTAAATCAGATACATTAAGGACGGAGGGTGCTCTAACTCGTACATTATCGGTGAGTTTCTCAGCCCCATCATCTCACCCCTCCGACCACTGTTACTTAGCACCGCAAAATGCTATTGCATGAGACCGCATCACACCCTCCTTATTACGTTATCATTCAATCGTTACAAATTGTTAATGATTCTCGTTCTAACATTGAATGGATTTTTATTGTTGCAATCGTTATTCTCAAGCCAACACCCCTACGCATTTGATATTAATGATCATTCATGTTCGATAGGAGCAGTACGAACTGAAATCTATCTGCAATTGTTCGATCATTCATGGTGAGGAATAAATAAGTTTGTGAGACCCAGCAGCAAAATTATGATAATGCTTCGAGACGCTCCACTCAGTAAATCTAGAATTATTCTTGAATTTTTAATGCTTCAATGAGGTAACAGAGAAAGTATTAACGTTTATTCATGACACAACAAAGTTATGAATTAGACAAAATATGGTTATTGATTGAAATTGTTGAATAATCAACGCTCATCCATTTCATTCTCACGTATCCAACGTTCCACATTTCATTTATTTTCATCTGAAATGATTTTCTCATAATAACGCGTAGACTTATAGGTAAAAGGAGGGTTTATTATATTATTATGGAGAATTATAGACATAGATATGGTCGAATGTAGCATTTGAGTTCAGATCGATTAAAGGTTGAATTTCATGCTCCTAATTGATAACTAGTGAAGCTGTTCTGAAAGGTGATCTCTCCGAAACATTGTTAAGTTGTCACTCACGAAATCGTTTACTTATTCTTCTATTACGAGTGGAATGACAGACTAACAGACTGAGTAGGATTAGTGGACTCACAGGTTTAGGTGGGTTCCAAACCAAGTGAGCTCCGGAAAGATATTCAGTGGAGTCGGCTCCTCAGGTCCTCTTACCTCTAAGTGATTGAATAATTGAGTAAAGTAGGTAATTAAAAAATCAAAACATGAAAAACAAACAGGAACTACAACAGTGTCGATCAAGAGTGTAGGAGACATCTATCTCTATATCTTGGGGCAAACTAGAGAGCTGTAATACCTATAGTGGGCAAATAAACTGAGGATGCTATGACGAATTTAGTTCGGATAATTACAGATTACTTTCAGAGCAACAAAAAAACTTAGCAGTATTCCTGGATTTAGCAAAAGCCTAAGATACCATCCCTCACAGGTCCCTTCTGAATAAGTTGGAAAGTATAGGTTTTAGAGGAACAGTTCTAAAATTATTTGAAAGCTACTTGCAAAATAGATCTCAGGTACTCACTCTAAATGAAAAAAACAAGTTTCATTATATTGACTGGGTTTGGCCTTCCCCAGGGTACAGTCCTCTCACCGATACTATTTTTGATATACATTAATGATCTCTTAAAAATAAATATTAATAACTGTACTACTATATCTTTTGCCGATGATACTGCCTTGGTTTTCACCGGACCAGATTGGAGGCATGTGGAGCGATTGATGGAATCGGGTCTGGCTATTGTGAAGTCATGACAACATCACCAATAAACTTATTAACTTGGTACCTCAACACTTTCTAGTAAAACATATAACTAAGTCATCCATAAGAAATATAGTTGAATGGATAAGATCTGTTGATGTATCTCACCTCTTTCATAATTGATCTCCTTATCTTTTGTCACCTCCATATAGATTTTTAGTTTTAATTCAGGTGTTTTTTCCTATAGCCATCTCTGTAATAAAGCACTCCTTTTGTGGACCTTGAAACGTATAGAAAACATGAAATTAGGGTTCCTTAAATTTTTTTGGAAAGCAATACTTTCCTTACCTATGGTAATAGGGCAAGGAAAGTAATAACATTGTAAAATTTTGTCCATACACTCCTGTAGACGTGAAAAGTTGTACATATTCTTATGAAGCGTTGCACATGGTATCGGTCGAATTTATTCTGTTTTTATCTCACTCAGGGCTTGAAGCATACGTATCTGTATGCATTAATGCATTTGTATGCATTCATATGCATTAAATCATACGATGCTTCAATGTTAACCATGCTTTAATTTTATATTGATGTTTCATGTTACGTGATTTTATGTTACCCATATAGAAAAAGGTGACATGTCCGGTGACCGAGAAAGCCTCTGCACATCTGTACGCAACAAAATGGGACGTCGGAAAGTATGACATTTTTCATCCAAAACGGAGTAGCCATAGGAAAATATCTTGTCCGGCCAGGGATGGGCTTCTGATCTAATCCAATCGTCTACAACCTTTTCTTATTACAATATTGATAGATGCCTAAAAGAATCAATCTAGTTGGAGTATATTGTCATCAGGTGGGTATATTTATAATAATAATAATTAAAACAACTCGAAGAATATCCATTAAAATAGTCATAATCTTGTATTTGATGCCCGTCGCAGTATAAATATATGTCAGGATGCTAAGAGAAATATTACAAGATCACCAAAGGGAAATTGCATAAAAATCAGACCACCTGAATCAAAACCTATTGCGAATAAGGAAAACTACTAGATCGTGGGACAACATTTATTGCTGTTTTGCATTTTCGATATTTTGCTGGCGTAATGGGCCTTCACAAAATACATGGCAGGTGAGTCGTATCGGTTGAGTTACGTAAGTGATCACCGGTCGTAATTATCAATTTCGCACATGACCGATCCTGAGCCATGTGCCCTCTGTCGCCTCACCCCTCTTTACCTTCAACCTACCCCTCCCACCAACAACCACTCCCGTCCCACCATTCATCCCTTCCCACTGATGCACTTTCAGCATGTCTCTCAGTCTTATTGTTTCCGCTCCAGCAGAGTACAACACGTTGGATCGAGTACAGTGCAGTGCGGTAGTGGACTGGCGACCCCACTTACCTGGCGCCCTGGGATTACCTCACCCAGTTTAGCAGTGGATGGCCGCTTTGCTACGTAAATTGCCCACTCAAACGCTCCCTCCCTCTCACTCATTCTCTCTCACCAGACCAGTTACATCTCTGTTCTGCGCTTTGCTCACATCTGTACTTGGGCAACTAAGGAATTGAAGAGACTGCCCCAGTCTTTTTTTTGTGATTGTTTCATGATGATGAAGAAACCAACGCATTTCATTGAATTACTTGAGTAAGTGGATTTGCAACAGCCAGCAATGAGTCGATAGCAGATTAGAATGTGTGGATAGCCAATAGTGAAATGACTAGAGGAAGCAAGCGAGTGACTAGAAAAGCATTGACCTTGTCAGAAAATGATGATTTGTATAATATATGATTGATGTAGTATGATGGAATATTCAAACATTATTTTATTTATGTTCATCTAGTAGAGGTAATTATCCCAGCATTACATTATAAAATGTATAAGCCTTAGCACTGGGATTAGTCATTACCAATAAGTTGATGATACAAGAGTTCATACAGACATTATATTTTCTAAAGATGTCTGAAATAACATTTTTTCGTGTTGTATGACGCCATATTGTTGAAAGGAGTTGGTTAAGAAAATTATTATATATTCTTAATAATAATAATAATATGTGGCAGATGGCATTGGAAATTATTCATGATGAATACGTTTCACTGAGGACTACAAACGATTATCTATGAAGCGTATGAAAGTTGGAAATAAAAATTCAAATTTTACTGCACGAGTTAGAGAATCGGTATGATAGAAATCATCCAAAAATGAAAAGTGTTACAATATATGAATCAATCAGACAATCAAGGATTTATTTGGAAGTGCTTGGGTGGAAGTAAACCGTAGAGAAAGTGTCTCACGTGGAATCAGGTGAAGTTCTGCCACCCCAGAGATACTGACGAGGAGCGCGCCGTCTCAAGAGGCTCATTTTCCACGATCTCGCTCTCAATTGCCTCAGCAATAGTCAGCGTTTTCTGACCCCGTTTTGTTGTTACTTTCTTATCTTCCCGTTCTTTTCGACTGTGCTTCATAGTAACTGCTTTCCCTTCTCACTTCACTGACACAACACAAAACTTCACAAGCCAACAGAAGAGACAGTAGAGGAAAAGATAGCGATAATTTCAGAACAAATTTCAACACAAAAATGGATATGAATGGAGATAAAAGTTTGAGAAGCTCCTGAAGCTAGGAAAGTTCCGTATCATTAGGTTATATGATTCCAAATGAAGTGATTATTACGAGTTCCTTTTCAGAGATGGCTCCTCTCATTAGTATGAATAATTTTATCTAGTTTTGTGCTTTTGATTAGATAAGTTGGAAAGCTCTCCGCTTATATGAATTTCAAGAGAATCAAATATATATATGACAATAATAAATTGCATCGAAGATTAATTTTACCATTGAGTTTCGAATACTTGATAAGAAAATTAATCGATTGCGGAGTATCAAAAAAGACATGGGATCTATTTAACTGGGAATTCCATAGGAAAGGTGAATAACATTTAAAGCATGGATATTTTGTTAGAGATAACAAATAATATTTATAAAATAAAATACTGGTGAGGGGATTACAATCATAGATTTCAGCCTACCTTACAAGGTTACCTTATTTTTTCTCCTTATCATTTTGATGATGTATGTGACCCGATACTTATTGTATCGATCAATAACGAATAAAGAATTTGTGTACCTTGCCACACAATGATCTTATTCCTCATGATACATGATAAGAAGGAAATATTAAAATTATTCCATGAGTATTATAGAAAATATCATAATTCCATGGAATATCTGGGGTGAATCAGTTCATTAGAATAGGTCTGGACACATATCCGATTACTCAATCATATGAGATCATCATTTGTGCAGTTATGCACCATGTATGATATAATCTGAAATCACCAGAATATAGAAATATTCTGCAAGAATACGAATGCATGTACCGTATTTGATTGAAAATTTGCATAGTTTTCAGCAATTCCTTTCTTGCGAAAACAATATTCATGTAATGACTGTTCTGTTCTTCAAATGTAGAAAGGAGTTCCCACTACTTCTCCTGCAAGAAAACTGTATAATAGGGGAACTCTATCTGAAAAAGGTACATTGTTTCCGGAGAATGGCACAAATGCTTCATGAACTGAAAAGCGGAGATGGAAATGCTTCTAGGAATGAGGAATTAACCGGAAGGTATACTAGCTGTCGGAGCGAATAAAGCGAAACTACTTCCTGTTCTAGATGAGGAGAAGGGAAAGGAAGAGAAGGAAGCAGAACTGCGAAGAATGTTATTACGTTTCGCCTTCTATTCCATCTTCATTTACATTTAAACGTTCAACTTAATTGCGTCCATTGAAAGAAAGCGAGCCTATTTAATAGTCAAGAGCACGGAGACTTTCGAATGCTGAACTCTTTCTGGCGGCTGGGATCCATCAGATTTCTGGCATTGATCAGAATCAAAATCACTTTTTATCCCTTTAATCAATTCCTGCATTTGATTTCCAACTCGGAAAAATATTTTCCACGATGTGACGATTTCAGTGCACATCAAAACTCGGAGTATTGATGGAGTCAATAGTAGAAAAGTAGAGTATTCATAGGGAAGGTTATATTTTGAGAGGGTGAGACTTTCTTCTTAATTAAACAGTGTCTTCAGTTCAGAAGAAATGTTTTGCAGAACATCAATACTGTTTATCAGCAAAAAATCATCACTTATTGAATTTATCAGCCGTTAGACACTCGTAGACTCAACCCAATATTACTTCCATCTAATAAATTTAACATGCCTCATCATACACCCCCATCACTAAAACTTTTCCCATAAATAGTCACTACTAATGATCACAAGTCGATCAATGAATTTTTCCTAGTGCCTGAAATTTGTTATCTATGACTTCTACCTGATCCTGATGCGTCATTCAGCTTCTAATTCAGTCGTCAATCACCCAATGTACTCTTCATGATCTGGAGATCTCTTTTTGAGATTGAAGAGAGAATGAATATAATGTGTAGATAATTTGAAATCGAATCATTATCTTTTAGCCTGAAATTCTTAAGTGATTTACTTTATTCTAAATAAAATAATTTAAATGCAAGAGAATACACTTCTTGTCATATATTGCTGAATACACATGAATAATAGGGAATAGGTATAGGAAGAAAGTTTACTTTTTGATACTGCACTTTCAAACTAGTTCAACATTCAACACAAGAGTTTTGTCTCAATGAGAAAATACCTGTTCTGAAATTAACTCATCCGTGAAGTAGAAAACTCAGGTTTAAATAACTTTCCAGAATAGCTCCTGCACAAATATCATACATCAACGAATCATATTCAAACTTATTGAGAATGTACTTGTGTTTCAGGTATTCTTGGTGGGAGTTGAGCAAAGTGCTGAGTTGAATTTAAACAAGGCAAGCAAGGAAAAGAGCAGTATAGACCAGAGCAGGATATTCAGCAATTCACCGACAATACTGGCGTCTATAAATCTACTCCAGTTGACGTTTAATAAGAGCTGACGCTCCAGTTAATTGAAGAACGGGGTGTTATGTCACACCCTCTATATATAGGCCACTACCACTACCATGCCTCCAATATATGACAAGGCTTGCTGAATCACCCCCTCCCCAATCAACCTCATACTTGCAAATTCGGCACATGATTGGTACAAAGGTACTTTATATATGAGAAATATTTAACACAACAAGAACACCGATTCTCCTCTTGTCACCTGGAAAACATCAACTGCATATTATCAATCTGTGAAGAACTTGAGTTTCAAGTTTTTCCTTCTACGGAATTTTGTTTAGTGCAGCGCTATATGATTCACCATTTAACTGTTCATTCTGCATTGCACTATAAATCTCGACCTTGTTACCTAAATTTCTTCATAATACGAATAAGTTACAGGATAGAGTCTACGTTTCATAGTGATCGATCAAAACTCCCCTTGGTTAATGTCTTTTACAGATTCATATTATCATTCACTGATAATAATTAATTGTAATCTGAGATTATTTTGAGAATGGTTCATATACAGCCATTCAGATTGCATATTGAACTATAGATGTAGAATAAATCTTTGTTTATAGTAAGAATTTTGTTTGGTTAAAGAGAAAGTGTTGATAGTGAAACACTACTCCCATTTTATCATTGATAAAATCTTTTGTTCATTCATCTTCTTGAGAGAGTTTATAAGAAAGTGGATTAATCTACTCCCTGTATCTAAATGAGTTCTACTGAAGGCACCGTGGTACACAAATCTATAAAAATCAATGAGACATTCAAATTAGTAGGCCTACCTATATGAATCAATTACTTTTTATCTTTTTTATTCAAGTCAATAATTCACTTTAAAAAGCTTTGTTAATCGGTTATCAACATGATAATAAATCTGGAAAAGCTGTATAAGCTGGATTAATGGAGGTAACTGGAAAAAGGCGGATACCTATTCGATTATAAATTTTATGTTTTTTTTACCTATTCGATTATAAATTTTATGTTTTTTTATAGAGTGGCTGGTGGAAGTTTTATATATATCTCGGCACTCGAGACGAGTCCAGCCCTTTGTTAATAGCCGGGCGTAGATAATTTTTCAAAATAATGACTGCGGAGTGTAATTAATAAAAGCATCCACTGGCGAAGAGTAACAAGGGTGGAAAAAAGGCGAAGGCTTATTCCGGCCCGAGAGCTAAATCCTCCCTGAGGGAGGAAACAGGGCGCATCGCATTGGGGTAGGACCAAATATCTTGTTTTCCGCCAACAATTAGGATCTCAACCCCTCCTGCAACAGAGTTCACCACGTTTTTCCTCAATTAATCAATGCTTTCCTCACTGCAACACATGATCGGAGAATCTATTTCCTCCTTCCATCATACAATAAATAATTGGACCCTCCCCTCATCACTGTGGAGCTTTTTTTTTTGCTCCTTTTGTTGATTTTCTCAACATTTTGATTACTTTTATCCTATTACTTGTCTTGAAGGATGATTTGAATAAAACTTTTTAGTTTTCAAATAGATATGATTAAACTATAGAATATAATGTGGAAATTGCAGAATGGATTTTTCTAAATAAAATAATGATAAACCCATAACATATTCTCTCAGAATCGCTTATAAAATTCCATGTGATGGATCTCAGTATGAAACGCGAAATTAATCAGAGATTTGAATTAATTTTGTTTGTAATATTCAGTCGCATCAAATAAATACGAATTTCATCAAATCCAATCTGAATAAAGGTTTTTTTTCAACCAATATAGATTCCAATAGAATTGAATGCGATTTCGAGCAAATGTAAACTCTCCTTAAGCGGTCGGACAAAAAAGTACTTCATCAGGATTGAAAGAGATCACAGCAAAAAGGTATTGCAAATCGAAGCTAAACGAAAATGAAAAGATCAGCGCGCTCAAAATGACTCACCAGCCAGTTCAAGCACAAACTCTTATCAGAACAGTTTTGGTGGAGTCGCAGTGATCAGCTTATCTCCTGGATATTGAGTTTTGCTAGGATACATATTTTTCAACCTACGAAATCATACCTGGTTTTAAAGCTCACTCACTTGCAATTCCCAAAGAGCCTTTTGGTCGAGAATCAAATCTAATGAAACTCTGTACATGGAACTGATATAATTATGACGACCTTGTTTTGTTGCCCTAACCAACATACGCTTATTCGAGCCTTGTACTTAAGCATACAATACTGCAATGATTTATAGACTACATCACCACATAAATACTCATCTGAGAATAAGAATAGATCTTCAATATAACTGGAATACACACTTTCTTCCAATATTGTGCTTCAATCTCAATCAGAATCTAGAATCAAAGTTGAGACTAAAGCAAGTTCACACATCGTGTAGAATGGAAACATCAAATGCGAGAGAATGAAATGCTTTTTTCAACCTTATTCAATATTTTTAGTGATTGGGATTTTTCTCAATCCAATCAATTAATCTGAGAATATCTCTTCTTCTCCTTTCTGAAGTAAGCCATCATAGCGTTTGGGTGATGCCATCTTCAGCCCAGCTCCTCCGAATGGAACACTCTTTTCCTATTTCTTCAGGCCGATCCTCTTAAAATTCACATTCAAAGTATAAATAGTATTTGTAACATAATTTACCAATAAAAATATTTTGAGTAGTAGATGGAGAAGAATAAAGGGAATGAGGATTCATTCATTACAAGTTTACAAGCAATTGAATGAGTGGTAGCCGAAGAGTCATGCATTCAATTAGCATCATGCACATTGTTTGTTCATGTTGTTGAGTGATCCTAATATACAACTACTGTAGTAGAAAGTTTATAAGAAAATCATCAATCAATGGAACAATAGAAAGTCTCCGACAAAACTTATTAATTTGAGAAACGGAAACTGAAAAATTTCTTGGTCACAACGTTACAACTAGGTCTGCGATGGAACACGAAATCTTTGAATGGAATTGAAATAATCAAATTGAACTAGTCGTGTTTAATTAAAAATATTACAAGGACACTAGTTATTTTCCATAACTGAAGTATCAAGTAGCCCTTTTGGAATACCTTATTTGAAACTAGTGGGTAACCCGTGCTCCGCAAGTGTCTAAACTGAAATATTCATGTAATGAAATCTTGAAGGATTATAAATAGTCCTATAACCATCCTTGGTGAATTCATAATCTTTATGCAAAATTTCAAGTTGATCACTTCAGTAGTTCAGACGTAATAATTCGTAAATTTCCTATCCTTACGGCTTTAAGCCGGTTCTTCACTTTATTATATTCTAGATAATCGAATTTTGTTCGTTATTCATTATTTATTTCTTCCTTATACTCAATCTGGCTGATGGAATTGATAGATTTGTAATTACTATTTTTAGTATATAAGTCATTATTGAAAGGATAAGAATCTAAGAAGATTGGTATCTTTTGAGAGCTTATCAAACTTTTTCTATTGTTTACTAAATCTATTGTAATAATAATCTCAACACCATCCAGGAATATAAACCCTCAATAATCAAAATCGACAAATTTAGTCTCCCAAATCAACGTTTCATCCCACAACTCTCTCAACAAGCTTACAATTTTCGATAAACGGAAAAGCCACGAAGAGAAGAACCTGCAGCTAACGAGGTTGTGTGAAAGCGAATAAGAGTGATGGCTTCGGTTTTTCATTCTAAACAGATAACTCTATCTGCCGTATCATTAAATTTCACTTTCCGATTGTAGAAGAGGGTTGGTGTTGGATAAGGAGAGTTTGGAGTGCGAAGAGGGGAGAAACGCACGCCACTGCTTCTGAATGCGCGTGTGAACGTGGTCTCCCGTGTGAATGCAGATACCCGATATATATATATATATATGGTCATATACATTCAATACCTTTGTGTAGAATATAAAATAGATATAGTATGAAGGCATTGCTTCCGTCACGATGCCAAGATGCGGGTGCTGGTGCTCCACTTGTCACGTATCACAAAATGAATGATCACAATAATACACTCTGCGTAACCCCCTACCGCCACCACTATCACACGTACATTACATTACTACCCTCTCCAACCAATACGCCTATCTTAAATCTCATTAGCGTACAAATACCTCCGCGTAGTAGCCATTTTTCTTACTCTACTTCCACGGAAATACTTTTCTTTACGTACCTTAGAACCACTACCACTACCATTACATCAAAACATGTGTAATATAAAAGTAGTAGTTATTATAGTTTGTTTAAGGAGTGAATTAGCTTCATTGATTCATTGAATGGCATGAGTGCTACCGTTAATCTAGATGTCGCTTGTGCATTACAGTGGTAATATAGTGGTGTGCATTACTTCTTGTTCTAACTTTCATGGTTTTGGTTCGCGGGAAGAATCGATCAATCAATCGTTCAAGAGAAAACAACCAATCGATAAAAACTTATTTTGATTGTTGAACTCATTTTTCCTCATCAAACCGTAGTAGCCAATCCGAAAAACAAAACAACTGAAAACCTATTACTCGACGTACTTTCAATAAGTAAACCTAAAAGTATATCAGAACAATGAAGTCATTGACTTTTCACTCAATCATCATACAGAGCGTGATGGAAAAGATGTAAGTACAAATGGAAGACATCAAGTCAAATGTGAAACGAGTCATTGCGTTGCATAAACAAAACTTGGGAAGCACAAGTAGGTACTCAGACGAAAGACGTCTTTTCATTGGAAGAAATGAAGCGTGAAACAAGACGGTGGGTGACAAACTACAACAGAAGGATGAAGGCAGAGAGGAAACTTTCCTTTCAAATTATGCTTCAAGTTTTGAATTGTCACAAAAACAGAAGACTGTTGCTTATATTGTTTGAAGAAGAAACTCTCAAGAAGGATTGCTAAAATTAATTCGTACTATTAGTCGTGATTAGTATTTTTCATGCGTACAAGTTGATTTTCGTGGATGGGAAAATGCAAGAGACTGATTCATCGAAAACATTATTTTCTAATTTGAATTGGTTTGTTTTTCAGATTGATATCGATGAGTTTGCAAATTTGACGCTAAAATTAATGCGATCTATTAGTCGAAATCAATATGTTTAATGCGTACAAATTGATTTTCGATGATGAGGAAATGCAATGAGAGAACGTGATTCTCAGAGATTGATCCATCAAGAACGTGATTCTCAGAGATTGATCCATCAATAACGTGATTCTCAGAGATTGGAATCCCCTCATGATTTGATTCCTCACCCATGAGAGACCTCAAATAAGACTATAGACTCTTCTAGAATAATATTCCAAAAAATCAACATTTTAAAAAATATTCAAGATTAGAATAGGCTTGTGTCTGATTCATCTCCTATATGAGGTGAACAACTAACATTTCTGTGAATAACACTGTTTTCATATCTCTAAATTTTTTCCAATGTGGATGTCATACTGTCACTTCGCGTATACTTGAAACAATCAACAGAATTTTTCTGGAGATTAAATGGATGTAATTCTGATGGCCACAACTGAAGACATCGCGGTTCACTGTGAGTCAAAGAAATAATGAGGGCTTTTTTACTGGAGTGAACTGAACGAAATTATCCATTTAAACCAAGTTTTCAGTTCTGGAGTACAGGCATAATATGTATGCGGGACCATCTTCTCTTATTTTAATAAGAAGCACAAGCCCACAATAATTCTTAGCCCGCACATGCTACGACTGTAGAACGCACAACGCTACATTTCTCTTCCTCATGTGACTGGAACAAAGAGCACACTAAACAAATAAATTCTCTTTGAAGTTAGGGAAGAATAATTGAATTAGAATAAGTATGTCTTTTCGCTTTCCGTTGTGCCGGGGAGACGCAGAATTCTACCACCATTTCTCGTACCCGCCCATCCACCCACCGCCCACCTGCTATCACAGCAGCATTCAGTAGCACGCTCTCTGTTATCATTTTTCCACCAGCGAAAAAGAGAAAGCTTCCTTTGACATGTCCGAAACACGTATTCTTGCCTCGGCAGTCCTTCCCTCAAAAAAGCTGTGACTCAATTTCGAATTTCTAGGCTGTTTTCTTTCTTACTTGAAAAAAGGAGGTTCAAAGTTCTCGCTGAGTAATGTAACATAGCATGAGTAACGTAAGCTCATAGCAAAAATTATATGTATGCTCATGCATTGAACTTCGGACAATTTCTGAAATTTTCCCTCAATTTCCTCAAGCGTAGAATAATATTCTGCATAGGTAATAGCTACATAGTACTATTTGACGCAAAAGATTTGATTTGAGTGCGTGTGCAAAACGTTTTTTTGATGGGATCTAAGAGAAATGCATGTTGGTAGGCTGCAAGAACCAAAGTTCCATGTAATTTATTCTCCACATAAGGAAAGTCTCTATGATTATTATAACGAATGAAAACATAGTATATATTAAATATATACTGTACTATGAAAATTTTGCATGGTATTGAATGTTTCTGACCAGATAATAGTATTAAATGAGAAAGAAGGTTGAATTATGTTGGAAAATAGCTTGGAATAACAAGAAGATGCAGAGTTCCACCACCATTTCTCGTATTTCATCAATACTAGTAGTTCTGTGAACAGTAGAACTCGCGCTCAGTGAGTTACATTGACCTGTTGTCAAAAATTAATAAATAATTTATCAATTAAAAATGTCTAGAAAAAATCCTAAATAAACATAGAGCTTTCTGTCCTATATCGTACCGTTACGTGTCGTCCCGGAATGTGAGTGTGAGCGCTGTTATCAGGTTGATGGAAAGATACAATTTTCAAGATGTTCGATGTTTTTGAACGGGTAGTATTATAGTCCACTAGATAGCTGATTTATGATGAATAATTCTATAGTCTGATTTTTACTCTAATATTGGCGTATGAAGGAGGCTCCTTTTTCCTTTTATATTATGCTTGAAATGCAAAATTTCCAAAAACCTTGTATAACTTATACGTCGACGAGCAATTTAGAAAGGAACATACCTGTCAAATTTCAAGAAAATCTATTATCGCGTTTCGCTGTAAATGCGCAACATAAAAATATATAAACATTTAAACATTAAGAGAAATGCCAAACCGTCGACTTGAATCTTAGACCTCACTTCGCTCGGTCAATAACCAAGCTTTGCAACAAGGTTTAAAATAAAGTGGATTTTTTGACAACATCTCAAGTCTCTTCAATTATAACAAGGAGATTTTACTAAGAGAACTATTTCAAGGAACTAAAGACTGGCATTTGGTTGAATCTAATCATCAAGTTCCAACAAATATTTCAATAATAGAAAATTAATATACGAGATGTCATTTTCCCTAAAGATAACTAACTTTAAGAAAGCCATTCAACTTAATTCATGAAACTCACCTCTAACAAGGACAAACGCTTCGAATAATATATTCAATGACAATGATATTGTTTAATGATGAATAGTTCAAGATTTCCGTGAACATTTAAATCGATTTTAGCATCTAAGTGCACCCTAAAACCTGATGAGAAGGTTCGCTATCAAAGAAATGCCAGCACACACGAACATTGTTATTTATTAGGGGGGCGGGTTACATGCAACGTTTCATTAGTCACAACATTAAGTCTCATTGGCGTGCATTCAATCATTGCTCAGCGCCCCAGCAAGAAACGCGAAATGACTTTGAAGATGTAACAGGTAGCTAGCAACCGGAAGACCGCCCTCGAAGCAGAAGGGTGCAGATTTGCCACTTGCTAAGGGGCGAGAATATTGTTTCGACCTGTGAGCTATAGCAAGAAAAAGGCAATATTTATACGCCGATCTGTCGGAAGTAATGTTTAATAAAAAGATAATGGAGACAGATGTCCGAGGGGAGTTATTTTCAGCGACGCGGAAAGGGAATACTCAACGGGCAAAGTGTGACCCGTTGTCACGTGATTTATAGGATCAAAACCAAATCCCGTCAGCGCTGTGTTCTTCTATGAATATTAATGTATTTCCGTCTCACTTCGCTAACCTTAAACATCGGCGCTGAGCCCCTTGTCTCTACGGAATCCATCTTGGAACACGGCACATTGTATCTGTTAAGGAGACAACACTGAATATCAATTTCAACTCTCAAGATCACTACTTATCATTGCTTCCTCAGTCGCTTTGTTGTAGTATCAAAAACAATAACATTATCAAAATTGATCACATTTTTGCGTTTAATCGGTACAATTATTATTTGGTGTGGTGTCTTTTGAATAATAATACAAAACACTCCATTGCATGACTCATTAAACCAAACCGGATTATGAATAGGGGTCTCTATCATTTCCTATTCCAATAATTATTCCAAAAATCATTCAACGATGTGATATAACATTGAGTAGTCGACTTGAAACAAGTAAAATTGGTAAATTACATTGTAGATTGTATAATATTCCATATTTGTAATAACTCAGAATTGTTACAGTAGTTCAAGCTTTTATATCAACAACAAGGTGGAACATTTCAGGAGAAAGATAAGCTTAACAAATTAATGAATGAATATGTGGCAGCGCAAGATATTTTCATTGTTCAGTAATGCCTGAACAGCATTTGTACAGCTACCTTAGTGCAGGTATAACTTAGAAACAATACTCAACCAAAAGAGGAGTGGTTTCTAGGGAAACGAGTGTTTTTTAATATTCTAAAATATTTTAAAATAAATCACTCGAATATTCAAAGCTTGAGGATACAATTTCAAAGCTTGGATGAAAAAAATAAGATTTCTGGTTATTCAATAAAGTTATTCCAGAAAGATATCTTCCTATTCTACAGAGTTACAAATGAATCTCATACTAGGAAAATATTATCAGGAAATTGAGGTTTCTAAACAATGGTCAACGTACAGAATGAACCTTAACAAGTAGATTGATTCAAGTGGAATTAGATTTGATAAAGTTATGGTCAGAAGAGAATAATGTACGTCCTGGAAAAAACTCAATTGAATAAGCTCTTGGCTGTTTCACTGTATTATGTGGAAAGTACCATACTCTCCTATATTCCTTGTAAGCAATCGTACATCAATTGACTTTTCCTGAACAACAACTGAGTCCACCGGATAAGCTTCTCAATTTACAGAATTGCTTTGACAAAAGTTCCCTCCTCTTCTGGCTCTAATACTATTCTATTGACTACAACGAGAAACGCTCGTTTTCTCAACCAAACTTCTTCTCCCCTATGTTTTCTTGAGAAACCATGTTCATTGGTAATATCAGGAAATAAGTCAGCAAAGTAATTCTCTGGAATGCATTCAACGATGTGATCTCTCGTCCAGACTTAATGGCTCGTGAGTTGAAACAAATAAACTTTGTGAATTACATTCTGTAGAAGCTATAAACCGATCAAACTCGGAGAAACTGCAACAATGTGACTTGAATTCACATATTGAGCAATAAAGGAGTAATGAACATCAGTCTATTAGGCCTATATTCAATTAATAATATTCTATGTTTATTATTGGAATCAATTATTTTACAGGTACTGGAAAACGGACTTCTATTCAGCTATTATTCCTTTTTCTGTACTTCAGATCATCCATCGTCTTTTTTAAAATGTATAAAAATACTTGAAACTGTCAAGACAAATTTAATAAAATATTCAAAATAATAAATTTTCTTGAAAATCATCTTCAGCAAAAGAAACTATACTTTTCTTTTAACCATATTTTTTTGATTATGAATAAATTGTTGTTGAATAGGAATAATAATTACATCATTCTCGCAAACTTTCAGAAAGATCTCAACATCGTATTCATCGAAGTTGTTTTCAAAATTGTCATACAAGTTATCGATAGATATATGATGATCTACTATCCACGCAATATTTCATTTATTTATTGCCAATTAGAATTTTCAAAACATATTACAAAATCTTTATAATATGACATATCATTAAAAATATAAATAAATAAGCATAATTACTCATACATATATTTGAATAAAATTAAAATAAAATATAAAATCTAGGCATCACCAGCAAAAAGAAAGTCTTTGCCCGCTGGTGAGAGTTGCAAAACAGTTAAAGAAAAACATAATATTTCTAAATAATGCAGAAAGTTAAAGTTAAATTCAACTAATAATTACAAAATTTTATAACAGCAGAATCATAAAAAATCAAACAAATATTGTGCAGAGAAAAGACTGTGAGATGAAAATAGAATAATCTAAATTAAATTGCTATATTTAAGGTAAAAAAGGTATTTCAAATACATACTTCGCTTCATATTATGTTAATGCGATACATCAAGTTGCGAAATATCACATTATATTGTATTTGAAATTGAAGAAAATCGGGAAAATATTACTATTTGCATGAAACAAAATTATATTATAATTATTGTTTTGTAATTATATTTTACTCTATTATGTAAATTAACTGACAAGTAAAAATAAGTGAAAAGACTTATAGCATTCGCTCTATGAATGAATGGATAACGTTTCATGATCGAGTTGTAAGAGAGATAGAGAGATCTCTTGAATTTTATTGTTGCAATGGCAAACAGAGACAAACTAATGTTTGGGTTATTTGGTGGGATTTGCTTGCAAGAGGTTTAGTGGCTACAAAGTGTCGGCCACAGTTGGAAATTGAGCCGAAATTCGGATGGAACACGCACCGAGTTGGCCATTTCGCCATTTCGCCATTTCACCATTTCACGGGGTCAACCAACACCAACAGCACGTTTTCGGTTTCAGAATAAGATTTCTAGTGGATACTTGGCACCAGCGACCGAGTGATCGTGGGAAACAAAGAAAGAGCCCAAAGTGGAAGGTGGAGGGAGAAGGAGAGTGTTAGTGAGAGAGAGGGTGGGTGGAAGTCCGTACTTAGACACGCGCCTGGGGACTTAAAATGTCCTCATTATCCCCCCGCACCCCCCAGGCCCAGAACTAACGTCACCCGAACCCTTCAAATAATCGAAAACCCTCAACCCGTTCTCCTTTATTTGCTCTGCCCTTATTCTTGCTCTCTTATTTCGCCTTCACAGTCCCTCAGGCTCGGTCGTCTTGATTCTTTCACCTCCTGCACTGCCGCCAATCCCAATGCCAATGCCAATAGATCTCCAGGTAATTCCATCACAGGTCGATTCCCATTCGTTTGAAAATCGAATGAACTTCGGCTTGTTCGTTTGGTCGATTCAGTTTGCCGCCTTTTCAGGAGCCCAACAGCCAGCTTCTCAATGCTTCAGGAGCTGTGAGTCATGAATAAAGTGGAAATTCACCAGCAACCGATGACGAAAATAGCGCTGGAAAAACAGAAAACCTCTTCGAAACTAATAGAGTAAATGATGATAAAGTGAATAAGTGAACATCCACCAGCAATCGAGAATACTACTGGATAATGGAGTTCCTCTCAATATTGGGAGGAGTGATTATCACCAAAATTGGAGTGATTTCCAATGTAATATAAATATGGGAAATCACCGCAAGAATTTTTATTCTCAAGAATACCTTGTCAGTATCAATGATGTAATCAGAGAACGCTCTACGGCGGAGTTGAAGGTGTGCCAACATTTATAAAGAGATTAAATATGATTTTTAAAAACCCGATGGAAAAACATAATAAGAATCCATAGTTTTAAACTGGGAATTTTTTTTAAATGGAAAGGTAACTTGTCAAAATTATCAGAATGATTGAGGAAGATCATCTTCAAGAACTTATACAATTGAAGTACTTTATCATTATGAGTGGCACTCACACTATTCAAAACCCAAGAGCTAGAAAAAGTCATGCAAATTGTTAAGAGAAATAGCATAAGCGTTGAACGTGGAATAGATTGGGATTAAATCAACGGATAGATGAATTTTGATCTGATGCAGTTCTAATATTTGGAATAACTTTGAAGATATAACATTGGGCATTCTATCGAATGATATTCATGATTATGATTACTTTTTAGCGTATTACAATCGATTAATCAAAAAATATAATGAGATTTCAAGTTCTATCGAAATTAAAGTATGCTTTGGTTTCAAGCTATACCTAATACGATTCAATAAACTTGATAAACCTGATAAGGTAGAAGAGAAGTTTTGGACTCTGTCTGTTTCTTGTTTCCTATTGCATAGAGTAAATGATGATAAAGTGGATAAGTGAACATCCACCAGCAATCGAGAATACTACTGGATAATGGAGTTCCTCTCAATATTGGGAGGAGTGATTATCACCAAAATTGGAGTGATTTCCAATGTAATATAAATATGGGAAATCACCGCAAGAATTATTAATCAATGATGTAATCAGAGAACGCTCTACGGCGGAGTTGAAGGTGTGCCAACATTTATAAAGAGATTAAATATGATTTTTAAAAACCCGATGGAAAAACATAATAAGAATCCATAGTTTTAAACTGGAAACTTTTCTTAAATGGAAAGGTAACTTGTCAGAATTATCAGAATGATGGAGGAAGATCATCTTCAAGAACTTATAAAATTGAATGTACTTTATCATTATGAGTGGCACTCACACTATTCAAAATCCAAGAGCTAGAAAAAGTCATGCAAATTGTTAAGAGAAATAGCATAAGCGTTGAACGTGGAATAGATTGGGATTAAATCAACGGATGGATGAATTTTTATCTGATGCAGTTCAAATAATTGGAATAACTTTGGAGATATAACATTGGGGATTTTATCGAATGATATTCATGATTATGATTACTTTTTAGCGTATTACAATCGATTAATCAAAAAATATAATGAGATTTCAAGTTCTATCGAAATTAAAGTATGCTTTGGTCACAGTATACATACAGTACGGAAACTTGGCTATATCCTGACGCCAAAATCCGCCATCTTGTTAGGAAGCGCCGCATTGTAATAGTATTGATGGTAGGTTCGGATCACTTCAATGATCCGGATCAATTGATCTCGTTCACTGCCACGAGCCAATCAGAAGACCAGGATTGGAACTTCCCAAGGTCACGTGACGTGTTTAGTATTGGGGTCATGTAAAAAGCATTGGTTAGATGGGCGATTGATTACAAGTTTCCATTCTGTATATTCTGTGCTTTGGTTTCAAGCTATACCTAATACGATTCAATAAACTTGATAAACCTGATAAGGTAGAAGAGAAGTTTTGGACTCTGTCTGTTTCTTGTTTCCTATTGCATTGATTCAATGATTAAGAAAATGAATATCTCTCTCACAAATACTAAGAAATATCAAGTTGTATAGAGAAGGATTAGGCTAAGCTGAAACTTATCACCAGTTTGTAATTTGGACAAAGGCAATCTAGTGCTGGATGTGAAGCTCACTATTCAATTACTGGAATGAATTCAATTCAATTTTCATTCAATATAGCAGCTAGAAAGTTCTAGAGTTACCAATTTCCACTCGAATTCAAATTGGATCTTTCTTATCACACTTCTAATGAATTGTCCACTTCCATAGTTTTTAATGAAAATGCCAAGTCGAATAAGTACTTGAGTTTTAAACAGGTGGGGAGTTGCTGCAGTTCTAATAAGCATTCCTCAGGTGCACAATAAAGTGCAAAATACAAGTGGGGTGGGAGGAGAAAGAGGATTTTGGAGTGGAAGAGTAGAGAAAGAGACGGAGGGAGTGATGGAGGTGTGCAGGAGAGAGAGAGATAGAGTGAGGTGGATTAAAATCAAAAACAAGACGCAAGCTCTCAGGGTGTATAGTAAGGCGATTTTCCACTCTGTGCTTATTTAGATAAGGGCGCGGTTCAGATATAAACACAGGACCGGAGCGGGCGAAAGCACTGGAGGAATTCAGGTTATATACTGCGAAGCAAAAACTTTGTGAAACGGAAGAGAAACTTTTTAAATGTGTTTATATTTGCGAGAAAAAGGTGGAATTGCCATTGCCATCGTTAGTATCTGAGTTCCGAGTTTTTCTCTCTTTTCCTCTCCATCATTCTCATTCTCTCTCTGATTTTTAGCAGCGGAAAGAATTATGGTCTATTATTTTATATACGCTCCGCAAGGAGAACCAAACTTTCTTTCTGAACAAACTTCGGTTTGTAACAGCCATAAAAAACAAACAATAAAAGTTGCACAACTAGACCATTTCACAAATATATGCTGTATTCCAAGTCGATCTCGTTAAACTTTTAAGTACATTGTGGCCCACTCTAGACTTGATTTCCAATCACATATAGTTATAGCTTTTCTAGAATCTATAGAATATTCACATAATAATTCATATTTCCAGAGAACAATATTTACAGAGTATGCAAGAAACATTTAGTATCAAGTATTAATTACTCCGGGAATAGTGCCACAATGTCTGTTTGATAGAGAAATATCGCTGGCAGGAATATGCAGTTCATAGCGAAGCACACGTGACATTCAAATATTACCATTAAATTATTCAATCGAAATAATTCAACAATGCAGTTGACTTATGAAGCTGTTTCTCCTTCAAAGAAAGGAGAAAATTAGCACGGAAGAGAAGATGCCAAAAGACATTTCCTTGGAGGACAACTGATGGAAGGAAGGAACTAAGTGTGAATAGAAAACCGAGATAGGCCGATAAAGGCGGCAAAAGCCCACTTACGAATCAGGGTTCCAACCCGAAGGGTTATAGAACAATGGTTATGTCTTGTGCTATCCTCGATACCCCCCCCCCCCCGCCTACTCTCACCTGTTATCAGGCGGATTTCGTCCCAGAAACGCAAACTCAAACGGGGTAAGGGTTATAGGGTATGGATTATAGGGTAAAGCAGGTTATTGAGCTGAGCTAGAAAATACGAAATTGGGCCATCAAAATGAATGTGTTCAACCATCTACACTTCAACAAGAGCTTTATTCAAAATTCAAAGTTCAATAGTATCTATGATTAGATTATATCTGATGTAGCCTTATAGTGACAAAGGCTTATCTTAATTGCACTGAGAATTATTCCATTCAAAAATCATATTCGAAGAAAGTATTAATATTTCTAGTTATGAAGTAACGTAGTGAAGCCATTTTTTGCAATTACCCAATTCATTTTTCAGTCTCCCTGATGAACGTTGATGGAAAATTGTTGAAAATATGGAAAGGATCTCAATTCCGAAACATTTTCTTCAACTTTTCGTCTTCTATGAATACTAAATCCATTCATCAACAAGTGACAAAATGTGTTTTGATACTAAAGAGCTTCGTTTCCAAATTTTATTATATAGCATTACAATCATAGAGGAAATATAATTACATGAATTTATTTCAGATTGGTTATACGTCATAATGTATACATATTTGCTGAGAATCTTCATTTTGAATACCTTTCTATCCACTTCATAATAGCAGAGACAAGAAATATAGCTCATGCTTATCCTTTATCTATAATAATAGCTACATGAACCAACGTTAACGGTTGAAAAGTAGATTAAACTTTGGAAACAAGTTTTTGAAAGTTCAAAGTTCAATATTATTTATTGGAACGTTTACATGGAACATCTGATCCGATTCTGATTGCGTTGACTTCTGGACTAATGAACACTTCTCACCAAACGTCAAATAATTCAAAATCGCTCGAAGTACATCTGAATTTTCTAGGAAATCGAGTCGAAAATATTCAGAGATTCCTATCTGATCCAATCTACCGTTCAGTTGGCAAATGAAAACCAAACAAAAAAGCATCGATAAAGTTGAAAAAACGTAATATCTTTTATCGGAAATATGAGAGAAATGATTCGCAGTCGAACTCCCAGAGTGATGTATTTTAAAATGAAATTTTTGTTTCTAAGTTGTCAATATTTCTTTATCTACAAATGAACAATTTCCATCTATTGTTATCATTTTCAACATTTTTCTACTTAACTGTCAAGAACATTGATGTTGAATCTTATAGAGTCTACTAAATGTTAATAGAAATGATATAATCGAAATCCACAACCAATGATAGACATTTCCAACTTCTCAGTTTGATTTAGTTACGAAACAATAATTCATCATCACCAGACTAACAAAATTTCATCTTCAAATTGTATACAATTTTAATACTTCACTCCAATTACAATATTCTAGTAAGCTATAGAATTTTCAAAATTCAAAAATTGCAATTAGTTGTAACTGACCAGGTTCATAGAATATAATATAGAGCAACATAATATATTCCTTTCTGCAAAAATTGAGTTATTAAAAATGCAGTAATTGGTGATCAAGTAAAATGAAGCTATGACAAATTATATCCTATTCTGGAGATATTTTTTCAGAAAAATTGTCGCTAATAACAAGGAGCAGATGCATAATAAATAATATAGTTTTTCACCTGATGTACACTGTACAATAAGCTCATTCCAGTTAATGTAGTAATCATGAACCATGAATAATAATGTAGCTAACTTTGAGGAGACAAGTAGTGGATACTAGCAGTATACCAAACAGTTGAGTAATATTGAAACTAAACTATATAAGTAATATTACTCAAGTAATCTAGAGTAATAAACTATTGAATAATAGAATAAATAAACTATAATATAATAAACTATTGAAGAATTTGCACCAAGAAAGTTGCAAATCATTTGATGATTCATATATGGAGACGAATAGGTCGGAGAAACTACCAACTGAGACTGTGAAACTGACTGTGAAAAATAATAATTGACCGTTTTTCAACAGATCGATTGACATAGATTGGCTCTCTCTTTTCAAGTTGTAAATACAGCAGAACTTGATAAATAAGAAACAACCTCATTGCCGCTTCACGACAAAAGTTTTAACTCATTGCCAAAAGAGGACAAACTCGATAAGAACTGCTCCAATAAAAAAGTGAGAGTAAATTTACGAACAAATAAAGTAAAATTAATACTAATTGGTTTTCTATTGGAGCGTCTGAAACTCTCCGCATGAATATAATCGTATTTTGCCAACAAGGGACACTTGGGTTACTGAGAATGACGACAGAAGAAGAGAACGCTAGAAAGAGGATTCTGGAGAAGGACAGAGGGAGAGCGAGAGAGAGATGGAAAAAGAGGAGAGATTTTCTCTTGAGTACTCATGGTTCGCCGCAGAATTGGCTCTTGTATACAGATGACCGAGCTTTCCCAACTTTTCCGTTTCTAAAGCTCCTGACGCATCTTTTGGAATTACATACTATAAAATAGAACACTTTACACCAGCAGTAAACAATCGAGTAGAATTTAGATAGCAGCTGTTCTCTCGACCCAATTCAATTCTATTCAAATTTATCAACCCATTTCACATCTCTTCTCTGTCGTTTTCATTTGATTATTATGAACCCTATTCACATCATATGAATATTTTGAAATCAAATATATCACGTTGACTCCGCTAGCTGTTATAACAAACTGTATGAAGCAAAGTTTGTTCTTCTCATTTTGTGTAGTCTGTTTAGATACTCGACTATAAAAAAATGTAGAATGTTGACTATTCTTACTTTCCCATAATTTAGAAACAAGTTATTTGTTGATAACAATTTAGTAGTATGAATACCTGTGAATCTGTCTTTCTCAGCTCATTGGATATGATTCTTCACAGATAAATGTCAAAAGATTGATAGTGCTCTTGCCGCTATCTATAACTCAATGCAAGATTCCTACATACAAATATTAGACCTGATCACATCAGATCTGTCATGCAGCTTTCCGATCCTTCTCATGTCTGACTTTTCTGTGGGGTGGAGGAGTGGTGGTGGTAAGGCAGATCACATGACTGACATGTGTGGCATGCACCATGCACCCATTCTATGCCGTTGTCATTCGAGATCGGATCGGATTGGGATCGGTACGCTGTATGACAGGTGTGTCCCGGGCTCATTCACGAACATGAGTCAAAAGTCAAAACTAGCTTGTATTAATGAATGAAAAAAATTAAAAAACAAGATAGTACCTTAGTTCGTATTCTGAAAAACATAGTACAGTACACGGTATTTAGATGAAAATATATCTTCTTCTATATACCGTGATACAGTATAGCTAATGGGTCGAATGAATAATTGCTAGAATCTAGTGAATAGGAACTACTCCAGTTCTATTGCTAAAATTTAGTTGAATAATAATCAAGTAGTGCTAGTTTTATAGACATTATTTGCTTGAATTCGCAAGCGAATGACTCGAATTCTAGTATTGCTATAATTCTAGAATTGCTAGCTTTTATTCAATCGACCCATTATTGAAAACTCCGTAAGGGACTATTGCATGATAAAATAAAAACTAATTATATCAGAAGTCAACTGGTTGTTAGAATAAACTTGTTTTGAAGTATTAGCTAGTACCTCATCATGCAACAGGAATAATAAATAGAATATTTTTCCTCCACCTACTGTCTAAAGTACTTACTTTACCCCCTGAAACATAATATTAGAGTGTCACTTTTTCGCTCTCGGTAGTAAAAAACAGAAAAACTCCCAAGGGAGGAAGAGTGACTCCATTTAAATAACATGGGAAGCAACTCTATTTTAAAAACTTACATTGTAAAGGTCTAAGCTCAGATGAGGGAGCATATAGAGTAGTCAGTCATTGAGCCAACTAAATTCAATAATTCAACCAGATTTGATCAACACATGAAAAATATGTTTGTATGCTAAAATTATTACAAACTTCATATCACTATATTATAAAAATGTATATTATTTTATATTCCATGCTATTCAAAATACCAGCCAACGAATATTCCTCATTAACTAATCAAATTTAAAACGGGAACTTCATCATAGCTGTAGTTGTGGTGGTCATTGTTGTTACAACTTTTGCCGACAGATAGCGCTGTCGGCGGAGAACTGTGATTACAAGCCAGCTGTTCCTGTTTACTTTTTAATTTCCTTGCCCTATTACCATAGGTAAGGAAAGTATTGCTTTCCAAAAAAATTAAGGTACCCTAATTTCAAGTTTTCTATACGTTTCAAGGTCCCCTGAGTCCAAAAACATGATTTTTGGGTATTGGTCTGTGTGTGTATGTATGTGTTATAACGGTGCATTTTGGCACACATCAAATTCATTTGTTAAAATGAATTATTAGGTGGGAAGAAACCAGAAACTTTTATCATCAGTTATATTATAAGTCAAATAATAGAGATAAGATAATAATGACTCTAAAGGCTATGATTATTTGCAACAATACAAAAATTGAATTCATTTTTTAATTATTAAATAAAAACAATAACAAAGTATTGAGGTTAGGTAATTTGGTAATAGAGCTCGTCGGCAACATCAACAGCGGTCAAGCTGTACATCTGAAATCCAGTCAGATACATTCCAGCAAAGTTATTGCAAGTATACAGTACCCAATAAAGCGAGGACAAAGGGGTTTTGTAAATTCTAGAGGTGCGTACAGATATACGCGCCGCGAACATGAGCAATTCACTTTTAATCAGCTGATTATATCTGTATTTTTACAGGAACGGTAAGATACAGATATAAAAAGCTTGGCATCAGCTGATTAAAAGTGAACTGCTCATGTTCGCGGCGCATAAATCTATACACACCTTAGCATGCTAAATAAGGGACATAAACGTTTGAAAACATATAAAAATATTTATTGTGTATATAGGAGCAGACAAGCTTATAAAAATATAATAAAAATGAAAAGGAAATGGGATCTAGTTTTATTAAGCGCAGTAATACAATAGCACATTTTGTACAAAAAACTGGTGATGTACCAATCAGAATCCAGTATTTAGTAGGCGCTAAAAATATATATTTCAAAAAGTCACCACGTGGTCTTTTTTAAATTATAAAAATATACAATTATTGTAAAATTTATGTATAATTGTAACTAGCATGGGATCAGATTTAAGTGTAAAAATATTTATGTATAATTGAGTATTATATCTTTGTATTGCGAACTATTCAATAGAGACAAATTACGTCATTGGAGACTTGTTGAAATCCACCAATAGTAGCAACTATGCAATTAATTACTATGCAAATTCAGAAAAAGGAAGTAATGTAAGAAAATGCAAAAGCAAGATATTTTCACTTGCTTGCCAGGGGTCACTAGAGTCACCAGCAAAATTTGAGATCCATGGACTGAACCCTTATTTTAAAGTAATTCATATCAAGTTTAAAATTTGAACTATAATTAAATTAAATTATCATAACTCAGTGAAGTCATTGTATGACAACAGTTATTGAATTAATTATTCCCCCACTGGAGAGGACAACATCAACCCACCAGAAATAAGGCACAGGACACACGAGGTGGAATCCATGCCACATCTTTAAATTTGGGGAAAATATTCGCACTTGAGTTATAAATATTTAGAGGATCCTCAGTGCCACGAATTTGTGAATATAAATAAAGCTAGCTCGTTGAGGGTCATAATTAAAAATCAAGCTTTATTTAGACTTACTAATTAAAAATAAGGGAAAGTCTTATTAAGAACATTGATGAGAACAAATGTTCAAGTATTCACAGAACGAATATTTATCGATATTCAATCAACTCTATATGCTCATTTAATATTTTTTAATATCAGTAATATATGAAAGAATTACCAGAAGCTCAAAGTTCCTAAGATAATTGAATTTATTTTATCTAAACTCCACTGACGGCCGAACTCAAACCCTGAGACTTAAAAATATTTAATTTTTGATATTGTTGGAATACAGAATTATGAATTTCATTTGACAAGCGAAAGCAAGTCGACAGATTGAGCCATATAAATATATATAATATATGCTGGAAAAATACGAGATTTATTAATCGATGATATGAAGAATAGTAAGATTGTGCCGAATTTTTTTTTTCAAAATTATAACTTTTCAAGATAAAATTTTATTAGAGTGCTAGATTAACATTGTGGTTCTCACGGTATCGAAGTAGTTTCATGATGTCATTCCGCGCATTAGGTAATTAAATTCTAATATTTCCTCTATTGTTTTCCAACGCTTTCCTTCAGTACTTAGAATTGTTGTAGATGCAAAATCATAATAAAAAATCAGTTGAACGTCCATTCTATTGCAGAGTCTTCTACTTTGATTGAGGGAATTTTCCTGTATTCTGTCATTGTTAGTTTTATTCCTTTCTCATTCTATTGAGGGAAATTATTGTCGTCCCCACCCCGTCCTTTGTAATTTGGTATTTTCAATGTATAATATTGCTAGCCCTGATACCTATTTTTTGAGCCTGATTCGGTCAACTTGGAGACCTGAACAGGAGACCTCTTTTAGATTCTGTAGAGTACAGACATGTTTTTGAGCTAGATTATATCTTTGTCTGTTTGAATCATGACATACTCATCTTGCTTATTGTTCTCTCCTGGAGACTAAAATTATATAATAGGGAATCATGTATTCCATCAGTTTTTAATCGCTTATCTTTTATTCAATAACTTATTTATGAAGTATTTTATTTAATTCAGAGCGGTTGACTGCTGCACTTTATTATTATTGTAGGCTATGGATTAGTAACAGTCGAAAACCCATTTAAGGGTGAGTAATGAATATTTTATAGTATTGTTGTATTGTCTTTATTTTGATAATTTTACTTGTATGTATCAGGTAACAACCCCTGATTGAACGATTTTTCGTTATCTTTATTTTTAATGGATTAATCAATTATTCTATGATCAAATTTTACTCAATTTTGCAGTCTTACATCTGAGAATTATGACGATATCCTAATGTACAAGAAAGTTATACTGAATGGAGTATCTTCCTACTCTTTATTTTATTGGTACAGTCATTTATATATCTGGCATTTTGTAATTGTGAGTAAAGTTTGAAATACTCACTGGTTGTACATCAACTGCAACTCTGTAACTTAGATTTCAAATTCTACAATTAAAACCTATAATTTTTCTTCTGATGTTAATTTAATTTTTAATGTGAATTGTATATATTGTATTCTTTAGATGGTTTCATGAGAAATCATTCATTGAATGCAATATTTAGTATGTTATTTATTCTAGCATTACTAAGTAGTTGTGACTTGTGTTGTAGGTTTTTTTGTTTGTGTATGTGTATTCTTGAATACTCATTCGAGGATCGAGCTGTAAATATGCCTTGCTGTCGAACGAGGGCTTCCGAATTCCCCGACTGAGATGGCCGGTGATATCGGACATCTGACCTTGCCGTGCGGGGCTGAAAGACGATCTTCAATCTGACGCCACTAGCCCGATGCCTGGAGGCCATCACCCTTCATCCTCATCCATCACCCTTTGGACACCGGACTCGAGGACGACAGATCTTAGATAAGTACTTGATACCCCTCACTACAATATCAGATGTGCCCCCCGTAAATTTGGTCTCTTAAAGACATGAGTATTTGGTCTCTTAAAGACATATTGTGTTGGTCTCTTAAAGACGGATTTATTATTTGATCATTCATGTAAAGGTGTGTTTTGTAATATTTTCTATATTAATTTCATTATTATAAGAGCAGTCAGTCAACCGCATATCTAAGTTTTTATTTCCTAGACACTCAAACCACTAGAATTAGGATCACATTATTGAAAAGATTCAAATCCGCAGACCTCAGGGCCTAGCACAATTTCAACAACTAAGCCTTCTCCGACAAAATCATTTGTCACCTGGAGAACGGCTTAAGATTTTTTAGTGAGCTATCTGTGATATTTGCTTTCTTGCATACTTTCTCATATTGTTTTTATATTTATCGTTTCATATTCTATTATTGCTCGTTAGATATATATTTGTGTAAATTATATATTTTATTTGTTGAATGATGTACCTTTCATTTATAATCCTGTCTTCATGCATGACCAATCCTATACTAGCATATTTTATCGTTATTGACAAATTAATAAAATTGACAACCAACAATATTCTTCATGGAATGTGTTAAATCTTCAGAAATATTATGTTCTCAAGATTTATTTAAATGGTTCAACATAATTACTGAAATCGAATTGACTGAAACACAGGGTCGTAGAATTAAGTTGAAGCAGTGCTACAAATCAATAGAGGGTATAAGGAATTCTAACCAAATACCGTCTTCGTCACACTTGGTATTCTCATACTGCTGATCCCTTTCTCAGATGGTAGCGAGTTGGATTGGTGTCGGTACCATATTGTCTTGTCCAATATTTAGAACCCTCATATTTATCTATATCTTCAGCATCTATAATTGTGTAATCAAGCAGAGCAGCGGTAAGAATTGCAGATTGATAAAGCGGCAGCAGTTTGCAGCAATTGATAGCAGAATTTTATAATTATAAGCTCCTTGAAGAGCTAGTAAGAACTATATTATGTTATTTTTATTTCAGCAGGCGCAAAAATATAAAAAATATTAAAATCTCATTTGCTCTACCGACTACTGCCAGCTGTCCACATGTAAGTCAAATACGGCTTTACAGTGTGTATGTGTGTATGTCTTTGAACAAGATAACTCCATTCCTAATCAACCGATTGACTTGAAATTTTAAACTTAAGGTCCTTACACCATGAGGATCCGAAAATAAGAAATTCAATAAAATTCAAATCAAGATGGCGGAAAAATGGCGAAGAGTGACTAAAAACCATGTTTTTCACGGTTTTCTCGAAAACTGCTCTAACGATTTTCTTCAAATTTATACCATGGATAGCTATTTATGAGCACTATCAACTGACATGAGTCTCATTTCTGGGAAAATTGCAGGAGCTTCGTAATATTCTTGAGAAAATGGTTACTATAATGAAATCTCAAATAGTCAAATATCTCATCTTATCCTCGTATTAAAAAATTTTCATGTATAGGTCAACTATAGAATAGTCATGCCAAACCTCTAAAGAATTTTACGAGTTCAAATATTGTAAGCAGCTTGTTCCTGTCATGAAAAACTCACTTCTGTAAACTTTGCCACTCTATACTGTGTACCGACTCATCCACCGTATAATGACAACTATGCACCCCTCAGTGCATTCCATTGTGGAATACATTATTTATTTCCACTGAATAAAAAAGCACAACCGTACCTAGAACCCAGCTTGTCAAAATATCAGTGCAAAAGAGAAAAGTTTTGTATTTTTAATTAGAAACAAGAAGCATAAAATGAATGTAAAGAGTGAGTGAGTGAAGCATGGCAGAGTTCACGAAATAGCAGAGAAGGACTCGCAACTGTTTTTACTATGTTGACAGAACAGCAGGACAAGTTGATCCCAGAAAGCGGAAGAATTCCTTTCATTAACAAGCTAAGAGGAAAACTTCTAGCGCGCCACTCGAAAAATGCCAGTCAAAGGCATGCCATTTTTTGCTACCTCGAGTCACGTGATGATGCACAACTCACCTACTGCAAAATTATGAATTCTACAAAAAGAACACACCGTATCATCGATCTCGACTTGATGTTTGCTGTCTCACACTATTCGACTATGTACTGAAAAGCTGAATGAAAACTGCTTGATCTGGATTCATTGACCGAGCAAAGTGAGGTCTAAGATTCAAGTCAACGGTTTTGCATTTCTCTTTATGTTTATATTTATGTTTCGCATTTACAGCGAAACGCGGCAATAGATTTTCATGAAATTTGACAGCTATGTTCCTTTTTGAATTTCGCGACGTCGTATATTAGGTTCTTTAAAAATTTGCATTTTAAGGATAATACAAAAGGAAAAGAAGTCTCCTTCTAACGCCAATATTACCGTAGAAATCAGACTATAGAATTATTTATCATAAATCAGCTGTTGAGTGGATTATTAATTGCATGCGTCATTGCATACAATCAATATCTCAATGTAACTTGGTAAAAAATCTGGTGTTGTGTGGAATATTAATTGCATGCAATTTGTATGCACTATTTAATGTACTATTGATTCCATGCAATTAATAACTAAAATAACATAGTATTGTCTCTCGACCTTTCTCTGCTTCCAACTCTGGCTGACCTGTTGCCAGTATGTCTTGTAGAAGATTAGCTTCTGATGTTAAAATTTCTGATACACCAACCCCAACAGCCATTAGCCGTTTTCACACCGATATCTCGCCGACACGACATACAGACAGGATTTACTCTGATGAACAGCATAAGAGGAGGCTGTGGTTTATAACTGCGCGAGGTCTACTGTTCACAGAACTACAAGTTTATAGTATCTTAGAATCATCACAAAATTCTATTCAAAAATGTATATTATTTTAATTTTCCAAGATTGTTCAGTTTAGTCTCAAAAGATCTCAATTGCCTGGATCTTCCACATTCATTTCTGAAATAAAAAAAAACTTATTTGCTTAGTGTTAATGACTGTAAATTATTTCTAAGAATTGGAAGATGATATTCTTAAATAAGAAATTCCATCAATTATTATCAAATCTCAAATTATTAATCAATTCAGGTATGCTATTTTTAGTCCAGTATGGATTAGGCCTAGCCTATTATACGCAAGGTTCGGCAGTCAATCGGGCGATTTTGCAACAGCGCTTGTGTTCGTTTGGCTGGAGTGGGGAGAACGATGCTTCGCCCATCGTGTAGAAAACTTTAAAGCATTTTAGTAGCAATGGAGCAGTGGACAGGAGCACTGCGTGCTTATGCCGTAAAAGCATTTTATAAAAACGGGGACAGCTATGTGATCGCTCAGCGTGAATTTAGAAGAGAGTTCGAGATTCATCGTAATAATGCTGTTCCATCAGCCAATGCCATAAAGACCTGGGTTCGTAACTTTGAGGCAACTGGTTCTACAGTGAAGAAGAGAGGTGGTAGTGCAAAAAAGTGCGTACACCAGAGAACATAGCGGTAGTTAGAGAGGCCTTTGAACGGAGTCCACGCCGCTCAGCGCGTCGTCATTCTGTGGCACTTGGGCTTTCAGACCGCAGCGTTCGACGAATCTTACATCAAGATCTTCATTTCCATGCGTACAAAATTCAAATTGTTCATGCATTACAGGACCAAGACCATGGAAACAGACTTCAATTTTGTGAGACACTTCTGCAGTTGATTAATGGAAACCAGAATCTTATTAACAACTTACTGATAAGCGACGAAGCACATTTCCTTTTGTCAGGATACGTTAACAAGCAAAATTTCCGCTATTGGTCAGACGCAAACCCGTACGAAATCCACGAGAAACCACTCCATAGCTTGAAAGTTACTGTATGGTGTGCGATATCCTCTTTTGCAATTATTGGTCCCCACTACTTTGAAGATGAGAGGGAAAGGGCTGTAACTGTGACAGGGGAACACTATGTCCAAATGTTGCAGAATTTCTTAGCTCCTGCAATTGCTCATCTTCCTGTGAACGAAGACACGTTCTTCCAACAAGATGGGGCTACCAGTCACACTGCAAGAAAGTCCATGGCAACTGTAAGGAACATGTTTCCCAATCATGTAATCTCGAGACATGGGGATATCGGATGGCCGGCCAGATCCCCCGATCTTTCAGCCTGCGATTTTTTCCTGTGGGGCTACTTAAAAGGAAAAGTGTTTATGTCTCCAGCACCACACATAATTCAGGAGTTGAAAAATCGAATTCAGAATGAAATTGAACAAATTGTAGTGGAGATGCTGCAACGTGTATGTGCGATGTTAGCAGAAGACTTACTGAGTGCATACATAGGAATGGTGGACATCTGACAGATGTTATTTTTCGAAAATAAGACTTTTCTTTTCTATTTTTTTAGTTTTTTGAGTTTGTAAACTAAATGCTACCATCTTTACTCTGTGTTTTTGTATGTTTCATGACAATAAATCTAATCATTCACTCTTGATAACGCTTTTAAAATCGCCCGATTGACTGCCGCACCTTGTACTATCTATTTTGGTTTCAATCTCTGTATACCTTTTTAATATTAATCATGCTGTGATTATTACACGCTTGTTTTTATCTGATAGCCTACCGTAGCAGAATAAATTGTATTCTCTTTTAGGTTTCAAATTATGATGCTAAATTTATTTATAGAGCGGAGCGGTTATACTCCTCTGAGTACTATTATTGGTTTTATTAGGAGTAGTAACCCCTACTTGGGCTTATGCCTAGGGTTGTCCATTTTTATTTCACATTTTCATATTTTGTCTTTGTTATTTCATATTATGTTCGTTTGTGGAATAAATTAATCGATTGATTGATGTTGTATTTTATAATATGTGGACATAGTCAATGTGGAGTAGGGCGAAAAATATACACTATAGAATTACGACTCTAAAAGCGTGAACACAATAAACTGAGGATAACAAATTTAGATACAATTCATTTATTTCAACAGGACAGGGCTATTTGTTAGTTATAGAATCACTAATACCTTTTAATTACAAATTAAAGGTTCCAACATGTGAATAGAATGAGTGGAGTTTGCGTTTTAGAGGAGAATTTTATGAATAATAAATTGTAGAGGAAGATTATTAAAATCTTTTCGTCTAAAAAAACGGTTGAATATCCTGAACGGTTATTGAAATACAAGCGATATAGCAAATCCCTGAAAATTTTGGGGGCCACCTTGTTTCCGAGGTGTTTGCCTGTGATTTCGACTTATCATCATCACGATCCTTATTATGCTTGACCTAACGAGGAAATTGAGACATCTTCCACGGTTGTTACTCAAAAATGACCACTGAATGACATTTGCGCCCGGACTAGTTAGAAATTTTGTGAATATTGTTCTTGTTCAAGCATTATCACGAAGAATAGAGATGATAGATAGTACATGAATGTAATCTCCTTGTCTACAATCATGGAATACTGTACTCATTTTAATGATTAGTTGATGAAATTATAGCAATATGCTGGAGTACACTCAGATACACGATTGTACAGGATTAAGTACTGGATTATAAAAAAATGTGATAACACAATAATTATTGTGAAAAGTTATGGCAATAATAAACATTATCGAGGTCTGGTTACTTTTGAAATGACTTGAAAACAATGAGCATCTACAGCTGCTCTGATTCAATGAGCAGACTTAGGTTTGGCAGGGACCAATTTTCTTACCTCGACATGGAATAGCGAACAAGACCGGCATTCAACTCCTTTGTGCTCCATTTCGATCCCATTCAGCCCTTAGCCAATATCTTTGTTATTTGTGAGGGTAAGTTGTACCCTGCTCAAGTTGGGCAACCGCCAATTCACCGTCTGTAACAATGGGGGAAGCAAGTGATATTCACACATCTCCAAATAATAGGTATTATACATGCAATTCCAGCTTTCGCCAACTGATTCCTCTAATTAGAAAGCCACTTGGCTCTCAGTGGAATAGTTACGGTGATCACCAATATACAATATTCGTACTATCTTTAGAAATTCAAATATTCTCAGAACAAAAATATCTTTAATCATTTTGGAAAAATTTCACTTAAAGTTCTCGAAATTCTGAACAATATTTTTTATTGAATGACAATACTTTCACATTTTTCTCAAACTTGTGAGAACTTGGTGAATTCTGGATAATCATTGGGTTAGAGATTCAGAAGAAACGTATATTAGTGGTTTTTACGTATAAGACAGATACTACTTGATAACTAGTAGTTCTATGAACAGTAGACCTCGCGCAGTTATAAACCAAATCCTCCTCTTATACTGCCCATCAGAGTAAATCCTGTCTCTATGTCGTGTCGGCGAGATATCGATGAGTAAACGGCTAATGGCTGTGTATCAAAAATGCTAACATGCAAAGCCAATCTCCTTCAAAAGATATACTAGCAACAGGTCAGCCTGACTTGAAAGCAGAGAAAGGTCGAGAGAAAAAATACTATGTTACTTTGAGTTATTAATTGCATGCGTCATTGTATGCATTCGATAGTCCACACGACAGCTGATTTCTTACCAAGTTACATTGAGATATTAATCGGATGCGTCATTGCATGCAATCAGGTTTTAGCGGTCCTGAGCCTAGAAAAAAATGGCCGCCGTATGTGGTGGTCTTATAGAAATTCCTACTGAAAAAATCACTAATCAGCTGTTAGAGAGCGTCTCAGTTTGACGAAATCTCAGTTCGTCTAGTTCCTGTTTAAAATATTAATGCCGGCCACCACATACGGCGGCCATTTCTTCGTATGCGCAGGTCCGTTATATAGAAAGTCCTGATGCAATTCATAACCCACTCGACAGCTGATTTATGATGAATAGTTCTATAGTCTGATTTTTAAAACAAAATTGGCGTTGGAAAGATACTACTTTTCCTTTTGTATTATCCATGCTAAACATAGTGGAATGGTTATTTTTCAGTACGGGTAGCTAATTTAATTATGTGTTATAAAGTTGAAACCCTCAATTCAACCTGATTGAACTTTACTCGTACAATAACAACACATACATTTTGTGCTCAACAAGGTAATTCTAGGCTATTGTCAAACTTTGGAACATGGTAATTCTAGGCTATTGTCTAACTTTAGAACTTGGTAATTATAGGCTATTGTCAAACTTTATTAGCCTATTATTATCAATCAATCAATCAAGAATCTTCTTTATTCCACAATACAGCAAGTACAAAAATGATAAATAATATGAAATATAAAATACAAATCATTATTATAAAGGTTCATAGTTCATACAGGAAGGTTCTATCTAATCACAGTAGATTGAGATTGAGATTCCCAGTAGAATGCAAAAATCGCTCTCACAAAGGCCCGGTTGCACAAAAGCCAGTTAAATTTTAATCCTGATTAATTTCACGTGAACCAAATCAGAGAAGGCCATTTTAAAAATATGGCTTCACTGATTGGTTCTCCTGGAATTAATCAGGATTAAAATTTAACCGGCTTTGGTTCAACCGGCACTAAGTACCTGATTGATAGATTGCAAAATTGCAATAGTTCAACAGCTGAGTAATAATTTTGTCTCAGTCCCAAACACATGCACTCGCTCACTTCCATTATCGACAGACGACGATATTATCAGCTGTTTTCCAAGTATGGATAACTATTACCCCTTTTTTGTCCTCCAGCGAGTTTTCCCAGGGATGAGACCTAGAAGTGTAATCGAATTTTTATATCATAAACCTACTGTTTCTAATTTCGTGAAAATCGTCAGAACCGTTTTCGAGATCCGTTGGACATACATGAATAAATAAATACAGAAATTGCTCGCTTAATATAATAGGATAACAACTGTCAAAAGAGCTGTAAATCCGAAATGAACGCCCTGTCTCCCATATCCCATAACATGAGCTGTCAAAAAGGATAGGTGAGATCAGTGCACGAATGCATACTATCCATGAATAATGTAGATAATATCGATAATATATACTTATATAAATAAAAATATAGGTATATGGAAAAGACAATCCCGTCCTTATCACTGTCACTACTCCCATTTTCAAATACATCATCCTGCATCGTTCAAACTCTTCCACCTGTATTCCAAGCAATCACACAGCAAATCGAAAAATATTATAATCGATTGAAACGTCATAAACTCTAACCGATGTCAGTAACGATGAATTGACACATCAATCAAAGAGCTGCATTGAACAGTTTCATCTGAGCTCATAATTCTGCTATCGCACTACAATATAATATATAGTCATGCTCATTGTAGTTAACCCATTCCTACAGTAATTTTATAAAGTTTATTAAATATTGTATCTGTCTAATTGCTTGGAGAATTTTTTAGTTCTCTTATTGCCAATGCGGTTTTATAAATTGGCAAAATAAAATTGAATTGAATTGGTGATTACAGTAGCGTAACAGTACAGTAGATGAGCTGTTCTATTTGAAATAAATTACACTATTTCGATAATAATTTTAATGACTAATGCTAAATCAATAAATCACATAAATAAATGGAATTATTCATTGAAGAAACTTTAATTGGTATATATTATTCAATATAAAAATCATGCAACTTGAAATAATAATGTAGTCTAACCAAGTAATGTGAAAAAGTATTTTTAATAAAGACGACGATATCTTAAAAATACTATCGTCTGATTTATACATTATTCCTTCTTCCGTAAATTAACAAAGATGCAAATGGAGTTGTATCATAGAGAAAAAATGCCATTGCATTATTAGTCTGTGGTAGTACGTAGAGCAAAAAAATTGTGCCGTGACCAGGATTCGAACCTGGGTTACTGCGGCCACAACGCAGGGTCCTAACCACTAGACGATCACGGCCTTGACAGAGACCAAACCGAAATAGCAGCACTTGGAGCCAGATAGGCATTAGGCAATAAGATACGCTGCTTCCTACGAATTTCGCTTCAGAGCGCTGATTAGGTGCGGTATTTCCAGATCACTGAAAAAGTAAAACTTTGATTTTTCCAACTTTTCATCGGATAATTTTGATACGGACACTTGTTTACATAATTGGAACTGTTCACGTTCCTTGTTTCATACAAGATTGATTTTCTATTGGACAAAAAAAACTTTTGAAGATAGGCAACAAAGGCAACACGGTGGATTATTTTTTGATAGCTCACCAACTAACTTTGCAACAGTAAGAAAAATAAAACATCCAAGGAAAATGGATCTTGGATCCAAAGTTAGTCACATACCGTATCGTATTTTAGAAGTACGATTTTTTGCTGTCCTTATAAATTCTAGGCCTACTTATTTAGGCCCTAAATTATATAACTTGGCAAACAGATGAAAATGTGTTCATATTTTTGCCAAGTTCTGTTCAATCTGGTACGGTAGACTCCATAAGAACGGAAAAATTGATGTGTGTGTATAACTGGTATAATAGTGCAATAAAAATAACTTCATAATGGTTCAACTTAATAGAATTTGAATTATATCGTGCTGTAGGCCTAATAAGCTTCAAATGATAAATTTTAGTCTGGTAGTCCGGTACATCCGGAAATTAGTTCAGTCAATACGGACATTGAAAAGGGGGTGTGCTTGCAATTTATATTGTAGTTCTGATCCTTAAATATATATTATTTGGATTTTGGATCTAACAGATATATAAGAGAAGTCCCAGAGAACCCAGAACCAATTTTCTCATGCAAAATTTCCTTGTGCTAAATACAGGAAATTGGATATTGGAGTTGTCCAAATTATCGTATTTTCGGTTCATTTTCCAGTTTTCAACTATTTACGCCAAATCCAGTCACTGTACAGAAAAATTCACTCTAGCTTTTTTTAAGATAACATTTCGAACAAAATTAGCCTCAATCAGGGGTGCCCACAAGGGGGGTGCATGGCGCAATTTGCGCCATCAACATTTTTGGGGGGGGGCACGATTTTTTTTACATTTTATGTCAACATTTTGAATCATGGCTAAAAAATCCTAATGTAGTTTTAATACTTTTTCCCACCTTTACAATTTTATATTTTGCAAAGTGTAACTCTATATAAAGCATGAAAAATACAATTGATAATATGTTGTATGCAGAAATTTTAGTAATTTTAAGCCTATGAGTTTGAAGGTAAATCTTTGACAAAAATAAATTATAACTTCATCATCCACTAATATTCTGATTCCCTTTGCTTAATTTTAATTTTCAATGGTCCTGTGTTGGAGTATCCTTGCTGTTGCAACCTAATTTTCTCAAAAGGACAATGCTAAGTTAAATTGTAATGTACATTTTAATCTAATAATTATTTTAATTTCGAAGGCGTTTCATGATGATATTAATGTCTCTGAAATGAAAATGCAATTATAAACAACATCGCAAATTCTAGTGAATTTGACAGAAGATAAAACTTCTTTTGTCAAAAATATCAAATGAAGCCAATTTCAATCTTTCAAATTTTCACCCTATTTACCACACAGTAATCAAGTAATAATTATTGTAATGCTTCATTATTTTTTCAGTTTTGTATAATAGTCCAGTCAAATGGTCGTTTTCCAGGAAACAGCCCGAAAGAATTTTTATCGACGGTTCTATATGTATTTTGGGGGGCTTAATTCTAATCTGAAATTTTCTGACATGCCAGAGGGCGGATTCACCCCCAAAACTCCCAAAAAACCCCAAAATTTCAGACTTTTTTCAAGTTTTTCATTAAATCTTGAGAGCCTTCAACTTTCCGAGAAAAATCATTCTCTAGAATATTAAAGATAATAAAATTTCCAATAAATTGAGTGGTCGTGCAGGACTCTAGGATTCTTCATTCTGGAGCTAAAAGTTTTCAAAAAAGGGGTATTTTTAAGGAGTTTTCAAAATTATGCAAACCTACCACTCCTACCCTATACAACTAGGATTTTTTCTAGTAATGATAGAAAGCTACACATCACGTTAATTAACAATATTAATTCTGAACAGAATTCCTGAGGTACCTATTTTGAATTTAGTAGAGGTGGGAGGGGGAACACACGCAAAAATAGAAAATCATGTCCTACAGCCAAAATTCAAATTTTAATTTTAATCCTGATTAATTTCACGTGAACCAAATCAGAGAAGGCCATTTTAAAAATATGGCTTCACTGATTGGTTCTCCTGGAATTAATCAGGATTAAAATTTAACCGGCTTTGGTTCAACCGGCACTAAGTACCTGATTGATAGATTGCAAAATTGCAATAGTTCAACAGCTGAGTAATAATTTTGTCTCAGTCCCAAACACATGCACTCGCTCACTTCCATTATCGACAGACGACGATATTATCAGCTGTTTTCCAAGTATGGATAATTATTACCCTTTTTTTGTCCTCCAGCGAGTTTTCCCAGGGATGAGACCTAGAAGTGTAATCGAATTTTTATATCATAAACCTACTGTTTCTAATTTCGTGAAAATCGTCAGAACCGTTTTCGAGATCCGTTGGACATACATGAATAAATAAATACAGAAATTGCTCGCTTAATATAATAGGATAACAACTGTCAAAAGAGCTGTAAATCCGAAATGAACGCCCTGTCTCCCATATCCCATAACATGAGCTGTCAAAAAGGATAGGTGAGATCAGTGCACGAATGCATACTATCCATGAATAATGTAGATAATATCGATAATATATACTTATATAAATAAAAATATAGGTATATGGAAAAGACAATCCCGTCCTTATCACTGTCACTACTCCCATTTTCAAATACATCATCCTGCATCGTTCAAACTCTTCCACCTGTATTCCAAGCAATCACACAGCAAATCGAAAAATATTATAATCGATTGAAACGTCATAAACTCTAACCGATGTCAGTAACGATGAATTGACACATCAATCAAAGAGCTGCATTGAACAGTTTCATCTGAGCTCATAATTCTGCTATCGCACTACAATATAATATATAGTCATGCTCATTGTAGTTAACCCATTCCTACAGTAATTTTATAAAGTTTATTAAATATTGTATCTGTCTAATTGCTTGGAGAATTTTTTAGTTCTCTTATTGCCAATGCGGTTTTATAAATTGGCAAAATAAAATTGAATTGAATTGGTGATTACAGTAGCGTAACAGTACAGTAGATGAGCTGTTCTATTTGAAATAAATTACACCATTTCGATAATAATTTTAATGACTAATGCTAAATCAATAAATCACATAAATAAATGGAATTATTCCTTGAAGAAACTTTAATTGGTATATATTATTCAATATAAAAATCATGCAACTTGAAATAATAATGTAGCCTAACCAAGTAATGTGAAAAAGTATTTTTAATAAAGATGACGATATCTTAAAAATACTATCGTCTGATTTATACATTATTCCTTCTTCCGTAAATTAACAAAGATGCAAATGGAGTTGTATCATAGAGAAAAAATGCCATTGCATTATTAGTCTGTGGTAGTACGTAGAGCAAAAAAATTGTGCCGTGACCAGGATTCGAACCTGGGTTACTGCGGCCACAACGCAGGGTCCTAACCACTAGACGATCACGGCCTTGACAGAGACCAAACCGAAATAGCAGCACTTGGAGCCAGATAGGCAATAAGATACGCTGCTTCCTACGAATTTCGCTTCAGAGCGCTGATTAGGTGCGGTATTTCCAGATCACTGAAAAAGTAAAACTTTGATTTTTCCAACTTTTCATCGGATAATTTTGATACGGACACTTGTTTACATAATTGGAACTGTTCACGTTCCTTGTTTCATACAAGATTGATTTTCTATTGGACAAAAAAAACCTTTTGAAGATAGGCAACAAAGGCGACACGGTGGATTATTTTTTGATAGCTCACCAACTAACTTTGCAACAGTAAGAAAAATAAAACATCCAAGGAAAATGGATCTTGGATCCAAAGTTAGTCACATACCGTATCGTATTTTAGAAGTACGATTTTTTGCTGTCCTTATAAATTCTAGGCCTACTTATTTAGGCCCTAAATTATATAACTTGGCAAACAGATGAAAATGTGTTCATATTTTTGCCAAGTTCTGTTCAATCTGGTAGACTCCATAAGAACGGAAAAATTGATGTGTGTGTATAACTGGTATAATGGTGCAATAAAAATAACTTCATAATGGTTCAACTTAATAGAATTTGAATTATATCGTGCTGTAGGCCTAATAAGCTTCAAATGATAAATTTTAGTCTGGTAGTCCGGTACATCCGGAAATTAGTTCAGTCAATACGGACATTGAAAAGGGGGTGTGCTTGCAATTTATATTGTAGTTCTGATCCTTAAATATATATTATTTGGATTTTGGATCTAACAGATATATAAGAGAAGTCCCAGAGAACCCAGAACCAATTTTCTCATGCAAAATTTCCTTGTGCTAAATACAGGAAATTGGATATTGGAGTTGTCCAAATTATCGTATTTTCGGTTCATTTTCCAGTTTTCAACTATTTACGCCAAATCCAGTCACTGTACAGAAAAATTCACTCTAGCTTTTTTTAAGATAACATTTCGAACAAAATTAGCCTCAATCATTCAGAGCTCTTCATCTCCAATGAGTACGGTAGCCTACTGAGTTGAAATGTATAACAAAAAATTAGTAAATTTAAAGAAAAAATCAATTCTGCTATATTCCTGCTTTTAATCAACAATATCTTCTGATTGTCACCATTTTAATGTATACGGTAGTAATTTAAAACCCCTCTGGACGATATATTCTGTGCTTACAACCTGAGACCAGGTGGAGCGCTCATTTAAATAGTCCGCCACTTTGTGAGTACAGTTAGGCTACTTGTTTCCTGTAGACTACACCTAATTATAAGTCCTTAATTTTTATAAAACAGGCTTCTGTTGAACATTTCAAATAACCAACACATAGCCTACCTTCTCATTCTACTGTAATATCACCTTTTTATTTATTTTTTTAATAGAATAAATACAAATTTAGCATATAAGTTATACATTTTAAAAAATTATCTTATAAGCTGTGATCACATTATTCAACTTATTAATGAAGGCATAGGTATAACAATACAATTTCCTGCTAAACGCCACTATATATCATCACTACAGAGAATATCATCAGGAGATTTATTTTAAATATAGTGGTGATGGGGGGGTCCACCATAAATCTGCATAGTGTCCCACAAATATTAAATACGGCCGCTATAGTTTCGTTTATGACTCATCAATTTTTGAAATTAAAAACTGATGTTCAAATTTTACATCCATATAACAATACGAAAGCAACCACTATTTATGTAGGCCTATGGTACTGAAGACACAATTTTGCCTTCTTTGCTTCTAGAATGCATCGAGAGGAAGCTTTTTATGTTATATTCCAATTATATTTATCAAAAACAAAACATTACAATTTTAATCAAGACTCCTTGATTTCAAGAAATTCCAAATAATTAGTCGATAACCACTACTGTATCTGCAACTTACTTAGTGAGCACGCAGCCCTCCTCATGAGCTTTGCAACAGATTAATTATCTTTATCACTTTTTTTAATTTTAATTCTTTTTAGGGAGATAGACGCAAGGGAAGGCTGTAAAAACCCGCGTATAATGTATAAATAAGGTAAGGTAAAGGTTAATATTTATCATTGAGATTTCCAGATTTATTTAGTTGTAGGCCTATAATAAGTCTTCATTTTGGTAGTGCTGGTACACGTTTCCTCAAAAATATTACAGAAAAAAACATCATCAATCACACCAAAACCAGTATTTTTTATTCCATAACGTGAAAGGTCAATTTTGTGAGTTTAATGTGGCTTAATTACTTACGTCTCATTTGAGGTTTAATTCGAAATTTCCATTTGATTATTGATTATGATTGGCAGCTTCTCCAACAAATGTATAAAATATTAATTGCATCTCCCTTAAATAATTAAAGCAATCTACACAAATTGATAAGATATTTTGAAGAAACGAAGAAGAGATAAATGAAATTGCACAGCTATATGGTCCTTTATCGTCCTTCAGCTATATAATATTATTTCTGCAAATTCTATTTTTTAAACTGAAAATCGTAGTTTGGGAACTTGAAAGTGTATCTGTGCATTTTCAAAAACCTAATATTGTTCATGGACATTAAGCATGATTGATTTCAAATAAATTGATTTGAATGGATATGCTGAACATGTTAGGTAGGCCTACTCAAGAATCACTGACTTCATATATGACTGTATCGTATATAATATTCCCTGAATTCATAAATACCGTATATTAATTTGATTCCAAAGCCTGCGTTTTCGATTTTTTTCGATATTTTTTTAGTATAGTTTAGTTCATAGCAATCAATATTTACTTTCACCAAGATCATTAGGTAAGACAGCAGACTTGTTGAATAGAAATAAAGCACTGAATTCACAAATTCATTTCTATTTAATTATACATTTCAACATCTACATGATATACAATTACGTTTTCATCAGTCTTACAATGGTACCTAAAATTATATAAAATGGATATAACATAAACTATAAAAAAGTAATTTACACAATTAGTTTTACACATAACAATCAAAGACAAAGTACAGATTCAGTTAGTTATTTTAATTATTACCAAACAGCATGCAAATATAACAGAGTCCAAGAAATAAAAATAATTGAGTTTGATTATAATAATATTGAAGAAATCAAAGTTACCAAAGGTAGGAGGGATTGCATAACATTACACTTATTTCTATCTACTTCTTAAATTGAATAGGTAGTTAATCTGAAGATTTACATACTGCATTTAATAATGTATGACAGAATCAAAGTTCGATCGAAGAAGGAAGTTCATATCTCAATTATTCAACAATTGTCAGATAGAACATTATTTTAGAATAAACAGAATAATTGAAACTGAAGATAAAACTCATCTTCTCCATCCGAATAGAAAAAACAAAATCTAGAAGATTTAATGAATCTTAGCATGTAGAACTACAAAAAGTAAAAATTACAAGATATTCTTAGTTTTCAGTGCAGCATTGATAAATATTTGTATTTGTAATTCATAAAAAAAAACAATCGAGCCTATTAGAAGGTTGAGAGAGAAATGATAAATCTTCATCATAATCTTAGCGCAAGTCACAGACAGATATTCCATTGAATACTACTACTTTAAGTTATTCTTCTTTTATAATTGTAATTGGTATTACTGATTTGGTGGAGTAGGACTCCGATGACCTTGAAATCAAACTTGATTCTCAAGTTAAAATTTTCCAGTCTAGTAGTTCAAATGTAATGCTCCAAATTGAGTTTAATTTAGTAAACGAAAGAATAAGCCAAGATCGTACAAATGGGAACTATTGAAAATACAAATTCAATTAATTTTACAGAGCTGAAAATTATTTTTAAATTACCTCTCTCTCAATTTTTTTTCAAAGTGGATAGCATTAAGATGAATATTCAAGTTTGAACAACAGGATAACCTTAGTTACTTATTATTAGTGGTTTAATTTCAATGTTATTGTACGAGTACATTAAAAAAATTATTCTAATATTTTCTCAAAGGTATAAAAAGATAAAGCTTAAAATTAAGTTTATTCAACTGCCGTTTTACTCAAGAATTATGAACACATTAGCTTGAGCACTTTAAATGTTTATATAATTTTAAATTCTTTCATCCCATACACAATATTAGTGGATGCTGCATGTGGGGATACATTTTGAAATTGTTCAATAAATATTTTCAAGATTGTATAACCAACTAAAAATAAACAATTTTCATTATGAGTTGAATTAATAAAATGAAGATACTGTTATTTTTAAATCGAATATTTTTTTATGGAAAAATTTATTACGCACGATTTACTGAAATTTACGAAATAATGGAATTTGACTAAATTTTATTTTAATGAAACAATATTTATATAATATATCAATAGTTCAACATTATATTTAGATCACGAACCACTATTAAATTTTTAACATAGGTTCAAGTAATACAGGGAATAGAAATATAAATTATCATATTGAAGATAGAAAAAGGATATTTCGATGAAATACCGGAATGTGGTATCCAAATTTAACCGAAAAATCTTTTAGTTTGAAGTTTATAGATAGCAATAATTTCAATAAGAATCATACACTTCAATTTCTCAAAAATCTAGTTCATTCACCTTGAACTTTTAGGTGAATAGGCATGTTTTAGAGCCTTAGAATTTTATCTATACTTTCTTTAAACAGCAATACTACATACAGTTCTCGTTCAACACTTCTCAAATAAAAATCGTCAAAGTTATTTGAATAATTCAAGTAAGGTAACAGGTAGGAAGATGCTAACCTTCCTATTGCTTTCCACATTGAGCTGAACTTCAGTGAAGAACTAAATAAATCTGTCTGTTGTTGGCAAAAAACAATAGAACTTAATTTTAAAGATTATCAGTATTTGAAAAAATACACATTAATGAAGCATTCTCCAACAGTAAGACTACAATAAATTGAGTTTCGATTCAAATTCGAACTTCATAAACTCTCAAGTATAATCAATATGGTAAAAAATGACAGATTGTCACAATTTACTGCACAAGAATTACAAGTCAATTTTTACGACGCTCAAGGGTAGAGTACAGTGGAGACATAAGGGATTTCACATGAATCTTGCTCATAATTCCAAGGTTTGCTTTAAAATGGAGTATTCATTGCTGGGGATACAATAACACATAATTATCATTATAGTAAACTTATCCACTCATTTTCCGAAACATTGACTACATTATTTTAGATCAGATTATTATGGCCAGACACTTACAAAATATATGTATGTTGCTATAATGACAAACATTCATTGATCAGGAATTCTAACGATACTTGTGGCAACATACACTTTTGAAGCCTATATTATTACTTTATATTAAACCTATTTATCCCATCTAAACTATAGAGTATTCAAGACCAAATTCTATCAAAAAGCAATAGAGCAGTTTACATCAATTTCCGATGTCCAGTTGATAATGCAAATGGGTTTTCCTAAATATTTTCTTTGATGATAATAATAGTAATACAGTACAATTCTTATTTACATTATACAATTATCATTAAGTGTATATACAGAAATTACAAAGCAATCAAAACCTTTGAAAGTGCTATTTACAAAAACCTCATGTTTCATTTAGGCAATGTCTTGAAAATTCTGTTTCAAATGATTGATCTTTTGGAGTCTAAAATATGAATAATAGAAATGGTTGAGTGGTAAACCAATACATGGAACCATTTATTAGTTTTAAGTTGTATAGTTTGTTGTTAAACTCTTTACTTATATAAAATTGATAAAATTTATGAAATTTTATAAAATCTATTCATTACATTTTCTGGTATACATAATTGTTCAATAGAAGCTAGCTATAATAACAATATATTTAGATTAACATTGAGTATAATGATGTAAGCATACATATTTATATATTTCAACATACACCATTTCTATTATGTTACTGTGATTTATTATTTATTTAAAAAAATGAAACAAGATGAGAACGAATAAACATCCAATATTGTTTTTTCTCTCGCCTCCAGCCCATATTTACACATAAATATTAAACAGTACCTCACATAGAATATTCATTCTGAAAGTATTACTCATAAACCAAACAAAACAAGAAATATTTATATTGAACTGCTTATAGCTTACAGGATAACAATTTCGCTAGACACAATAATTCATTTCCACAGTCTTGACGTTTCAAAAACTAAACAAATCTTTTCCAAACAAAACACATAGTATTAAATATACATTGATTATTAAATCACATATTTACACTATTAATATCATACTGAACATGATCTTAGATAGGGCGAATTTTTGGTGATTCAAGCAGTTGAACTTCACCCTAATGAAACAAGATACACTGAATGGATTTATAATCATGAAATTAAACAAGAGTAATGAAGATAACTGAAATATAATATTAATAATATCAGTAATCACAAAATGTAATTTAATATCAAAATCAGTAATATAATATGGTAATATCATAAATCACAAACGACTGAGTTTAGAAGGGGGTTTAAATAATGTTGAAAAAGTATAAGTAATAATTCAAAATCATGTGTTTAGAAAGTATTAATTAAATAATTATGAGCATTGTCATGAGATAGTTGGAAACAAATACCTTAAAGACCTAAAGTTGGTATTATAGACCTTATCTCTTTAAGGTCTTTAGTTGGTATTCCATTCCAAAGTTTGTTGGAATTTATGCTGCCCAAATCAGTTATAATAAACTTGTGTATGGGTGATGGAAAAGATGATAATGAATTCTATTGAATTGATTAACCAACATTTTCAGGTTAATAACACTATTCCTCTCAAAACGTTGTAAGACTTTAAGTTCTTGAAGTACGTTACTGAATGTAAGCTTTATGGACCAATACTTGGTCACCCTTGGTGACCCCTTGGAACACCTTGGTAACCAGGGCATTAGGCCAGCGTCTTCGAATAAATTAATTGGTTTTCCATTTCTAAAATGGAAATGAACATTTACAATTCAATAGAACTATTTTGAGACAACATATTTCTATTACAGTTCCAATTTTCCCACCAGACTTGCTCATTGTTGAAAATATCAGAAAAGGTATAACTACTAATATCATACTTTATAAATCTTATACTTTCTTTCACAGATTATGAATAGCTGAAATTTTACATAAAATTACTTACGTCAAATTCACTTCTCAGGTTATTTTCAGGTTTACATTCGAGGAGAATAATATTTTTGAAAGCTTCAATTCGAATGGAACACTCAAATATTGGTCTAACTATCCTACAGGCTTTTCAATTTCATAATTCGTTTATTGATTCAATGACACACAATTATCAGTTAAAATTATTGAGGGAGGATCAACAGACTGTCCCTCCTCGGATTTTCATTCATAATATTATACTAGTCCCGAAAGTAGATTATGCTTTTCTACTTTCCACTTGAGTCAAGTAGGCCTATGGCTTGAGATAACTGGAATAACAAGAGTGTTACTTAAAAAGCTAAAAAGTTATGTCACATAAAACTCTGGATAAAAATTCAATTATTCCAAACAATTGATACGATGACAAAGAATTCATTGGAACAATAACAACTAGTTTGAAAAACTCATAAAAATAAATTAAAATATGAGAGCCTACTCAAAAGGTATGTTCAAGTGAATACATAAAACTTGCTTAACGAGATACTTTAAAAAACACATAAATCAATTTATAGAAAAAATATTACACGGAACACAGAAATTTCTCAGTCAGCAGTACTTGTATAAGAAAAGACTTTTATATAAGATAAGAAGTGTAACATTTTACTTATGATCAAGTTGACTTGAATTTTCTAGTGCTTGTTGTAACAATAAATTTATAGAAAGTTAGTCTCAATATCATGATTTTAAGCTAAAACAATCTCAAAAATTTGTTCATGCAACATTGTAAGGAACCTAGATTTAAAGCAGATTGAATAAAGATGTGAATAATAAGTCTATGATAATATCCAACGTGAATAATATGATAATATCCAATGTAAATAATGAGTCCATCCATCCATCAATATCCAAAAATGTATTTTATTTTATTTTTTTTATTTATTTACAATGCAAATGACACTAATGTGATAACATTGAAAGATAAAATAATAAGGTAGTCCTTGTGCTATTTTTCTTCCAAATTTATAAGTGACAAAGTCCAAGATAAGGTTAAAATTTTTATAAAATACATTTTATAAAATGTACAATTTTTATAAAATTTTAGTCCAAAATAAACATTAAAACTATAAATTTTGAATTTAGATGGCTTGAATTAATAAATTAATTAGAAATATTCCACTCAATTGACACTTGTAACGAATAATATTGAGTTATTTAAGAAATTTTGGAACCATTCAAGAAACACAAACTTGTAACACAAGTGATATAAACTTGTAACACTTGTATATCGTGATATAAATCAGAGTAAAGTTTTTATGCAAAATTCTGAACAGTTCAAAGTTTCAATCAACTTTAAAATTTGATACAATGAGTAGAGAGAGTCGAAATATGTTGACTAGAAGGATTTTGAATAGTTTACTTCACTTGAAAAGTATTGCACTATATTTCTATCACTGTTATTGATTCATTGAAGCTTCAGTCGCAAATCAGACCATAGATTAGTGAGCACATTATTGAACAAATAATTAGTGTTTTCAAGTACAGTACATTGAAAACAGTGAGTCCTAAATATTAATTCACCTAAAACTGATGTTCTTAAAGCTGGAATTGGTAAAAAGTTTTAGTTTAACAATGATTTTTGCAAATCGAAAGTAATAATAATTTCAACAGAAATGTCGTCTAACAACTCAGGTTCCTCACAATGTTGAGCCACGAAAATTATTCTCGTTCCAATGGTAAATCAATTGTAAAATATCAACTGAATCTGGGATGTAACCCACTACAGTGCTAAAACAACATACTAAGGAAACAACTAAATATAGCAACTGAAAGAAACGTGATAAAAAAGGTTGAGGAGTTACAGGTACTTGTCATCTACATTGTTCAAGAATTGGAGATCTCCGGCATCGGCTCTGACTGGGTAGTTGTGACCTTCGAGGAATATGTGCTGAGTATCCCTCTGCAGATCTCTCAGAGTAACTTCCTGTTCTGAAAGTTGCTGAGTGGTTGTTTCCTACAAAAATTTAACAATAAGTTTATATCATTCAAAACAAATGTCAACAAATACATACACAAAGCATTACAAACAGTCAATGAAATAACAAAAATAAATAACTTCACAGATAATTGAGGTGAGCTAATAAAACTAATAACACAGTACAGCTAATAAAACTTTATGGAAATTAGCCTCCTTCACTATGTACTATGTCACCCATGTACTAGAGTGGGTGTAGTGTTGTATTAAGTGATTTAATAATAATTTTAATTCATCAGTCAACTATGACTATGACAATCCATCAGTCAGTCCACTATGTACTATGTCACCCATATACTAGAGTAAGTGTAGTGATTGAGTAAGTAATCCATGTCAATTGTGCCGGGCACTGTCTTTAATTCAGGCCTTTTCCCAAGTTATAATAGTAAATTTAATACGCAATAGACTAGAGCCATTATTGTAAGTGAGTTAGCGAAATAAATTATTTTCTCTCTCTATTATGAACGGCCATGACTTCGAGTTTCCCATGATAGATATTTAAAAATTGTGGCTCCGAGTCGTCGAGGAATGTAGATTATGGAATTATCTCTAAAACTTAGCCTTCTTGTCGCGACATAAAATGCGATAAGTTGGAAAACAGCAAGCATTGAAATTATAACAAACTACCGATTTTGCAGTTACTATTTGGTCCTAAGGCTGTAGAAGCCACGCGACGATTGGTCAAATTGATTCCATTCGCCCAATAGGAGACCTGTTTCTAAATACAGTAGTGGGGATTCCTCAGTCGAGAGACCAGATTACGTTCCGGAGGACACTTTGCTAGGAGCACTACGAGAGTAAAGATGTAGTTATTATGTTTCGCCCTTTTTGGGCAAGTTTATGAGTTTATATCATTTTTAGTTAATGTAGGAGCTAGTTTTATTTTTATTAATGTTTAAATTTTCTAGTAGTGCCATGTCCTGAAAGGTTTAATTGTGTTTCTTCATCATGTACGAATAATTGTTTCTTCAAATAACCGCTAAGGTACGTAAAATAAGGTTAAAATATAATTTAGGGAATAATTTAAGTGTTATAAATTGATTGAAACTTCCATAAGAGTATTGAATTAATTAAGCCTGTTATTTTTCAAGTTAATAATATTGATTGAGAATAATCCTTTTGATTTTATTAGTGATGGAAGATAATTATAAATTTTTTTTCTACAGAAGTATAGAAAGTTTTCAGTTACGTTACATTTGAGTTATTGTTTCTGGAGATATATTATCGTAGAGTATTGCTGAAAGTCAGGAAGATAGCATTTAAATTGGAATGAAATTTTTAAGATTATGTTCATATTGAGTTTATGACATTTTATAATTTATATTTTTCAGACTCTGTTTTCTTATGTCATTAAGGCTTTCGAATGATTTAGTAAATTTTTTATGATAGAAATCTTAATAGACGAAGAAGAAAGTTTTTCTTTTCCAGGAAATTAATGTTAATGAATGTTCATTTTTAATTAAGGTTCTGAGCAGTTTTGGGCGAATGCCCGTTATTTACACTTGGATTGCGTCCTAAAGTTCATAAATAATAAATAAAATAAATGTTGGCTAGCGCACAAGTTTCCAACAATACTAGCCGAGCTACTATATGAAAAATTGTATTTGATTTCGCAATCCAAACGAAAAATATCATATAAGTTAACATCATAATTAATGAAGTATTCATTTTCTAAACGCATTATATTAATTTATTACGGATGTTTTCATAAAGGTTACATTGTATTTCAATGACACTCTGGCAAGTAAATTTGTTTTAAATCTGTTAAATTTTGAGAATGAAATCAGAACGTCAAGATAAAATCTAAATTAAATAACAGAATAAACTCCTGTTTTAGCTTTTGATGAATTGTAGGAAGACTTAGAAATTAATGCTGTAATACATTTATTTACAGCGGTTCATGTGTGTCCCCAAACCAACTTCTTGTACTACCACCCCTTTGGTTCCGCAACTTTATGTAAAACCGCTTCAAGACACCCGTTCAGACGACAGGTCTAGGGACGTAAGAGGACGTCGCCGTCAAGCCAAATTCAACCGGTAAAAGCTCACCGCCAAAAACAAGGTACTGTAACCCCGACGATAAAGCAACGTACAAACCAACGAAAGTGCAGTGTAGTGAAACAAAGGTTCATTCGAGAATGTCAATAAAAAGTGGGGATTCAAAATTATTATGAAATGGGTTATATGGGTTACTATCGACGAAATTTGGGTTCAACGGGTTTTTTTCTTTCTTGAGTAATTTCATGTTGAAATTGATTGGTTATTTTATGACTGATCTTGTTTGGTTTTGTGACGTATTGCTATCTAAACGGGGATAGTAATGCGCCCCCGAATCAGATGAAGAATGTCAACAAAGTAACATGATATTGTTGTTTCTGTTGTTCGATTTTAGCTGCCAATGTTTATTGAAACTGTTTGTATTTTTCTATTATTTCAAATTTAGTGTTATTCTATAGTATAAACCTATTAAATCAGGCATGGCAAGATTAATTGAAGTTTTCTTGACTCTAGCCCGTTCACCTGCATGAATTAGGTATAGACTCAGGTATTTTCTAGATGTGCCGGCCTATTTCTAAATTCTAAATTTTATTCAAAATTATCTTCTTAGGCACACAACTGCGCCGACTCTGCTGTCTAGAGATATTTAAATCTCTGGAATTCAAATTTTCTAAAAAATTAAATTTTTCATAACTTACTCTAATAATACTAGATCAATTTTTCTGAGTCTATACTTAATAATTCATTCTGTGAACGTGTTCACTGTCAATATTTTGGGTTTGGAGTTGAATGAATAATTTATTGTTACTACTCCAATTTTTCTGAAGTTTTATAATTGTAGATGAAACAGGAAAGTTATTCAGTTATGTTCAACCATTAAAATGATAATCTTTTGAAGTGCTTAAAGATAAAGTCAAGTATCATTGATGCTTAGGTTGAAAGTATTCTGAAACTTCATATTGAAATTGATCATTGATATTGAAAGGTTTAACGTTAGAATAAAAATGAGTAGAAGAAACTAGGACATGTGAGAAAAAACTGATTCTAAGTGCTGAATAAATTTTTGGCATCCTGTAATTCCGTGAATGATGATAGAAATTATTGTAATGTCAACGTACGTATTCTGGTCTCACGTCTGGTAGTTGAATATCATTATAGTAGTAGTGAAAGTGAATATTGAGATTTTAAAAGTCAACTCAATGAAATTAGGAAAATGCGGAAATTATTATGGGAGAATGTTTGAGGAAAATAGGAAATTTTTTTGATAAGTTTAGGTAGATCGAAGGTAATCAGAGAATAAATAGGAAACTGTTTTATTAGTTATTGTTGATATGTAGTTTTGAAAAGTTGATGAGTAGTTTTGGCCTTGAGATGTTTAAACTAAATAATTAGATATTGTAGATTAAATTTGAAACGATGATCAAATCCTTGGGAATTTGTATAAAAATAAGTTGATTGAGATGAGGTTGTTAAGTCCCTTTATCAGTAATGTTTATTCTCGAAAAGGTGAATCAGTTTTATTGTTGGAAATATTTCTTTTTAGGTGTGATTTTTGCGGTAGGCATGCGTAGTGATAGTGTAAAGATCCGTTGTGTTGGTAACGTTTCCTGTAGACTGTGGGGAATTTTTTTGTTTGTTTAGTTGAGACTCAAGATTTAGAGGAGGACAAGGGGATGTCCTGCCTATGTGTGTTGTTGTTGAATTTAGGTAATCGGCGCGAGTGTAGGTCCGTGTCCAGAGAGAACGGAGCACTGCCCGATAGTTGTCCATGTAACAAATCAAGGAATTTTGCTGTGACTAACCTTGCAAATTTGTACGGTGGAATTGTATAATTTTAGCGAAAGGCACCGAAGATGGTGTGAGCTAAGATTTTTTTGTATCTAGTAAACGGTCTGGTTCATTCGAGAGTTATGGGGCTCGTCAGTAGAATAACGTAAACCGAAATCTAGAATATTTAGTGAGTCTTCGTAGTGATTGTAAGGAAAACAATCAGCGTAATGCAGTTTAGGGAAGCCCAGTCAAAAGGTTCGTTAATGTTTGGTAGGAAAGTCAGCCGCAAAAACACAAGTAATAATTGGTAAAAAAAGGGGTATTATTGAGTTTAAAGTCGCTTAGAAATTTGGTATGGTAACGAAAATTGAAGGTTTTAGACAATGAATATTTAAGGTGATTAGTTAAGGTATACAAATAAAATAACAGAGAAACTTTTTCGAGTACCTAGGTAATGTTGAAATGGTTATCAGTGAAAGTAGAAATAAATCTTGGAACAGTACTTAACGGGTTAAATTAAAATAAAATTAACAGTGAAATTCTTCTAGTTGAATTTGAAATGAAAAGGGAAAAATCTCTTGAGTTAAGCATGAGTTTAAATTATTCTGTAGTTGAGAGTTGAAAGGTTGATTAAAAGGTTAATTGGGGATATGAAAGTAGAAATAGGTAGGAAAATTCGTGTCAAAAGGAAATAGAATTTTTGTTGGGAAAATTAAATTGAGGTAATTAACAGTAGTAGGACCCTTTAGAGATAAGTAGTCAAAAGGTATTAATAAATAAAAAAAAAATAGGGAAATCTTTAATGAAATGATAAATTTTTTAATGATGAATAGTAAAATTGCAATCAAGTTTTCCATGTGAATAAGTTGGGAAGTTTTGAGATCTAGTTGGATATGAAATTTATTGTTGAGAAATAATTATGTGAGGCTCCAGTAAGGTTGAAAATGTCAGTGCACTTGTAAATCAGTAATGTGTAATAGTAGCCTATGCTTCCAGTGTTTTGAGAAAATGTCACGTACTTTGAGTTTGAGATAAATAATAATCATGATCAATGTCGAGTCAATTTATCTAGTTGAAGTTGTAGGCAGTGAGAAAATGACAATACTCGAGTGACAAGCGAGATATAGTTTCACTTATAGTTTTGTTTTGACTAGCGTTCTGTGGTAGAGGTTTCCTACTGGAATATTATAATGAAAAGTGTTTTTCTCATGATTGCGGAATGCAAAATTGCGTTTGTGTCATATAGCTCTCACGTTCATCTAATAATGCAATTCCAATCATTGTTATCTTTGAATCGTAGTCGATGTAGAATAGTTTTGCCTATCGAATTAGTTTATATTGTTAAAAATATATTGCACTCTCAACTCTATAGTAATGATAGTTAGATTTCAATACATTCAGCTGAGTGAAAAAGTTTCATCCTTTACTATTATGATCAAACGTACTTCATATTTTACAACAGCAGAGTAACATAGAACCAATTATAACTATGATGTCTTTTAAACGTTTTCCCTTGTTAGAGTTTGCCAAGAAAATAACCAGGGACTCAATAAAGTGATTGAAGTATTCAAGATTATTATACTCGGTCCGTCTTTAGTACCTACTTAAAAGGTGGACACGTCCATATTGTTTTGTCCTGACTCTTGCCACAGTTTTAAAGACTCTTGCCACAAATCTCAATTAGTTATACATTTTGCTGAATTTCGGAATGATTAAAGAGATTTCTTTTGAAGAGGGCCCGCTTCAAATTGGATCCTACTATCAATCCAGAAATTCGACTCTCCAAATCATACAGAATGCCTCTATGATAACATATCCTGATTAGATTTCTTTTTGCGTGTTTCACACCGGAAGGAAGGGGAGTGTGCCGGGCACTGTCTTTAATTCAGGCCTTTTCCCAAGTTATAATAGTAAATTTAATACGCAATAGACTAGAGCCATTATTGTAAGTGAGTTAGCGAAATAAATTATTTTCTCTCTCTATTATGAACGGCCATGACTTCGAGTTTCCCATGATAGATATTTAAAAATTGTGGCTCCGAGTCGTCGAGGAATGTAGATTATGGAATTATCTCTAAAACTTAGCCTTCTTGTCGCGACATAAAATGCGATAAGTTGGAAAACAGCAAGCATTGAAATTATAACAAACTACCGATTTTGCAGTTACTATTTGGTCCTAAGGCTGTAGAAGCCACGCGACGATTGGTCAAATTGATTCCATTCGCCCAATAGGAGACCTGTTTCTAAATACAGTAGTGGGGATTCCTCAGTCGAGAGACCAGATTACGTTCCGGAGGACACTTTGCTAGGAGCACTACGAGAGTAAAGATGTAGTTATTATGTTTCGCCCTTTTTGGGCAAGTTTATGAGTTTATATCATTTTTAGTTAATGTAGGAGCTAGTTTTATTTTTTATTAATGTTTAAATTTACTAGTAGTGCCATGTCCTGAAAGGTTTAATTGTGTTTCTTCATCATGTACGAATAATTGTTTCTTCAAATAACCGCTAAGGTACGTAAAATAAGGTTAAAATATAATTTAGGGAATAATTTAAGTGTTATAAATTGATTGAAACTTCCATAAGAGTATTGAATTAATTAAGCCTGTTATTTTCAAGTTAATAATATTGATTGAGAATAATCCTTTTGATTTTATTAGTGATGGAAGATAATTATAAATTTTTTTTCTACAGAAGTATAGAAAGTTTTCAGTTACGTTACATTTGAGTTATTGTTTCTGGAGATATATTATCGTAGAGTATTGCTGAAAGTCAGGAAGATAGCATTTAAATTGGAATGAAATTTTTAAGATTATGTTCATATTGAGTTTATGACATTTTATAATTTATATTTTTCAGACTCTGTTTTCTTATGTCATTAAGGCTTTCGAATGATTTAGTAAATTTTTTATGATAGAAATCTTAATAGACGAAGAAGAAAGTTTTTCTTTTCCAGGAAATTAATGTTAATGAATGTTCATTTTTAATTAAGGTTCTGAGCAGTTTTGGGCGAATGCCCGTTATTTACACTTGGATTGCGTCCTAAAGTTCATAAATAATAAATAAAATAAATGTTGGCTAGCGCACAAGTTTCCAACAATACTAGCCGAGCTACTATATGAAAAATTGTATTTGATTTCGCAATCCAAACGAAAATATCATATAAGTTAACATCATAATTAATGAAGTATTCATTTTCTAAACGCATTATATTAATTTATTACGGATGTTTTCATAAAGGTTACATTGTATTTCAATGACACTCTGGCAAGTAAATTTGTTTTAAATCTGTTAAATTTTGAGAATGAAATCAGAACGTCAAGATAAAATCTAAATTAAATAACAGAATAAACTCCTGTTTTAGCTTTTGATGAATTGTAGGAAGACTTAGAAATTAATGCTGTAATACATTTATTTACAGCGGTTCATGTGTGTCCCCAAACCAACTTCTTGTACTACCACCCCTTTGGTTCCGCAACTTTATGTAAAACCGCTTCAAGACACCCGTTCAGACGACAGGTCTAGGGACGTAAGAGGACGTCGCCGTCAAGCCAAATTCAACCGGTAAAAGCTCACCGCCAAAAACAAGGTACTGTAACCCCGACGATAAAGCAACGTACAAACCAACGAAAGTGCAGTGTAGTGAAACAAAGGTTCATTCGAGAATGTCAATAAAAAGTGGGGATTCAAAATTATTATGAAATGGGTTATATGGGTTACTATCGACGAAATTTGGGTTCAACGGGTTTTTTTCTTTCTTGAGTAATTTCATGTTGAAATTGATTGGTTATTTTATGACTGATCTTGTTTGGTTTTGTGACGTATTGCTATCTAAACGGGGATAGTAATGCGCCCCCGAATCAGATGAAGAATGTCAACAAAGTAACATGATATTGTTGTTTCTGTTGTTCGATTTTAGCTGCCAATGTTTATTGAAACTGTTTGTATTTTTCTATTATTTCAAATTTTAGTGTTATTCTATAGTATAAACCTATTAAATCAGGCATGGCAAGATTAATTGAAGTTTTCTTGACTCTAGCCCGTTCACCTGCATGAATTAGGTATAGACTCAGGTATTTTCTAGATGTGCCGGCCTATTTCTAAATTCTAAATTTTATTCAAAATTATCTTCTTAGGCACACAATCCAACAGTCAAACTCCATTTATTTAGAAGAGACATAAAAGAATATTACACCGATTTTCCACCAAAAAAGCCGAAAGATCTTGGTTTGGAAATTAGAATATACAGAATAAGAATTCACAATATCATTGTAGCAACTGCAGAATGTTTTTCAGTCCTGTAAACAAGTTTTTGATTAGTTTATAAAACGGACGTTCAGTTGTAATAAAAATGTACGATATTTGTTATACACAAACAAAATATGGCTCTAAAAACCTGTAGTGCACAAGTCCGAAAAAATTCACAATAAACTACGAATTTTTTGTCGTCTGAATATGCAAAAATTGAATTTTGTACAAGCACCGTTTTTTTAGACGCTTTTGAAGATGGAGTCAAGGTCATACATATCAATGATAGTTTCCCTATGCTGAAAGTGTCAGCTACGCTTTATTTTCTGTGGATTGTTGGGTAATAGAAAATCTGAGGGAAATCTACAATGGAATAAGAGATCTCTGGGGATGGATAAGTAGACCTCTAGGGAATTCTTGAATAATCACCATAAAAGTCAAGTGCATCGCATTTCTCATGTTGTTTTAGACTGAATGCAATGTTTGATACATATCGGATCATTTCTGACCAAAAATGAATTTTGTACAAGCACAGTTTTCACGGAAAAAATCAAAGTTCAATACTAGTTACAGTAATCCTCTAGTTAATTCTAGAATAATCACCCACAAATGTCATTGAAAAAACGTTGCTTGTACAAAATTTAATTTTTGGATATTCTGCCGACACAAAGTTCGTAGTTTATTGTCAATTTTTTCTGACTAATTCACTACAAGTTCACGGAGCCACGAAATATAATATTTCACTTCTCATTTTCTCAGTAACTAAAGATTATTTAATAATATACTCAAAATGTCCAGCCACTGGAATCATACACGCTTTGACTGTTTTCATCATAATATTTTAGTTCTAAGGAAAAGACATTCTGTTCATAAGACGGCTGGAATCCACAAGGAATGTTACACCTCTCAAGGATAATCAACTCACACTTTCGTGAGTATTGCGATTAAGTAGGGCTAACAACTTCCTGTGACAACAAAATTCTCGTTTATTAGAAATAATTTACCACACACTTAAAATAGGGTAACAAGATTAAAAAATCTGGTGTGGCGCACTCACACAACTTTCCTTGCCGTTATGAAAATTGATCACCTGACGCTAGTGTTCCCGCGCATCTCAAGTCTACTATTCAAAGATTTGAGCCAGCTGGTGACAGGGCAATAACGCTGGAGACACACATGAGGTCTGCTATCTCTTCATAGTGAATGATTTAATAGACTCAACAATAATTTGCAATTGAATAATCACATTTGCTCGAATTTAAAGCTTATTTTTAATTTTAAGTGAAAATGTTATTGAACATTAATTGTAGAGATTTTCATGCTCAATCTACTCCACTTGATTTTTTTGTTTAAATTGTATCTGAAGCCTGATAATTGGGAATCTAAAATCGAACTTTGCATTGATGGGGCGGAGCTCCCGAAATTTTTACAGATATGGGACTTGTGGCAGTTGATAGAGCTTATCGATGACTATTTTGGGTATGAATTTGATCAAAATCGTTGGAGCCATTTTAGAAAAAATCGCGAAAAACACTGTTTTTGACAACGTTTTCACCATTTTAGCCGCCAACTTGAATCGCATTCGATCGAAATTGTTCGTGTCGGATCCTTATAGTGTAAGGATCTTAAGTTCCGAATTTCAAGTCATTCCGTTAATTGGGAGATGAGATGAGATGATATCGTGTACACAGACGCACATACACTCATACACACACACATACAGACCAATACCCAAAAATCATGTTTTTGGACTCAGGGGACCTTGAAACGTATAGAAAACATTAAATTAGGGTACCTTAAATTTTTTTTGGGAAGCAATATTTCCCTTACCTATGGTAATAGGGCAAGGAAAGTAATGAAACGTATAGAAAACATGAAATTAGGGTAGCTTAAATTTTTTGGAAAGCAATACTTTCCTTACCTATGGTAAAAGGGCAAGGAAAGTAAAAAATCGCTCTGTAGGAATTCAGAATAAAGGAGCTCAGCAAACATCTATTTGTCAATTAAACTGTACTAGTAGCTCTGTGAACAGTAGAGCTCGTGCTCAGTAAGTTACATTGACCTGTTGTTATGTTTTCTCAAAAATTAATAGATCATTTATCAATTTAAAATGTCTAGAAAAATCCTAAATAAACATAGAGCTTTCCGTCCTATCGTACCGTGACGTGTCGTCCCGGAATGTGAGTGTGAGCTCTGTTATCAGGTCTGGCTGCAACTGTCTACAACCTTGATGGAAAGATATTACATTTTCAAGATGTTCGATGTTTTTGAACGGGTAGTATTATAGTCTACTAGACAGCTGATTTATGATGAATATAGTCTGATTTTTACTCTAATATTGGCGTATGAAGGAGGCTCCTTTTTCCTTTTATAATATCCTTGAAATGAAAATTTTTCAAAAACCTTGTATATACGTCGACGCGCAATTTAAAAAGGAACATACCTGTCAAATTTCATGGAAATCTATTACCGCGTTTCGCCGTAAATGCGCAACATATAAACATTTAAACATTAAGAGAAATGCCAAACCGTGGCTTTACTTCGCTCGGTCAATAAATTCAATATAAAACTTCAAACATTTTCCTTATAATTTTGTTACATGGATTAATAGAAAATTGATGAAGCACATTCGAACAAACTTTTTAAATATTCAAATAATGGCACATGGTACTTACAGTGAGATCTCTGAGCCGAGCTATAGTGGAGATGTCGCTGTCATCCAGGTCACTTGGCTGAATCATGTCGAGATTTTCGGTGATTTCAGTCAGAGACTGTGTCTGCCTTTGCAAGCGCAACTCCAAATGGGACTGAGTCTTGGTCAGACCCTCAACAAGCTGTTCACAGAAACAAATAAAATTAATCATCACTGTCTACTCAACTCGAAAAAAAATCATGAAAATGATATATAAATATTTTAGTAACTCATTTCAATTAAAATCTTCAGCTTATTCTACAGGTAACGCTATCTGGTTTGTCGAATGATAGATGAGGATAGCAATAGGCTACCAATGTTGATCAAATACTGCCAGTATATACTGCACTCCGACAAATAAGAAGATACCAAACTGACAGTGGCAGTCTATCACTCACTGATGTCACACATACACTATGTGGAGTGACATACCAGAATTTGGAGAGTTTTCAAGCTCAAAAAAGGCTGTGAGGGAATTAAATGTATTATACCTACAGAGTCCTGTAGAGACCACTTTATAGTACTAGAAATAATATCCGTTCCCTCTATTTATGTCTATGAGGTGATTATACATGTTAAAAGAAAGACTATGTCTAGAAATGCTGAAACTCATAGATACAATACAAGAAATAGAGGAGATTATGCTTCACTGTATCACAGAACAGCGCTTTTTGAAAAAAAACATATAAGGGCTTCAAATTTATTAGAAGGCTTCCTACTAATTTGAAAAATTGTGATGATGTCCATGTTTTTGAAAAGAAGTTGAAGAGCTTATTGATAGTTGGAGTGTTCTATACCACGGAAGAGATTGTGTGTAGAGAGGGTTCCTTTGTGTTATTTCCTTCTCCTTTTTTTGTGTTACCTTATATGTTTTAGATTTTGACAATTCCTATACTCTGATAAGAGTCTACTGAAAATAAACAACCATATGGAGCTAGAGACGGATAGCGCTATCTGGTTTGTCGGATAATAGACAAGGTTAACAATACCAATGTTGATCAAATACAGCTATTATATTGTGAACGTCACTACAGTGATTGCCTACCTGCAAAGCCTCGTACTCTTGGTTGGTGGGCGTGTGCAGCCAGGGTGGCTCGGTGGCGACCAACTCGCCGAGGCTGGTGGCCTCCTCGAAGGGACACGGGTAGTCGGAGGCGGCGGCGTTCAGGAATAGCTTGAGGTCGGCGCTGTCCGCCCCCGCGTAGTCCATGGGTGGCGAAAGGGGCGGCAAGATCGGCAAGGGCGGTGCGGTGGTAGAGGCAGGGGCGAGCTGAGGGGAGGGGGGTGGCTTTGGTGTCTGGCACAGCACTGTGGCGCGCGTCTCCTGCACTGGCACCTCTGTGCGCATGCGCTTGCTCACTGAACATCCCTCGTAGGAGGTCGTCGGCTCCCTGCAAAAATATCATACCAAATTCACATGTTTATCCGGTGTTTTTATTTCATGGATAATATGGAACACATAGTACTAGATTGCAGTGGCGAGGCGTGGAATACTCCAGCGGTCATCGCAGCCCCCCCCCCCCCACCATTGAAGTGCCATCTTCTAGGAAATGCTAGCAAATTGTTGATTTTTGAAGATTTTGGAGTACGTGAACATTTTCCTCTGAACTCACATACAAAAGGCAGAGAACTGAGAAGAATTCTCTCCAATTTCACCTCTTGTATAATTTTCAGTGAATCCTCACTACCAACTTTCAATTACTTACCAACTCTCACTACAACTGGAATTTCTTTCATATTAATAATACTGTATTCATCTTCCACTTCATCCATGGTTCACACTTTACATTCACTAATTCATGCACATAAAACACTGTAAAAACACGATTACTAACTCACACGAATAAGATTAACCTCACTTTTAAAACAATAATATTTCAAATGCGCAAATTTCCGTTAAAGCTGTAGTGATGGTGGGGCGTGGGGAGGAGGAGAACGCAGCTACCGAAAACCCCCGACAGTAGCCGAGAACGCGCGAAGCCTAAATACATCGCAGCCGGTTGCGATGCATTATTCAAATGGTCTGAAACCTGTGGGCTGGGGGCTCTAGCCAAGGACTGGAGGGGGACTGGAGTGAAATTTTATCCATTTTATGACATGGCCCCCTGCATTCAGAAATAATAGTGGCATCCATTAGTAAAACACTATCAAACAGGAACATCAAAAGTCTCCGAGCCCTTTCTCATAGTGATAGCAGTAGATTAGAGCAATAGTTGGTAGCGGAAGATCAGATAGTAGATTTTAGTAGCGGCCACTAATGACTACGTCTTTGGAGGTGGTCACTATCGTCCATGTGTAATGGGGTCTTATTAATTAATTTTGTTCACTTTATTTTTTAATCCCAAGGGATTCGATGATATTCTTTTATATACTATCAGTATAATAATTATTGGAATGTACCTTAGTCTACCATATAATAATCTAACAATAATATGGATGAACATTGATTTATTTGAAATAATAAAATGAAGAAAATAAATAGGAGAGCAACAGATCTAATCAAGCATTTGGTGAAATATCTTGATTCCCCCATCTAACATCTCTCAAACTCAACTGAACTCTAATCGAAGAAACGTTTGTAAACGCTTGTGTGAATGCTTATTCAACAGTTTTTTATCAATAAAAATACATTTCTAAAGTATATGCAATACGACAATTGATATGCGACTAGAAATCTAAAACAAATGACAAATTACAAATAAAATAACAAATGAAGACTTGTTTATTGACAAAAAAAAACTATAGGAATTGACAATATGTTTAAAATTTTGGTAATCAAAATCCAATTCTTATATTTGTATAGGAATCCTAGATCTCGGAAATCACATGGAACATAATAAAACATTATAAACATTATACAACAATTTTTCATTCATAATATTTATTCATTCAAGAATTCAAACTCTATACATTTCTATTATTTGGATTTCAGCCTTAGTTTTTCTAAATGATTATAAATTATGTATGACTCGTGTATCATATAGCGAGTTTTTACAACTTCAGTTATGTCGCTTCTCGCACCCCAATCGCCATCTTTCCTTGTTTATCCAATCTCCTTCAAAGAGACCTTTACTCTCCATTTGAATGTGGACATTGGATACCCATTTCTTTCGCGATCTTCCACGCCTATTTCTGGTTGCTGGTTCCCAATTCCATGCTTTCAAAGGTAGTCTTCATTCATTTTGCGCAGGTGTCCATACCATTTCAATTGCTTCTCTCCAATGACATATATTATTGTGTTTTTTCGTTCATTCTCTTTCTCTTATGATTTAATTCCTGATTCAACGTTAATCCTAAACTCCTTCTCCAGTACATCATTTCCGCTGAAAGAAGTTTTTGAGATTTCAATTTTTCCGTCCACATACCACACTTCTGACCCATACGTCAAGACTCGTCAATGTAAAAAATGTCATACGCAGAATATTGATTTATTTGAGTAGTGTAGCCTATGTAATAATGACATGATGAGCATACCTGGTGCTAACGATCCTCCTGAGCACAGACGGCCGCTGCTGCTGCATTTTGATGGTGACGCTTTGGTTGATGGGCTCAGCAGGCGGGGGCGGTGGCAGTGGCGGTGGCGGACCCTGGCTGCTCTGCTTGTCGTCGCTCTTCACCACCTTCACCACCGGCGGATTCAGGTTCATCTGCTGGTTGAGGTAGGACACCGGCGGGATGTTCTTGGTCACCACGTTCATGAAGTTCTCGATCTCCTTGCAGTCCTCGGGCGTGTCCAGGGTGCTCGGCACCGACGGAATGCCTTCAACCAGCAGGTTCTTGATGTACTTCTGCAGCTGAACCGGGTCCTCAACCTCGGGCGCCAATGGGTTCGGCTCCACCACGTTCGGAGTCTGAAACACGGTCACAAATCAAGAGATAACAAATCACTGTCAACTCTTGAATAATGATATTAAAAATATTCAAATTGCTTTTCATTAGTACTTTACGGGAGAGTCCCAGGCCCGGTTGCACAAAAACCTGTTAAATTTTCATCATGATTAAAGTCCACGAGATCCAATCAGAAAAGGTTTTTCTTAGGAGAAGGCTTCTCTCATTGATTCTCGTTACATTCAATCATGATAGAAATAAAACAGGCTTTTGTGCCAGATGATAAATTTTGGATAGATCTAGAATTTCACAGAGACAAGATTTCGGTATTATTCTTCCAAAACGTCTACAACTGTGCATGAAACAGATACTTTTTTAACCTTTATCCTTTATTCATTTATACAATAAGTTCATTATAAAAAATTATGGGGAGAGGAAAAATAAGGTAACTTTGTGCTATTCCTCTCCCAAATTTAGATAGCACATGGTCCGAAATAGGTTAAGTCTGTCAGTTCACAATAAAGAGGGAGCCAAGCCGATTACTTTTCATTATTTGAGAAAGCAAATAACATGAACAACGGCAGCTGTGTGATTTTACTACCATCATTGTATAATTATGCAAATACATAGATAATTAGAAGATTAGTATAATTAATTATGGTGAATTAAATTCCGACTGCATGGCTCAGTTCTAGTGTCAGAAATTTCAAGTTGCACCTCATCAATATAATAACTGCCTTTCATTGCTGCATACATACAGAGAGCATCTGGTGATAACAACAGAAACTCGTGTCACTCTGATTTGAACATCACTTTAGTGCGTTGATATCACCTCACTATCAACAGTGTAACCACAAGTGAAACGTTTTAGTGACCTTACACTTATTGGTAGTATTTCTTACACTGTTGTAAGTACAAAGTTTTTAAAATACTTTGAGAGCACTTTGTAATTGATATACCTACTTTATAATATTGATACAAGGATGAAGTCATTATATCTTATATACATAAATTGCGAGTACGCCGTTATCCTATGTCATATCATATCTCTTCCAAATTACTCATATAATACGCTTATGAGCCGCCTAGAAAAAACTACCAAATAGATATATTTGCTCAAGCACAGGTAAGCATTTGAAGTATAAAATGGTTTAGGCATTTCACAGGGAAACTAGTGATACAAATTAATCCGATCTCCGGATAAGATTGATTGTCTTTTTCAAGAGAAATACTTACAGCTTCCTTCCTTCCCCGCTCAGTATTGGAGATCTCTTTTCGCCTCTGATTCATAACAGGTGAAAAGTTTTCTTTCATCTCTTTGTTCAGTTTTTCAAACTCCTGTTGCCTGTAATTGAATTCAAATATCGTACTTTAATAACAACAAGATTCTTGTTAAATAAATTCTTGTTGAATAAAATTCAACAAAAATACTAATTTGAAAGAAAACTTCAAAAACTGAATGGTTTTTGAATATAATGAATAGTTTAATCGTTATAGAAATGACTAGAACCCTCTTTATACTTTTGTACTTGAACAAAATTCAGCACTCTGCAACTTAATAGACACTTGAAAATAGCATGAGTGCTGAATTGTGTTTAAATAAAAAAGTATAAAGAGAGTACAAGTGATTTTTATAATAAATAAAAGTTCAAGTAACCCTGTTAAAATACCCTATCATTATAAAATATAGTATTGAAACAGTTCCGAAATAACATTATTATAAAACTGAGTAGCTAGAGTTCAAAATGTCAAAAATCCTCAATTTATTGATATTTTATTCCAGTAAGATAATAATTTTTTAATTAGTTGTGATGGTAATGGTTGACTTCACTGAAATAAGAATTCATAGAAAACGCTTCAAAACTACCACAAAAATTCAAGGCGCGACCTCTACTATTATTATAGGGATCAATAAAATTAGCCATTACATCTCATTCCAACTAAATTTATTCCGATTTATTTAATGAATAATAATTATTAAATTATTATTGATGTAATACTCACGATACGACCGTGTTTATGCAGACAAATGATTGGATTGTTTCTCCATCGTCAGCCAACTCGATATAGCCGTGTGTTCTCATGAAGATGAACTTTCCATTCTTTGTTAGCATTTTGTAACAACTGTTTCCAATCCGTTTACCACCACAGAACACTGTCAATGGATGAACATATAAGATAAGGCAATGTTTCAAATTGGAAGGAATAGTTGATTAATAATCTATTCTTATTAGAGTATGTCAAATATCACACATGTATCCACAAAAATATTCAGGTGTTTCATTAGCTTCATATTTAAAAAATAGTGATAATCAACTTATAATCTATCAATGGAATGTATCAGATATCTATGTTTAAAATTAATAAAAATTGTGTTGAATTCTATCGTTATTGCTTGTTCTTCATCTTTCAACTTTCAATGATTTAAGATCTCTGTTTAGCGAAAATATTTCATGATAATTTGTAAATAGAAGGTATTTCAGTATTATAAATCTTATAACATCCAATCAATGAAGAAGAAATCAATAATTATTTATCGCCGAAATAACGAAATACAATGAACTTAATAATAAAAAATTTAAAAATACAACTGATAAGAAATAAACTACCAAAAACAGACCCCACTGGTTATTGAGTCAATTTTTCAGGCACCAACAACGAACAGAAGATCTTTGAAGGGCTCAAAAGAGTAGACTCATTGATTCAATTCTCCCCCAATTACTTACACAAAAAAAGATTATTTCTCAATTCCCGTTGGCCTTTAGTTCGATCAGATGTCTAGCCTAGTAACATATTCATCAAGTTTCACTAGCATCGGAGTACATAACTCCTACTCTAGTATATCTCTTTCACTTGTATCTATGGAAGAAGGAAGAAGTTTGATTGATTAAGTATTAGTCAAAATTCTAGTGGGATAGAATTCAGTGTTGAACGTATGGGGTGCATAAAATAGTCTGTAAAGCACGGCTGCACACAGGGACACTGGCATTACGTCCACTAGCTTCTACGGGAACGCGGAATTGGAAATTTCATGTACATTTGAATTCAGAACTGAATTGTGAATGTCATGTACATTTGAGTTCAGGAAATTTCCAAATCCGTGTTCCCGTAGTAGCTATAGTTTGTATAAAATAAGTTGAGACTTGGAAGAAGTCAAAGCGTTGACAAATTCTGTAAAATTGCAACTTTCTCAAATTTTCAATTTAACCACATAATATTGTTTGTTGAATATTATTCCCTCTAGCGCTGAAAAAGTTTCAGGGTTGAATGATTAAAAGAAGATTCAATTTTTTCATATAATAATCAGATATTTTACATACCTATCCTACACGGTATAGAACTAACTTCGGTTTTGCGACGCCGCAGGTGGTTCATGGAGTGGAGCTGAGGACACCTTTTTATTTGGCTCAAATGGTCTATCGTAATTTGACCGCAATCTCAAGAATTTATTCATATTTCAATTCTCAAATCTGTATGTTAATCTTATCAATCTTTTTCTGTTTATGAAATTTTGTCAATGAGTCTTACTCTGTTGCAATGCAATCATGGTCCACATTATGTAATCTATTTTTTTCTGTTTTCTTATGTGAATTTTTCTTCTATTGTAAAGGGTTGTGTGGTAGAGAGGACCAGGAGTCCTAACTCCGCCCTAATAAAGGCATATAATCAATCAATCAATCAATCAATCTCTCTCTCTCTTTCAATAGCGCTACACCCCAAATCGGGCTATGGCCTCAACCAAACTACGCCTCCATCCATCTCTGTCTAACCAATACCTACTATTACTTCAGGCCCCACAACTGAAGCTATGATAAACTATGACGTAATCACATGTAGATCGATGATGTACTGGCGATAGGCAAGCGAAATAAGTCAATACCTACTATTACTTCTATTATTAAGTAATAGTAGGTATTGAATAAGAGCGCTGATGTTTGTTATCACATCTGATATGGTAACCAACAAAATTCCAATTACGAATTCTATTTTCACGGTCTTCCATTCCAATGAATATGGTTTGTTCATCATTCTTCTAGTTTACTCTTTTGTAAAAAGTAATGGTAAATTTGGGGTTTTAAATCATGGTATTCTGTTTGTGTACCCAATTGTCGCGGGAATTATAACGAGACTCCAAAAGTTTCTGTATTTTCTTTTCCAAGAGATTAAACTTTGAAACGAAAATGTATACAAGCGATATAAAGGAAGAACTTTAATCCTACAAAACAACAGTTTACATGAAATGTAAAAGAACAGTGTAAATAAAGTGTGAGAGAAAAATTTAATTAAAGTGTGGAAGAACAGTGTAAATAAAGTGTGTAAAAATACTGTTGAACTAATAAATTAAAAAGTAAATGCAAGTGTTGGAACTGTCCATAAGATTAAAGGTTTTATTTAACTAAAAAAAATCTCCTGTCGGGTTTCTCTGTACCACAAATTTATAGTGATCATATCTCTGGGAACCTCTTTCCTAAAAAAGAGTTAAATCTAATTTGGTTTACCTTTGATTTACCTCTCCTTTGATTCTGATGCAGGCTATTATTAAGTATTTCTGGTTGAGATAAATTTATCAATAGCTCTATCACTGAATCAATATGTTAAGTCTATTTATGTTGATAATCAATATATCAAGCTGAAAGTATAGAGAAATTATTGCATTTAAGGAATAAAGTGTTTTATTTCAATAAAATTTATATTTAATAAATTACAAATGTCTTTAATCTGGAATTTAGATAGTATTTCACCCAATAAAAAGTCGATACAGTAACAAATGTTAGAGAGTATACATTGATAAGCTAGTAGAAACTAATATAAATCTGAGAAGAATCAATCCACATGTTATGACGTCATTAATTAGTTGTGGGGCCTGGAGTAATAGTAGGTATTAGACTAACGCCGCTCTCTTCCATCCCCTTACACGCAACATTTCTTTAGCATCCTTCTGCACCCTATCCTCCCATCGCTCTCAGGTCTCCCAACTGGCCGTCTTCCTCCAGGCTGACCAACAAACACCTTTCTTGGCACTCGTGCTTCAGGCATTCTTTGCACATGTCCTGCCCTTCGGAGGCGCATCAATTTTATGTGGCCTTTATACTTATTTCATTTAGGAAATTGAAATTTTATTGAGAAAATTTTATTTTATTTGGGAAATTGGAATTTTATTGAGAAAAGTTTCATTTTTTTAGGAATTTGGTATTTAATTGAGTCTTACTCTGTTGCAATGCAATCATGGTCCACATGACGTCATCCTTGTGCATGTACTTGAAGCCGGGCATGCCAGTGACCTCGCCGGGCAGATAGCCGGCCACCATCGAGATGCGGTGATCGGTGTAGATGATGCGGCCGTCGATGTGGTGCCGGGTGATGTACTCCTCCCGCACGTTGAACTCACCCAGCGTCAGGATGCGCTCCTTCACCGGCCGCACAAGCGCCACAAGGAATACGTCGTTCTCCGTGTATTGTTGTTCTGCACAAAAAAAACAATCTTTGATGAGAGATATGAAACAATTGACCCTGAAATTGATAGGGTGCGAAAAATGGAAACTCTGACATTAGACCAGCCAGGTCACTCAACATTTTTTTCTCAAGAGAAATGGAGATATGGATTAATTATATTATGTATGGATGATGAAACTGATATTAAAAACTATACATAAATAATATTAGTACTAGAAACATCATAACAGCCATGGATACATGTTATCTCGTAATAGAAAATGGTATTCGAATGTTGTATTTGAGAATTAAAATATAATAATACAAAACTTCATGATATTGTTCAACAAATCGACTCATAATCTTATATTTTTATCAACATATTATTATATTTTACGACATGGAAAAGTTATAATTTTTTGTGTGAAGTTTTGATGAATAGATCTGAGATTTTTGAGTAGAAATAAATAGTGATAATTTCCGGAAATTTTTTAGATAATTAAAACATTCTCTTTTATAGAATAATCAATTTCAAATAGATCAAATAATCAACATATTATGATATTTTACGCCATGGAAAAGTTATAATTTTTGTAAGAAGTTTTGATGAATAGATACTGAGATTCTTGAGTAGAAATAACTAGTGATTATTTCCGGAATTTTTTTTCGATAATTAAAGCATTCTTTTTTATAAAATAATCAATATTACAAAGCATATTTTTCAAGGATCGATTGATTGATGTAATAATTGTCAAATGATGTATTGCCCATTGAACAATTGTTGTGATTGATGAAAAATTGAGATAGTGATTGCTTATTGATAGAACAAAAAATATGGTTAGAAAAATGAAAGCAAAATTAGATAATATATTAATTGGAGTTGAAATAATGTGTATATTCAGCATAGGGATTGGATTCTACATTCCAGCCAAAATTATGAAACATAACCCACCACAGTTCATAATAAAAAGAGTACAATCTCAGCAAAAATCTGGCAAGAACTGGTATTCACTTGAAAGAATGAGTTGGAAACTCTAACCTTCAGTGCTGAGGAGAAAAAATCGTAAAAACTATTGAGGAAATCTTACATAATCTTACGACTGATTCACAGATGTTGTAAAGTAAATCAAAACATTTACTACTGTTATTGTTGGAAAGTTCAGTAGTAGCTTGACGAAAGGAGTGGGCAGAAGAAAGAAGGGTGGTTATGAAGGTAGAGGAAGGGTTCTGAGGGGTGAAAACAAAACGTAGCCTTCAAGGAGAGGGGGTGAAAGTATTTGTAAGGGCGGGTCAATGACCGAAGGGTGACCCAGTTCATTGATGAACTGAGTCTGCCACGTGCGTGCCCCACCCTTTACTACGAAGGGCCTTCAAACAGGGCTCGTCAGGTGCTGCTCCCCAGTGGCCAGTCTACCAAGCTCTAACTAAATACACCGATTCAATTCATGGAACAGTAGACACTGTTGACCAATTAGAGGTAGATCCAGTGACGCTTCAAGAGCTACTTTGAAGTCAATTTGGATCTCACATAATAAAATAAAATAAAAATTGTTGAATATTCGTAACATTGACTTCTATTTGTACTATTTTATAAGGCAGTGCACACCAAATATGAAGACATTTTTCGATTTAAATACTATTAGGAAAAAATCGTTCCTAAGATTCATTTCTTATTACATTTTGCGATATAAACACCTAAAATTTAAATTTTTGGATCATATTGGTAGCGAATAGATTCCTGAAAATGTGCATCATACATCATACATACTTCCATGGGCCTTGTTTGAGAAATGTATCCCATTTTTCATAGATTAACTCGAAATAACTAAAATTGACTTAATGAAAATGGAATTATACAGTGAGAATGTTTTTCAACACAAAATTCTACTTATCAATCAAGTTGTGTGGTCTGTTTTTATAAGTAAATACAATAATATTGAGCAGCTATTTTATGCTTAACAAACAGGTTTGTCAAACTAACAAGAATGAATGATTTGATGAATGAACAACGTTGAAGTGAAACTAGACAGTCTATAGTGGTAGCTGACTAAGTCGAGCTATTCGCTAAGCTAACTCCTGCTATTTGTATTTGCTAATCTGTGATAACTCAATGCTATAATAGTACGTTAGAAAAAATCTGGTGTGGTACACTCACACAACTTTCCTTGCTCATTGAACTGTAAGCCTCATTATTAAACGAGAATAATTTAGGGGAATAACATAATGACGATTGGAGGCAACATATTTGAAACTACGGTCAGACTTCTGTATATGTGTAGTCTATATATAATTTATTGTTTTCAGAGTACTTTTTCCTTTGTGTAAATTGTGAAATTCGATGATTTCTTTAAAAGTCGTCAAAACAGATGTTTTACAGATGAAATATCTCGACTATGTGTTCTTTTTATGAACTGCTCTACCTACCTACCTCATGCACGAGAAAAAGGTTACAAAGTCCATTTCTCAAGGATGAGGTGGACCCCCCATTAGTTTCCCAGAAAGGAGACTCATGCCAGTTGATAGAGCTGATAAATAACTATACCGAATTTGAAAAAAATCGGTCAAGTCATTTTTAAGAGAATCGTGAAAAACATGGGTTTTTTTAGTAATTATCGGCCATTTTTCTCAGAATATTACGGAGCTCCTGCAATTTTCCCAGAAATGAGACTCATGTCAGTTGATAGGGCTTATAAATAGCTATCCATGGTATAAATTTGAAGAAAATCGTTAGAGCCGTTTTCGAGAAAACCGTGAAAAACATGGTTTTTTAGTAATTATCCGCCATTTTTCACACACACACACACACACACACACACACAACACACACACACACACCCAAAAATCATTTTTTTTGGACTCAGGGGACCTTGAAACGTATAGAAAACATGAAATTAGGGTACCTTAATTTTTTTTGGAAAGCAATACTTTCCTTACATATGGTAATAGGGCAAGGAAAGTAAAAATTAGCAGACGAGATAGCAGATGGCGCAGGTTTAAGTCCGCTAACTCTAGCTAACTCTGTTAAAACGACGGCCATATTTGTTTTGGTAGCAAAAGTAAGGTTATGAACTTTGAGTTACACAAATTATCCACTTGGAACGCTATTGCAGTTAGCTTATAGCAGTTGGTTTTAGATTGGGCGTTCACAATAATTCAGAGTTATCAAATAGCACTTTAGCTGGCTAAAACAACATTGTGAATACCCCTAATATTATTGTACAATATGGTACTTATAACAATAAGCCACACAACTTTAGTACAGCTGCGGCCACCTCAGTATCTATGACCTATTTACTTCAGTTTTGTGGTCTGATTTTTAACATGAGGCCACAGTGTCATTCAAGTATTGGTCTAGTTGTGTGGCCTGTTGTTGTGTATAGTGATATTCACGTTATAATGACAGTGGAGGAAGATAGGAGAACAACGTTGCCGATCCTCACTGACTTGTCAATGTCTTCTTGTCGGTAGCTGATACAGGTTTATTGATGTTTCATTCTCGTTTAAAATAATCAATTATATTTTATTAAGCAAGGAATTATATTTTTCAATAATTTCATAATGAATTTTCATAATAATTATGAAATATTTTGTTAATTATTAATTCTACATTGTTAGAAGCAGATCTGGCAACAGAGCAAAGCGAGAGAGAGATAGCGCTATCTGCTTTGTTGAATGATAGACAAGGATAGCAATATCATTTCTAATCAAACACTGACATTATAACGTAGATCTCACTAGAATAGAATAGAATAGAATGATAACCTTTATTTTATAACTGGGAGGGCGAAGTTAGGGCGCAGTCGACCCTCTCTTACACTTAGCCCTCCAATACAATACTAAATTATAATTTAACAAGCAATACCCAGTAAATAAAATAAAACAAAACTTTATTTTAGATTAAAAAAGTAAAAATAATAATAAGTGGAATAGTTGAATAAACTTAAAAGTAGAGCATTCTTAAAAGTATAATAACAAAGATCTGTTGGGAAATAAATAAAAAAATTATGACGGAAGGATAGGATCGAAGAAGCAAAAAAGAGCAATATGGCTTCAAACCTTTCTTATAAGCAAGATGAGAAAATAAGGAAGTTAATAAATACTTCTAGCATGAAATTACTTATGAGAGAGAAAAAGAGTATTTTTTTAATATCTGTCTAGAGTTTACTTTCAAAGTTGAACTTGAATTTCTTAAAATTACTCTAAAGAAATTAATTCAGTACTATAGGTACTGATATTATACAATAATATGGATTGTCTAGGGACCGCTTTAGGAATGGATGAATGAATGAAGGAATGAATGAATGAATGAATGTCGAAATACTAACGGGTGCGGTTGCGCTTGGCGAGCTGCCGGGCGGCAGGGTCGGGCCGCGTGGAGAGGCGCAGATGGCCGTTGACATGCACCAGCTGATAGTCGAGCTTCTCGTTCTTGGCGGCCTTGGAGGGTGGCTTGGGTCCGCGACTGAGGCGCAGCAAAAAGGAGCGCGGCAGACACACCTCGTCCTCGAGGCCGGCCGCCTGGGCGCCTGCCAGTGGCCGCATCAATGCCCCCCCGCCGCTGCACTGTGACGACGAGTCTGACGAATCATCGCTCGCTGCCACTTCTACAATTAAAAATACAAATAGACATTGATTACTGCAAAAATACTAAACAATACAATACAAAGGAAAACAATACAAAAAAATTCTACAAAAAGTTTTCTAAATTCAAATAATTATTCCAGAACCAAAAATCAAGTGAAAAAGCAGGGTGTGATCATAACCTAAACCTTTGGACAATATTAACTTTTTATCAAAATTTTTGGAGAGAAATAGTACAGGCTCAGCCTAGTTTTTCCTTCAATGTCATAATTATATTATGACTGTAGTACTTTGTACAATAAATGAATGAATGAAAACACTTGACATTCACAACACATCAATCAATCATTTATTCATCTAAACACACACAAAACTATACAAAAAAACAATTACAATGAAATAGTTGGTGCCGGTTGCACAAAAGCTGGTTAAATTCCACGAGAATCAATTAATAAAGCCGTATTTTCAAACAAGCCTTCTCTGATTGGTTCTCTTGGAATTAATCAAGGTTAAAATTTAACCGGCTTTTGTGCAACCGGGCCTTGTGTTGTGCTAGAAAGAAAAAAGAAGGAAAAGTGCCTTTACAACTAAAGCTTTAAATTTTACCAAAACTAAAACTTTACTTGGTTTCCCAAATAAAGCCTAGAACACACTTTTAGGCACGTTTGATAATCTCAACAATCACCCTCGCATAATTTCATCATCCATACACAAGCAATAACTTATTATGTGGGCATCGTTAGTAATGAAGAAATAAAAAAGAACACTTATAGAAAGTGAAAAATTAAATGCATATATTATATTGTATCCACTTCCGTATCCTAAATAAATAGAATGAATAGATAACGTATCCATTTCCATAATGTAAACACATTATAAATAGTTAAATACATACTGTAGAGTAGATCATCAAAATATAATTTCAATATTTAATACTTTAGTCAATGGAATTTATTTTTATATTCAATATTAATACTATATTGTATTTTACTATTTCGTTAAGAAGTTATCAGGTTTTTAACAAGACTTATTCGAAGAAGTTGACAAAACAAAATTACAACGATAAGTGTCACAAAATTTACAGACAACTAAGATGCAGTTTTTCAATAGGTACAGGTTTATAGTAAAAACAGTTGGATTACGGTAATGTAAGTTTCAGGTTACTTTACATTTGAACAGGTCAACAGATTATACTAAGTTTCAAGTACAGTTAAACTTAGATGCAGATTTAATAAGGCTAAATTTTACTTCATCTTTAGTAATGAGATGAATTCATGGATAAAGATAAAAAAGGATAATAACATTCCAAGCTAATCTAAAAATTCTAAGGTAATCTACGACTACCTTCAACGACAAGAAAGGTGAAGATGAATTTTCGAAATCGTGACTCCTTTACTAATGAAACCAACAAGGTGGAATCATGGAGCTCATCGAATCAGTCGAATTAGAACGTTGGTAATATTTGCACATCAAAAGCCTTCATTAATCATCCAGTAATTGAAAATTTGAAAACTAGCGTTGGTGCTGCGCATCTCTAATCGCCAACCATTAAGACACTCAGCGGTTGCGTTGAATTCCAATTATTTAAGTCGTCAAACGACTAATACAAGCATTAATTTTTCATTTATCAAAGGTTGAAACCAATTTGACGAGAAGCTTTCTCGCGTCTGGCGACCGCCTCGGAAACAAGTATTGGACAGCACTCATTTGGGTTGGAATTCGACATTCGACAATCGATCTGGAACACAGAGGACCTGAATTTCGATAATTGAGGAAAACAGCAATGAGAAAGTGAATCATAACACTACCTGCAGCCGTGTAGCCCGAAGTGTTTTCGTCCGGATTGATCTTTAGCTGTTTGTTGAGTTCATCGCAGTCGTTCTTCTGGGTGTAATCGGTCAGTTGACGACCCAACATGTCCAGCTGAAACAAAATAATTACAGTTTATACGAATTGAATTTTCATTATAAATTCTATTATTACAGCTATAACCTCTAGAAATCTCTTACGCAAACCGATTCCTTCTGTGTCTCACATTTTACAGTTTGTATGACCGAATTATTTATTATAATTTCTGGTTTTACAGCTATACCCTCCAGAAATCTCTTACACAAACCAATTCCTTCTATATCTTACATTTCCTATATCGTAACTTGCCTCGTCACTTCCAACATCAAATAGTATTATCTCAAAATCCTTATTTAAATTAAAATTTAAGAAATTTTTATAACAGCTGGGATTAGAGAATGCCTAATTAAACCTGCCTAATATTCTTTAAATCTATGTGCATCACTTCACTTATAATCTTATTTTTGAGCCGTCCAATAATTCATTGAATGATAGTAATACTTGTAATAGTCTCAATAAGCCTCTGCATGCATCACATTTATTCCCATCCTCTCTGTTTTAAATCTGAATAAGCAACTCTGGTTTACGCACAGGCATTTGCCCATGCAGACCATCTAAGTTAATAAGCTTAGTGTATTCATTATATTGTTTTTGTTTTCTTGATACTATGTTTGAGTACATAAAGTAGCCTATTTTATTTTTGGATTTTTTTTTTGGGTGGGGGGGGGTAAATATCTTTCTATCTATCTGTCAAAAAAAGGGAGAGTGAAACTTCACTTTTCCCGAGAGTGGACTTTTGCTTGTTGGTTGAACTAGACTAGTTGCCTGAAGTGGAGTTATACCCAGATCTTGAGCATCTCAATGTCTCCTTGGCATAAATCATAGAAGTTGAAACAATAGACATAAGTTCGATTCACAATAGCTTTCGTAGTAACTAGCAGAATCGTAGATTGGAGTAAACGATACGCTATAGATTGGTTATTTTAGTCAGGTAGTATTCAACATAAATTTTTTATTTACTCCCATAAACACAAAATTGTGTTTCACAGCCTGTATTCAACAGTCATACCAATTTCTACTATAAATAGCACAGAGATTAATCCTGTCTTGTTCATTTTGAGATCATTTTCGTTAGAAAACCAAATGTATCAGCTTCAAATTTCTTTGATAGAATATGCAAAAGTAACTGAGGGATTCATTTTTGAGATTAATATATAGAGATTAATTCGTGAAAGGAAGAGTTAAAAATATGTTATTCCGAGATTTTATACTGAGAGTGATGCCTGCATGAGCCTTAGGCTTGTGCGTGAGTAATGATGATGACGATGATTCATTCGATGTGATGATGACTTGCATAGCTCATTCAAAGATAAACAGTAAACAAACCATAATCACAATCAATCTTAACCATAGAGCGCTTTCAAATAGTATTTCAAGCCCTTTTTGAATTGGATTGTTGAATGATTCAACTTTAGGTACTAAGGTGATGAATGTGTCAGTTCCAAATGGAGAGGGCAAATGTAAATATTGAGATCGGAAATTTGTTCGCATTGGTCCATTATTATGATTGGAATTCCATGTAAACTGCCTATAATTGAAATAATTTTATGTAAATCATTTTCAATAACCAGAGAATTTTTCAAAAATGAATAGCTGGCAACTTCCGAGAATATTTGCAAATTAAATTCAGCCAGCGGATAATTTGGACACGTGCATGTTGATGATGTGGAAAATCTCCAACCGAGAGGAAAACTTCATTTCCAGCTGAGTTTTTGGAAACCCCGAAAAGAAAATAAGAGATACAATCGAGAATATCTGGTGTGACCCCCCCCCCTCCCACCAACTAACCTGAAATAGGTCGTCAAATTAGCGAGCAGCAGCAGTCAGGTCGAAGGCTCGTGTGTGTTCTTTCGTATAATGCCACACTGTTAGAGGCACATATTATAGCTGTTCGTTGTCCGGTATTGTATTTTTGCAACATACTTTCCCGTCAAATCACCAAAATGAGGCAAAATTGATGACATATTTCGCTTGCCTTAGGCCTCTCTGTCAATATTAATACATTCCCAGAAAAATGAATCAAATTGGTTTATTTATCGTTCCACCGCGATTCAACTCTTCAACACTGATTCTCCCAATTCAAAAACAGGAATCTATTTCCATTAAGCTAATCAAACTCCAGTTAACTTTTAGTATTGCAATAAAGTTACGATTTTAAATTACATTACCAAATATCAATTTAATCTCTGTCTAATACAACATCCACCATAAAAATATTTATTGGATTGATATTCCGAAATTTTAAAAATGTCATGCCACCTTCCTAGAACCTATCAGTATATGATATTATGTGAATAATCAATTTGTAAAATTAGACATTTATAGTTGGGAAAACTAAATTATCTCATGACTAAATTTCATGTGGAAATTGCTAGAAGAATTTTTTCAAAGAAATTGGTTACGAGCATCATGAATGAAACATAAATTGTATAAATTAATAGGTACAGATGGATTTTCGTTCAATAATAATTATAAATTAATAGGCCTACATCATACAATTCTATATTGCAAATTGAATTTCCTTCATCACTGCCAACAAAAGAGAAACCTAATGGAGATTCACTATTCAAAGTTTACGAATAGAGTTTCAACATACTACGTTTCATACATTTCAGTTCAAATCACTAGAAATTCGTATACAGACTGTTTTCGATACATGACTTATATACGGGATACAAATGAGCAATTTTCAAGTTCACATCAAGGGTAACAAGTGCAGAATAAAAGGAACTGAGACTTCGCAATCTTGAGTTATGGAGTGTAACAAGAACATCTTAGTCGAACTAAACTGTGCCGAACTGCAGTATCAAACTGCTCTTATCGACGATATGAATTTTGCAAGTCAAATAATGTGGAATTAATAGAGTTATGCAAAGTGCATTCCCGACTCCATTACGGCTAGAGCGGATGGGCTAGTTGAGAACTCGAGCAATGTAAACAATGTTGGCTATTGCCTGCAAAGTAGTTTGAAATCAGAAACCAGAGTGCTCTGTGCCCGTGCCACTCAACTTGGCTCAAAGTAATTCAAACCCTCAATTTGCTCCGCCAAAGTGGACCGACCATTTCAACAAGTTCTTCATGACAAATTACTTGCCAATAATTAAATATCCATGAATAAACATATTTTATTAAATGGACACTCTAATGAAGACTAATGTTTGTTCTTGAACGTTAATAAAAGTTAGATCTCCGTCGAACAAAACCGACCGAGTGTTAATGGGTGATTGATTGGGATATCTCAATCCTTAGAAAAGAATAAATGATCATTATCAAGATTGGTCATGCATATTAAATTGAAGCTTCAAGCTAAAATAGATATTTAATTAGACATTTTTACACATCATAATATATTGCAAAAGTTATAAGAGTACTGTATGGAAAACAAACAATTATAGCACATTCTATTTAGAAACAGATGGGATAGAGAATAGAATGACCAAAACCTTCATGAATGCAAAATATTAAGCGAATATGAACATGAGAATTTGTGTGGTAATAAACTAAACCAAAAGTATGCAAAATGATACATCATCTACTTGTAAGTCTTTGAGAAGATAGAAATTCCTTTGTTAGATGATGAATACATAATAAGATAACTTACCGGGTCATGACCAAGGAGATCTTTTACAGTGTTAGACACGAACACAATCTTTCCACTTCCAGAAACCACTAGCAAGACTGACTCCAGACTCTGCAACGAATAATTATTATTTAAGGATCAAAGATTGTTACAATATCAACAAATTTACTACGAATTTACAAAGTATAGAGGTACTGCTTTGTCAAGTATATATTTACTCAATAATCATGTAGAGCTACACATACTACGTATGCTAGAAAAATAAACACTGCATATGATAAAATATACCTAGATGGACTATAAAATGAGAAATATGTATTAACCTGAGAAAGGAGTAAGACATAATTTCACAACATTGACTTTTAAAGTCGGGGCAAAATTGGAAAGTAATCATTGACGAAATGAATCATAAGAAGAAAATGATGGAAATTGAACTCAACACATCATAATAAATGACAATTTAGTGAATTATTTCAATGAATTGAAAGTAAATTCAGAGAGTTGACCGAAAAGTGAAAAAAATGTATCATACAGTAGAACTGAAGTTCTAGTAAAAGATTGAATTGGAATAAGACGAAACTGGAAAAAAGGATTGTAGATGGAATGAAATGTGGATAGACTTGATAAGGCTTGGAAAGGCAGGCATTCCTCAAAGTGCTCGAAATATTAAAATTCATTTTGACGCTCAAAGGCGTGTCACTGAGAAATTCACCTTCTACTTAGTAACATGTGACACAAGGCAATGGATCTTTTCATCTTATAATGGAAAGTGATACTGACATTTCTTCAGCTTCAATGGAAAAAGTTCAAAAGGTGATCTACTAACTTTACTTATATTGTCAGATATAGGATTCAATAATGAATCATGTAATATGCCTTGTAAAATGTAAGACTTCTACTCTTGGACATGTATTATTTTGGCACATGTGAAACAGAGGATCAATAACCACAAAACCACTATTATTTCTCAACAAAGTTTCTTAGTTCGTGTCCGCAACAATGATACTCAGATGACCTTGCAAGGATAACCACCTCTTCTGCTAACTAACTTGGACATTGAATTCAACTACTAAATAACAATTAGTGTACTATAATCTTACTCTACACTCATGTTTAAAATAATTTGAATGATATTATAATCTAATTGATTGCAGTTATCTGTTCCTTATTACAAACATTTAATTTTAAAATTCTTGGGTACGATACGAAGATTGACAATGAGGCTTTGATTTTAATCAGGATTTGGGAAATTTAGAAAATATGGATTTATAATTTATAATATAATGAACTAGAGATCTACAAGTGTATTGAATACACTTTCCTTGTGAAGACAAAAAATAAATTTTGCAATGGAAAAAATAATGGCAAACTTAAATCCATTAAAACTTTTACGGATAAAAGAGAGAAGTGAATAATTTGCGATTCTTTGAAGCCTCTATCAGAAAATAGTCTGAAGAAGAACGAAGAAAAAAATGCAAGATAAGTAGTACGAACAAACTATTTTCTACTTCCATCGCCAATACGAAGCTCTTTATACAAATATGCCATTAATAATGACTGAGATTTATTCTAATATTGGTGATATAAAATTGAACTCTTGATTAAAAAGCGAAAATAATTGATAAATTATTAACACAGAATGAACATTTTCACATATAATTATTATCAACACCTATAACAACAAGAAATAATGATCGACTCGTGTAATCAACGTTCTTATCACTGGGGTGCAGTAAATCAATGTCAGAATCAGAAGGAAATTCATATTTTTGTAGATAAGAAAGAAGCACAGTCACTAGAAGAATATTTCACGGAAGCTTTCGGAGATGGAAAGAAATGCAAATTGAGGAAAACTGGATGAAAATACAATATTTCCACGCGGGGTTACTAAAAATCTTGAAATATCAAGAGAGAAAAAAGGATCAAGATGATTCTTCTTCTAGGAAAAATCTGGGGTATCTTCAATTATGTGAGAGATGCTAGTACAGTTTTATCAAAGGAAAATTCAAATTATCTTTACCTCCAGCAGAAACTTTTCCCAGTCAAAGCTCTTAATATTGGGCTGCAGCAGCTTGAGAAGTCCCGGCTTCAGTTCTGCAACACAAGAAAACTGAAATGAACATACCAAATTCAAACTCTAAACTAAAGAATTATTAAGTTTGAAAGTAACCAAGTTTACTTATCAAAAACTCACACTTCTTCATTCACTGCACTCATTAATGTTACAGTAATTATTGACTGATTAATCTCTTTAGATTATCAGAGGATAATCTATCTATAGTGAGATTCATGTTATAAAATTAGTGGAAGTGATAGAACGGCATAATTGCCAAGTTTCTTTTTCCACCACCCTCTACAGTAGATGGCTTTGATTGAAGAGAACTCCGTGTATTAGATATAATATCAACTCTTGATTCTTGTTAATGATAATCAATCATATCATAAACGTACTATATTCGTTAAGAAAATATACCTTTTCAATGATGAAGATTCATTGATTCATAAGTGATATTTGGCTACAGTGCGCAATTGGAAAAGAATAGAGCTGATTGCTTCATCTAATAACATACAAGGATAGCTGACTTCATAGCGTGAGCCTCACGATAAATATAATTCGTTCTCATGAATAAAATAAAATACTATACTCGGAGAAACAATGGATTTCAAGTGAATTTTCGATATTAACTTTGAATGTTCAACCGTATTTTTTTTAATACTGAGATGTGATGGCACTATTAATATAAATAAACATCAATAACATTGAATTTTACATCGTTCTTTTTGACATCCCGGTATGTGATGCAATTTCAACACACACACAATGTTTACATGAGCATATACTCATGCAAGCACATGCAGCATGATATGACATGATCGAATTTCGTGGGTCAGAGCAGCATACTAGCTACCAAGCCTGACACTGACACTATGATAAACCAATTTGATAGCGCTATCAAAATCAGAATCAAGCACTACACGTGTAAGCTCACCAACTGAAAGTTAGTTAATTCGGGAAATTGATCAGATTGATGTGTGATATGGTAGAACACCCACGTCACATTTAACAGAACTGAATAGTTTCAAGCAATTTGGATCAAAGGATTCATCAATTCTCATTTCCAACCTTTGAATTATTCATTCGTTCTGTAAACATTAGGAGAAGTTTATCTTTAAATACCAACATTGTTCTCGGTTTCGATCATTGGAATTGTAATTCAACTAGATCATTTGAAGGAAAAATATTTACTTGAAAAGCCAAAAAAACTGTTACTGTAAAACTGTGTTATATTGCTAGTCACTGTTGAACTGTTTACTTGTGAAACATGTAGTGTATTCAGGAGCCAGTCATGAATTTCCAGTAAGTTACCAAAAATTTAGTGAAGTAGTCAAAAATTATAGTTGAACAAGCATTACCAAGTTCTTACTTTCTTACTTTTGACTCAAGTATACGTGCCTCAAAAATATTAGTGAACTAGTCGGGAATAATAGTTGAACGATCGCTAGTTGGTTTCATAGTTGGTTCCATAAAATACAGAAAATAATTACTTTCTACAGAGAATGGTTTTCACCAGATTCATTTCAGAACACCTGCTCCGTTCTCAAAGGATATACCTATTCCACTACTATTTGAAAATAGCTTTAATAGATTCCATAATACTCTGACCATTTGCCAAATTTCACTCGAAAAAGGAATGGATGACTAAAGGGACACTCAATAACAGCAGAATTAACCCAAGCCTAAATAAGAAGTTCTCAATTAGCGACAAAGAGTTCGATCATTTTCAATTAGCCTAAATAATTTTTGATTGAAGATTTCATTCAGCAAGGTGGTTTATTGCACAAAAACTTTTTAAAAATCAGTGACCTATAAGATTATGGTGCTGATAGAAAAGGCGACATCGCTTCCTTCTTCTTCTTTAGGTACCTTCTCCATTCTGGAGGTTGGCTACCATCATGGCAATTCTCACCTTGTTTACTGCGGCTCGGAAGAGGTCCTGTGACGAGCAGTTGAATGCCTCCCTCAGGTTTCTCAACCAAGACACTCTTCTACGCCCCACCGAACGCCTACCAACAAGTTTACCTTGTATTATGAGGTGCAGCATTCCATACTTAGGTCCTCTCATAATGTGCCCAAAGTATTTCAACTTCCTTATCTTAATTTCACGCACAATATTGAGTTGTTTACCCATACGTCTGAGAACTTCTGCATTTGTGACTCTATCTGTCCAAGATATACGGAGAATACGTCGGTAGGTCCACATTTCGAACGCCTGAAGTTTGGCCTCACATTCCTTATTCAAAGTCCATGCTTCTAACCCATACAAAAGAACAGGAAACACATAGCACTGTAAGAGGCGGGTTCTGACCTCAAGACACAAATCACGAGCCGACAGAAGAGGTCTCATTCTTATAAATGCAGCTCTGGCTTTCTCAATTCGTATCTTGATCTCTGGCATGTGACTTGCATTGCAGCAAACGCGGGTACCCAGATAGTTATAGGCTTCCACTCGTTCTATTTTATCCCGTCCAGCAAAAAGGTGATCTTGGGGAATTCCTTGCTTAGTGATGACCATATACTTTGTCTTCTTGGCATTTAATGTGAGATCAATTTAGATCATGGACAACTTTTATCCTGGTAGATGCATCTTTCAATCTGTTCACATCTATCTGGTCTGGCAACTTTGGTTGGATGAGTTTCTTCAACTTGATGAGAACTTCTGCTACCAGAATATTGTGATCTGATCCAATATAGGCTCCAGGGTATGTTTTGGCACTCTTAACTGAATTTCTAAACCTGTGATTGATAGTGATGTAGTCAATTTGGTTACGAATAATTGTGCCTGGCCTATCCCTTGGTGATGTCCAGGTGTAGAGACGTCTTTTAGGCAGTCTAAATAAGGTGTTGGCAAGAACCATCTTGTTTTCTTGACAGAACGACAGTAACCTGTCACCACGATCATTGCGTACTCCAAGTCCAAACCCACCCATGACTTCACTTTGTGGGCTCTCACCAACCTTAGCATTGAAATCACCCAGTACCATGGTGACATCCATGCTCTTTGTCAACTTGAGGGCAGAATTGATGTCTTTGTAGAATTCCTCAACCTCTTCATCCTCCTTATCAAGTGTAGGAGCATACGCTTGAATGATGTTGAGCAGCCTTCCTTGTGCATTCAATTGTAGGAGCACAACTCTATTTGACAAGGGCAAAAAGTGTTTGACAGACTTGTTGATGTCATTGCTGACTGCAATAGCCACTCCATGGTACTCAATTGTTCCTTCAGGGCTGCCAGAATGATATATGGTAGTGTCCTGAATCACTGTTTTCCCAACCCCATTCCAGTGTGTCTCACTAATACCAAGTATTTTCACCCCAAGCCTCTTCATTTGTTGGATTACACTATGTGATTTCCCCAATTCTTTCATACCCTGGACATTCCAAGTCGCTATTCTGGTTCTTTCCTTGAAGATGGTTGATTCCTTCACCACATTTGTTAGAATTGTCCCCCCCGGAGATCCGAATGGGGGACTTACTCCGGACTGATAATTTACTCTAACTGCCATGATGAGTGTACTAGGACATACATAATGTATCTTTAATGAGGTGGTTGTCCGTTGCCTTCCTCATCCTTATGCCGTTGATCAAATATGATTCATCCGCCTTTAAGAGCAATTTCTTACTCTAGGGACAAAAGAGTGCCCATTTTCTTCCAATCTCCTCCACCCGTAGCTGTTGGATTGCAAGAAATTGATTGTTTATACCGACAATCATTCGGTTGTGGCTGCTCAATCTACACTTTGTGTAAAAGATGACCCAACATGTTGGAAAATGAATGAGAAAGGAAAATAAGCCCCTTGTCCCCAACGTGTGGTTGAAGGAACAGGGCTTGAAAGGCAAGAACTTGACCAAGGAAGGCCAGACAGAAAGATAAAAGATGAGTAAAGAAAGAATGACACAAAGCCAAGTCAATAGAAAAACTGTCATTCCAAAGAGGAAAGGATTCAGAACATGTTGAAGAGGAAGAAGGGAGTGGGAATAAGGGCTCTGGAAGAAGAGGGCCCCCTTTTAGTCGCCTCTTACGACAAGCAGGGGATACTGTGGGTGATATTCTTTCCTTCAACTTGAGTACTGAGTCTACCTTGTTCGACTCTTCCGTTTCCCCCAACCCACAGGGGAGACATCGCTTCCAAAACGGACAAATTCCAAAAATGGATCATAACTATTGGTGAATATGCAGTTACAGTTTCTGACAGAGTAGTTCTCAATTGATTGTTCAAATTGGCTTGGCTGGTTCCGAATCAGTCGTTAACAAGCTCATACTACAGGTATAGGTATAGTATAGTACAGGTGGGTACAGTCGGGCAGTAGTATATAGAAGTATAGTGGCCGTAAACTGGATGATAGCAGTATAATAGTGGATGAGATGAGAATTCAACTGCTAAATGAAGTTAACTGGAGTAGAAACGATCAAGTGCATTCTACTCTAAATTACTGTTTCCAGCAGGACTCACTTCACGGCCATTGTTCGTGAGGGCTCAATAAAGCCGACATATCTGCGTCCTACAAATTACCCGCCTTGGTTCCATACTAAAGGATGCAGTCGTACTCGGGAATTATTTGTGGCAGTTTTACCGGGAATGCAAGTTGCCAAGATCACAAGAGCAATTAGGACTGGAATCGCTCTCAACTTTGCTTCAACTCCTACAGTCAAAACTGGAAATGTGCAGTTCAAAACACTTCGTTTCAAAATACGCTTTAGTAAAGGAGAGTGTGTTCACAGTATGAGAAAGATGAGGGAAGTTTTACTATGTAAGACAAGTGAAATCCAGGAACGTATGAATCAGAGGGACTGAGGATTTAAACTACTCAAAATTCATGTATCAATACACAGAAAAAAATCAATATTAAAGCAATTTAGTCACGTCGATATGATGGACAAATCTGGGTACTGTTTCGTTATGAAAATGTGCACTCATTCCTTTTTATGAGAAAAGTTATACTGTACTTTGTTCAACACATTCCAATTATTATGGACATTAAGGCTCCATTTATGAGTATGCGCATGCGTTTTGGTATGGACAATAATGAACAGAACATTTTTAAATACATTGGAACAAATGAACACTTTTGTGTACAAGCGTTCGTTTTTCTGTTCTCGTCTTTTTTTAAGCTTGCCACGGTGTTTCCGAAACGGACAATGAACAACAAAAGAAATTCAAAACGACTACATCAAATCAAAATGTAAGACAACAAATTTCATGTTTTTCACATTTTTATATTGTCTGTCCAAAAACTTCATGCTTAACAATACCTAAGTTTCAGTGAAAACGTTTCCAATAGAATCAATAAAAGAGTTTTGTATTGGCGGAAAAGCTGAATGTTCCTCATGGCTATTTTCAGAGAGAAAATATTACTATCATTCAATATTATTCCAGAGATATTTTCAACAATTTTCATGAAATTAAAACATACTGAACCCTTGTTACACGGCAATGTTTTCAATCAAACAGCTTATATATTGTTTTAGGGAAGTTCATAGCCTGAAATCAATATGTAATGTTAACGTCATACTGGTTCAATATTCGGATTAATTAGTCTTTAGAACAGTATGATATCTGCACATACAGGAATCTGAATATCCTGGTGGAATTGATCCTTCCAGGAAGGAAGCTATATGCTTGATTGAGGTTGTAAGGAAATCCCACAGTGCTACCAATCGTACCAAACTGTACAACATTTCCCTTTGACTTTCTTAGAAAATCATCGGATTTCTCTCTAGATCTAGATGGAGGAATACTTAGTGACTTCAATGACTCAAAGCATCATTAAGATAATGAAAACTACTAATATAGTCCAGGCAACGAATGCTCAAATAAAGGTATAGAGGGAAAAGTTTGGAACACAATTTTCAACTCGACAGCTCTATTAAGGATAGTTGGAGGATTAACATATCAAAAGTCCTCACCGCTACCCCCTGTGCTAAAGGGGTGGGGGTGGTTTAAAAGTACCATCTATTCATTTTTCGCAAATATCTCGGAAAATATGCATATTATGAACATTTATATCTCTTGCAAAATTGAAGCTTACAAAATTACCAACAAGTTTTGTCCTTCACATTTTTCCATATCTCTCTCATAGTTTCTGAGATATCCGCCCTTGAATGTGATACATTTTGAGAAAAAACACTTCTGCCTTCAAGTTTTTCATCTTTTCGGCCTTATAATTTTTGAACGATTGATGAAAAAAATCCGTACTGATTATGAGCTGATAGAGCATCAAATTATCTTCAATTAGATGTATATTCTCACTAGTTTACGCATTTCCCTACGACTGTTGCAGCAATTTTAGTGTAGGGAGTGAAATTTTCTGTTCAACAATAGATCAGTTGACAATGAAATTTGAAGGGAATGTTTGGAACACAATTTTCGACTTTGCAGTTTTGTTGAGACTAGTTTGGAGGTGAGCATATCAAAGATCCCAACCCTTACATCATGTGCTGAAGGGATAAGGGTGGTTCGAAAGTTGCGTTTTCCACTTATTACTTACATGCTTATACCTTGGAAACAATGGGTTATTTTGACATAATCAACTTCATAAAAATGAAGGTTAATAAATTTCCTACAAGTTTTGCCTGATAGAGGTTTTAGATAAATCCTATACTTTTCGAGATATTCATGTTCTAAAGTGATGCATTCTCAGAAAACCAGATTTTCTTCCATTTTTTCGCTCATTCAAGTCTTATAGTTTTTCAACAATTGATAGAACAAGAATGTGCTAAATACGAGATTGTAGAGCATTGAATTATCTTTTATTTCATGTATAATTCTACTATTTGACACAATCCCATACGACTGTCGCACCAGTTTCGAGTGTCTTTGTTTGGTAGAAAGTCGTATGGGATTGCATCACTTTAGAACATGAATATCTCGAAAAGTATAGGATTTATCTAAAACCTCTATCAGACAAAACTTGTAGGAAATTTATTAAGCTTCATTTTTATGAAGTTGATTATGTCAATATAACCCATTGTTTCCAAGATATAAGCATGTAAGTAATAAGTGGAAAACGCAACTTTCAAACCACCCTCATCCCTTCAGCACATGATGTAAGGGTTGGGATTTTTGATATGCTCACCTCCAAACTAGTCTCAACAAAGCTACAAAGTCGAAAATTGTGTTCCAAACATTCCCTTCAAATTCCATTGACAACTAATCTATTGTTGCTGAACAGAAATTTTACTCTCAACACTAAAACTGCTGCCACACTGGTAGGGAAATGCGTAAAATAGTGAGAATATACATCAAATTTCGTTGACTGGACTAATAGCCACTCAACACTTTCTCAAATAATCAATTCCTAACCTTACAATTTATAAAATAATTTTTTCGCCACATTTTGTGAAATATTTCAGTAATCCCCCCTTTCAAGTTGGAAAATACATCTACCCCCACATTTTTTTATTATAACGTTTATCAATTAAACCAATTGAATGGTTTATACATCCATTTAGACTACGAATCAAAATCAGTGATTTTCTGGACATAGTTTGTTACTCGTTTCCTAAAAATATTAATAGTATAGTCTATTGATCTATTATGCATTCATTCACTAGGTTGTAAAATGATATCAGTTCTTGGATACTATTCATATTATTCAATTTTGAATCCAGATTATTCTACCTACATCCTCATATAATAATGGTGATTATTAAATAGGCACATAGTGCAGTATGCTGGTATAAATAGTAAAATAGCATCCTATGAATAGCTGTAGCATAGCAAATAAGTATAAGAATTATTCAGGTCTACTATATTTGAGCGAGCGAAGCGGATAAGTTGAAAATGTAATACGTAGAATAATATAGCGTGATATTAAAATCACTACTAAAAATAATCATGCAGACCATAATCCAAGCACATTTTCAAAACTATCACGAGCATAAATCCAAAAAATCTGTCGTTTTTGGTTGATATATTCTCTTTAGAATGATTAAGCTATAAATTAAAGAAGATGTCAATATCCTGAAATTTGTTGATATTGAGTTCTTCAGACCCGTGGGCTTACTAGTTTATCAAAGGAAATTAGAATACCAAATATAATAGAACCTTAGGTATTGTTTTAACAGGCAATAACTGTATAGAAGTTTTTGCTATTAGAAAAAACGACTAGCAGTCAGATATTTTACAATAAATGAATTAATCACTCACTGTGACAACGAGATCTTTCGGCAGGTCCGCCATCTTCTTGGTTGTCCAAGACAAGCTTTTGTGTTGTGTTTAATTTAATGCTGTTCTGAGTGATTATATTTAGTACTTGGTATCTTTATGGTTGTCCAAGACAACCAAGAAGATGGCGGACCTGCCGAAAGATCTCGTTGTCACAGTGAGTGATTAATTTATATATTGTAAAATATCTGACTGCTAGTCGTTTTTTTCTAATAGCAAAAAGTGATTTAATAAAAAGCAGTTCGTGATGGAAAACAACATTGTAGAATTGTATAGAAGTTTTTATCTTTATTTCACTGAATTAGTGATAGTAAATTATTTCAATCATTTTTTTGTTTTTGTCAAAATAAAAAATGAGTTGTGTTGTGTTTAGTTTAATGCTGTTCAGAGTGATTATATTTAGTGCTTAGTGCCTTTATGGTAGTTTGACAATGAATGAGTAACAAAAAACGATTTGATTTGATTTGATTTGAGTTGTGTTCAGTTTCATGTTGTTGAGAGTGATCATATTAATTACTTCGTGTCTTTATAGTAGTCTGACAATTAATGAGTAGGCCTACATACGTGTTTCGATGCGTATGAATGAGGCGGTGAGCCTGAGTATGCCGGTGCGGTCAGTGCGCTTGTTGGCGGCCGAAGCCAGCGACACGAGGGGCACAATGCGCCCCAGCTCGTGCACAGAACGCAGCATCTTGTCGCGCCGGTTCTTCTCCGCCCTATTCCGCGACTCGCGCACCGGGTTCGAACTGCTGCTGAAACACAAAACAAACAAACAAATCAGCAACACTATTTCCACAATGGATACACAATACTACAGGTATTATATAACATAATGCTAGAAAGAATACTAGATAATACTTGATACTAGAAGTATTGCATAATGCAAAATTCATCATCATTTTACGTGCAGGAAGATGTTGATGACTTCTTCTTCGAGCAATGAAGATTATTACTCCTTGAACAAGAAGTAAAGTACATAATACAAGAAAATAAAACACAATTATTCTTGTACAGAGCTTACAAGGAGCCGAGAACTAAATAAATATTAAACATATCATTTGATTTTTTTATTAATACCAAAGTTTGTACACAACAAACAATTCTAAAAAACAGATCACTACTGGGCAATAGTTAGGATGGAATTTAGATGGTCACTAAGGCAATAGTTAGGATGGAAGGAGATAAAAAGATAGAAGGAGAGACTTATGAACAAAACAACATCAATCATTGGATCCAAAATAGCATCTATTATGTAACTTATACGCATATTATTACTATGAAAATTGATGGAGCTGAAGCTGGGAGATCACATCTAGCTTTTCAAAGTATTCAAAATGCATATTCATGTTCCTTATCATCTTCATTAATCAAAGTTAAAGTTTAAGTCTATTGATTGAAGTTTCAATATCCTTTATTATTTATTGATTGATACAATAAGTACATCATCAAAATGATAGGGAGACATAAAATAAGGTAACCTTGTGCTATTCCTCTCCCAAATTTAGATAAGGTTACACATAGTCCTTAATAGGTTGAGTCTTTTAGTTCTTCACTTCACAAAATTTCACAGTCCTTACGGCTTAATTATTTTCACAAAGTACATTTTTAAATTCAGATGCTTCAAAACCAAACATAGAAGAAATATTTCACATTACCATCACTAAAATAGGAAATATTCACATATTGGAAGAAATATTTTCTCTCAAGAAATAATAGAATCACTTCTCAATATCACATTGAAACATTGAATACTGACATAATTTTTCAAGATTATCTATTCAATGTAAAACTAATTAATTTCATTCGTATGAAATGAGAGGTTGAATTCACAATTGAAGATGTAATAATTAAATTTCAATTGAAGTACAGTATTTTGTGTTCAATTTGTTCAAACTCTACAATGAGAGCTAATAGTTACAATTTCAACCAGTGCAATTTCATTACGAATACGAAAATTACAATTCACAGCAATCCCAACAGAAAAATTATAATGTTAATCAGATAAAAATACAAACGGAAGATTTAAAAAATGAATAAAAACCATGTGCGCACGAGTGGAGTTGAAAAGAAGTGTTAAATCACCCGTGAATTCATCTTCGTCTATCAAATAAATTATTAAATTTTCAATTTACATCATTCAGTCAAGGACAGAGACATTGGAGCTTGCCATTGTAATGCAATACACGATGGATGTAAGTGATTTTTCTAATCATCCATACACTTGATACCTGTATAGTTATCACCTTATCACTTTGTGAATCTCATCTATTCGATTCTCTCCGATGCAATATTCACAAAATAGAAATCAGTGTGAAACGTAATCATTGGAAATACTTTGTTGCAGCATGAAGAAACAAGATAGAATGAGAACATTGCAGTATTCTCATAGCTCTAGAAATAATTGGAAAGAAAATCCACTACAGAAAGCGAGAAACAATCTCGCCATTTTTCATACGATCTGTAGCATTTTCCACCATTTTTCCTTCCTGAAATAATGTTTTAAGAAGAAAATGCAATCTTCCTTATGATTGTAGGAATTTAGTTTGAGTGCTCTCCCTCTTGATGTTTCTGCATTCTATTTTCACCTCTAGATTTTGTTTTGTAAGAGAATGTTGTTAGTATGAAGGGCTGTATTCCTGTTCAGGATGGGATGATTTCGAGTAGCCAAGTTTCCAGTTGGCTGGATAATCTTCTCTAACATCCAAGAAACTATTTCAAGAGCTGTTCACATTCCACTCCAAAAATTTCAAATTGTCGACGTGCATTTCTGCTGGAACCCTTCAAACATCGAGGGGTTTCTGCGAATCGTGCACTGGCCGCCCTGACACACATTTTTCGCGCGCGTTCCTTTCCCGCGCTTTTCGTCCAATAAACAGTCGAGAGTACCACGTGCTCTCAATTAGCGCGCCAATGGAAGAAGGACATCTTTATTCTTTCCCTGTCAACAAAGCAGCACCACGCAACGCACTACGTGTCTTTCGCACGTGGCTCTTGGCCCTTATTGGCCTACAATTATTTATTAGCTACCGGAACACAATTCTATCACAACAGCATGAATTCTTCATTATTTCCTTCTATTAGCCTGAATTTTAGAAAGGAATGGTATTCAGTTTCAATGTATTTTTTTTAATGAAACAATCTGTACAGAGTAACCCACTGAGTCTCCTTTTATTTGAATTGGCCAATTATAACAATGGTTCAATTTGTTCATCAGGTGCCCACCGATTACGCCTGGCGAACACCGACGCGGGATAAGAGAGCCGGATAACTGAGAGCCGGATGATTTAAAATCAGATCTTAATCATATTCTACGGAAAAAAGGGTTGAGAACCAAAGTTTTTGTTCAATTTCAAATAAAAAACCAAAAACAAATAATAATTGTAATTTAATATATTGCAGAAACTAAATCTTATACAGTATAACCTCAAAATGAATCTACAACAAAAATCAATCTGGCAGCGTCTACTGAGAATTGCTGCTTGTATAATTCTGAAACGAGGAAATAGTATATATTTTTCTTCTTGTTCGAAGGCGGAATGACAGAAATCACTATCTTCAATATGAATAGATTGCAAAACATAAATGGATCACTGAAAATTCAAGAGTGCTTTTAGTTGGAAGAGACTCTTGAAAATCAGGAATAGGATAATATAGGATTAGAATTAGACGCAAGTTAGCATCAAGTGTATTGAGGTCAAATTTAATGTAATTATTACTCATTCAAATCCAATGAAAACTTGTAAAAGATAATATTGGAGCTCAATGATCAATTTAGAATTGTAGAACAAATGAAAGTGCAGCTTTCAGAAAAAAATGAGAACTGTTCCTTCTTTATTTATTCATGTTTAGAATTATGTCTTTACAAAAGTTTTCAACATTGTAAACATATTCCCTTACAATTACATATATTTGGTCGATAAATGAACCATGACTTGTATTCAAGGGACTAAGCATAATCAACAGGGATGATTTGAGGTGCACTATTATCAAACCCAAGATCATTAGCAATATATTGAGCTTGGTAATCATGCCCTCATGTACGGCTTCGATTGGCTCCAGTAAATTCTCAACACATAACTGACAATAATTATTTGCATGAAGGGTGGGGTAAGTGGAAATCATAGTAGTTACCAATTATCGATACCAGATAGCGAAATGCATGTTAGCGAATTCCAACAATGTAAGCTGTATTAGTTGCCTGCTGCTCATCAAATACTACCCAATCACTGGTTTCTGTGTAATGTAGTAAAAGATTACTATCGGTATATCAGAACGTTTTTGTTCAATTTCAAGAATACATATAGAATAGGATTGATGAAGTTAAGTATCTGCTGAAAATGCAAAATCAATGATATAGCTACCATCTTATAACGCAAATCTTTTATTACATTAAAGATTGAACATTTTCTTAACCATACAAAAACATATTAATAGTTCTTTGGTTTGGATCCCAATTTTCTGAAGATCTTAGAAAATCCTCTAGAGGTCTCCTCTTTAGATATATCAGTGTGATTGGATCTACAATGTGCCAGCAAATCAATTTATTGAAAGAGAAGAGACATTAAGTTATAATAGCATATTTCTGAAAACTAAGGACATCATAACATGACTTAGAATATACTATAAGTATATCTGTATAGTATGATAACTTACTAGATAACTTATTCTTAATAGATTGATTAGATTACTATGATGATATTATTTTCAAATAATCAGCATTATTGATAATTTGTTTAGTATGCATTGTTATTATGGGACTTTTCCATAATTGACAAGAGTTTTATCTATGTCAAATCCACATTTATTGAATTTACTGCAGTATCCCGTTGAAACTACAGTAATATTTACAACCATGGTTGTATAGTTACTGTGGTTGAAACCAACATATAATCGGCAGTACTGTGTTAGTTTCAACACGCAACTGTAGTTATGTCAGTAAATTCAATAAATAATGTGGATTTGACAAGAATAAGACTCTTGTTTTTTTTCAATGTTAGCATTAGTTGAATCCTAATCGATGAGGATATTTAAATGGAATGCTAATAGTTTAAAGTAAATATACCTGTAGTTGACTGGATTTGCAGTGCAAATCTCTACAAGAAATCATAAATTTTCAACTGACTTGTTCAAAAACCAGTTTTGAATCACTTTTTCAAGACACATTGGTCATTAACCATATGCTAAGAATCTCCATAGGATATACATTTATTCTGACCAAAAATGATAAGAGATAAGTCTACCAACAGTCGAGTTCCAAACAACCGGGTAGAGATTTTTTATAATTAACGGCGTCGAAATTAATCAACAATCCCAGATCTACACAGGTAACTAATATACAGTCATATACAGTCATAATTAATTATTTTAATATTGTATTCATGCCCCTTATGAGACCGTTTCTTAAAAGAGAATACAATGTATAGCCTACTTAATATTTTCATGAAACAATAATGCAATCCAAAAATTGAAATCAAACAGGCGATATCAATATCACAAAACAAAGAATGAGAATGTGACCTTGTGCTGACGTAATTCACTAATCTATTCATTTTCATTGCCTTTCTCTCTTTTCATTTTATTGTCATCGTATCTTTCTCATTGACTATCTTCCTCGGCAATACTCAACTGTCACACATCCGTCTCTGTCTACTGCATTCCAATGCACTTCGAGTGCATACAACAACGTTGCAAGGTTGACAAGAAAAGTCAACAAATGCGTCGTGCATTTGCAATCATGCATTTAACGCTCATTGTCATTCTCCTACGTGTATTCAACGCTCTTCTTGGTCTCTTCATTTCACTCTCACTCACAATTTCAAACCATATTGCTTTTCACAATAAATTGCATTCTATGCACAATATGCATATTATGAACATAGTAAGTGAGAGAGGCAGTATAATGGAAAGCATGAATCGAGTGGCTTATGGAAATTTCCAATATTTCAAGGTCAAGATTACAGTATTGAAAAGTGATATATTTATGGGAAAGTTCACTGTACCTTTCAATAGATCACCATAAAATATGGATGGATTTAAGCTACGAGAGGGTCTCAGTTGCTAACGATGTCTGTTCATCACGTGCCTATTTTGGCCATTTCGTGGGAAACAAGTCGGAAGTTGAGCCGTTCAGTTGGTCGAATCTCACGGCAACAAGGCATAACCTATAGTGAGGTCCAAGTTATAATGGCAGTATTTGATTAACATTAGTGTTTCTATTCTTGTCCACTATTCGACATAGCAGATAGCGTTATCCTTTTCTAGATCTGCAACGTCGTTACATAATTTTTTAGAGATTTATAAATATAATTGATTAACAAAATATTAAATCACAGTAAATTATGAGGATGAATTATTTAGTCATTGAAAAATATTTTCTCTCGGCGAATAAAATATAATTGATCATGTTTAACAAAAATGAACATTTCATATTACATCAGATATACACTGCCAGAAGGCAGTGACAGCTATCCTCCTTTATAGAAGGCAGTGACAAAGCAGAAAGGCAGAAAATTAGCAACGCTGTCCTCCTATCTTTCTCCACTACCATTCAAACATGGACCTCACTATAACAGGTTATGTTTCAAAGGTGAAGGTACCTACCCACTAGTACGGTTACTGTTTTTAAATGACAATATGCTGATATTATTAGAAATTATTATAAAAATCATTTGAATATAATATGATACTGTATTCACTGGACTTTCTTAAAGCAACGGAAATTAAACGAACTGAGATTTCGACAAACTGAGACCCTCCCAAACAGCTGATTAAGTTAACTGAAACCATGATGAAGTGAGTATCACCCTAAGTGGAGAAAACTTCTATACTACAATCAATAGTTTAAATTTATACTATACTATAATAGTTGAAATTATACTACAGTATAATCTATAGATTGTTTATTATAAGCCGTAACCTGGTATTAACCTTCTTCTACTACAAATTTTACCACTACAACATATTGCAGATTGTACTTATTAATATAAATACTTATTAAATATAATTTATACTAATTGACACTTGAGCAAAAATTTGCATTTGCTCCTCACATAGAGTGAGAAATACAGTACATAGGGTGAATAACATGATACTGAATGACTACGTTCAACCAGGACCTCCTATATAGCAGCAGGTCCTGGTTCAACTCTCTCCAGTTGAGATTGTTTTTGTCTTACCACAAGCTTTTGTTTTTGTCTGCAATGTCTGCAATGGCAACCGTAGACAGAAGCAGTTCTTGCTTCAAGCTATAAGAAGACTGACTGTCAGCATTGTTTGAATATATACCATTGGTGTTATTCACAAGGAATGCTGACAGTTCATAGTGAATCTCAGTTTATTCTGCAGTGCTGAGGGCTACTGCTGCAGGGGACAGAGCACACAACAGCAGACGTCTGGAGGTAGGTCAAGAGCCGACAGCTCTAATCGATTTTAGGCCTACACCCCCACCACAAAAGTTGACGCACACAATACTCTTTATAGCCCCAACCAGACAACATGCCTTCAGGCTTGCCACAGAAGTTTACTGCACAACACACACGCTCCGACAACAAACTAAAAAACAACTTGTAAGAACAGCTTCCGAAACTTGAGGAACAATCTCAATCTAAAAAATAAACTAACTAAGAACGGGGTACAAACTGCTAGTGGGTTACTAACTAACTATGTTGTTCTAACTGGAGCAACAGACTGATCTGGCTACCAAGTTTAATGGAAAAGGGCGGCGATCATTAAATAACACAGGATTCTAATCCTGATGGATAGTTTCACATTACTTGGATACTCGGAACATGCTACTTGTTTGGATTGTTGGAATGCAACGAACATTACCTCTGTTTGAAGTCGTATCAATAACGCATCTCAAAGATTTAAAGTCAAATTTTTGATTTTGTTGTGAAAGTGATGTTGTGGTTGATATCCATATCAAATGAGAATGGGAATGAGAATTACTAATTTATTAAATCAATTTAAGATACTAGTTCCAATTGTTACACATTATCAATCTCTAGTAACCTGAAAGCCTAAACATTGAGCAGCATGATATAGTAGGGGTGAAGCCCTGTGATTGGCCATTTGCTGTTGACCAATGTAGTTTGAGCTCTGCTGCTTTGAGTGGCCAAGACTAGACAGTCAGTTTTCTACCTTTGATTTGTGTATTTTCATGTTTACTAGTTTTCAAATTGTATTTTCTTCCATTCTTCATTATATTATCCATTTGTTCTTGTGAGTGACCAAGTTTCTCTTCAAATTGTTGTTGTTCAACGGTTCTCATGACCGTATTCGAAATACATGGGCTAGTCTAGTTTGGGGGCCAATGACAGTAGAGCTCTACCTCCATTGGTCAAACGCTCATGGCCAATCGTAGGGGCTTCACTCGTACTATAATATTCTACTGCTCAATGTTTAAGCTTTAAGTTCACTAGAGATTAAAATTTATTCTAAAACAATTCATGATAAGCACTAATCTACTTCCGGTTGTTACATCTTATTAATCTCTAGTGGAAATAAATGTTGAGTATGATAACAAGGGTGTTCAAATTAGATTGAAGGGAATCAGTTCTTTCAGGGTGTGCTAAATTAAAATTTTACATTTTTTTATTGAATGTTCTTGTTAGTTTCTCATTCACGTTCTTGCAACATCTTATGGAAGACTCCTAGTATTATGCACTATTATTTCATTGAATCAAAAGCTTGCATCCTTGTATATAAACTAAAAACGCTCCCTAACACTGCTCACAAAGGAATCAGTAGAGAAAAGAAGGGAGTAAATTTGCAAACTTTAAAATAGATCTGATATTATAAGATTGTGACTAATCAAATAACTAGTATCCCAATTAGAAACGTTTAAACCTGAGCTTGCAAACTTTAGAATGGATTCGAATTTATGAAATAATGACTGATAAAATAACTAGGACCCCAATTAGAGAAACTCAAAGTCGTGGATTCAAGAAAATTGTAAAGTTCGTTTCATTCTAGTTTGTGTTCCACAGAGCAAAGTGATGCGCGGAAACCAAAGAGTCGAAATTAGTTTCAGTTCGAAAATAGGTTCACATAATTTGAGGAAGCCGACACTTGCGAATTGCGAGTGCACTCTTTGCTCTCGAATGGGACACTATCTCTGTCCTCTTCTGTCGATGATATATTGAGCATTCATCATCACACATTTCAAGGTATCACCTCAACACAATAAAGCAGCCGCTTTGAAATTCTGACTCCCAGTTTATTCTATTAATAGATGATACCATTTTCTGGAGATACAAGGCCCACGATTTCAACAGCTACTTCGGAAAGTTACCTTGTCGCAAGTGCAGAAACATTCAATTATGTAAGTTGTTAATTTAAATAAGAGAAGTTACCTCTTGAGACACCTAACATTGTTGCATTGGCACCATTTCAAATTCAAATTAAGAGTGACACTCAACAAGCTCCAATACAACCGCAGTTTTTACACCTCTGACTTGGCAGTTTTGTACCATTGTACACTTCCCATTATTTACGGCCAATTATAATCAAAACTCCTGAGAGACGTTGTGCATCTATCTCCTCTATGCATTTTACAAAAGCTTAATCGGAAAAAATAATTTCATTCAAAAAAACATTTTTTACTATTCATATTGCAAAAGTTCACAAACAATAATAAGGATATAATGAATATGAGGGATGTAAGATTGCCATGCTTCATTTTTGCTGCTGTCAGTTTTGCTACAACGTTTAGATAGTACGGTTGTAGGTGGAATCCATTTAAAGACAAATTAGTATATACGGGGTATCTAATCATTCATATTAATTTGTCTTTTACAATTCTACTTGGGAAAATCTGAGAAAATGCTTTAAAAACGCTAAGATGAAACTGAAGGAAAGAAACTCTCAGTTCCATCATTCAAGCTGAACCTCTTTATCGAATTTAAGCTATTCCAGATCAGTTAATGCATGTTCCGTATTTAGAAACATGTTCCTCAGGGAAATAGAAAAAAATTATGTAGGAGTGAATGTAGTCCACGCGTCCAAATCAAGTCCGATTGATTAATGGGTTTATTAGTCGCCATTTTACTTTCACAGCTCACTGCCAATGGGAAGCGAGCAGAGGGAGTCACATTCAACTTATTGTCCAATGAGATTGCCCGTTGAGTTTGGGTCGTGGCTTACGTTAGCACGCAGCCACTCCCATTTTTTTATGTATTGATTTGGTTCTGACTTTCCCCGCCAGAATTACATTTTTCTGAAATTATCGAAATGAACAAACCAGTATATTGTTCGAGGAAATTTCAATAGCTATGAAGTTAAATCGTGAAAAATTGTTCAAGAAATCAACGTACTAGGCCTTTTTATAGTTTCATATGATTTTTAGAGGGTAGCTCTAACTGCAGTCGGAGTGAAAAAAATGAGTCTAGTGGCTAGGAACGCCAAATAACTGGATCCATCCCTACTAAATAATATATGACTGAAAGAAAAATATATCTTCACGAAGGATCAATTTGAAAATGGATTGGAGTTGAAAACACGAACGTCACAGTAGACAGGTTGATCTGGAAACGATAATAGCAGAGCAAGATATAATCACAAATCATCTGATACGGTATGTTTAACTTTTCATAGATTAGCGACAAATTACCAGTAATAAATAAATAATAACTAGTTCAGTGACGAATTTCCAATGCATTGCACTACAAGTCGTTCCTATCAAATAAAATAAAATTAATGCAAGTTATGAGAAACAGAATTAATTTATTTTGCCTATTCCCGATATTTATAAAAGAAATGATAGTATAGTATCGACCAACCAGCTTTCATGACTGAAAATTTCTGGAAATCATCATCAGTAGCAATAAAAATATATAGAACATCTTATGAGATAATATTCGATCTACATTTTATTTGAGATCCTTTCACACGAAGAAAGTTGTAAAACAGGCGAGTGGGAAAAATTCAAGAGAAATAAATATTACAAAAAAAAAACTGGCAGAAAGAATGCGGCAAAACAGAGAGCGAAATAAACGAGAAAAGCAGGATCTGAAACGAGATCAAGGTTCAGATTTTGTTGTGCCCGAGGTAATCGATATGATAAATATCGACAATGTGGATTCAATTCATAATAATATTCTGTAGTGTTTCTCATAACCAATCAATTTCCAAAAAATGGAACATAACATCTATTTATTTCACCTAAACAGGAGCGTCTCAGGATCTAATTTTGCTGGTAAAAAGTAATCTGAGAAGGTTGAGCCTGAAAGGAATGAGAATGATTTCATCAAAATTACTTGATGAAAGAGTGTAATTACTTATTATTTTTCAAAATTACTTTACGTATTGATATTTTTCAAGAAAAACATTACTACTCCATGTCCTATTCTATTAATTCTCAGACATATGTAGATTTTAAGTTTTTGAGAATCGTATTCAGAATCCCTTTCTAGAATGAAGCGAAACTGTATGACGCTCTTTGTGTTGAAGAATTTATCGACCAGGTCACTCTCATAATGTCAGACAGTGAACCAAGTATCATCCACCACAGACAGTTTTTCACATTAGCAGGCTTATCACAAAGCAGACAGCAAAAACTGCTGAAAATAGCATCTCAAAAAAGAACATCCAGAAATAGAATGTTCATTATTAGTTTTGACAGACTATATTTACGACACCTGTCAAAATAATTTCTGAATTTTCAATGTCGAGAAATAAGCAGACTCACAAACCATAGATAATGCAGTATCCCTTGAGAGGTAACTCAGTTTGAGAGTATTCTCATTCACAAAATGTGATTGCTATTTCCTACATATTTTGACTAAAAATCTTTCTTTTACGTGGATTACGGGAAAAATGAGAGGAAATTATAGAAGCGAAAAGAGGAACGGAAAGAAGAGGAATGGAAAAATAAAGGGATTGAAAATAGAGGAAATTTGAATGACAAATTTTCAACCTACAGAGTCCCGTGATTGGCTTGCTCAATGTACTCTACATCAGTGATCAGTGTATATCAGTCTTATCAAGGAAAGGATCTTGGCAATCAATGGAAATGATTGGTTTCCATACTAACTTATGTAACCTTTTTTGCAGAATCAGACTAACTTTGAAAAATTTGCATGTCGAAACAAATAACGAACCTTCATCCTTTTCAAGGAAACGTTGATATTGGTTGATTAAAGTTTTCCAACTTTGCTTTTCCGTTAAGAGAAAAGTCATGTATTCGTTACAACTTTATTCTCTACTTTTCTTAGGAAACCTGAATTTCACACACGCTATAACTAGGATAGAATCTTTTTTTATTTGCCATTAGAGAATACATTTCGAAAATTAGCAGTTCAAAGAAAGTTGAGGGAAATCGAGTAGATATACAGTTTTACAACTGAGAATCGTTGTACAGTACTTCAATGTATAATTTCAAATAATTTTTATTTTTTATTGAAGTTTCAAATATTATTCAGCCAAATTTCATAATTCATTTCAATTTATTAGTCTAATAAAAACCCTCATCCTACGACAATCATGAAACTGATATTACTTATAATATCCAATGGATGATAATACAATACCTGCTGTAAATAATTTTATGCATGTCATACTATATCTTTATTATCATACTACACGCCATTGGTTACCAGCCATTGTAAAAACAATATTTAATTATTACCATTTTCCTCGTAAATTCATCTTGGAATCAGAGTTTTCATTTTCACTAGGCCTACCAGAAACATGTTAAAACCGTTCGACCCTGAAAAAACCCTACTATTATGTGACCTAAAAAGGTATTTTTATTTTCAATTTTCCTTCTTTTCAGTACATCACACTACAAACTCTGTGTGGAAAATGATTACTATCTAGATCTAGATGGAAATTCACAAACGGAAACATCAATGACATTGACATGATACATCTCACATGAATCATTTTGAAACTGCAGTATTAAATAAAATCGTTGCAACATAGGAACTATTTTAAATAAAACACTTCTTATCACATGCATTATTCTGAGTGCTTGACTATTTTTGAACACTAGCATAAAATGTAGCATTTTAATCAGAACTGCAATGAATATCATTGTCTGATGTAGATAAGCTTGGTTGCGTAACTGCATGTACTTGAAAATAATTAGATGTGATTAATACTATTCAACTAGTTTTTTTTTTGTGTCGGAAATTTAATTTTTTGAACTGGATAGAATTGATTTAACGAGAAATAGATAACAAAAATAATATTGCTCATAGTTCAATTTCTCAACAATCATAACGATTTAATGTTGAGATTCTAAATATTCCATCATCAATTTTAATAAGGCTGATTAGTTTGTTTTAGTCTTGATTTCAACTGTATTGTGCACATCATTTACAATATATTCTCCTTCAATTGCATTTTCCAATTCTATATTCCACCTGGTTCAATCCCAATTTTTTTTCTACTAAAATTACATTGATTATTCCTAGGAAAAGTATATATATTGAAATTAAAGATATTACTATATCTCTGAAACTCATGTTAGAAATATTCCGCAATAAATCAAAACTACCGCAGTATAGCTATGGTTATTTTACTCATTTCGATGCCATGGTAGATTTTTATGAGGGTAGATGGATGTTGAGATAAGAGACTCAAAAGTATTGAATGTAAAAATGGTTTGGAACTCACCTGAAACTGTAAGTCCATTAATCTCTCATTATAATCCGCCTTGTTACCCACGCACAAGCCTAGAGCTCATGTGGGCATCACCCTCACCAAAAACAGTCACGTTTTCAATATTATTGTTATCATAGTAGCAGGGTGGATTTCTCCAATATTTATCAATCCATAGGAAAAAGCATCCCTACATATTTCTTGATCTCATTTATTTAAAAGTAGATGAATGGAGGAATGGCAATATTATTTCAAGGTATAGCCGCCAATGGAGTTGGTAGAATGATAATTCAGTATAATGTAGTGATGCTATTGGTAGCGGTGCGGTTGCATACATCACGTGATTGGATGAACTTAATTATACGGGCAATTTCAGCCAGCTCGTAAATAACTTTAATTATTGCGAACATAGAAGCCTGCACAATGCAAACATACTTACCGATGTATTCATGGTATAGTATTGAAATGAATTAGACTCACAACTGTTATGTCTCTTCTCAATGGAAATTACCTGTAACACAAAAAACACTGTTATTAGCTTTTATTCCTCATTGAAAGTACACTAGATTTAATGTGTATTGTGGAATGAAAACAAGGTACATGCAGCCAAAGTTCGTAATGGAGTCATTTTTCCAGGAGAGGGTAATTTTAATGAATTGGTTTTACATTTCCCATTAACAGGAGTTTTTCAGATAAGTAGAATGAATCTCTATTCTCTATAAAATGTTTTTTATGAAGAATACTCTATATTTTCAAGTAATTTCCATGTTAATTATTTCGTTTTCTATCAGTACCAAGTTTCGTGTTAGCTGGAGCTACCATGTTTCTTCTCGTGTTATTTACATTATTGTATTCATTTATTATTTCTACCAATCAATACTGGATTTTTTAAATGAAATTTCAAACAAATAATACTTCTTTCTGGGTTCCCGCTTAATAATTCTCATATATAGAAGTAATTTCAGTTGTTATATTCATTTCACCAGTCACTTCATTGGATTGATTTATTTATTTACGTTATTCGTAGGAGCGCAAATCGCCAGAATGGTTGTACTGTATGAGAAAAACACGTTTGGCTGGTTCATTCACCAACTTTAATCGTAGAGAAAAGATTTCTATGTCTTTTCTCTATGTTTTGACATATGATGAATAAAATGTAAAACATGTATGCTATTTCATAAATGCAGAGTATTCATTTCTTATCTGAATATTGTACTAATAAAACAAACAGATCATAGTAAATATGGAAATTAATCATACTGTAAAATTGTTGAAGAAAGATGCCTGTTATTAAAATTTATACATTCTTTATTCTCGCAAAAACCATGAAGAAGTTGCAAACAGAGAGTTCACTCGCGAATACCTTCTACCGAGTGTAAACTGAATGGTTAAAATCATAAGAATTCCTCTCTAATTATTTTGCACTTATTAGTGTTGAGAAGTTGTACGAATTTCGGAAATTAGTTTGGAAAGAATGATGGATGTATTTGCAGCCAACACACACACACACACACACACACACACACCACACACACACACACACACACACACACACACACACACACACACACACACACTCACGTGTACAGAAGACATAACACAACCATTAGAAGATTCCATCACAATAAGTAGGAGAGCATTTTCCACATGTAAAACCGGAAAATCAATCAAGTGACATTAAGATAATTTCAAGGTGTTTGGTGACGAAGAAGACATAGTTTTGTTTTTATCAAGTTGCCAGAAATGTGACATTCAATCAGACAGTGAGAATCTATGCAGAACAAGTTCTTTTTCAACCACAGATTCATCAAGAGTGGAAATTTGTTTCACGTGGTCGGTGGCTTTTGCAACACAAGTATTAGTTTTTCGTTTTGATGAGTTCAGCATAGAATCAAGAATTAAGTTTGCAACACGCCATAATTTATTTAGTAATAAGATCATTGAGTGGTTTGTTTGAGAATGGTTGGATAGTACATGGAATTCAAAAAAATATCTATTTCAATCATTTATGGAATCAATACACATTACATTGATCGGTCTCGGATGTATCAATATCAACAAAAATAATGATGATGAACTGTTTTATGGAATCTAACATCATACATAATTTACAATTATATCAATTACCTGGATATGTACAACAATAATTTGTGTTGTGCATAATTTCTTGTTACGTTCAATATTATTACAAAATACATACTGTTATGGATAGGATTGATAGGTAATTATCATATAATACATACTTTTGTTGTTATTATTATTAATATAATAATATTATTATTAATACTCAAGTTCATACAGTCAAATAACGAGAAAGCCACAGGGTAATTCCTGTAGGACCAAGCCATCGAGTGACTGGTGTTAGGAGAAATGAATTTAGGAGAGATCTTTTACACTCAGACTCAGCCCGATCAATTTTCGATTGTACATGAATAAGCCCAACATTATTTGTTGGGCTGGAATATTTTCGTGGAGCAGTAGGCTAAATAGACGAAAACCAGTTTTTGGCATGTAAGATTCGGACCCAGCAGCTAACTACCAGTTGGCCTAGAAATAATAGCAGACGCCCAACACGCTCAACACAAATTTTCAAGAGAAGTGATTCCGCAAAATACCTTGTCCGTCCATAATTATTATTATACGCTACTGAAAAGAAACAAAACTGACAGAACGTGAACTTTCCGACACTTGGGTTCTATCATCCATAGATGTGGTCTCATCTTGTGTTGTATTGCGGTTGGCGAAACTGCTGCTAGTGATGTCCAGTTCACCGCTTACAGCAGATACCTACTTGCTCATACTCTGTGGTTTTGCCGAAAATTGCAAAATGTTACAAAATTATACTTCGACACAACGTACGTACGTACAATACAGCAGAGTTCCAATGATTTTTTGAAAAGAATAATTCAAATACAGTAGTTCTGACAGAGTAGAATAGTAACTCTAACCAACGTCAATATGTTGAACTATGGAATATTAATTATGACAGAGTAGAGTAGTAATTCTAACCAACTTCAATATGTTGAACTATGGAATATTAATTATGACAGAGTAGAGTAGTAATTCTAACCAACGTCAATATGTTGAACTATGGAATATTAATTATGACAGAGTAGAGTAGTAATTCAAACCAACGTCAATATGTTGAACTATGAAATATTAATTATATATATTATACATTAATTATTGTTCAATCCATACGAAACTGAAAAATTTCAATTCTGGCTCAATTTTGAGTTGGGAACTTGTCATATTTTCATTTGTTTACTGAGTGTTCTGCAATCAGCTTCAGCTTCACAAGAGTATTACTCAGAATTACTTCAACAAGTTGAAACTTCTCATGAATATCCTGCTACAGTACTCCCTCCATATTCGACTTTCCTCAAAGTTATAACAGAAAGGCTGATTTGGATTCTGAAAATTTACGCATTTATAGCCTTCAGTACTCTACCCAAAGGTAGTGAAATCTGAGAAATAGTAAATCATGTTGCTTATACCATTCGAATACAAAGACAAATTTAACAAGGATCCTCCTCCAAACACATACAGAATCCTGCACGACAAAATTATTAATACAAAAGTTACAAATAGTGGAAAAGTGGATAAATATCCTCCAGAATAAGGGAAGCTCAGACCCAACTGTACCAAATCACTCATCGTGAATTAGGTACGATTACAAATATAGTTTCAACAAGCATCTTCTTCCAGACAAATATAGAATCATGCAGGACAAAATCATAAACACGAATGTTGCAAATACTTCCAGTGAATGAATATCCTTTCAGATAAGGAAATCTCAGATCCACTAACGTTGTGCAGCGTTATAATTCTCCAGAGTAAAACCTCAGTCAACAATTTGGAAAATTGGCTACAGTTCTACTTTCGAAACAGACGGACCGATTCGCACAATGGACTCGTAATACCGTGACATCGCTGTTGCGTAGATAAACACGAAAACCCAGTTTAGAGGTACTGAAGTTACATGAGCATATGCAAGTTATAAAATGTATTTTATAAGAATGTGTAGTGGAGCTATGACAAGTGAAGCATGAAGATGGCAGAGCAAAGGTACAAATGTAGCTTTCACGTATTGATTCACCAGCATCCAACGTTTGGAAACAATACAACTACGGTTCACTGTCTTACTGGAGAAAATTATATTATTATGATTAGGTTGATTACACATAGCCAAACACATGTAATCCATTTCTGCAATTCGATATCTATTCATGTGATATGCAAATTGTACTTGTATGTAATAAAACGAACCAATTAATATTACATAAGTGTGAATGGGAAGTTATTAATTGAAGTCACGAATATACATCAATACATTATTGATATTTGAAATACTGGCATAGTTGGAATAAATTCAATTGGAACATAATGATTCAAAGTAGCAGTCATACAATTTCCTTAGAAGTTTCAATTTCAACTGAAACAACATTCAATGGAAACAGCGAGAAAAGGTAGGAATTAACAGAAAGGGATATTCCATTTGATCAAAGGTGGGTTCTTCAAAAATAGCATGTTGGCGAATCTATTTTTCTCCACCTTCCAACCTCCAACTGGCTGTGCACAGTGTAATCGATAATTCGTTAATATTCCAATACATCGATATTTCATGAAGACTATCATTTCTTCAGCACAGTCGAAATTCAATCAAGCTTACCATGATTGAAGAGGATGTTCTATGTTAAAAAATTATTTTAATTGAAGTGAAAATGTTCTACATTGTAACCATTCATCTAAATTCTAGAGCCAAAAAGGATTTTATTCAATTCAGTTTATATTATCATTTAGAATAACACAACTAGTAATTTTTCGAACAGAATTTAACTCTACATAATCGAATATCTTTTCACTCAAATGCATAGAGTCTACTCAGGACCCATCAAGTTTTAACATCAAAGAATATCAATCATAAAAATGATTCCGGTATTCAATTTGAAACAAACAGAAATATGTTCCTAGCACAAACAAAATCTTACTTCTTACCCTCTGAAAGCTTCCAACATTTTCACAGTTTTATTGAAGCTCCCACCAGTCAACACCATAAATCTACATAAATCCATCGAGAACTTGAAATCAGTTTTAGCATCAGGGTTTCATTTTTGAAATGAGTAGGTGAATAGTTTTTTATTACTTTCCTCTAGCAGAGCTGCAAGCAAGTTGAGCGTATCAGCTCCTGATAGGAACAAGGCATTCCCTTCCAAGGTTAAATGCAGTTTCCAACTAAAGTCCAATTAACGAGATCATTGAATTAACAGCGGCTACTCTATGCAGCAGATAGCGGCCACATGCAGCGTCTCTCTCCTCTCTCGCTCCTCTCACCTCCTCCCTCTCACTCTGACACCAACTTCTTCATTAACCCAGTGAAGAATGTCCGTCCAATAGCACTCTTCATTTGAGGCCAAATGGACTTAACTTACTTACCTTTCAGCAAGTATAACCAATGGATCGAATAGTTCAATACACTTTCAGGGTATTATTGAAACTTCTGGTGAACATTTTCTTCATCCCATTTATAGCTCCACCTCTTCTAAATTTTCTAGTGGTTATACTTGTCCTATTCAAGCTTTTACTCCACTTCTTACTTCCTTCCCAATCACTACCTATTCCGATCCAATATACTTTTTCTCCATATACTGAATGTCCAATATCCATTTATGCTTCTGTTCTTATCTACTTCACCAAAGTGTCACAAAGGTTTCCTATCATACCTATTTTCTCTCTCTCTCTCTATATATTCATCTTCATTTTTGATACTTTTTTCATATGAATCTGATTCATATTTCTCTTTTATCTCAATGTTTTCAGGCGAAGTCACAAGCCATAAGTCAAACGAACAGAAATATTCCTGGACTCATGCATTCAAACTTGAGATGATTGATTGGGAAAATACATTGGAGTTTCCAATAGTCTATTTATGAGGTCATTCCTTCAACATTGAATTAATGATCAGATCTTTTCATTATCAACTTATCCAACAATCCAAAGGGTATAGTCTGTGGATGAAACAACAATCGAGCTCAATCTGGTGTCACCGTGAATTTAAATTGGAAATTACTCCACAAAACTTTTACAAGGATTGTTATTTTCTGGGTAGACTACACCCACGTACAAGAAATAATCCAGATTTATTTTCGTACAATATAATACAAAACATGCACCTACTGACTCAATCTGTATAAGTTGACAAGCAAAAATAAGTTGACAGGTCACTAGGTCGTAATCAATTTGTGAAGGGCGAGAAAATCCTTCGTTCGAATAATAAAAAAGGTGAACAATGTTTGAAATAAGTTAGTAGTGTTATTATGTTGGCGTTGGCAATTGTGAGGGTGCAGTGCGTGGCAGCCAACAATGAACTGCATCAGGCATCACCGCCGCCTACTTGATCATTTGTGCAGTGCAGTGCAGCAAACTCGTGTTGCTCTCCTCCATTGTAATCAGCATTTACAGTTTTCCTCCGCTATTGAATTTGCGGCAGTGCAGAATGAACAGAAAGAGAAAATGAAGAGCACAGGTTGGAAATAAGAAGACAATGGATCAAGTGGAGAAAGGGAAAAGATCGGAAAGAGGAGAGAAAAAGAAGGGTAGAAAAGGGAAGGGTAGAAAGGGAGAGGAAAAGAAAAGGGTGAAAAAGGGAAAGAGTAGAGAAGGAAAAGGGAAGTAGAGAAGGAAAAGAGAAACAGAGAGGAATTCGGGAAAATCATGAATGATAAGAAGAAAGGGGACGATGAAGAGCTTGGAAGGGAAGAATAGGAGAAGTGAAAGTTGACCTTAAATGGGAAAGTAGAGGAGGAGGAAGGAAAAGACAGTGGAGGGAGAGAGAAGGGAAATTCAGTTGTGGGAGAGAGTGGAATATGAGAGAATATAAAAGAAAAATACAATTAGAAATATAAAGATAAAACAAGCTTTGGCAGAGATATGAGATTGGAAATGTCGAGATAAGGTGTACGGACGTGAAGCATTATGAAACCTAAATGAGAGGTCAAGGAGAAGTAAAATTGCGATTTTGGAGGAAAATGAGAAGCCTTTGAGAGCAAAAAGAACGAATCTGATAAATAATAGCAATGATTGTGAATTGGTATAATAGCATTTCCAATGAATGATAAGTTGCAATCGAGTGATGAAGAACGACAGAATAATGAGATATGATGATGGAGATGCAGTGCCGTGGCCTATCCCGGTGCAATGATAGGAGAGAGGGTTGAAGGGTGGGGAGGGGAGAAGCTTGTTGATATAAATAGGTGGCGTGCCGGGTATCTATGGCGACGGCTGGGGGCCTCCGAACCCCCCTAACCCCTCAACGAGCTGCGAATCAAACCTCCTCCTCCTCCTCCTGCTCCTCCTCAGCTCACGACTAACTATCAACCTCTCCGCCGTCCGCCATCACCTCCTCATCATCAACCCTTTCCTCCTCATCTTCACCACCCATTTCCACGAATCACTTCTCCAATAACAACGCCAATGATAAAATCATCGACAGCCGATAAGGACACACACACTCTGAAACATACGCTTGTGTGTGTGCGAGACACAATCATATGCTACAAGCTGCCAATCTACAGTACTTATCCAAATTACATTTCCCTATGATACAATGTTGATGCGGTATTCATATAGTCTAAAATAGCATTGTGAGAGGGTGAGCTCTTCTAATACATGGAGTATGGAGTCGAACTGCTAAGAATCCAAATCGTTCCGTCTAGGGAGAAGTTAGTTCGGTTGAGGTACGGTAAAGGTTAGGTTGGGAATGAGTTTTTGTTTTTAAATGGTAATATGCTGATTTTTATAGTATAATAATAATAATATATATATATATAATATATATATATATATATATATATATATATATATATATATAAACCGGACTGGATTTAATTTGCATAAATTCAAATAGTACCGGTAATCAGGATTGACTTGACTATAAATCATTGGACGAGTATGAATTGAGCAATATGAAATGAAATCGTAGGCGGATGCAAAAGATATTATTCCTTGGGATGATATTCGAAAAATTCGTTTATCGATATAGAAGCTCGATTCCTATTCGTGTGAGAGAGTGGATGATAACTCTTCCGAGTTCTCGGAAAAAGATAAATCGAATAAACGGCAGCGATGGATTATAATGCAGTGTTGCGATGGATAAAATGAAAACTGCGTTATCGAACGTGAGTGGAGCGAGGCAAGTGCACTAAATCTTGTTGGAGATGCAATATGAAGCATGCTCGATGTCCACGAGCAAGTATTGGCCGCTGCACGGAAAGAAGAAACAGGCCAGTAGTGTACTGCAAACTTCTTGAACCCACGCGTCGATAAGTGCTACTATGTTGTATATGTATGGCCGCGTACATTGTTGCAAAACGAGTATTATGTGCGCCGGCTTCAAATATAGACATGCGATAAATGGATGCTTCGGAAAAGTACTGAAGCGGAAACTAAAGAGATGAGTGGATTGAAAAGAAAAGAGAGAGGAAGAGAAAGAACTTAGATAAATCCTCTTTGAACTTGAGTGGAATATGGAATAGGCGGTCGTTGAGAGAGGGGAGAGGGAAAAATGAGACTGAGTGAGAGGGGAAAGAGGGGAAAGTGCAGTGCGATGCAATTCAAAGGGACTTAGTGGGTCAGTGCATAGGGACGAAAACATAGGCTCATGTGTTCGCTTGCCTCTCCATATAGGCCATCCAAATCCATAGTCATAATACAATTGTGTTCAAATCATAGTGGCTCTCTTTTTAAACGTGCTTTATCACTCTCCATCAAAGCAGCTTGTTTCTCACACACTCTGCGCTATCATAGAAACTCACACATTTCCTCTTTGTCAAACCGTCCTCTCTGTCGTATTTCCTCTTTTCTCTTCAAGGTTGAAATCTTTTTCTCTGTTTTCCTCCTACTATTTCCATAACAATTCTCATTCTCTACTTCACAGTCACACTCTCTTTCATTTTCCTATCTGCTTTATTTCCGCATTCCACTCTTTCTAATTTTCGTTCTTCTCATTCTTTCCTTATTGTTTACCACATTATCTTAATTAGTATTAGTTAGTAATTAGTATCTTAATTCTGTCCTTTCTACACTTTCATATTCTCACTCAACGACTCACGTCACTTCTTTCCATCGTGTAATAATTATAGCTCCAATTTTCTTCATATTTCTTTCCTTCCCATTCTCTTACCTCTAGTCTCTGTATATCTCTGTCACTGTCTATCCCCAACTCCTTCTTTTTCTTATCTCTGTCACTGTCTATCCCCAACTCCTTCTTTTTCTAACTTTATCCAAATATTCCTAGCTCCAAGTCAATCTTTCACCTTCCCTTCTCCACTAATCCCGTCTCCTACCATCCCGTTTCCTCCATTTTCTTTTAATAATAACTATTTATCCTCTTTTCTAATACCAATCATATGACATGCCTGTTCCTAAATTGACTAATTCCTCTTTCAATCCTCACACCTTACAACTAACTTTCGCTCTCTTTCCTGAAAAGTTATCTCTCCATCTCTTTCCATTGCACAAACAGCCAAATGCGCAAAACAACCTATGCAGCCTAAATCGCCTGCATACTGCACTGTGGAGCTGGCTCCATTTCAAAATAGTATGCTGTTGGTAGTTATTAAGGACGCGCCTGGAAGTGCATAAAACTGCATATGCACTGGCAAAGGTCCATCTTATCAACCAATTGCCACTTCCCAGCCAGCGAGTAGCCGTTGACGTTGCCGTTCTCACAGCCGTCATCTCTCAAATTTGTGATCCGGCAATTATTATTCAACAGTAATTCAACCTCAACGCCTCTGGAATTGGGTCAATTATGTTGGTAAATACATGTAGAATTCGTTCCTATCATTCTGTTTATTTTGAACGGAAAATAAATAATGACTAGACTAACGAGATTTGGAACAAAATTAAAATCAGTCCAACAACATCAAGCACTGTTGAAGAAAAAAAGAGTAATAAATAATGCCCTCTTTAGCAAACTAGAACTTCATAACATGTTTTAGCTTATTCTGTGATGAGTAAAATGATTCTTTGTCTCCCCTATGTGCTTCATGCTTCTCGGTTATTTGGATGACCTACATCTTGAATATTGTGATACGGTATAGTAAATACTGGATATTCTTCAGATGAGAAAAAATATCTCATCTTAATCATTACATTAGTCAGAAACATCTATGAATTAATTCTACGGAATTGCACCTGAGAAATGAAATTGATATTCAAAATTTATGCAAAGAGCCAGATTATTAATATAATGGATAAGATTTATGATAATAGTAACAGCCTGATAAATAATAATCATAATAATAAGAGACAATCAATATCCAATAATCACCATCTATAAACAAATGAGATTGAAGATGGAAGTTCCAATAAATACAATTAATTGATAGGTATTAGATCAGCACTTTCACACCATAGATTCTGTTCAATCTTTTGATATCTGTACACTTTTGATACGTGAATGAGAAACGATCAAGATACAATATAAGTATATTACTCTGTGATGATAAATCCAATTAAATTGATTATTCATTAAAGCTCGTGAACTAAATAAGAATTATTAACGTGAGTGGACTATAATACTATACATACATACACTCATGGGTGAACTCATATTATACTATAATACATCCACATAAATGATAGACTTTATTTAACGCATTACTGCGATAATTTGATTCACAAATGATAACAATAACTTCAGATAAATGATTCAAGCTGGTAATAATTCAAGATATATGGCTGATATCGAATTCAAAGTGTATGATGTACACTCATACCCTATATTCGGTGGAACCTTCAAACGCGCAGAATTTACACAAGATGCATGTAGCAACAGCTACAAGTGATTTATCGTAGCTTAGTGCGCTTATTCCATACAAGAATTTTCACTTATTGTACACTCAACACTCTACTCTATCATAAGTTACAGGCATGTACAGTGCAGCTATCGCAGTATTGAAAATAATCTAATAAATAACTCTCAGTGTAGAAATAAATTAGAGCTACCACACAAATACGACGCTAATAAATCCATATCAACTATTTAACCATTGGCCGGTTTCAAGCCAGCCTTTCCACACCCTATTTTCAGAATAATCAAACGAAATGGAAGCCAGATAAAATGGCATTTCAGATCAGTTGCAATGCATAGAATTCACATTATTTCGAATAAATTAGACATTAATCTTGCATTATCTACATAAGAACTCTGGCTGAGGTCATGAATAAAGCCCATTTAGCTTTAAATGTGACCTGCTTTGGCACGTCATTATCAAAATAAAAAGGGAAACTACTCTGGTAAAAGTTGTCACATTATATTGATCAAAGCTGCATTAGAGTTCGCTCCAATCCCAATGCTCAAAGTCTAGAAGCTGATAAGAAAGTACTTACACTGATCGAACAGTTGTGGTAGGAAGTAGCTTATGATATTCACAAATCAAAGTCAGTGTGATAGACTAGGTACTTTATAAATAAGCTGTAACAGGAGTGATTCATAATAGTCAAAGGATTATTATTTTCATGATAGATTCAACAATATTTGGTGAAGAGAGATTTTGCTGACATTATCTTGTAGGCAAATCTAATGAAAATGCACGATTCACATGCAATATTATCCAAATGCCCTCCAGCTTGAAAGCAATGCTTTTCGTTGAAAGCATTACAATAATTAATGTACCTGACTGACACAACATCATTCCGGGTATTTTTAATGAAGAGAAATTCAAGCTTTTCATCGCCAGAATTTCTAGTCAATATGAGCCTAATTAGAAACAGAGCCTACAGACATGTTTCCTCAGTTTCTCATCAGAAAATATTTGTTCCGACCAAATAAATTTTCTTCGGATAACGCACCAATATTTCCAGACTGTTGATAGATAAGAAGGCACACAATTTTCCATCAATCAACACACTTCATTCCTCATAATGTTTTTGCACAGTGGAAAGCTATTTTCCAAAAATCATTACTTTGATTCCATGTTACCTACTGCCATGAGGGATTATTCTATATTAGATTATTCTATGCCTCCACCACTCAACTACCAGCTATACAATACCTAGAACAATACCTAGTTCTCGTTCATCAGTTCATCTATTAAACAATAGAACAATATTATTGGTTCGGTTGTTCAGATTCAGACAGACAATAATGACGATGACGATGCTGATGCTACTGCTGCAGATGATGGATTATGATGATGATGATGATGATGATGATGATGATGATGATGATGATGATGATGATGATGATGATGATGATGATGATGATGATGATGATGATGATGATGATGATGATGATGATGATGATGATGATGATGATGATGATGATTATGATGGTGATGAAGATGATGGCGATGATGATACAAGTGATAATAAAAAAGGAGAAGGTCAACGTACCCCACAAAAAGCTGGTCATGGTTCTATCGATTTAACTAGCCATTTGAAACTGATATACCAACCACCCTCGCCACACACATATTTCATTATACCATATTATACTTGTTTATGCCATGTCCATATCACTAGTTCTACCATACCTACTTGTGCCTCTTTATGTACCACATTGGCTGGCAATTGAAGCGACCACTAATTCCATTCAAATGCAATGTGAAAACAGTCCGAATCATAGTCGAGTCTATTCTACATGATTGGAACGGAACATTTGAACCTCATTCTGACTACCAATTCGAAATAGCCACAGTGGGGACTAATTATGAAAATTTGTTCAGTTCATGTCTAATAATTATATCAAAACCAACAACTGAATTTCTAGAATGAGCTACATGAACATGTAGAGCTGAATGAACTGACTACTGAATGCTGAACAGGTTTATTCCCAAGTGAAGGAAATTTATTTACTTACTTAAAAAATTGTCAATTTACATCAGAGTTGAGTTTTATTCATTTGACTGGTGAATTGAAAATGTCTATTATGAGTAAAGTATTGAAAATGTCCATCATGAGTAAAGTATAAGTGTGAGTCTAGAGTGAGTCCAAGAAAAGTACCTATTCAACTCTCATATGAAAATTCCTGAGAATAACCACAATATTTTTGTTGGATGCTATCAAATCTGATACGATGTAATGTATGTTGTTGGAGAAAGAGCGATTTTCACATTCTGACATCTGAAATTTTCATTTTATCAAACATTTTGCCAGCACCACATGACAGAAAGATCGAGACTACAATACTCGTTTTGTAAATAGCATGAATTTCAGAGGAAATCGCAACTCAATTTCTAGCTTCTTGGAATGTCACACAACCAAGATCAAGTTTTTCCTGACAAATGTAGCTGCTTGGACTAAATTGGTTTTAATTCTCGGGGGGAAAATTTTTCATTTCCACTTCCATTTGGTATAAGGCAAGGTAGAATGGTTCCCGTATTCTCATTACTCGTTAATGGGAGGAGTGGAAACTAAAATTGTAATGTTCTTTATAGAAAGCGAAGGTTTCTTAGAAAGGGGATTGACAACTTGACAACAGAAAAGGTGAGATAAGAAATAGAAGACAAGATGAATGTGTAAAAGAAAAATGAAAAATACCGAGCCGAAAGAAAGTTGAAAAGTGTTTTAAGAGATTTGGAATGGTTGAACGAGTGTTCGATGATAATAAATTCCACAGATTGAATATATTCCACAAAATCAGAGGAAAATGGAAATGAATCAATATGGTATATTGAAATTTGTCAAACAGGAGAACACAGATAAAATACTGTAATTGGAAGATAATTTATATGTTGGGTGTAACGGTAACGTCACAGGTAACATAGAGAAAAGCATCAAGGTGGGCCACACAAATCATTGATGCAAACTTAGACGATATCACAAGCTGTACATAATATTATTCGTTTATTTGTTTCAAAGTTCACTACTGGACACAAGAAAACTGTGGAATAACACAATATCAAACTACCTTAGAGCTTTCCATGATTATCCATCCAAAGACACGATTTGTTCAAACTCTAAAAATAGAAAACCATGTGGAACTTTGCCATAATGAACTCTACTTAATTGGTAAACAACAAAATAAATCACGCCTATGAGTGATAACAGCAACAACATTGCGAAAGGCAATAATTAAACGGTTATCAGCTATCCATCAGCAGCACTAGTATATTTTATAGTTTAGCACAATGCAAAACAAACTTGATAAATAACTATGGAACTAAGCAGCTGACACGACATTGGAGTTGGATACATTCGCCATAAATCCAGCTATATCAGTTGACAATAATCCAGTGTCCAATGTAAGCAGTAGGCCTAATTCATCCATTATGCATGCCTTCTGCAAAATAACGATACTAGACAATCTCAAGACTTGCTTTAGCATCTTGTTAAGGCGATAGCTCTCTGTTCGTGGATTTGAATTATGCAAGAATGGATTTGGAATCGTGAGATAAGAGCGTATTAGCTCAGCACTAGTAGTGAACTACTGTTCGTGGAATCAGAAGCCAACTAAACACTATTTTTTTCTCAACAATGATGAAGTAACAATCTATGCATAGGAACGATGAATAGATAGATAGATAGATTTAATTCTTTTGCTATCGGACCATACAGTCATCAGCAACGTCAGTAAAATATTCATAACACTTGACACTTCATTTAAAAGAACTACTGAACGCAGTTTATGGTGAAAATTATCATATTACTGTTTGATGGATAAGTCATTCTTCATGAGAAAATGATTTACCGACGTGAATTGATTTGATATTGACTATTAATTGTGATAATTCAACTTCTCAATTTCAAGGGAGATTTTTTACATCAAACCCATATACATGTTGTGATAATGCGAATCAAAGAAGATATCTGGAGTTTTGCAATTGGCAAGTCCGTGAACAATGTCGCTGTGAGAAGAATAGGTCGATTTTTAAAATGTAAAATATTTTATACGAGTGGTTCTTAAACAATGAGATTACAGCCAATAATGATTTCGGAATATCCTACTGGAATATATCAAATGAGAAGTGTCAAAACAAAGAATAGAGGGAAATTATTACACAATTGAAATAAGACGCAATTGTTGAATACATGTGACCATCACATTTGAATCACATTTCGAGAGATAAAATCTCCGATAATTTAAGATTCGACCAGAATCACAATTGAACTGAGTTAGTTTTCGATAATGAGCTCAGAATAATGAAAATCAATATTGAAAGTTGAATAAAATCAAACTAGAATATTTGATTAGAAAAAAACATTCAAGATAAAGTCTTGCTGACAATTTACATTCCGTTAAGCAGTAGTAAAACAGATTACTCAGTTGAAATTATCATTGGTAATGTCAACAGAAAAAAATAAATATAAGTTTGAATTCATCTGAAAAATGATAAATTATCAAGCCTATGGAGAAAAGAGATTTTCTTATATTAAAGATTCCAAATCGAAACTTGTTACTTGTAATTTGTTATATCACAAAAAATTGTCTATAATAAAATAGTATAGTAATATAATTCGTTTCTTCATCTGGATAAATTATTCCTCTTAATTAGAGTGGGTAGTTCTCTTATTGAATTGTTCACCTATACAATTACAAATCATACAATAATTATGAACCGGAGAGAACAACAGCTTTGGCCCAAAACTGATCTCTGAAAAACAAAAACAAAATAAAAACTAGGTATCGAACAGTTAATGGGCTGGGCTACTGAATTACTATTTTATGTTTTCCACATTTACCCGGAATGTGTAACTTAAGTAACATATCAATTACATTAGTCATCGACAATCTTCACAAACTCAAAGTTTGTCCACATAGATGGAAGTCTGGGAGATCTATTTGCAAGCTTCAATTCACGTAACGTATCAATAGTATTGGGGACTGGCAATCAATTATAGACGAGTGCTTGTAAAACTAGATTGGTGTCTGTCTAGATTGGACAGTTTCCAATCAGTGGAGCACGCGTGGCCCAAGAATGTTCGCCCGAGACCCAACCAAATAGCGCCACTGAAAAAGTAACAAGTTTTCAAAACTGTATTGCATGTTTACACTTTGCAAACACTGTTAAGTGCTTGAAAATTGCAACAGTTGATTAAAAAAGATTATGATGAAACTGCAATAATTGTTATCTGGGAGGTCTCAATGTTTATCAATTGTTGCAATTCCAAACATAGAACATGCACCACGTTTCAATAGATAATAAACATGGAGCAGATCTGGTGTTAAAATGAGAATGTGCAGGTGCAAGATGCTGGAATTAATCTGATAAATATAGTTGAGGTAATTTTAAAACTCATTTAAAATTCACCTACTCATTCCAATCGATTTAAGTCAAATTTTCAAGTGATTTTAATTAACTTTGGAAGTATCTAATAGACAGGTGAGGTGTGTTATTAATTATACACCACTCTTTCGATTCGAGTTATCAATTTAGCTATACAGATTCTAGATGTTAGAATTCGCATTAATTGATTTATGGAATTTGTTACTTACTCTTCTAATCCCAAACAATTTCTATAAATTTTTAAATTATCTACTACCATCACTTCCATATCAGGAAGACAGACTTGCAAATCTAGATCTGCAAGTGGAAAGATACAGCAGACATTCGCCAAAACTGGCAATTTTCAATTCAACATTCGATGTTATATACGGTCTTCAGGTAAAGTGCATGAATTTATTTTACGATTTCATTGACTGTATTCATATTTCCAATACTTATTGTCATTGATGTCACAAGATTCTCTTATCACTTCTAGTTTAGTTCGCTGATGTGAAGCTACAACTAGGAATTTTCTGATAAATTTAAATAATATCGAGTTTCAACTATTTTTCTTCCGCATAGAATGAGAGCAGGGACGCACATCAAGTTGGCACAATCATATCCCATTTCATTTATTTAAAAATTCTTATCATCAAGATGATTATAACAGCGATTTCAGGAATTAAAACACACCACTTCTGACATCATGTGATGTTGAGTTATAGAAACTTCATAATTGTGTCATAAAGTTGAATATGTTCTACGGAGAATGATCGTTAACTTTCAATTATCTAGTTATTCTCCAATATTAAAAAATTGTATTATTTGAACTCAAGTAATAGAATGAAGATTTTTTTCTATAGTCCTTGAACGAATCGGTTATGGTTTTACTTTCTACCCTCTGGTCTGATCTACTAGTAGATTCGATTTTCAAAATCTATCGGTAGTCTAGTCTAGATGAAATCTAGATTCAATATGGTTGAGGATTGAGCAATGACTTCGCTATACAGAATCTGCCATGTTGAATAAATAAATAGTAAATCCTACCCTTGAAAGTGCTTTCAAGAGCATAGCAAGGTGCTTACGCATGTCTGAGATGTAAGCACGATTTTCTGGGAAAACCGCAAATACTTTTCGTAACCATGGAGACCGAGAATTACTCAAGTTTCTTTCTCTTTTCTTCACACAGATCTCCATGTAGACGACTCTCTGTTTTTCCCCACCCTGCATTAGATCCGGTTCAACTCTTCTTGAAGGTACTGAAATCTCTTTCATATGAAGTCACTTAGCTGATACACCACTCTAATAAAGCAATTTCGAATCTTTTAACACTAGCGCTCGACTTCCCACCTCAAAACTATATTATTAAGATAGTCTTTTAGTGTCTAGCTAAACGTAAGAAAGCTTGGATAGCGGAAGTGAAGCCCGAAACCAACCCAACATTCAGTTGATTTTTTGACATTTGTATGCAGATTGTAAGACGTGGATTCACTGAATGAGAGCGCTTGAAAGTTTTGAGTCCAATTCCATTTCCATAGATTTCCTTCTAAATATAAATTCATTGTAAAATATATTATTTTTTGCATGAGTACAAACATAACATAAACAGGATCAAACATAAGGAAGTAGGTACTCATGTATCTACAGTACATTGTAGATACATTGATCGAAGTGGACTATTATTGATTTATTTTAGAATATACAGTATTTTGAATCATCAATTTGAATGAACAAGACATGAAACAAGGGAAGAATTGCAATGAGAATGGAAAAATGTTATGAAACAATATTGTACTTCGATGACATTGACAAGAGGACGTAAGTAAATGAATATTTTTTACCAAATTGGAACTGATGGCAAAATAACTGGATAAAGTACAACGAGTAATGAGTCGGTTATCGTCTAAACATCAACGATTTGGGTAGGCCTACTGTATATAATATTTTGTATGATACTCAAGAAAGATTTTATAGTATTCTTAAAATATTCGAGTAGTAGGATGAAAATCAGTACAATGCACCAGACAAAATCAGAACTATTGATTATAACAGACATTTGAGAATAACGCGCAACTTATTTGTTGCTTGGAGGAGTACCAACAACTTGGGTTGTTGAATGCGGGAAGTTGGGCCAATTCTATTACCACAAATCATTATTCCGCTTTCCAACAAAGACATCTTTACCGCATCGGAATGAATAATTTATGAAATATGCGATGTGGTGCACTTTATTAGGCGACAGAAAAAGCGGCAAATAGCGTTGAAAATGGAGGAGACTGCAAACTGCAACAATGACTTCTTGGCCTTGCTCTTTTGCTGTCAGTCAATTTACAATATTATCACAGAAGGCAATAAACGTTGTGTAATGATTAACCTGACATTCCGCGCAATAAAAGAGCAATTGCTGTGGAGGAAAGTTGCCCTGGAAAGGGTGCCAATGTTTATGGCACCACGGAACTGGGCCCTAGATGTGTACTAGCATATTTTAAAAATTAAAAAATTGACATTCAGTTCTTGGATTAGGGGTGGTTTCTGAAGTACAGAATGAGTGATATACATCTGAATATAGTATAAAGCAAAAAATTATACTATGAATTAAATAACTCTCTTTACTCTGTTGTATATCCATTGTTTGTTTTTCATTGTAAGTGAAAAAGAGAGTTAAACTTGAATTTTAAAAAACACTTTTGAAGTGAAAATGCACTTACTTTTGTAGTGACGATCGTTTCGACTCAGAGTCTGATGATGACCAACAACAGGTCGAAACGATCGTCACTACAAAAGTAAGTGCATTTTCACTTCAAAAGTGTTTTTTAAAATTCAAGTTTAACTCTCTTTTTCACTTACAATGAAAAACAAACATGAAAAGAGTGAAAACTGATTAAAAGTAAAAATGATATACTAATGAATTGAAAGGAAATAGAAAAAGCTTGTTTCACTAAATTGAAAACTAAAAATGAATATTTTTTCCAAGAAAAGTTATTTTTTCCTAAATTTATAACACTAGTTAACTCAAGAATTTACAATTACAAAAAAGGAATAGCTAAAATATTATGAAAGAAAATCTACAGATTTGTTTTTTTGTTATAGTTTTTGTATTTTCGTGTTTAATGGTTTTCAAATTGTATATTTTCCTATTCTTCCTCTTATTATATATTTGGTTGTGTTAGTTACTAAGTTTCTCTTCATTTTTTGTTGTTGAGCGGTTCTCATGACCATACTTGGAATACGTGAGCGTGTCTAGTCTCCACCAATGACAGTAGAGCTCAAACTTCATTGGTCAACACCGAATAGCTAATCGTAGGGCTTTACTCATAGTATACATTCTGCTGCTCAATGTTCAAGCTTTTACTTCACTCGTCATTCATAATTGTGTAACAACAGAAACTAGTATATTGAATGTTTTTTTTTTTAATATTAGTGGTTTTGACAATATCAAGTCTTTTTCATTCAATAAGGATCAAAATATTCTAATCATGTGAAAACAAGTTACAAAATGGTCTTTTTCGAACTAAATTACTCACTCCAAAATGTCAATTGATATTTTAATTTCATTCTTTCATTGATTGAGATTGATTGATCAATGAGTATCTCAAAATTCAGTATTTAATGATAAAACATTACTATTATTTTCGATGCCGAAGCAGTCAAGTACTGTTGTAATCCTCCACCCGCCAACATCGAAATGATTACGATTTTGGATGAATAAATGAAGAAAATGAATTAGATATACATACATATGTTACGAGTTGCCATTTGAGAGTATTTTGTCTCAGCAAAGAATCTTTTGTTAATTACCTGCAACAAAAAAATTGATTGCTTCACAATTTTTCAAGGAATATAGTTACGAGGCATCATACATAATGATTCCACTAATGCACTCAAAAGTAACAGGGAGGAGAAAGAGTTGATAACTTATCCAGAACAGAAAATCTTCGGATTAATCAAGATATTTTTCATGATACTCTTTCAGTTTAAGAGTACTATTTAATAAAAGAGTCTGCATCAAAAAAAAGTTTCATCATGGTAATAACTCATTTAGGGGATGTTTGCCAGGCAATTTGGCGAACAAACCCTCTATTCATGATCAGAACAAGAATAATATTGGCTTATTTAATGCATTCCTCAGCTCAACTCGAATAGGGTCGCCAATTCCAGCAGTTCTATTTTCAATGAACGATTGCCAGAATCAATACTGCTGATTGCGAGTGGCCAGGGGGCAGGGGGCAGGGTGCATTAACATATGACTAGCCCACAATTTCCAGATGTCACCACTTTCAACAAATCAATCTTTCAAAGACTGCAGGATAAAGATATGGATAACCTTGAATCCAATTTTTGCTACTCAAGATGAATTACACTCAATTAAATATTATATCAAACATGGAAATTGATCTCGAAATTCAAAATTAGTTGGCCATATTATCGTATTACTTTCCTGCAAATCATAGTGTTTCACGGAACTAGAAAGAACCCAACCTAAAACTGTTCATATACTCTCATGTATTTTTATAATCTTAGTATAGGAAAAAACAGGCAACTGTTTAGATGGAATATTCTACTGTTGAACCCTACCATAGAAAGAATAATAATATAATTAGTGAAGAAGGGATACAAAAAAGAGAAATTCAAAAGTAGGATCGAATATGAAATTTTAATTGTTTATTCTTAGAATATATAAACATTTTAATACTTCGGTTGACACCTAAATCAAGGAGTCCACTTACGTGTCAGCATCATTATCAACATCAAATTATTTGCAATTCAGATGTTCATCTAGAGATTGGTTCAATTTACTTTGCTAGATCATCAAGCATTGCATTTTGATAAAATAATTCTATGACTTAACAAATTCCATGAGTAGAAATAACTTTAGAGTCGCAAAGTGAAACTGAACACACATCAGGTAGCCCCCATATGCGAAAAATAATATTCTGCAGCACAGCTACGAATCTAGACTGTCAGATTATTCAAAATAAGTAGTTGATGGAGTGGAATTATTACTCTCGTATTCCATTAACTTTGGCCAACACATTCATACCCATAAAACCTGAACAAGAGATGTTGGTTCCTGGTTCAGCACCTAAAGCTCGAGATCTGATTGGCATACAACGCGCAACAAGTGCCAGATTCGTTACAGTGTTGTCAAACTTCTCATTCCCACAGTAAGAGCGCAAATATAATCAGGAGAAACTGGCCACCGAAATTGCCAAATAATTAACAAAAACTGGAAAGAATTCGCTAAAGACGGTTCGACAACAAAAACAGCATTACGGTACCTGGCCAAAGCAGAACAAGGTCGCTCGACCAGTTAGCACCAGCATCAGGTATCTGCTACTAAACCAGTCATCCAACAGCCATATTTATATATATTTTCGGATAAATAATATACTGTATATTTCATCTTTGACCAGCGTAGAGCCGAATTGGGACAAAACGGAACACGCCTCTCCAAAGCACCGATGATTGCTTTTGAATAGTCTCTAGTCCACATTAAACACGTATAAAACTAGATTTACGACTTGTTTGGCGTGGATATTTACATTGAAATTCTATCAAAATGAATAGTGAATTATAATTACAAATGAATGAATTATTGTTTAGTCCGCAGGCAAATGATTTGAAAAATTATCACCGGTTATTTGAACCGAGAGTAGAGCAGAGTCAACCTCTTCAATAGGACCAGTGCAATGAGAAAATCAATGGTGGAAAGTCAATATTGATTAGATTGAATGAAAAGTCATTTAAAAATCACCATTACGTATGCAAACACCAAGGAGGAAAAAATAAATATTTTTTACAAATTTATCATATCTAATATGATAAACTATTTTTAGATTTTATTATTCTCATGAATTATTGTATAAGCTATGTCATTTGAAAAAGGCTGCAATTGAGTGCCAACAACAGAGCAGTAAACTGCATGGAACAAAATGTAATAACAGAACAATAGAACTTATGTACTGAATGAAGCCATAGAGAAAAGATAGTATAAGTAAGTGCTTATGCTATCTATTCTTCATAATGTAACTGTATGAAAACTTTGTCTTTCATATATCTTTCAACACCATGTACCATGCACAGATAACTTTATTTCATTCGATATTTTTAAAAAGAGTCTCCGATCAAATGACAAGATATCAAATCCACATCTCACAGGAAAAAAATATCTAGAGAAGTCTATGTCGCAAATAGAGCAGGGCTTGTAGGGGCACAATAGACACTAATCAAATTGAATAGAAGTTTGCCAGCGAATGCAACTATTTTCGAATGCTGTATCGAGCAGAGCAGAGCAGAGGCATTCAAAGTTGCAAATGGAGTGCATTCCATGTTGCACTAACTTGCACATGCAGCGCAGAGCAGACATGCATCGCTTGCCAACCGATGTTTTGCTGCATTGCTGCTGAGGGGATTAAGGAGTGGTGGGAGGGGTGAGCAGTCCGATAAACATGCTATTTTCGCACTATGAGGTCATCTTCATTCGGATCAACTTTTTCTACGCATGAATCGTCCCAATTACTGAAGATACATTGCTCGATTCAATTCCAACAATTACTGATACGACGACAAACCAATAGCATGCTAATGTATAACAGACTGAAGACGCCACGTTCAATTTTCAACTCATACCATCAAGTATTCTCTCTTGTGTGAATAAAGCTCATTTGAGCTGTATTCATCGAAAATCAATCATTTTCTGTTACAATGAGCGTCTACGTCACCAAAGACAGAGGGAAAAGGATCAATGAATTATCACTGTTTGATTTCACTGAAGTAATAAACAATACGGAGCCCACTGCATAAAATATGTAAATACAGTATTCATACTATGAACTGGATATAACCAGAGAGTATACAATGTAATGACTTACATTCTACAAGCTACATGTATGAATGTAGAATGAATTACCTTCTATAATCTCTGGATATAACCCTCATTCCTTGAGAACTTCAATCTCGAATTGGATTTCAGATGACTGATTTTGGAAACGAATCAGAATACTGTAACATCTTATAAGAGTATTTATCATGTAATTTGATAAGTTTCACATGAGAAGGTACGAAAAATATGATGTTAAAATTAGTTTTATTCAAATGAGACAATTCAACGTTCAACAGACGTCAAGTGAGCTAAAAAGTTGCAACTTTTAACAGTTCACCGCAGTCAAATGGCCAATTTCACGACCAGCATATTATTTTGACTAGAATAACAGCTTGTACAACTTCTTTACGTAACATTTGACACATTAGTTGTGTGCAACAAATGAAGTTACTTGATGTTAGCCGATGAGATTGCCCTTGAAATGCCACTTCCATTAATAGAGCCAAACTCACAACATGCAGTCAGCTAAACTCTGACCGGCGTTTTTAACGCTTCAATAACTACCCAGCAAACTGTAAAATACGATAAATGATAGACTGAGACGGCAATGGTGGTAGGTGGATGATAGGTGGTAGGTGGTAGCCACCTTTCCGACAACAACATTCATACTGTGAGAATTGAGCAAAATAAGACATTTCCATCAACGCAGAGGAGAAATTTATATAAATATTTTTCATGATAAATCAATAGCGGTACACATGGACAGTAAGGCGCTATGTTATTATGAAACATAACATTATCTATTAAGTGGTTCTATACAAAGTGTTCAGATACAGTGATTAGATATAGTTCTATATTGAATGAATATCGTATCAGTGATACCGTATTAGTACTAATACGTGCCATAACTTAAACAATAGACGAAAGAAAAACACTGTAAACTGTAAAATAAAATTAAAATGCAGACCAAAGTAGAACATGTATTCTACCCTACCCTACCAAACCTAACCTAAGTGATGTTGGGGCTATGTGTTTTTAGCAATTTTGAATAAACTGCAGTAGGACTGGAAAGTTCAATGATGTCAAAGTATATCAACACATGTTTGGAACTGGAGAAAAGTCTAGAAAAAATATGAAATACGGAAAATTTCATTCAGGTTAATACCCAGGTTTAATACCCGTTCAATTTTCAAATGAACAGCACAATTGTAACAGTTTTAGACTATGCAACTTGAAATTTGACACAGTGTACTAACTAAAAAAAACTAAACTGGAGATTCCCGTAGAAGTGATACAGTAAATGTGATGAATATATTGTACATCTTCAATCAATGTGAATGACGACTTCTATGTTGGAATATTACTCTGGAGATACTTTTATAGATATCATGAATATGCTAATACTGTAAGTCTACTTGTAAAACAATTTTGCTATTCAATTACTTTATGATCAACTCTTTATACTGCTTCAATGAATAGCCTACTCACTTTCCAATAGCTTCATCAGGTCTTTACAGATATCCTAAAACATTTTTGTGGTCAAGAGTTATACCACAGCTTCCTCTGATAATTAATAGAGATGGCTGTAATTATACACACTCACACATTTTATACTATGAAAGCTGTTATTCAAAGCTGCTTATAGACAGAGAAAAATAGAGATGGCAAGTTACTGGAGGTTAGTTATTTTCATTTAGTAACTGTCCTTCAATTCCCATTTATACAGAAGAAATTGGTGGAGAGCGAAGTGATGAAAATCACTATCCGCCAGTAACTTGCCTTCTCTACCTTCCCCGTCTATAAGCTACTTTATTCATTTACAAGTCACCTCTTCTTAGATAATCCTGCGCTTCATACACCTGTTGAGCTGTTGTTCCAAACATGTTGTTAAGTTGATGTTCATGATCGACAGCATCTCAACCGAGCGTCCAGTGTTGCCAAGTTTCGTAGTCAGCCTGGCGTGACAGATCAGAAACCACATTTTAATACTTCTCTTGAAGAATTTGCCAAAGTAAGGACCACGACCAGCCAAAAATGATCCCCTACCTTGAGCAAGCAGTGCCAGAGCTTGCAAGGTCATGCACTCCTGCGGGCTTTATTTGACGCGGAACGATGATCGTGGTTCCGTGTCTATTTTTCTGCTCTACTGACGACCGCCCCCGCCCAAGCCCACGACCCCACCACACTGCAAATCATTTAGACGCACTTCAAGTCTTAATTTGGCATTAATGCCTTAACCAACCATTACAATGAGAATGCACAGATAAAGCAAGGGGATTACCCATTTTTCCCTCAATTACCTATGTAACGTCGTAATGGAAACTATCAAGAAATTGTGTAGTTGAAATACATCAGTAGAAACTATGATGATATAATATACAAACCTTTCATAGTTGGAATAGAAAATTGTAGCCCAATAAAATTATCTACGTTTACTTGTACTCAATTATCTATGTGAAGTTGCAATAAAACCCATTAAAAAATTGTGTAGTAGGAATAGTAGATAATGTATGATAAAATATACAAAAGTTTTTACACAAAGCAGATATGGGTGATTAAGATAAATCTAGTTTAATATAGATGATCATAGTGAATGAAATTTTATTATTTTTTTAAAAAGTTTTGCTGTTATTTTTGTTTGTGGGTTTGGCATGAGCGGTAGGTCCAATGTATTGATTCTTTTTGAAATTTGAATTATAATTGAATGAAAAAGACTAAGAAATTGTCAAAAAACCAAAGCCTAGATATCTATGGATTAAACTCATTCATCTTGAAATTGGCTGCTCCAAATATTGCAGAGGTTTTGACTGTTGTCTTTAATAACCTTTATTATCTTTAATTAACCTTATATTTGATAACAATTGTGGTTTTTTGACAATTTCTTAGTCTTTTTCATTCAATATAAATAATTACCACAATATCAACTTCTCAACTACAAAAAAAGTGAATTATAATTGCTGATTTGAAGTTTTTCAAACTCGGATAAACCAGAGAATCATTTATGAAATAAACTTTTGTTTAGTTTCATCAATTTGGATTGGAAGCAGTTCAGGATAATGCATGTTGTACTCCTATTATTCCAATGTAGCCTAACTTACTCTGTCCATAGGATTGAAAATAACTTGTATACGGTATTGCTAATTAATTCGAATTACAGAGTCTGCCAGGAAGATGTGGTTGATAAGGAACACGGCGGACAACCAACGGTGGCAAAGACACATACGACGGTATTGCCCACACAGTCGTGGGTTCGAATCCCGCTGCGTGCATGTATTGTTAATCATTTTATTACCTCATACCATTATTAGACACCCATAATAATATGTAAAAATACTATAATACTCATCATGATTATAATACTATATACAGGGTGTTTAGGAACTCCCTACCAATATTCTAGGGCATTGTTCCTGGGTAACAAACATATCTAAATATCATATTTAAATTGTCCGGAAGTCATCAGTTACTCACACAGCGGCCATTTTGCTTTTTTCACTCATTTTTTTAAATAATGGTTTTAAACATACGAAATTGAAACTCTGCACAATCATTTATAATGACACTAGACAAAGCTACAAGAATTATATTTTTTCAAATTCATAAAACAAAATGGCAGCCATTTAAAATTTTGTTTCTTGAATAACTCAGAAACCGTTGGTTTTACAAAAAAAAAAATACAAGAATAACTTGTTTTAGTAAATTTAATTAACTATCGATTGGTACCTGATGTTTCAAGATAAGACCAATATTAACTGAGATATGGCAGCTTCAGTAATAGGACACGGCTGGGGGTTAGTTGCAGTGCATGCCAAGGCATGCGGCTGAAGTCTGCCTCAACAATGCAACAGTCTCCGTCTGCTTTGCATGTCATTTGTAAGCTAGGATTTGAAATCAGGTACCAATCGATAGGTAATTAATTTTACTAAAAAAATTAATCTTGTAATTTTTTGTACAACCAACGGTTTTGAGTTATTCAAGAAACGAAATTTTAAATGGCCGCCATTTTGTTTTATGAATTTGAAAAATTATCATTTTTTGTAACTTTGTCTAGTTGTTATAAATGATTGTGCAGAGTTTCAATTTCGTATGTTTAACACTTTAACCGAAACACCGGTCTGTGAGACCAGAGGCAAAATTATTTTTTCTATAGTGGCAAAATTGTGAATCAAAAATTGCTGCCCGCTCTAATACCTTCTCCCCCACTATTCCTCAACATTCTCCAACAATGCTCGTCAGTCCCCAACTCACGGTTATCAAGTAAACATCGATCTATTGAAAACGTACCGGTCTCAGCTACCGGATCTTTCGGATAACGTTCATTTTTTACCGGTCTAGATACCGGATGTTTCGACTAACAGATATATTGAGCATTCAAATTTTTTTCTAATGTTTTTCTCTTCATTATTTTGGTATTTTATTGACATGTTTTATTTGGAAAACTAATTTTTGTAATTTAGAAAACGTTGGTTTAGGAAAATTGATGACAATGGATGAGTTATCAACCATACAAGCCCCAGCCTTTGGAACTTATATCAATAGGATGCTTCACAATGAAGTGTCACAAAATAAACATTCACTTGACGAAATAGATGATTCCGACCACTATAGTTATTTATGAACTTTTCTTGCTAATAAAATATCTGGAGGCTGAAAACGTTTGCTCAAACAAGTTTCTTGGTAGCAATGAAAAAGATTATTATTTTCAATGATTACCTTTCAGTTTTGCTATAAAGCCTATATTGATAAAATATTTCTCCATGATTATTGTTCTGAGTAGTAACTGATAGTATATCCACGGATTTTTGTATTGTGTGTGTTCTTACATCCAACATTATAAATTTATTAATACATATCAATGTTTTCAATTTTTTTTCTATTCTTCCATCACTCAATTTGCAACTGAAATCCATATTATACTTTACTATAATTGAAATTTACCAATGAAAAATATTTAAATTCATATTTAGTAGAAAATATAACACTTTAAGCAAGACCCGGTCTGTGAGACCGGATGTTTCGGTTTAGGTCAGTTCTGACCATGGTTCGTTTAGAGTGTTAACCATTATTTAGGAAAAAAAGCAAAAGTAACTGAAGACTTCCGGACAATATGATAGTTAGATATGTTTGTTACCCAGGAACAATGCCCTAGAGTATTGGTAGGGAGTTCCTAAACACTCTGTATAAATACTCATGTGGGCATCATCCAGAAAATCTTATGACTTCAATAATTGCAAGTGACATTGGAGTCCTTTTTTCAATCAATTCAGATGATGACAGCTACTCTTGAGATACACAGGTCATTGTTTCCCATTACTCTCCAGATATCCATTTTCAATATAGTATGACGCACACAATGAATAGATTTACTGCTGCAACAATCTTGAAAGATTATTATTACAGAATTTCATGTAGTAAATTGATTTCAGTGGAGAGCATGCTGTCAGCAAGTATTAGCTTGCCAACGAGAGCAGCCATAAAGGGAAAGACACAGCTGCAGTCTCCAGTTGACAGGCGTCGCTATAATAGAGTTCAACAGCTAGTTATTCAATACATTATGCAAATGAAAATACAACTACATCACAGCATTAACAATGTAGTACCTAGTTTCCTTATTTAGGTCAGATGGAGTACAATATGAGCGGGTGAGCGGGGTGAGATGAAAAACACTTGTTAAGGTACCATAGTCTAATTCACATCTAACTGGCAGAATTCTTTATAAAGTACATTAATGCTTACTATTCAACCAATGCTGACAGTTTAACTTGAATCTCGATTGGAGGAACATTCCTCACATGGAAATATATTCTCCATTAAAATGGGGAAATTATCCATGTAAATAGTTTCCAGAAATTTCTCACCCCATCTCTCAATAATTGTGTTTGAAATAACGAAATTTCATTGAGAAATCATTCATCATAATTATTATTATTATTAGAAATGGATTTTGAAGAATGAGACGATACAAAATGAACAACGGTGATATGAATAATGTAATTGATTAGATTAGATCAGATTACTTTTTTATGTATGTTACAATATTTACTGGCTTATACACTAATATAGGCTACATTAAATGACGGCAAGTTAATTATTCAACGAATTTTACATAGTATAAATAATCAATCAATGAGAATAAAGATTGAATGCAATTAGAATAACGATGATATAATATTGTTATTTAACTTCATAGATCGGCGGTGTTTCAACAAATAATTATTGTCGATTGTCTAAGAAGGATATAAAATAATATCCTTCCCATCAACACACGACCGGGTAAATAAGATTTACGTGGAAATTGATAAGTTGTACGTGGAATGGTGGAGAGGTGCAAAATTTTATTGCACTGTTATGTTATCATTTTTTGTTCATTCAACTAAGCTGAAAGCTATAGTTCATAAAATACTCTTCATCTCAAAAACTTACATATTAATTTCCCTTCAAAGCATAATTGACTGTTAAGCCACTTACATACACATTGATTTTTGCACGTACGATTTTTTGTTTCCTTATACATTCTACCAGATTGAAATTATATGATTGAAGTTCAATCTAATACAATTTATAAGAACAACAAAAAATCGTAAGTCCGAAATTCTATTATAAATTATATTAGATTAAACATGGTAGAAACATGGTAGTCCAAGATGGTAGAATTTATAAGGATCTGTAGACACAGAAGATGAGAATAATAGTGCTGGTACATAATTCGGGGCATACCAATACCACAATCAGTCATGTATCGGAAATATATGTCAGCAATGAAATTTTTATCATCTTCCTTCTGCATCTAAACGTAATTTGTATAAATTTAAAATTAAATACACAGTCACGGCTTCCTTCTTTTATACTTTTTGTTGTTTATTTTATCATTTATTATATTATGTCTATGTCTTTGGCTTGACTTATTTGATTCTACTTTTACTTTTGGTTCATCAACTTATTTTTCCGTTCAACCATATTTCTCATCACTTTGATCGTACAAAACTGGAAAATTCTGTATCTCTTCAACAAGTTTTTCACTCTCTACGAGACCGCACTGTCACCGTCAAAAATTAAACTGAACTAGTCGGTGACGGCGCAGGCAACAAACACGGCGACGGTGCTGGCGCGGTGCGCTAGTATGTGTCCCTACACGTTTGAAAGCATTTGTTTTCTCACTCGCCGTAGTACGTCCAACACTCGGCCGTACGTTGGCGCAGGCTCGGTGCGGTGATGTGTGTCCCGGACATTATCCGAGTATATTTGCAATGTAGCCACGTCATCTATCTTCTTCTATATATATAAAAGCGAAATGGCACTGACTCACTCACTCACTCGCAGAACTAAAAATTTACCGGACCAAAAACGTTCAAATTTGGTAGGTATGTTCAGTTGGCCCTTTAGAGGCGCACTAAGGAATCTTTTGGCAATATTTTAATTCTAAGTGTGGTTTTGAAGGGTTTAAAGTTCGTCTTTTAGCATGTATATTCTTCTTATTCCAACCTCTTAATTATAATTGAAAAATGTCCATACCATATGTTAATATAGAGCTATTACTGGGAATATTATATCGCCTGATATGGCGAGCAAAGCGAGCCCGCTGATCTAATTTTTTACGGGGGTCCAGGGGGCGGAGCCCCCTGGCTAGACGGATATGGCGAGCGAAGCGAGCCTGACAGCTAGTACTATAATGAAGTGAAGAACTTGCTTAAGCACATACGGGATAAGAAAATGTGTGAATATGTTTGACCATAGCCACCTCTAATACAAGGCCCCGGCCTACGATATTGCAACGTCGCAGTGTAGGACTAGAATCTAATACATGATTGGTGAAAAAGATCAGCTTGTATTATTAAAAATATTTTTCACCAATCATGTATCAGATTCTAGGCCTACACTGCGACGTGCAATATCGTAGGCCGGGGCCTTGTATTGGAGGTGGCTATGGTTTGACGCATCATCACGTCTGAACTACTAGACTGATCAACTAGAAATTTTGCATATAGATTCCTAATTAACCAAGGATGGTTGTAGTCCATTTCATTACGTCAAGTTTTCGGTTTGTCACGTTTTAAAATAGACCCTTGCGGAGCACGGGTTACCTGCTAGTGTACAATAATATAATTTAATAATTGGGGAGAAGATGAACAAACATTACATTGATAATAATATTAGAAATCACTACTAATTAAGAGAACCACTACTGTACGTTAAGCCAATCAACATTTACTTTCCACTAGCAATAATATCAGGGCAACTCATTTCATGTTATAATAGAAGCGCAATCTTCCAAGCTCATGATCCCGTTCAATTTTCGCAGTTATCGACATAGTTTTCCGTGTCGGCAACATTTCCTCCACAGCCGACGACGAATGTAATCGATTGTTGCAACAACAAAACAACCAACAAGGCGAGCGAAGGGGTTGAAGATGCTGAAGGAGAGGGGGAGAGGGATGTTTGCTGTGCGCTTTGCCACCTGTTGAAGCTCTCTATCGCAATAGTGGCACAGTACATAGGGAGGAGGCAGATGGAGTTATTTACAAAATTACCGGTGGATCCACGTCTGTGTGTATACCTGTATACAGAGCACATATAGTGAATACACGAGTCTCCTGGTTGTCATGGATACCAACCGCCCCGGCACGCCTCTTGTCATCATCACTCCTTTTTCGATTTTTATTCAGCTGCTCCAACGATCTCTACTGTTAACACGCTCATCGAAGCTTCATTTGAAATACGTTGAGTGGCGACAGTATACTAGATCAAAAACCCATTTTTATTCAAGTGCCCGTGCACTCTGGTCTCCTGAAGCGCATCTATTTACTTTCAACAATATCAGCTATTGTCGATCGATACCGAAAAGAGGATTTCGTTTTTTGTGTGAAATAGCAATGATTTGGAGTTCACGTTTACTGAAATTACCTATAGAGATGTCCATCACCTGATACAATAACGACATCTAAGATACAATATCAACTACCATGTTAATAACATCATAGACAAATAATGTTAATAAAAACAATAAAAAACATGTGGTATCCTTTTTATTTAAAACATTTCAACGACTAGTTTCGACCAACTTTGGCCATTTTCAAGTGAAAATATTTCAACTAATAATATGTTTTAACTTAATTTTACAAATAATGTTGTATTTTCTCTCTATGATAATATGCAGTATCGTTTAAAATAGGATTTTATTATGCATTCATTATTTAAAAAAGAGCTACATTGACTCCGTTGACGATGTATTGACAATGAAATTCAAGTAAAGTGTCAGTTACAAATCAGACGGGAAATCACAGTTTGACACATGTCAGTGATTTAAACAATTTATAAAAAAGATTATTATTCATGGAAAACATCTATGAAAGAAATTTGCTTCAGCCTGTTCTGAAAAATAATGTACTGTGCAAAAGCGGTATGTAAGTTAGAAATCTTATTCACATTTTGAAACACGAGGAAATAGATTGACAAGTCTAGAAAATAAATAGGATTACATAGCAAGAAATTAGTGAAATATATACATTACAAGTGGAATATGTAATTGTGAAATTGGAGAAGATTGATTGATGAAAAACTATGAATTGGCACAAATACTTGAAATGGAATTTGGCATCGAACCTATGGAATAATAAATCAAAGTATTCTATCCCCCGAATGAAAATTCAACTACGAATTTTCATGAACTTTGGATCCAATTGAATACGATACAAGATGATGATTGATGATTACAGTATCAATAGGGGCGTTGTTAAGTTGAAAATAAAATGTTTAAAACTTTTCTATGTAAATGAGCAGAGTCAATGGAAAATAAGAAACCCGATGTGTTATTTGCACATGCACAAGGGCGTCTCTATAAATTTCAACTTACACAGAAACTCGCCAAGTAACTTTATATTATAGTTTATAGTGAGCGAGAGCGATTTTCTCCACAATTTTCAGCGATATTTTGTTATTGTTTAAAGCAGTTCTCATTGTTATGGAATGATACGATAAAATGCTCCAGCGGTAGCCAATAAGTAGATTTGTGGACAACATAAAATGTGCGATTCAGGGCCACATTGTCTTACACTTGACCTTGAGAGTGGAAAAAACAGGAGGCAATAAAGAGAATGAATAAGAATGTGGTAGAAAGAAGATGGAGCAGAGAAATAGGTGAGGGATAGGAAGCCTATGCGTGTTTACGTTGGATTTATGGGCGTCTAGCGTCGTAGCTGTCGTAAATATATCGGATATATGCGGACGTAAAAGTAAACGAACGATTGTGGCTGTTACTATAGCACCACTATGCGGTGACACACACCACAAGTTATAGCTGAGAAAATGCAGAAGAAGAGAGTGCAATACTTTCATAATGGTTAGGAAAAGAGGAGGAGGAACTGAGAAGGAATAATAGGAGCTATATTGCAATACGCAGGCTTCCTCGAAAAGGAGGTTCCATGGTTTCAAGAGGATGCAGTAAGAAAAAAGGAACTGAAATTATGTTGAGGACTGACTGAAAGACTAGCTCAAGAAATACGCAATAGACTACTGTGCTTCTGCGTGAGCATGTGCGTTGGAAAGTAGACTAGATTCGACTTGTCATTAGTTTGACCTTCCAGACTGGATAGAGTAAAAAGAGAGAAGAGCAAGAGATAGAGAAGATGAATGACAGGGGAAAAGTGAGTGGGAAAGAAATCCCACCGTCGGACAATTAAAAATACACAAGTAAAGGAGATCTCAAGAGTTTAAGGGACAAATTTCGAGTATTGAAGATGGGCGCCATGTCCGAAAGCAAAACCACATGGTGAGTAACAGTTAATAGCTATTATTTATTAAGCTTAGGACTGCTATGTAATGGCAAAATTATCAAAAAGAGAACAAATTTTGAGTTGTCAGATGTATTACAGTGGATATTGATTTTGATAGCAGAAAGAAGTTTGAAAAATTAACAGGAAGATAAGCTGAATAAGGATGTAGATAAAGTTGAAGAAAGACGAAAGAATCTATCATACTCAAAGAAAAATTCTGAAGCAATAAGAATAAGAACCAAGAGAAAAGAAGAGAAACAAATAGAATGATCATAAAAATAGTACAAATATAAAAAAACGTAAAGGAATATAGAAGCGATGAAAAAAGCACACATGGCTGGAACGTGAAAGAGGAGATGTGAGTGAACCCAGTGAGAGATCGAGAGAGACACATGATTAACTTTGTAATTGAGAGGCAGAGAAAAGAAGCATGTGTGGATGCATGTGAATCAGATTCATGCATTTACTTGGTCGCATTTGCAGATTCAATTGGTGTGCTTACATGCACTTTGCACATTCCACATTGAACAAATGTCGCAGCACAAATGCGTGCGTGTTCTCACAGTAATTGATAGGTTCACCTTGGATTTTATCGGATTTGGTGAAAACAATACAATTGAATAAGTTAATAGTGCCATAAAATTCTATAGATCTACATTCCTGTGTGAGATAATTCAATAAAATATAAATGACTATGAATTGAATTTGAAAACTTTTGCAACCAGGATTCAACTTATTATAAAAGGGTGGAAAAATAAGGATCAATTCTCATCTCATTGCATAGACTCTCGATATGAGAAGAGAAAGGATGGCGATTGAGAAAGGTAAGTGACTGATAAAGCATGAAAAGTTAACAGAAAGAGAAAACTCGTTAACCTCAAGGATGTATCAAACATTTTTCCAAATCAAACTATTAACATGATTTAGTCCTGATTTTTAGAGACTACTTGATAATTTTTATAATCATGAATAATCTGCATAAGAATTACCAATCATGTAACAATGGTAGGTTCTAAAGGTTTAATGGAAAATATTGTTTCTTTACTCCCCGTAAAATCCACCACTTCCATACAACCCAATACATTAATCTACATGCAACAGCTCTCTATTGACATGAATGCGATGCATGAGAATAATGAAACATCAAAAAATGTTACTTGATCAAAATTTCATAGAGAATATGAGTTCTTTAAGCCTCGAGAACTCTATCACCACCAAATACCTATGATACAGCAGTCATGTTCACTTTGATCATTCACACTTGAAAATGACTTGACAGCTTGAAACATGTTTTGTAATTATTATAAAAAAGTTAGAAGGGTATGGTATTTTGAATTTTAATTTTCTTACAGCAGTCATTTATTGACATGGAATGACGATTACACGAATACAAAAAATTACAATATTATAGTTATTTCTGAAAGCATACTTGAAAATATGAGATCTTCAAACCCCAAAGAAACTCATTACCCCATCAAGCCCAATAGATAAATTCCAAGTAACCTTTCAACAAGCCAGAGCGAAGGACGATGGCCTTCCAGGAGCGCGCCTGTGCGAACGCGTGTCTGACGTCAGCTGACGACTGGTGGCAGCCACTGCTTCCTATGAGACACAACACTGCTCACTCAACACACGCACGACACACGAGCTCTGTATCACGCACACGACACCAACGCAACCGTCACCGCCTAACGAATCGCGCTACAAAAATAGCAGCTAACTGGCGAAAACTGGCATCACACACGTTCCGAGTCACAACACAAACACACAACACACCACACAACACACAAGCAAATAATATTACAACCTGTGCGCTCGATGATTGGGTACGATGACCTGTCGCATGAAGATGACAAAGAAGAAGGAAAAAAGAAGAAGAAGAAAAAAAGAGAAGGTGTACGATGATGATGATGATGATGATGATGATGATGAGGAGGAGGAGGAGGAGGAGGAGGAGGAGGAGGAGGAGGAGGAGGAAAAGGAGAAGGAAGAGGAGAAGAGGGAGAATATGAAGATGGGAAGAAGAGGAAAAAAAGAAGAAGAATGAGGAGGAGGAGGAGTAGAAGGAGGAGAGGGAGGAGTAGAAGGAGGAGAGGGAGGAGTAGGTGGAGGAAATGGAGAAAAGGGAGAACAAGAAGAAAAATTGTTCATGATGAAGAAGAAGAACAACAACAACAAATACTGAACAACAAGAAGAAGAAGAAGATGGAGAAGAAGAAGGAGAACAAGAACGAAAGAGAAGAAGACGAATGTATCCCGATCGGGAACAAATACCGATTTGGTACATAAAGGAACGTGGGCGTAGAAAAAGTATGTGAGAATAATATGTGTCACGTGACAACTGAGCAGGTAAGGTGCTGTATGGGATGCTGGGAAGGTGCATTTATTTCGAGAAATACGGCTTGAAGAATCGACAACCAATAATGAAAATTAGAAGTTCAATGAACAAGTAATTGATTTTCAAGATCTATGTTGATACACTGGAACTTCATAAATAATAAAAAACCGTTGATAGGCGATTCCGAGGTAATGAAAATTGTACTTCAAGCCGTAATATTTGAGATAACTTCAATAAACATTTAGCTATCAATGAATTGATAGAATTCTAGCGAGAAAATAAAGTTAACCTGTTTTGAAAGGTAACCTGAGGAAGATTATCTAACGAGGATGTGGGTCAGACACAAGGGGATAAAAGAAATTCGCGATTACTATAAACCAATAATATAGGGCTTAGTGAATGTAGCCTCTATTATAAGCTTGAAGAAAATTATAAGAGCTTACTTCAGTTCATAGATATCAACAGCAATTGTGAAATTTTGTGAGAAGACATAAATATCCTATATCACGCACATATTTATGGACGTGATATGAGTAATACATACTAAATGTGTGTGTTCTTTATTGATTTATTCTTTATCACAAATTACAATGTATTGCCAGGTCTAGACTGAGTGTGGAATAAACTAAGTTAAAGAAGACAGAGGCTTAAAATCTCCAGGAAATTATACTGGAATGAGCAGTGAAGAAGCTATTACAATAATGTAATGTAGCTAGAGTATTTGAATTTTTCTGCATTTGTGATTTCTACTATTTTGTCATTTTTAATCCTACTGTGAATGTCTACTAAAAATGTCTTATTATCGTCAATGAGTTTCAATTTCGTCTCAAAGTCCCAATGTCTCAATCTCAATATCGTCAGTCAGAATAAAATGTCTTAATGAGATACCAAGAAACAAACATTCAAACAAATACAATTATTGGCTCAAAACAGATCACCTAACAATAGATTAATAGAAATTCCAGAGAACAATATCATAATTTCAGAAATTATGAGAGAACATCCAGAGTTTGATGAGAAAATACCTGACTTATGATATTTTGGTAAGAGCCGCAATCAACAGTCTAGCACCACAAGCAAACATCTTCAAAGCATGTATTTTCGAGTGCCTGGCTATTCCAGTCTCTAGTGATCCAGTTGCACAAATATATAATATGTAGGTCAAATCGAACATGGAGCACAGAGCAATGCCTAAATAGAAGACATTGAATTTGTGTTATCATTGACTTCCCGTCTCTTCAAACTTCCACCATCCATTCAAATATATGTCAGCAAAGGCTTGGAAACAGTGTACTTATCATCAACTGTCTTTTTCATGTCTGAAATCCATAAATGGATATTTTAGCAAACGACAAGCTGCAAAACAAAACAGCAATAACCCATTTGTCCAACAGTGGATCCATTAATATAAAATCATGTTTGGGCGTAATGCAACATCAGCTTTTATGTCAAATGTAACTTGACTGAAATATTTTGGGCGATATGGGCTAGGCCTAAGTTTATTCAGAATGGCTGCTGCTCATGAGTTTTAACATTTAACTTATGGATGAGAGAGATCATGTTGAACTTCACTATACAGGGTGTTCGGAAAAAAGGTGCTCATAAGTCAGGGCGTGATTCCTCACATCAAAAGAAGGAAAAAATCCTAATTCACATAGCGCCGAATATTCTTAGTTACCAAGTTATACAGAGTAGAAGATTTCGTCTGAATTTCTGTGCCCCTGCTGAAACGAAGTCCTATGGATATTTGTTGGCTGTTAATTAAGATGTACAATTTAGCGTACTTTCAGTAAGATGAACTGAAAAAAATAATAAAATTTTTTCCAGACCTTTAGTTGCAGTAATTTTTAAGATATATGACGAAATACGCGAAACTTGGTCCCGAAAAACAAGTTTATTTAAGGTTTGAAGCCGATTTACTATGTTAAATGTACAATAAACACAAAATATTTTTACAGAGCTTCTGGAAATTTCAATTTTGAAGATAAAGATGTAGAATAAGGTCTATAATAGACAAACCAAAACTTAAAAAAATGAACCTTAATTACATACAAAATGCAAGAAAAATAGAGAGCTTAAAAGATTTTGTCTAGCTACAGGTCTGGAAACGGTTTTATTAAATTTTTCAGTTCATTTTTTATAAAGTACACTAAATTATACATCTTAATTAACAGCAAACAAATACTCGTAGTTCTTCGTTTCGGCAGGGGAACTGAAATCCAGACAAAATCTTTCACTCTGTATAGCTTGGTAACGTAGAATTTTCGGACCTATGTTAATAAGTACTTTTTTCTTATTTTGAAGTTAGGAATCACGCCCTGACTTATGGGCACCATTTTTCAGATCATTCTGTATAAAAGATTCTACAAAGATCCTGAATTGTTCCAAAATATGTGTACAAGATTTAAAGTCGATTTTTTTAAGCATTCTTATCGAAAAGTATATAGAAGAAAATCGCGAAAAACTAGAACAGCGATTAGTAAGTTTAATTAATCAGAGAATAGAGTAATGAGAGACAATACTAGGTCGATCGTTTTTTTTATAAAACAGCTACAACCTACTTATTGAAGTGCAATACTTTTTTGTTGAATACAAAACCTTTCTAATGAAATTCTGATTTTTCATAATTATTTGAAGTTATGATAGGCCTACTATTTGAATGTATATCATCAATCACTCATAGAAAACAGATATACGCCTGACGATTAAATCTGGAACGTTCTTCTTCCTCAACCAATTTTCATGGAATGAGACAAGAGGTTATCTCCTTTCACAAGGCTTGAACTTCTTGAAACTTCAAGAATGTCGAATAGAACGGATGGGAGATTTCACTCGTAATGAGACACTCCAGTTCCGCGAACTGAGTAAGATGTTGCGAAAAGTTCCTGGTATTGCTGAGAAGCCAAGAAATCAGTCATTCGAGAGGTGAATACAAAGTAACTGGGGAAATGGTCTTCCAAGACTGTCAGATGACAAAGAGGGTGATGTATCACAGAGGTCACAGAGAGAGGAAAAGTTAGATATTCGTTGGAACTGTACAACAATTCATCTATTTACTTGCTCGATAAATTAAAGTATGGGTGGAATATTTTTGACAAGAAGAAGATAGCAAATCAATAAGATAGGTCTGTAATGAACAGTAATGACTCTAACTTGGAATAGAATACTTTTATCTGATGACTTGGCAAAGTTTGGCTAACTTGCGAGTTTGAAGAAGAAAAGATTGTTGATCAGTAGAACAAAAATTATTTGATTCCAAGAATGAACAAGAACTAGCTCTATGTACTATTTATTGGAGGAAAGCAGACTTGAAAAGAAAATTTAATTTCCTACTGAATTGCGATGAATCAATATTCTAGAGTACCTAGGTGGAACTAGAGTACTAGAATACTGTAACTGAGAAGAGAACAGAATATGAACAGATAAATATAAATTTACTCAGTTTATTGGTAAAATACATTGCAAACTAATATCTGGTTTTTAGGAGCAGCTGAGCAAAAACACGTACGGTAAGACACGCGTAAAAATCTTGAATGGAGATGGAAAGACAAGAGCCTTCTTTCAAAAATATGCAAGCAAAATCTATTTATTGCCTACTGATTGCCATTGGCAGATAACCCGGTAGGCAACTATCTTGAACTATGACCTCAACAAAAGTGTCTAGCCTGATTCCCTTTAACACGCTCCAGTCTCATTGGAGTCATGTTGTTTTGTTTCTGTTGATCTTTATAATTCTAGAATAATTGAATACAATACTATAATTATAATACTACAATACTTACTACAATTGAATACTCTCTTTATAATTCAAAACACAACATCGCTATCGAATATTCCATATTGAAATTGAATTAGTTGATCAAGTGGAAGATGTTGGAATATTGCTCGTATCCGTGACCAACAGAAGTGGAAACCGAAAATGAAACCAGTAATGATAACCAGATAATGAGAGAAATTTAATAGGAGAAAATTTGGAGATATAAGAGGAGATATAATGCCTATTTCAGGAAATAGATAAAAATAATGACTAAAAAGGAGATGATACCGATTAAATAATTTAGAAAATGAATAATTGTTTATATAAAATCAAAATCTATCTAAAAATTTTCATAATATTAATAGTTTACAAGTTAAAATTTACAAGATACAGCTGTGGAATGACATTTGAAACAGCTCCTCCTAATAGAAAATGCAATACAATCTTGCATTAATCCATGGAATATCACATATTTTGGCCTAATTCCTGGGAAATATGTTGACAACTTCACTCTAGCACTCTAAACGATGATAGAAGACGCATTTGTAGTAAGTGCATTAACATGATGCGAGCGATTTCGAATCTATTTTGAGACTCACGACATTTGCAAGCTGCAACTCGATATTGCAATGACTCAATTTCCAGAATCTATTGGATTGTGGGAATGCATGTTCGCCCTGACGTCGACTGATGTGTGAAAAGATTGGTGGCGGTGGCGGTTCTGCGTCACATGCACAACTCATTCAATAGTTCAACCCCACCATCCAAGTCCACCCAACCTACCCCCCCCCCCGTTCGCACACCAAAATACATTTCCTCCAACCGATTTCAATGTTGCTTCTTGAATGTTCGTGGTGAAGACAGTTTCTCACAAGTAACGGTAAGTGTCTATCAATGAAATTTCCGTTTACTTCAAATGAATTGAATATTTTACTCGTGTGTTTACTTCCTTTTTCCACATCCCTTGAGTTATTTTTGTCTCTCAATTCTTTATTGAATGGGAAAGACCTGAGATTGTCGAGACCACTGATTCGTACGATCTATCCTGAGATAATTTTCAGTTGTTACACCATTATAGATCTTTCCTAAACTGGTTTCAGTGGATTATTTACTCATTGAATGAAGCAAAAAAGACACCATTCAGGAAAGAAAACAGGCTATTGCCCAAAACTATTCTATTTCTTGAATAGTCTCAAATAATCCACATAGGTAATAAATAGGTAATTTTTACACCAAACAATTACACAACAAAATAAAACATATAAATTTTGAATTTGGCTGTGTTGATTTAACTTTCGAAAAAACATTCTAAATTGAATCAGTATATTATAAATTATTAGCTGATGCAGGATGAAATCGAATGAATCAACGTTGATTACAACTACAGTCGTCTCTATAACTCATTACCATTACACCAATGATCCATTTTCAAAACGCTACTCTCCATTATTACAGCTTATTTAATTGCTTCTTGGTTTTTTCGCCGTTGAAAAACAAAACGAAAAAATTCACTTCGTCCTGCAGGCATGACGCTGGGCTTAATGAACATGCAGTTAAAAAGAAATCAATCTGGTTCACTTACAAACAAACAAGCGCTCGTATTTGGATTTTACGACAAAGAACTGCCACACTCATTATTGCAGTTGCCATTTCAAAGGGCGCCGTACGGCAAGAAATATTTACAAAAAGGCCAAATAAAAGTACATGTTCACTGAATTTTTTGAACGCGGCAACTCTAATTACATACAGCGAGCTACAATTTTGAAGGATCTGTCGGAGATATGACTGATATGAATAATGTCCAGCTTCATCCTTCAAGGATTTCATTTCAACGGTTAATATTATTTTTCATGTAAAATTAACTCACAAATAATAATAATAATAACTTTATTTCCAAAAACAATTCATACAAAATAATACTCAGTCATCTAGAGTATTAACTAATAATAATAAATAATACAATTCTGAATATTATATACATTTAATTCTCTTGACAATAAATACTCTCATGCAAGGGAAGCTTCCCTGTACGCATGGAGGAGTTGCTGCAGACCCTAGAAACTTATAGTAAAAAAAAATCAATTTGTTTATAGAATTCGTTATATAATGTATCCAGTAATTAGAACTAGGAAATGAATTATAAGGCTTTGAGAAACAAAAAAATTAAGTAATACAACAAATAAAGGATAAGATGAAGTATGATATGAAATATCACCTAGAAATTCAGCTGAATAAAATAATTTAAACATTTTAGTTTCCCAATATTGTATGTGGCGGCTTACTTTAATGCTTACTTAATGCTTTGCATTAGAATTCATTATTGAAATGTATTTCAAGTGCATAAGAGGAAATCTTAATGACTGCTCTCGTGACACCAAAGATTTATAAATTAACAGCCAAAGAAAAAGGTTAATGAAATTGAAAATTAAATAGAAATTGTCAATGCATCAAAAACTACGACCAACTGCGTATAGCAAATTAGGATGAAAACGACACTTCAACTGATTAGGGTAACGTGTGTCAAAACTAATGAAAAGATCTACAAGTAAAAAAGTATACTGTAATTCTCTGAATATGATGTTAATAGATAGATTCCCAAAGCAGACATAATAAACTCTTAAATATACACTAGTCCAATTTCAGACGCTTTAAATAAGTAATATGAAAACAGTCCTTTGAAAATTAGAATGCAAACAAGCAAAACACAGGCAATACAGAAGAGAAAACTCAAATATATAGAAATAAATATAATATACTGAAGAAATTTAGAACATACAAGGAAAAACAGCTTTTAAAGAGAGGCGTTTCAGTTGGACATTTATCTCCTGGAACCAAAGCCAATATCAGTGGTCAGATGGAGTGATAAAGAAGGAATGAGAGAGTGTGATAATGTGCAAAAAGACAAAGTGAGAAGATGAATGAGTAGGTGAGTTGATGTAGGCCTGATAAATAACTACCGGTTAGAAAATGGTCGTTATCTATACCTATACCTCTTCTTCACTCTATCAGTCCACTTTGTAGTATCTCTTCTCTACTCGATCACGTTTTTCACTCGCTATACTCTTCTCACTTTTTTATCTTTCTCCATAGCTTCATCTCTTTTCTCTTCAGTCAGCTGCTACCCATGGCTAGCGGTTGGACAAAATTCAACGTCATTTCTTACCGAAAACTCGCCAACTAATCGATCGACGGTTGAAAAAAGCTCTGACAACTGAGGAATGCAACGGAGAGGAACTGACCGTGCAGGTTCAACAACCTGTTCTGATACGACACAGCAAATCTAGACGCCAAACAGACCCAGACCCAGTCTACTGTGAGCAATTACACTACTGCCTAAATTTGTCATCACTCTACTCTGTGAGCAATTATAGTACTGCCTAAATTTGACATTATCCATACCAACTGAATTCAACCATAGAGAAACAAGTAGTTTTATTCTTTATTTTATGAATATAAGTTGTGTTTCTTTTCTTGCTCAAAATTTTGCAAAATTACTCAAAAATTTCCAATTTATAGAGATTTGAGAGAAATATTTTTGTTTTTTATCAGTTTTTAAATATCAAAATTCAAAATTTTTAGTTTAGTCATTAGTTTTGGAGTGGAAATCGGACTTTTTGAAGTGAAAGTGTAATCTTCACCTTATTCTTTTTTGAAACATTTATTTGTAAAAAATTGGGAGAAGACAGTTTTGAGCTATGCCTGTTGTCTTCTCCCAATCATATTATATTTATTATAATTATGATTTGTAATTGTCAATGAAATGAATAAATAACAATAGCATGAGTAGATATCCTATGGTAAAGGACGTTTATGTCGCAACTCTTACTGTGTTATCTCAAGCCCATAGTTCATGTCATTCTTTCCCGTGAAGCTGTGTGAAGCATATTGTGCCGTTCATACACTCTCACACCAACAAAACAGTAAAATTCGACAATAATCAACAGTAATCGGCTTGAGATAACAGTAAAAGTTGCGACATAAACGCCCTAAACCATGATATATCTACTTATGCTATTGTTTCTCTATGATTCAACTTTAGATCCACTTTTTCAACTCGTCTACAAATATACATATCACTTCAAACAAATTGAAATGAGATGAATTTATTCATGTTTTCTTAAGGTGCGTACAGATATACGCGCCACGAACATGAGCAATTCACTTTTAATCAGCTGATCCCAAGCTTTTTTTTATATCTGTATCTTACCGTTTCTGTAAAAATACAGTTATAGTCAGCTGATTAAAAGTGAATTGCTCATGTTCGCAGCGCGTATATCTGTACGCACCTTTAGGGCCATCTCCGTTTCAACCGAGTATCTGCATTCGGGCCTTATTCCATCATACTCCAATTCGAAGGGAATACAAAGAAACTGGGATGAATTGGAAAATTATCAGATGAGGACTGATAAAATAATTTTGAAACCAAAGAGCTGCAGAAAAGCCCGTAAAAACATAAAATGTATAGAGAAATTACGTTGCCACGATGGAAATTTCCGATGAGCCAATACGGCCATAACTGCATAGGTGGTTATTTAACAAAAAAAGCAACAGGCTTGAAGAATAAAATGTCATTCATACAGACTTAAAAAAATAAAAAAATGCCTTCCTTGAGGGAAGTACTAGGAATACTCAGTAGGTCAGTATTGTATCAATTATGTTTGAGAAACTCTATCTACTATCTAATATAAAGCGAGTGAATTTATTACAAGTGTAAATTTCACATCCGTATATTTACTCTTGTCATCTTTCGTTATAGGCTTGGAATGTAAGGACGCAGTGTAAGTAATCTGGTGTTAGATGCCTGCAATTTTCCAAATTGCAAATTTGCACATTTACAAATTCCTGTAGCTTATTGACTTCAATAAGCGAATGGTAAACGAGTAATTTTACCTTCTATGGCTAGTAAGAAGAACTCGAAACATGTACTCACATAATAGGAGGTGAATAATACAAGTATTACTCCACATACCTGGAACAAATAAATAAGATTAATTGAATATAATTATTATGATGGTATATTATGATCAAATTGAAATTATTCTTCTTGGATTGTAATATTGTTTTCAAAGATCTTTTACGCGAAATCAAATTCGCAACCACTTTGTAAGTTTGATAATTCAACTGACAGGAGTTTTACGTTGAAATGTGATAAGTCAGTTATTTGCCACGGGAATCATTTTGTTTTTGAAATTGCGATAATGTAATTATTAGCTGTCAACTGATTTAAAGGCAACAAAGTAATGGGAAGGTTGGGGTCAGTAACTTAGAAGTGGGCAAATCACTTGAGAAAATTGATAGTTGTCAAGTTATAACTTAAATTATCACTGTAAATAATTATTGAGAGCTTGCCATTAGGAAAACACTGTGGATGTAGGATATGGTCTAATAGTTACGATAACAAATTTATTTGAACGATGAGGACAGGTGGCAGTAAGGAAAGCACGATGGGCGGCAGCTGTAAAACGATTGACTGTCATTAATTTGTTGATATATGACACATTGTCCAACTGAACAGCTTTGCTGAATAATACCATTCATAATATTTAGAGAGGCATGAGAATTCTCAACCAAAACGCAATTTTTCTTCAAAAATTACTGTGTTGTATTTTATTCATTTATTCATATGGCTTTCATCGAGAGAGAGATCCTCTTGCATGCTCTGTCATCAGCCAATGGATTTTCCTATTTATCTCAAGTTTATAAGTATATATTGGTTCCTTCAAGCTTTATCAATAACAAGTTAAACTTTCAGTTTCTGAGTTTTTATTTTACAAAGTTTAAAATTAAGAAAACTTAAGGTATTTTATAACACAAATTTACATTGAAAAAACAAACCAGTATAAAAGTTTGATGATAATGGGGTGTTGAATCATATTGACAATTAAAGCTGCGTTTACACCAAAGTTATTAACAAAAAATGTTATAGATTCTATTAGATTGAAAAGAACTTGACAAACACATATATTCATCGTGTGTATGTTAAGTTATGTTTAATCTAATAGAATCTATAAGGATTAAGTTTTAACATTTTATTGATAACTTTGGTGTAAACGCTGCTTAATACTATTGAGATATAATTAAAAATGATTAATTAATTATTCTATTAACATTTATTTAATTCAATATTTCAAGTTTCTTCCATCTTTATATACATTAACAAGACAATCAATGCCCATCTCAATCATCATCAAACGAATTCTCTGAATCCTTGTCGTTTGTTATCTACATTTTGCAACCGACCTCCCAATGCGAATAAAATGCAGAATACGAAAATTGGCTTCAACAGACCTTGAAAGCTTTTCACTTTGCCTTGCAGCAGGCAAATCAAAGAGAAGTGTGCAGTACACAGATTGAATAGCACGTGCAATTGCCCGGTAACACCTCGTCTTCAGTGACGTTCACTTCAAACTGTCAGCATCGGTCACATGGGAAGCATTGCTGGTTTTTATATAAGGACTGCTAAAAGTTGGAAGTGAATGTCACTGTAGCGAACAGACCGAAAGGTGTGGAAAAGACACCGTAATATGCACCGGGGACATCACATGGTTGAAATGTCCAAGTCAGCAGGCGGGGACAACTCAGTCTGACGTTTTTCCTGTGAATCCTCAGCTTCACTACATAGCTAACTTTAAAACTTCTACCTTTACTTAGTTTCAGCATGGAGAAAATACCTACATCCCATTCTCTCTGCTTTTAGCCACCTTTCCTTTCATGTACAAATTTTTTCTGAACCCTATCTATTCAACTAATTTGTAGTTATTTTGACTACTTGCTACTATCCCGCAACCTCCTCACCGAGCATCCTCTCCACAGAACAGAATAAAAAGGAAAATGAAATAGAAAAGAAAATAATATAATAGAATGGGCTGGGTAGAGACTTGAAGATTCTCCTTGGCAAAAAAAACCCTTAGAATAGAATAATAATGATAGTTAGATGTAGGCTATAACTACAGACCACATTATTATATTCATGTTAGACTAATAACTTATATTTACTCCTATTTAAAAATAATAGATTGTTTGGTCTCTTTTTAAGAATTCATATTCAAATTTTTTTGTTCTTTGAAAAAATTCATACATACAATTACATGATACTGTATCAACAAAAATGAAATTATTTACAGTACAAAAGAACCTGAAGCTCACAAGACTAATGTCTGATCGCGAGTTTGTAAGAAGCCTCTTCTATGTATATGGTAGAATTCACAGTAATTTCCTATAACTGGCATTTGAATCTGAATTCTCCACGGCGATTTCAGCAACAACAGCAACCGGATTCTTTTCGCATACGATTAACCTTCCTTCATGTCTTGATTCACTTCACGATTACAATGTACTACCAACTCCTCAATAACATAAATTAATGCCTCGACTGCCCTACACATCGTATCATTTTCTTGGAGGCATTATTACATTCTCAATTACCTTCGAATATCTGCAACAATTACCAAAATTTCATGGAATTACTCATCATTAAGCCTATAATTTTGCGTCACCTCAGTAAAACATTCAGTTCAGTGTACAAAGTACAGTGTGCGAAAAATTTATTTCTTCATTATTTCTGGAAATGAATATTCAGGAATGGATTGATTTCCCACAACTTCCATTACTCCCATGAACTCTAATAAATGATATATGCTAAGCAAAACATGAATTAATTGGCAAGCAGGGCTTTCCCCATCAGCAAAATTAGAAATGTTGTGCAAGAACTTGGATGAATATCATAAAAATAGCTGGTGGTATATGGTAAAAAGGGTGACATGCCAATTTTCGACATACATATACATCATTGCATTAAATCCAAGTCCACACTCAATAAACGAGTGTTATTGATCAATGATAGTATAAAGTCTATATAAATAAATAAAAATATGAATCTGAGTACCCATTTTAAATTATTTCGTCACGACATGTAAATAGTCGATAAAATAAATTAGTCTATTCTTGGTTATTGATAACGTTATTGAGAGCAAAAAATTACCTTACTACTTCCCACACACCATATTTCACTGTATGTTAGCTCCTTTTTTCTCTTCCCGTTATGCTGCTTTTCTCCTTTTCTCAACTTCTTACCATTTCTTCTTCAGTCTCCTCACTATTCAGGTTTTCACTCCTATCTCTCACACAATCTTGCACCGTCTATTTTACTCTATTCTTTCCACCCTCCCTCATCCTCCCACTCCCTACCTGTATCTCTCCCTCTCCCTTTCTCTCTGTATATTTCTCAATCAAATAATAAATCAATCAATAAATCTCTCTCTCACTCTCTCTCTCACACACACTCTCTAGACATCGCTCTCTGACACATCATAAAAAATCATTCCATCTAACTACCTACATTTTTATCTCTCTTTACTCTCTCCCTGTATCTTTCTCTCTCACACTCACTCTCTCTCCCTTTCTCTCTGAATCTTTCTCTCTCTCTCTCTCTCCCCGCAGACCAACTGCTGTGTCGTGTCGGACACCCGCTGTCCTAATCTGCGGCACGGGTCTGTCCGTCCAAGTCACACAATCAATGCACTCGTTAGCGGCATTCTCCTCCTCTTCCTCCTCCTCCTCATTTTCCTCTCTTCCTTACCTTTTCATCACTCACCCCTCCACCACTGTCTGCTCTTGTTTTTGTCATTGTTGACATCAACTACATTATTTAACAGACATCGCTGCTCATAATCCACATGTCCATCTTGCCTCCTTATCTAGTTGCAACGCGACCTCTGAGTGACGCCAATCCTCCGCGGTGCTTATCTATCGGAATCGAATCACCGACTGCCACACTCTTATCTATTCAACTGATTTTTTTCTAAGGATGATGCCCACATGAGCTCTAGGATTGTGCTTTAGTAATGGGACTGATGAAACTTATCTTATCGATAGCTTATCATTGCGACCACGAAACCGAAATTTGGTTCAGTTTTAATCGATTTAAACTATTTAATCGTTTACCAAATCATTATGCAATATGATCTTTGTAATGGCATCATAGCAATATCATATATGCTGTTTATTTCATAATAATTATAAAATTGATTTTAAATCACTATTGGATTTATTAGTACAATTGAAAAATATACAATGGGATATTGAACAGTTTTATAATCTTTTCTTGTACATCGCCAGAAATCAAATTAAGTAACAAATGAACCGTAGGAAGTTTTGGCGATATTATGTTCAAGGCTTATACTATTTCCTACATTTCATCACTCAATCTACATGATAACTTTTATAAAAGTGTTGATTCAATTTAAAAGTAAACATTACCGAATGTTCTTTTTATGGAGATCAATTATGATTATTGGGGGTGGTGGGACAGTTTAATTTACTTAATGAGCTGAAATACTTTGGAGGTGATGAGATACTATGATAGAGTAAGAGATGTTAGACCACATATATTGCACCTTCATACTTTCTCAAAACTTATAAAATAGGAAATTAAGCTGCAGTGTTGGAACAAAAAATAATTTATAAGAGACAGCTAGAATATAATATTTTCATTTCTGCATACAACAATGTAGTATGTATACATTTTGTACTAGGAGTATTCTATTTGCAGTTTCAACACAAGGAAACATGAATTTCCTTGACCTATGACAAAAAATTGGAGTACAAAACAAGATCATTCCGTGAATAAGTAAAACAATTCAGTGTAATTGGACAATTACGACGTGAAAAATTGATTAAACCGAGCTGATACAAAGTTTCAGGTGATTCTTATCGAGAATATGATTGCTCAAGAATTTTGTTGCAAACTACACACTGGATAATTATAATCAGCGGTGGATAAAACGATAATTGATGGAGAGTCGATGAAGGTTAAGATTCAAACGAAATTGCGGATAATGGGAATGGAGGACTATAATTAAGTTGCTGGGCAAAAACTTATAGGTGGCGGGAAGGATGAGCGGGTGAGATAGAGTGAGACAGGAGGGTTAGGAAATGGATATTGAAAAGTGAGAGAAACGAAAAAGGAAGATTATCTGATCAGCAAAGTTGAGAGATGAAGATACAGACAGAGAGAGTAGATGAGAGAATAGCTGAGAAATGAAGAGAATAGATGGAGAGTGATGAAAACCGCGAAGGGTGTGAGTGAGAGTCTCCCGCTTCGATTCCGGCTCTGAGGTTGCGTGACCTTGAAAATCAAGATCAAGGTCGTCACTGTAAAAGCAAACCGTAAAAACATTTGGCTCCACTGCAAGTCGTCTTTGTTACAATGTAAGTTTATTGAGTTCATTTCAACTACGGAATGTTGAAGACCAATTTAAATACTATGAAGCCGGAAAACTTTCAAAAACTGAATAAGAGTATTGTTGGAAAGACAGTTTTGTGTACGACCGTGGATAACTAGTTACTAGATAGCATCTTCTCACATTAATATGTAGTTTGAATATTGAATAACAAAGTTCAAGTAGAGTAGGAGCAGTGTATCGTAATACGTTGGGACTGAAGCATCTGGTCGTATAATATTACCTTAAATTCGACTGCTTATTTATGGAATATAGAAGATTCGCTCTCTTATCACCTTTTCTAGCTCTTTTTCGTCTTCTACAGCTTTCAACTATTCATATTTACAAGTAAAATATTGAACACAAAACGAGTTGTGAGAGAACTTGGAGATTCTCAGAGTAGAACGACCTTACAATTTGCAATCGATAGTTAGCAACTAAGTAATTTTTCTCATAAGTCTAAAGGGATTTTTGATATTTTAATAATTTATTCATCCACGAGCATGAATGATGTCCAGAATAGTTTACTGGAATAATCCCTCGAGTCACAACAAACTGCAGTTTATGGAAAACACGCTCTTGGAAATGGAAGTAACAATAGTTGGAAAACTACAACGTTCACGCAGAAAGTGATGTAATTAACGCCCACTTTTGTAAAACGTGGGTGTAGAGAGTACAGGCTGACCAGAACGTTAGTGTATTAAATTAATTCAAACAGTCGTCTACACAAAACTGATATTCAGTATTTCCCAAAGGAAATTAACGTAATGGATAGCTGGCAAAACAGGGAGTGACTTGGACAAGTTTGTTGTTTCAAGAATTCCAAGCATTATGCGCGTTATTTCGAATGACAAGAGTAAAACCTTCCATAGAGACTACCTATGATAACTAGGGATGGGTATCGATACATCGATGTTTACTGTTTGATGTTTTTCACTCATCGATGGTATAACCTAGACATCGGTCATCCGATGTTTTCCCCAACTAAAAAGTAAAAACAATTCTAATTTTTTTTTAATTTTATTCAAGTTTTTTCATTTTATTTTTTGTTTGAAGAGGATTATCTTGAGAGGAAGAGTAACTTTTTCTAGATGCTGGAATGGTAACAAAATATAAATAATCATTATCTTTGTCAAGTTTAGTGTAGTATTCTGTTTTTTCGTGCATATAGATCACTCTTGTGCAAGATCTCGCATAAGTTTTGACTTTCTGCAGAATGTTATTTTTATTTTTCAATCAGGCTCTCTGTATTTTTATGTGAGACTGTTGGATACTCTTGAAGATTTACATAACTTCTGTGGACCGTGTCAAGGTTAGATACTCATTTAGAATTGAATAAGAGATCGGATTCTTCGTTTCTTAGGAAAAAAGATTTTTTTTCTTATTACAAAAGATTTCCTCAACATGCGCTTAACACCTACTAGTCCTCGTAATGTAAGGAGTGCAGATATTCATATAAAGAAAAAAAATCATTTTCATTTCCTCCAAATAAAAGTACTGTATCAGGTATTGATTGAATACGATATGAGTATCAATGATTGATAAAATTAGCTTAGGATGAAATTTCAAGAAAGAATCTTCGAGGATGTCCCGAGAGGTTTCTGACTTAACTATGAAGATGACAAATCTTGTGAACTAGAGTTGATGAATCTTTCTTGTAACAACCAGACTTCAATTATTCGAAAGACTGTTATATACCGCAAGTCCAAAATTGCTGAAATTCCAGTTGGTAACTGTTAAAATATTGGAACAATAGCTCTAGATAAAATTGTAGTCACTTTAGAAGCTCTTTTTGTACTTTTTCGAAATTTATGAAAAATATAATTGAGTTCCAAACTATACCAAAATAATAAACCAATACTCTGTAAGCTTATTAACAGAAGTGATGTGGGTTCAATGAAATTGATTTCACCCTGTTTTATCATTTTTAAAAGAATAAGTGTGAAGCATCATTATTATATTGCACATTATATCATTTTCATTAGTATGAATATTAATACTAATGAAAATCTATTCATCCATCGTTTCTGACATGTCTTTTGAGTATTAATCATTTCAAAATTATTTTATCGTTCTTATAATCCATTTAATAAAAAAGTAATATTAATAGTTCAACTTTATTCTCTTTACAAAATTTGGACAATAGAATACCGTCTTAATTCGTTTTATATTAAACAAGTATTCAAATCTATAAAACAATATTTTAGAAAATTGGACATTCTTTTTTAAATATGATTAAATATCAATTCCCGTTGCTAAACGACAAGTCTGATTACCTACAAACATTTATAGACTTTCAGTTTGGCTGCTGCCAATCAATAATATTTCTTCATTGTTAACTACTTTTCAAAAGTTCTGTCCCTTCATTTAATATGTACATAAAAAAGGAAATTGATTTTCATTATCTGAGTCACTCTAAAGACATAATAGTCTTCATAGCATCATCCGAAAAAACGTAGGGCGGTACATCGATGTTTAAAAACATAGATGTTTGAAAACATCTATGTTTACTGTTCGATGTTTTTCACTTATCGATGTTAAGGTGAAAAAAACATCGATGCTCAAAACATCGATGTTTTGTCTTCCGATACCCATCCCTAATATTATAACATGATTATTGAAGTTCGTTGATACGAACATCATATTGATAATGGGAGAGTATCAATTGGTAATATCCAATCAATGAAATGCAAATTATTTGAAGTTAATCTCAAAACTAAAAATCTCATAGCTCCAGTTTTTTTCACAAGTTGGTGGGAGTAAATTTTCATAGTTTTGCACCACATAGAACCCTGAATACCTAACGATAATCGGAGAGGTGTTTGAAATTTAGATGTAAAACAATGGAACTTGAATATTAGTAACATCCGGAGAGATTAAATTTCGCAAACCTAAACGAATTTCCAACTTATCACTATTTCAATACTTTCGATAGCCTCTACTCAAATTCTCTGTAACACCCACACATGATGACCTTTCTAACCCCCAAATCATTCCATACATTTGATAATATAGAATTGGTAAAATCATCAACGAAAATCAACACTATGAGATGATCATGACATGGAAAATAATATTTTCGAAAAAGAAATCATCAATAGGATTTATGCTTATACGTTATTGCTTGGAAAAGTTTTACTATTCGACTACGGTGATTGTAAGTGGTCCTGCAGCATCTGATCAAGAATGAGTCATCATTATCTAATGCGTGGATGAAGAATTTCTATCTTTAATTTTCAAAAAGCCATCACAATTCCAATAATATAACTTCTTTCACCAGGACAGAATATTGGATTTTTTAAAAATTAATTGAATATTGATTTAGTGTTTTTATTGGCTTTCAAAAAGGATATAAACCGGACCGGATTTATTGGCTTTCTATATCTGACTTCACTTTGAATTCCACCATGAATTGAGAAATAGATTGATATGGTTACAGGTATAGTTCTGGTATTGGGACAAAAGCTTGCTAAGTTTCAACTGTGATCCAATATCACAAGAAACAATCAGAGAATCCTCATTTTCTAAAAAGCCATCTCTGATTGGTTCACGTGACATTTAATCATGATTGAAATTGAACAGGCTTCTGTGTAAACGGGTTATTATGTTATTGACGATCGAAAATGAGAAAATTCGAAAAAACCAATTTGATTTGTTACATGTACAAAAATGTAAACTATTCACAGAGAGCTTAACACAGTTCAAGAGATTACTGGTTTAGTTGACCAAGATCTAAATCTGTTTATGGCGTTTCAATCTTAGGTAGTTCACAAATTCACATAATTAATTCATTGTGTAGCCTACAATAAATTACTATTCTACTCAACTTTCCAAGTAGTGTCACATTGCGGTGGCTCTTTCATTTTATTCTATAGTCAACATTTTATTCTTCAAGTCAACTGAAATGCATTCATTTCTATGAATAAGGCAACAAAAACTATTATTATGGACACGCAACTGCCATACTTATCGAACTCACACTACTTTATCAATTCGATGGAGGCAGTAACTAGTTTTTCCTTCCAAGTTAACAAATAAATCAATTAAGTAGACATAACCTTTAGAGGCTAGCTTGTATGTGACTTTTTTGCTCTATTGAAACTACACAATATTTATGAAAGTTGTATTTTACGAGAATAATTTTAGTTGTTTATCAAGGCCTCTGATATCGCTCCAATACTACTGGAATTCTAATGAAACACCAAAGAAATCAGATTTATTTTAACTGTGACAGGAGAAACAGCAAGGAATTAAATCAATATTCTATATTTGAGGTATTGAATACCTTGACTTTTATTGTTACATACTACAAGATACCATAAATTGATGAATTGATAAACCCGGATTGATATTCTTAAAAGTTTGTCATTCAAAGTTTTGAATGATACTTGATTGGGATTCAAATTCAGTGCAGTGAAATTCATTGCTTGATTGAACTGCTGAATATTGCAGTTACTACAACATTTTGGTTACATGATCCCCAGAACGTTCAAATACAATCAACAATCCATTAAATTATATAACTGGATTTCAGAATATTAACTGTATAAACTATTAGTAGAAAATTAATAATTGATAAAAATGAGGAAATCTGTAAATTGGATGAGAATATGTGTGATCTCTAAATATTTTTGGAATCAATCAAGAGGTTCTCCTAGTATTAATTTATTCAAACGACAGATTTTAATGATGTAATACTAATCCATGTAGTATGAAAGAGATTTAAGTATCTTTTTTGGGGTACTTCTTCAATAAAAGTAACACGATTTTTCATGAGCAATTCTAAAACAGCCAGAACAATCCACAACCATGAACAATTATTAAAATAGAAGTGTATCGTTCTATACAGACTGTTCATAACCATCTATCATAGCAACAATTTTTCAACGCACTCTATTCTGCAAGAACCTCTTCATCAAAATAATGAAAGAAAGGGTAAAAAAATGTATATCCAAGACGTATCTGAGAGGAATCAAAAAACTTCAACGCCTTATACCATTCCTGCTGAAATATAACCATTGGTGTGTTAAATGAAATTAAAATGCAAGATGTAATCTTGAGAACTACCAAAGAGAAATTAATCAAAGAGAATTCATAAGCTTCCACCAGTTAAATTGGTTTCCTTTCTCCACTGAATGGCAACTATAGTTGCGTCCGAGACAATTAGCATGCAATACGCAGTTGCATTTTCATTTCCCTTTGGCCTGTTTTTCTTCAACGCGCAATGACCTTGAAGTTGAACGTTGTAATGGAAAATTTTACGGCCGTTTCAAAACGCCAATGCAACTTGTTCGACTACTCGCCGCTTGTCAGATCCGATCGACTGCGACTGCAACTGCAACTGCAACACTGTATGGATGCGCCAATAAACAGCACTATTATTTTTATGTTTAGCTCAGCGTCGTTAACTCCTCTCCGATTTGCCTATTACGGGCTTCATCTCAGGCGCTGGTTGGCACCTAGAGTAAGTTTAGATCGTTTCTGCAAGAAGAAATACAGCCTTACTGTTTTTCTTTTCTACTGCACAGATTTACATTTGAGGAAGAGCGAAAAAGCTCATTCTTACAAGATTGTGTCTCTCGTTGATTTCTGAACGAACTGGCCACTTCCTACAATTGTGGTTTTGATTTTGCAAGTGTGCTTGGCTAAAAATGTTCGTAAGAATCGTTTAAAACACGATGATAATTTATAAGTTCTAAATGATTGAGAAGATAAGGACAAATTGTCTCGATTTCTAGAAGAAATAGGTAATTCTTATCAATTGTTCTGGTGTAGAATAATTTGTTTCAGATAAAGTAGTTCTAAGGAGGGACGTAGAAGGAGAATATTCTCACAACGCGAGATCAAATACAAGTTCCCACCTAGAGCATTGAGTTATTATGAGAAATGTGATGATAACTCCATCGGCCTAGTGCAGAGCAAATGGTTTGCCAGTACTGTGCAAGTAGTAAATTAATTTTATTAGAACACTGTATTGTGATTCTATGGTATTCCAAGAATAAATATTGTTCAAATGATAACAGAGTTACGTAACGCAAAAATCGTTTTCGATTACACTAGCATCAACTTATGTCGAACCATAACGTTGATGGTACACTATTCCCTCTCCACTGGAACGATAAATAATAAAAGGATACCGCTAGAATAAAATGTAAAAATAAATAACTGGAGCTTGCGAAACATAAGGATTTGAAAAAGCTTTTGAACATAATGTAAGAATAACTTCATTCAATAAAAAATAATTAATTGCTCTATCAACTAGTAATTAACATAGTTGATTGCTAATTAGAGCAACCCAAATGCTCTTGAATACTGGGAGAACACTGAAAATCTAGCATCAGATTGAGCTATGAAACGTGCAACCGTTACAGGAAACTTTTCATCTGATAGAAATCCAGATCCCCATAATTATAAGGAAGAAACGAAATTCGAATAACCACATGTTACTTCCAAGTCTACAACAACCTTTGCTTGTATTGGCTGATAGATAACATCAACCAAAATTAAAATTATTGAGAATATGAATCCACAGGACGCTAAAGAGTACCACAAAACTAGTTCACAAAAGTATTATAGTAATCACTTTTAACGAAGAATCAAGGTAACTCTGGTAACTATGGTTCAACTCAATCGACAAAATGTATTTTATTCAGGCATACGGGGACAATAATTATTCAATCGTCAAGGAAGGTGATTATAACAAAACTACAGAACTTAAAAACATAAGAAATAATATGACGAGAAAAGAAATCCAGAACTGAACAACCATAAAACAAATCTGAAATCACTATGAATCTTACACCACTAAACACTGATTTTCAAATCAGTTTATTGAAAAAACAGCGTTTATCATTGTTAAAAAATCTAAATCCTCATCATATCTTCTGATACCTTGATTGAAACTTCTCAACGAGTGTCAACTTCTCAACCTAGTCCACGAGTGGGCCTAGTTTGCAAGACTTGAGTTTTCAGGATCTTTATATATTTTAATTTATTAAATTACATTCTGTAATTTTCATAGCTAGTATAACGTTTTGTAGAGAATGTACAGTATTTTTTCTCAGCATGAGCGATTCATGTAATCGAAAGTCATGCATCAAACAATCTGAAGTCGGAGAGAATATCAAGGCATATTCCTTCGTTATTAAATGATGCTTAAAATTCGAATTGTTAAACTGTGATAAATCATCTTCCCAGTAGTGGAAACTATTTGCACTCTGGGTATTCTTTTATGATTTCTATTTTAAATCTCTGCACTATCATTCATTTTCGAATTGTTGAACTGTGATAAATGCTCCCAATCTTCTTCCCAGTAGTGAAAACTATTTCCACTCTGGAAATTCTGTTATAACTTTTATTTTTAAGTTTAACCTTTTATAAGGTTATATCCTGTAAAACCAATAACCTAATAGAAAGAAGTGAAGTACGTGATAGACCGACACCGCGACACCCACCATCAAAAGCGAAAAATTACTGCAGAGAAGCATTCCATAATAATTTGAAAGCAGATACTTTGCAATTAGAGTTGCATTCGCTCTGAAAGGAAAAGTTGTGCGCGGAGTAAGAAACCATTGTGCAGGGGACACGAATGATGGTGACGAAGAGAAATATTCGCACTAAATTTTGAAAGGTACACGCGCTGAGACACAGCAGGTGTTTCAATGTATATACTAGACAGAAATACATCTTTATACAAGAAACTACACAGATATATAGTGGGCTGGAGGGCCAGGGCGACCTTGTTCAAGTACATTTCAACTCAATTATATTGCAACAACGTGGTCTCAACCAAATTACAAACTCTCTCCATGAATGGGAGTGGAATCAACTTCCATCACAGCTCCGCTTCCAACTTCGATATCAATTTAGTCGGGCATGTAAAAACATTAGCGAAATTATTTTCTGATACTCAATACAAGTTGCTCTGGAGCTCAGTATCCCATCATTTTATTCAATCTGCATTTTATTTACCTATCGAAATAGATGGTAAATATTTAAAATTGGCTATGAATTCGGAATTATTTTCATCTAATAAAGCAGTGGAAAAATATGCAAAATAAATGAAAATTCGATTGAAATCTAAATTTGGTTAGCAATGGATTTTATTGCTATTTAGTTGTGATAGATGTTTTCCAATGAATCCTGCTCAAACACTGTGGGTGGATTATGAAATGTAAGTTTGTTTTTCTTTGTAATTGCAACGTTATTTCCACCAGAGAGATAGAATATGGACTATAATTTTCATGAAAAAGGCATTATGATGAAAAATAGAACTTTAAATTCCAATGATTCAGTTTTGATTATTACAGAGAAAAGAAAAAAAAAATAAAAATATACGGAGTTAATTATTTGAGATTTTTTCATAAAAACCAGTTTTAGCATAAGTGAGAGGTATTTCATATTTCAATAATATTATCTCCCGTTTGCAGTTTTGAACAAGTAAAAATCAACTGATATGATTGTACTTACTAAACTCAGTATTTTCTGCGTGTAGTTGGTACATGCTTACCTGAAAAGAAAATGAAGAAAAAATAAGAAGAAGCAGAACAAGAATTTTGTTCAAAATAACTGCAGAACATTAGTATTTGTAAGTTAATTTCAGAATAAATATTTTTATGGATCAGGAAATTGGTTTAGGACTATTTTTATTTTGAAAGAAACATCAGAGAGTTGACGGTACAATGGTGAGTTGTGCCACAGCCACACCCGATGTATCCACTAGAGTAACACAACTTGGTCCAACGTATCTATTTTTGATCAGGCAAATGTTGCCAAACGGCTAGACCGATTACCGCCAAATGACTTAACTACCTAGTAAACAATACCACAATCTACGCCACAACTAACTCGAATACTACCAACACTATAAATAAACATTTATGATTGTCAGTTTTTTCAATTGGCATGGAATCGTATTCGATTCATGTATCAATCATGGCGATTGATAGAGAACGTCCTGAGAAAAGATTGATTAACTGATGATAATCAGTTAGGATTGAAGTTATAGTCAAAAATCACTATAACAATTACTCCAATGAACCAATCAATTTTCGTGAAACAATTACTGCCGGAGATTATTCAATTTTTACTTTCCTTGCGCTATTACCATAGGTAAGGAAAGTATTGCTTTCCGAAAAAAATTAAGGTACCCCAATTTCCAAATTTCTATACGTTTCAAGGTCCCCTGAGTCCAAAAAAGTGGTTTTTGGGTATTGGTCTGTATGTGTGTGTGTGTATGAGTGTATGTGCGTCTGTGTACACGATATCTCATCTCCCAATTAACGGATTAGCATAAAATTTAAATATCTCAATCCTCCGCCATTAAATTCAAATAGATCTTACAAAGAATGCCAAAATATTGCTTAGATTATATGATTAATAATTTCTTTGCATTCGAGCCATATTGATAACATAGATTACACAAATTTTTACACGAAATCTACCACATTATATAAATATATATAAATTTTTGAACTGGCCTACAGTTGCCGCCTATTAACTGCCGTTTTACTATTGGTGCATGCAAATTTTATTAGGTATTCATGCGCCTGGTAACTCTTATTTCCTAAATACATTAAATTATTTTTATTTGGTTTTATATTTATGCTCTTTGCATGCTAGTTAATATTATATATTAATATTAATTCCATGCTAACTAATAATTAGCCACGTGGACGGGTGTTTTCTCACATTGCACACCGTCTGAATGCAATAAAGCTCTGCCAAGGGGTTTTGGTCAGATTCTACGTTCTTCGGTTTGATCGATCTCTAGGTCACCGATCTGTGAATACATCTATCTAACCTCAATCTTCAAATATTTATAAATAATATATTTATGAGTAATAAACTTCCTTCAAATCCTTTTTAAGTTCTTGTACCATTTAGCCAGAACAAGCTGATGCTATCTTATCTTGATTATTATCTGCTTGGCGATATTAGCCAATTACTTTATTTTTAGACCTATTACTATTTCTATTAGGGCTTTTCATCTACCCAGATTTAAGATGTTACACACGCCCCTGGGTTTGAATTCAAAATATTGAGAATCACAATGTTTTTATGAAAACCCACCTTCAAATACACTGATATACACTATACTTTATTTATAAATTATACTCTCCTACTTCTATCACTTTTCGCAGTCATATTTGCTGCATCTCCTTTATACCTTTATCAAAAACAATAACAAATTCTCCTCCTCAACACACATAAAAATATCATAAATATAAATTTCTAAACGTACTCCTCCGACACCATTTACAACACAGTAATTTTTGAATTCGCCGCTTGCAGGGCTGCCAACTTAACTACACACATTTCATAATTCTCATAAATGATTCCTTTTAGACAATAATTTCGATTCATAAACTTCTGGGCTTATATCTTATAGTATTTCTTAGGTCTTAATATAAATAATTTTCTATACATCAGGTACAATACTTCTTTTGCTAATGGCTCTTTGGTTTTGGTAACTGGTATTCACTTTAAATCTTTTCAGGTAACAAACGTGGCATAATTAAAAGTAATAAATATAAAAACATATAAATAAATATATCGACATTAATAAATATAATAAATAACAATAATAAATAACTCTTTGGGTACAGTACTTCTTTTTATAAACATATGTTCAACAGACATTACATTCATTTGATTTGGGTGGCTTTGGTCAGCTGTTCACTGGTTCTACAGAATTGCTGTCGAGTTTCATAACTATTAACCTAACTGCTCAATTTTTTCTCTTAAAAAGGTAATTAACAAATTTTAATTTTATTATCCCCGCTTGTGTCCTTTTTTATCTGATGTATAATTTAATTACATATTTAAAAATTGTTCTTTTCCTTATTGCAGGCTTCTAACGGCTGGAAGGAATTAAAACATTGGATTGTTGCCACGAGGTCCTATACCAATATTAAATTTATTAAGGAAGGTTAGTAATCGGTTTGATAATAATGTTTTCCTTGATTTCTTATCATATTTATTTCAAATTCTGTGATATTTCATGTAGAATTGTTGTGGTTTACTTGCATCTTCTTGCATTCGGTTTGTAGATGTTGCTGTAGGCCGATTGGTTATCTGCTGTTGATTTTTGAGGCTGTCCTAGTTGATAATTTTTCTTCATGAATATAAAACCCCGGTATCTTGTGTATTCTTTCAAACAATTCCTTACTTCATTTATGATAATTCCTTTTAATCCATTCTTTTTCCAATCATCCTGCACTCTTAACTCATCCTTCCTTTTATTTTCATCTAATATTCTTGATTTCGGTTCATTATAACTCATTATGCTCGAGACAATAAACATTTTTATAATATTAAATTTGCAATCATCAATAATAGATCCATTTAACAACAACAATACAATATTTCTATCCACAACACAGTCGTTTATTAATAACACAGCCATCATAACAAATATTAAACACCATAACAAACATTTATCATCTCTTTAATAGTATTATCTCTCATCATATAATATCCAGGTACTTTCACTTTCTTAATATAATTCCTTATTGCTCTTGATTTTACTAACCACTTTCTGTCCATCAATATCCACAAGTAATCCATTTCATTATTGCCCATGCACGAATCCACAGTAGTCTTATCGGTTCATTTTTAATACATTCATTCAATCCGTTTTTGTCACATTTCTTACGTCCATTTTGCCGGTCACATAGCTGGTTATCCGTTTTAAAGCGTATGTGCCGCGGATGCACGCCGTCGGTCCGCTCCTGTCCTCCTCGGTGCCGGTCCGGTGTCCTCTTCGGGCGTTTGAACCGTGCATGCGGCCGGTATGCGCGCGCGCGGTTCCTCCTTCGTCGCTTCTTCCGCCTCCGGGCCTTGCGATGCATCTTCTTCTCCCGAATGCCGTCCTCCTCTTCCTTATGTCGGCCGTCCGGTGTCCTCGGGCGCTTCCGTCTCCGGGCCTTACGGTGGTCGCTCCTCTTATCTGGTAGTCCGTCCTCTCGTTCTTCCATGGGGTCAGTGGTTTGCTTCGGTGGTGTCCCTTGATAGGCGGTTGTAGGTTCATTGCGCGGGTGCATGGTGGCGGTCTTCTCCTGGCGGCTGTTTGTGTTCTCTGGCGGTGATGGGTCTTCGTCGGAAAACAGGATGCTTATTAGGGATTGATACTTGCGGCTGGTTTTGGTGGTGGTTTATCTGGTATTGGCTTTTGTTCTTCTAATAATATTTCCGGTAAATCACTTCTGAATGTGGTGTATGATGTTGAAATATCCTGCTTTTCTTGGTTTGTTTCATTTGAGCTTGTGCTTGTTATATCGGGGGTATCATATAGTCCTGGTTTATTAGCTGTAGTTTTCTGTATATCTGGTGGCGGGTCGTTGGGTGTTGGGTTCCGGTTTTTTGTTGATTCAAACCTATTGCATGTGCTAGTGTATAGTTTGTACTTACTTGTTGAGGTGGTGGTTTATAATTTCTGTTGTAACTGTTTTGTGTATTATTATTATGTGAGTTTAATCGATCACGGCCATCATAGTGATTCCTACGATTGCTCTGCTGGGCATAGTGGTTGGTTGTACGATTTTGAAATTTTTCATTATTCCAATTACCATTTTGCCTGTGCTCATAGCGGCGTTCAAATGGGGAGCAGATCGGTAGCGATCATATGATACCGGTTCATAATTTTGGCTGTTATGCGGATTAAATTTTGAATTATGCTGATTTGATGCGTATCTCTGGTCTGAGCGGTGGTTGATATTGCCATTGCAGACTGTATGCCATATAAATGATTAATTAGCTGCTTGCAATCAGTAATGGGTTGTGTGGCGAGTGCCATTCTAACTTGATACGGTAGCTTCTTTAAAATAATGCTTGCTAACGCCGATTCATTAATGGGCTCGCTCAATTGAGAATTTTTAAACTGTAGGGCAGTGACGAAAGTGGTACATGCACCGTCTAATTTAGGGTTGAAATCGCATGATATGATGTCCGCTAGCACGTCCAACTGTTTACTTCTGCTCCAATACTGTTCCAGGAAGACAGCGACAAACTCATCCAATGATGTAAACTCATGGGCTCTACTCCGAAAAAACATCAGGGGTTCGCCAATCAATAAATTAGTCAAACGGAGACGCCAAAAATTCCAAGAGGTAGGTGCAAGAGTTTGTACTAATTTTATCTGATCAATGAATGGTTGAGGTTGCAAATGGCGATCAGTGTTATCAAATTTTCCTAGTCCTTGTAATATACTATGTACGTTGAGGTTGTCTGTTTGAATTCCTTGAGGTTGTTGTTGAATATGATTTTCCAATGCTATTATTTTTTCCTGTGTTATCTGCCATTGACTATTATGTGTAATTTTATTTGCGTTTATTTCTTGATTTAGTTGAGTCAGAGTGGATTTCTGAATTAGTAGAGTTCCATTTAAAGCTTTACAGGTTTCAGTGTTTTGATTGATGCTACCTTGCAGTTGGTTCATTTTTGTGGACATATTAATCTGTTTGTTTTGTATTTCTTTAATATTGTTAATATTTTTGTCAACTGTAGTTGTTAAGTTTTGATTGGCAACGGTAATTTGTTTGTGGATTTCTTGGTGGCAATCGGCCTTAATGTTATTTGTTATATCCTGAATAGGTGTAGTGATTTGTGTATTTAAGTTGTCTATCCTTTCATTGAGTTCACATGTAACCGTATCTAACCTTTCCGATAATCCTGCCGTAACTTTATCTGACTTTCTTTTTGTAGGGTTATCATTGCTTTTAACTCTTCCCTATGACTCTCTACTTTAGTTTCAATATTATCCAACCGTTGTTCTACTGATTTTATAGCGCCTGTGGTCTCTTTCATGCCCTGTTCCACTGTCTGTTTATTTTCCTCTTTTACTGTAGCAATCTCCTTTTTAATTTCCTGCATCATACTATCCATTGTTTTTGTAACATAATGTTGAAAGTGCTACTCGTTTGTTCCATTATTACCTTTTGAAGCGGATCTAGTTCTGTGGTTGAAAACATACTCTGTTTGCCCAGGTGTGACTCGGCCTCCGGCGATGCGGGTTCTGCAGACTGCTCCTCGCCCCCTTCAAAGTTGATCTCTACTATCCGTTGATTCAATGGTGTGTCAGCGGCGTCGATTCGAGTGGAGGATAGAGGTTGCAGACCTGGTGGATCGAAAATTATCGACCCGACGCTTCCTGGTTCCCTTTCTCGTGGCGTATTGGCATCTACCGTGGTGGGGTTTGATGTGCTCGGAGTCGACAAAGTGGGATCTGTGCAACCGCCGTACATATATGAAACTTCAGAGTTTGCGGGAGTGTGATTCATTATGTCAAATATGATAAATGCTAATTAAACAGTGATAAAAATGATAAGCGAAAATGCTTAAAAAAGAGACACAACCGGGACTTACAGTGAACAGTGATGTGTAATGTGTTTGGATACTCTTACAACCAGGTATTTATACTTAAGTTTTTTACAATGCTCTAGCGCCCTCAATGTTTTGTTGATTTATTCTTGGCTAGTTTACAGGCTGCGACTTATTTTCCAACCGGCTTAAACACCTAATATATTTTTGACTAGAAAGTAATAGCAGTTTAGGCTTATAAAATATAATCTCTCTCTATAACATGTAATTTTTCACAGTACTAATAATATAAAATTTTCTTTAAAACATATAATTTCTCTCTATTTAAAGCTCTTGTTTCCCCAAAAAGTAATACAAATATTCCTTCGCCAGTTTTCCTCACAACTCGTATAAGTTATCTATAATTTTCACTATGGTTATTGACCTAATTTCAAGTAATTATTCAATGAGCTTGGCTCTCATCATCAGTCCCACGTTGGCACGACATGTATTTATGTCACGTTATTCTTTATTAAATAACGATTAGCCTCCTGCTTGGCATCAGTCGGTAAAGCATGAGATTTAATATAATTAGGGCGTGGTTTTCTAATAGTATTCAGTCTTAAAAAATCTTGATAGGCCTAGATATGGGCTTCTCCAATAACTCTTGTAATTCAATAATAATAAATATATATATATAAATGATACTTATACTATAGAGATGAGGAATATAAATAAATTGCACACCATGAAAATTTTACACATATATTGTACAAATAATGCAAAGATCAGTCGAGGCAAAAAATATATATAGAGCGATAAAAATATAATATAAAAATAGAACAATATTTGAAATCAATAAAAATATCACAGGCTAACTTTATATTCTAGATTTATGGCACGAATCATTACCATGTGCCTTTATCTTGAAATCATATGCATTCTTTGCATGTAGCTGTGACATGTACTTGCTAATACTTGTCGGCTTGGATAATTCAATCAAAAATATGTGCTCTAAGATCAGCTTGATAAATTAGCCACTAATAATCCAAATATATCTATATATTAAAATCTCTAGTATTTAGTAGATTTATTTGTATCGAATATATATTTTTATCTCAGGGTGCAAGATTCGGCACCTGACGGAATAGGTAGAGCCATTCATCTAGTGAATTAGAACTATGATAAATTATCGCAAATTGTATTGCAAAAAATTAAATATTGTATGCATACGTTTGATAGCCTAGATTTCGTACTTCTTTGATTAAATAGAAATTTCTAAAATATTGATCTATATATTTTTCTTTCAATTAAATACCTTTAATACTAATTTTTACTTGCGCAAGTATTACTCTTATTAATTTCTTAATTTATAATAACCCTTTCGGCGAGCTAGCTTTGATCATCAGATTATTTCGAAGCACTAGGGCGCCCATCACTAAATTCAAATTTAAATCACTCACGTGTCGAAAATCTTCTTGTAAGCCGCCGATGTCGATCCAACTCCATGTGGTCCGGGAATATGGTAGCCGGAATCGTCTCCTCCAAGGGGTTATAAATTTAATTAAAATGAAAAATGACTTCTGCTTCACAATAGCATCACGAAGTCTTTTAAGAAATTTAATAATTTACTTTAACTTTAATTTTTACAAAATTATTAATAAGGTACTTCGCTCTAAAATATTTGGGGTCCTCTTATGGTGGCATCTGGCTGGCGAGTTGGCTGGCGAGTGCTGGTTCTTCCTTCTCAAGTTTTACAGATCCTCTTTCCGACTTTCAAATTAGCATAAAATTTAAATATCTCAATCCTCCGCCATTAATTCAAATAGATCTTACAAAAAATGCCAAAATATTGCTTAGATTATATGATTAATAATTTCTTTGCATTCGAGCCATATTGATAACATAGATTACACAAATTTTTACACGAAATCTACTACAATTATATAAATATATATAAATATTTTTGAATCGGCCTACAGTTGCCGCCTATTAACTGCCGTTTTACTATTGGTGCATGCAAATTTTATTAGGTATTCATGCGCCTGGTAACTCTTATTTCCTGAATACATTAAATTATTTTTATTTGGTTTTTTATTTATGCTCTTTGCATGCTAGTTAATATTATATATTAATATTAATTCCATGCTAACTAATAATTAGCCACGTGGACGGGTGTTTTTCACATTGCACACCGTCTGAATGCAATAAAGCTCTGCCAAGGGGTTTTGGTCAGATTCTACGTTCTTCGGTTTGATCGATCTCTAGGTCACCGATCTGTGAATACATCTATCTAACCTCAATCTTCAAATATTTTATAAATAATATATTTATGATTTCTATTTTAAATCTCTGCACTATTATTCATTTTCGAATTGTTGAACTGTGATAAATGCTCCCAATCTTCTTCCCAGTAGTGAAAACCATTTCCACTCTGGAAATTCTGTTATAACTTTTATTTTTAAGTTTAACCTTTTATAAGGTTATATCCTGTAAAACCAATAACCTAATAGAAAGAAGTGAAGTACGTGATAGACCGACACCGCGACACCCACCATCAAAAGCGAAAAATTACTGCAGAGAAGCATTCCATAATAATTTGAAAGCAGATACTTTGCAATTAGAGTTGCATTCGCTCTGAAAGGAAAAGTTGTGCGCGGAGTAAGAAACCATTGTGCAGGGGACACGAATGATGGTGACGAAGAGAAATATTCGCACTGAATTTTGAAAGGTACACGCGCTGAGACACAGCAGGTGTTTCAATGTATATACTAGACAGAAATACATCTTTATACAAGAAACTACACAGATATATAGTGGGCTGGAGGGCCAGGGCGACCTTGTTCAAGTACATTTCAACTCAATTATATTGCAACAACGTGGTCTCAACCAAATTACAAACTCTCTCCATGAATGGGAGTGGAATCAACTTCCATCACAGCTCCGCTTCCAACTTCGATATCAATTTAGTCGGGCATGTAAAAACATTAGCGAAATTATTTTCTGATACTCAATACAAGTTGCTCTGGAGCTCAGTATCCCATCATTTTATTCAATCTGCATTTTATTTACCTATCGAAATAGATGGTAAATATTTAAAATTGGCTATGAATTCGGAATTATTTTCATCTAATAAAGCAGTGGAAAAATATGCAAAATAAATGAAAATTCGATTGAAATCTAAATTTGGTTTGCAATGGATTTTATTGCTATTTAATTGTGATAGATGTTTTCCAATGAATTCCTGCTCAAACACTGTGGGTGGATTATGAAATGTAAGTTTGTTTTTCTTTGTAATTGCAACGTTATTTCCACCAGAGAGATAGAATATGGACTATAATTTTCATGAAAAAGGCATTATGATGAAAAATAGAACTTTAAATTCCAATGATTCAGTTTTGATTATTACAGAGAAAAGACAAAAAAATTAAAAATATACAGAGTTAATTATTTGAGATTTTTTCATAAAAACCAGTTTTAGCATAAGTGAGCGGTATTTCATATTTCAATAATATTATCTCCCGTTTGCAGTTTTGAACAAGTAAAAATCAACTGATATGATTGTACTTACTAAACTCAGTATTTTCTGCGTGTAGTTGGTACATGCTTACCTGAAAAGAAAATGAAGAAAAAATAAGAAGAAGCAGAACAAGAATTTTGTTCAAAATAACTGCAAAACATTAGTATTTGTAAGTTAATTTCAGAATAAATATTTTTATGGATCAGGAAATTGGTTTAGGACTATTTTTATTTTGAAAGAAACATCAGAGAGTTGACGGTACAATGGTGAGTTGTGCCACAGCCACACCCGATGTATCCACTAGAGTAACACAACTTGGTCCAACGTATCTATTTTTGATCAGGCAAATGTTGCCAAACGGCTAGACCGATTACCGCCAAATGACTTAACTACCTAGTAAACAATACCACAATCTACGCCACAACTAACTCAAATACTACCAACACTATAAATAAACATTTATGATTGTCAGTTTTTTCAATTGGCATGGAATCGTATTCGATTTATGTATCAATCATGGCGATTGATAGAGAACGTCCTGAGAAAAGATTGATTAACTGATGATAATCAGTTAGGATTGAAGTTATGGTCAAAAATCACTATAACAATTACTCCAATGAACCTATCAATTTTCGTGAAACAATTACTGCCGGAGATTATTCAATTTTTACTTTCCTTGCCTTATTACCATAGGTAAGGAAAGTATTGCTTTCCGAAAAAAATTAAGGTATCCCAATTTCCAAATTTTTATACGTTTCAAGGTCCCCTGAGTCCAAAAAAGTGGTTTTTGGGTATTGGTCTGTATGTGTGTGTGTGTATGAGTGTATGTGCGTCTGTGTACACGATATCTCATCTCCCAATTAACGGAGTAACTTGAAATTTGGAACTTAAGGTCCTTACACTATAAGGATCCGACACGAACAATTTCGATCAAATGCAATACAAGATGGCGGCTAAAACGGAGATAATGTTGTCAAAAACAGGGTTTTTGCGATTTTTTCAAAAACGGCTACAACGATTTTGATCAAATGTATACCTAAAATAGTCATTGATAAGCTCTATCAACTGCCACAAGTCCCATATCTGTAAAAATTTCAGGAGCTCCACCCATCTATGCAAAGTTTGGTTTTAGATTCCCAATTATCAGGCTTCAGATACAATTAAAACAAAAAATTTCAAGTGGAAAAGATTGAGCATGGAAATCTCTACAATTAATGTTCAGTAACATTTTCACCTAAAATTGAAAAAAAGCTCGGAATTCGAGAAAATGTGATTATTCAATTGCAAACTGTTAGTAACTGTTGATTCTATTTAATCATTCACTATGAAGAGATAGCAGACCTCGTGTGTCTCCAGCGTTATTGTCCTGTCACCAGCTGACTCAGATCATGGGATAGTAGACTTGAGATGCGCGTGAACACTAGCGTCAGGTGATCAATTTTCATAGCCGCAAGGAAAGATGTGTGAGTGCGCCACACCAGATTTTTTTATTTCGTTATTGATAATCACAGAAATATGAAATCATCATTGATCATTTTATAAATATTCTTCTGTAATACAATTAAAGTAGTTCTACTATTGTACTGATTATTTCAAACAGCACTTATGATTGAGATCATTATAATCACATATTTATGTATAACATATGAGAATATCGTATTTCAATGATCAAAAAATTTCTGATAAATTTCCAGAAAATTACTATAAAAGATAACGAAATAGTAGAACCAAGAAGAATATAATTCTTATGACTGATCTATTAGATGAGATTTTTGTTTGGAATGTAACAGTCGTATACTGAGCCAGATATTACAGAACATTTCTATCTAAACATTGTTATAACTTCGCTAAGACATTGTTAAGTAAAACATTGTTATAAGTATAAGGCCTATCTCCTTATGCAAGGGAAGTTAATAGTATTGTAACAGAGTAATAAAGGAAGGGCTCTGAAGACGATTTCTTTCAAGAAAACATGTTTGAACAACAACTATGAAAGGTGTTAACAACGATTTAATAGAGCATGGTGTTCACCTGTCAGCGCACAATGATAATAACTGCAGAGTGACCTTGATGCATTCACTGCAGTCAAATAATCAATTCAATAAGCAGCTAATTATCACTAACTGCATGCCATTAATGCAATAACAGCTTGCTAGTGGTATCAATTGTTTTAAAAAATCATCAAATACAGCCAATCGATAAACAAAGGGGAAGAAAGGAAACGTGAAAAGAAGGACAAAATTGCAATCAGATATAGGAGGAAAGAGAGCATTGGGAAAGGATAAATTATTAGTTTATTGGGAGATGAAATTACTGGATCTTCTATCATTTCTATCTTCTATCTTATATGTATAAAAGCGAAATGGAACTCACTCACTGACTGTCTGACTCACTCACTCACACGCAGAACTAAAAATCTACCGGACCAAAAACGTTCAAATTTGGTAGGTATGTTCAGTTGGCCCTTTAGAGGCGCACTAAGAAATCTTTTGGCGATATTTCAACTCTAAGGGTGGTTTTTAGGGGTTTAAAGTTCGTCTTTTAGCATGTATATTCTTCTTATTCCAATATCTTAAAATGTCCATACCATATGTTAATATAGAACTATAATCTAGAGAGAGTACCTCTTCGAAACAGTTGTTCTGGTAACTAAATTAAAAATGTTGTCAGGTTGGCATTAAGTTGAATTGACTTTGTTAGGTTGGCACCAAGTTGAAGATTGAAATGCATTTATCCAGGACCTCCTAAATACCAATTTATCCAGTACCTCCTAAATACCTATTTAGGAGGTCCTGATTTATCGCGGAAAAATTGATTGGGTACTGCTACTTCAATCAGAGCTATTCCTGGGAATATTATATTACTAGCCGTCAGGCTCGCTTCGCTCGCCATATCCGTTTATCCAGACGTTGAGTCTGGACCCCCGACTGGATCGTCCTAACATATGATAAAAATGTGACATAACATTTCAAATTTGGTAAGTGTGTTCACTTGGCCCTTTAGATGCGCAATAAGAACGGTTTTGGATCGCAATCCACGTTTTTTAGCGTTTTCTCAGCTTTAACGAGGACAAATAAATAGAAAATGTTCAAATTTACTACAGAAGCTCAGCTGGGGTGCAATAATGTTGTGTTAGAATGAATTTGAAATAACGCCAAAGATACGCCCAAAATTAGCGTTTTCTCAGCTTTTCTGCGTTTCCTCACCTTTTTCAATAATTGATGGAAATATATTTAAGAAAATTCAGTACACAGGTTTAGTTGAGGTGGACGAATTTTGTTCGCCAAAGATACGCCGATATAGTAACAGGTGTTTTTCGATATCAAATTGACATAATACGTTCAAATTCGGTACAGAGGTTCCGCTGAGGGCTACATGCAGGCGAGCGAAGAGAGCCCGCTGATCTCATTTTTGGACGATCCAGTCTAAGGTCCAGGAGGCAGAGCCCCTTGGCTAGACGGATATGGCGAGCGAAGCGAGCCTGACGGCTAGTACGATATAATTATTATATTAAAACGAGAAGAAATCAGCTATCAGGTGATAACTGACAAATTGAATAGGAGATTCAAACTTCAATCAAAACTTCCAAATTTCGGCAAACTTTGAAAAATGAAGGTCATAATATTGGGATCGTAACCTTCCAATATTCAAGGGACAACTAATTTACGTTATTTATCGATTATACTTTCATCAGTCTCAAGAAATTTCCTTGGCAACAGTTGCCACTCACTTATAATCATTGCTAGACACTAGAGTGTAGAGTAACTTTCTGGATCGGAAACGAAAAGCTTGCCCCGAATCAATGCACATTTTATTTTATTTTGTGTTATCTATTAGTTTTTCTTTTCAATATGATTGGTTTTTCTGATTCAAGAGTAAACATTATGGACCCTTTCACCACACTCACTGAACCATAGGAACCCTCTCGATTCAATCTAATCTATACCACAAAAAGCTAGTTTTATCAGATTGCGTGAGTACCGTATGAGTATTATTATCATATATAGAAGCTAATGCTTTCGGAGCAGCAAGATTTAACTAGCGCTAACTGTCAATACTATGGGTATTGACGGTGCTTATTTGATTATTATTTATTCACTTGAGGCAAGGATTCATATACCATAATTAGACCAAAGAATTACTTAGTACAATTCTCGTACTTTGTTGTTGAACATTTAAATACGTAAAAAATTCAACAACATTGAAAACTACGGACTAGGGTTAACTAAGGCAATACCATCGACTTCCGATAAGTATTGAGTTTACATTCTTTAGTGTTGTTGGCATTTTGAGGTTATGGTCGGTTGAAAGGAGATGAGTTCTGTGTGAAATGGAACATGATTATGGTGGAGGGGGTAGGTAACTCAGTGAGTGCCAACTAGATCTTGCCAAAATTAACTCAGCCTCCGTTTGGGCGCTTTGACTCGTATATCCCGGCGGCAATGAAAGCTCAGTGGTTGCGCGATTACCGTGCCGTTACAACAAACCGGAATATCAAGAGGCGGATTGTTTTTGGCTCCCGCACGGGTGAGGGTGAGGGACCTCCCACACAATAACACGGTGAAGCTCTGTACAATCGTGAATGCCGCGAATTGGCTCCAAGGACAGAATCTGTGGTGGGGATCCGAGAGATATGAAGAAAATATCAGGAATAACATGAATCGAATACGGTGAAGAAAAAATATCGGTTGGGCATTCTAAAATAATTGAATGGAGTGAATTTAGAAAAAAAGAAGAAGTTTGAGGCTTGCGTCTGTTTGTTCTCTAGTTTCCAATATTGCCATGCTTTTGACCTAATGTATGGAAATTAATAAAAGATAATAAGCCCCCTCCCCCTCCCCCGGAATGAAGAGCTCGCTCAAAATGCCGTTGATATTCTGTCAGCTTTACGGAATCTACGTTTGGTGAAATCTACTATATTCTATCATATGACTTTCGAATAACTATTCCACCTCTTGTGTTTATTGATTCCATCTGCACCATCTGCACCATAGTGATATTGATCCTTTCTCGCCTGGTTATGCATGGTAAAGAAAATGGTAAATCTTTTTGTCCAACGAAGTCGATCAAAACAAGTGAAATTAGAAGCTCGCTACCCTCGTTCAAATATAAACGAAAACGGAAAAGTCCATTAAAACATTTGTTTTGTTTAACTGGTGATACACAGCAACAAAATAAAATTGCAAAAAATGAAAATGAGATTGGCGATTAGCTATCAAATGCTTCGACCAGTCAATCCAGTTTCTCGATGCTTAAGCATATAATTAGAGAGATTAGTAGAGCAAGTACAGTCAAGCAACACAAATTTCAAAGTTCCTATGACCTGAAACTGTTGAAAAGATGGAACAATAATATTTTCTGGCAGGATTCGGTTCATTCGACATCTTGAAAGAGCGAAATCGGTCATCATGAATCAACTAGAATATGATAATTAAGAAGGTCAGGGCACGATAGATGTGCATAATTCATACTTCTTAACTTCTTTGGATAATGTATTACATACCGATATACATTACATACGCAACCATAAAACAATTGGATCTCTGTACAACAAAGTCCATTATCTTGAGAGAAATTTGCTTCATTCGCCTATGAAAGGTTCAAGTTATTGGGAGGCACTTATATCAAGAATACTTCCAACCTTGTTCATCTTGCATAATGAGCGACAATTGAACAAACACATACAATAAAATGACATAGTATAATATCGTTAGCTCACTCTTTCATGAATCTACTGCTGGCCACTAACGGTAGAGCATGCATGATGAACATACATGTCAAGCATGTTTATCATGCTCATACACATGTTCATCATCAGCGAGAGGCTTCCAACATAAAATAAACAAACAATAAATAAACCACTTGAGAATTACAAATTATAATCATAGAAAAATAGTTTAACCTCAAATAGAGCAATAAAAAAATAGTTTAACCTCAGATAGAGCAGCGAAGAAAAAATAAACAAGAAATTGAAGATTCAAAAGCCTAACCTCGAAAAATTTTGCTCGAAACGTTTCGCTGTGTGCTTCATGGAACATGAGCTCCAAAATGTATAATTGGAATAACAAATTATTTAAATGGAAAAACCTCCTAAAATTGTTATTCACTTTTACTTGTACAATATAAGAAATTTATCTGCAGTATGTCATCACAAGCCAACATAAAGCCCGAATTTCTGAAATAATTCTTAAAGTTGGAAATAATAAAGTATATATGTGAAAGCTTGCACTCAGTAGGAATACAGAAAAAGCATACTCGAAAAGTTGAGTACAATTGTTTGAAAGAGACATGACAGCTAGTATTGGGGAAAAGCTATAAATAAAAGTAGACTATTCCTCATGAAGCATGAAAAGCGATTAAACTCTCAGTGGATTTGTTACTGTATAGTTCTGTTAGTTTTCTTATCTATTTGGGTCTTCGGCAATCTTTGTTAAAAATGAACGGAGAAATTTTATGATACGTTTTACTGCCATGATTGAAGGATTATAAAGTGCATTGATTTTTCAGGGAACGATTAGATTTGTGATATTTCTGAAGATGTAATACCAGCTTTCATTTGTATTTCAAACAGATTTGATAAATATAATAGATTGATTGATGAAAAACGTTCCACACTAATACCAATAGTACACAAATTTCAAGGAGGGAGTTTTAATTATTTTTCTCAAACGAACCAATCTGAATAGTGAGTTGTTAACAATAATTTGACTACAATCATTCCACTAATCACGGAAATTTACTACGATCAATATCGACTTTAACCCTGCATGTCGTCCATGTTTACTAAAAACATTACAATTCAAACATGGTAATAGATTCCTAATAATTCTTAATGGAGGATTTCAATGATATCATATCTTATTTTTTCAAATACCAGGTTGCCAAATAAATTTTGTGAATGGAATTGTTTGTAACATGTCAGCTTACTACTATACTAATCGTTATCGGACATTGTTGAAAAGCATTGTTTGTTTTATTATAACGATATAATATAAACAGAGAGTTGAGCCAAAGATTGTAAGTAACCGTAATAAAACGGATAACTCAAAAATACAATATCCAATATGACACAATACGTGCCAAGTCGCACACATCACTTATCTTCCATGAAAATTGAAATAATGAGGAGTGAATGGTTTCAAAAATGTATTGGTAGCTCACAAAATTGTTATTTACAACATATTCGTCGGATTGTCATATTTTATGAATGAAAGAAATAGAATTCTAGATATTGTGCTTCAGAAATTAACATTTCTCAACCAACACCAGTTTACTTTAAAATGGCTACTATTTGATAAATAATTATTACAAAGCTTAATTTGAAAAATTCAAGATTACTTGTTTTGTATTGTGAGGAATACAATAGCTTTGATTCCATTTCATTGCCGTTTCTCATGAGAATATTTATGATAATATAATAAGTAGCCTGAACTTATGTTTTTAAAACATGGAACTATTATCAATGATTATGAAGCAATTATTATGAGCAGCATCTTGATCCAGAAAATCTGGTAACAAGAGAAATTCTATAATAATTTGATGACATAATTTTTTTCTTGCTGACCACTGTCTCGAAAATTTGCTGAGCTCAACTTATTCATCAATCACTTCCCGCTACTTTCTTAAAAAAATATCAGAGAAAACATCTATCTACTTCTCAACACAAAACAAATGGACTAAGAATATTGATCAAAATATTATTCCTGAGAACATTGATTACTTGAGAAACTGAATAAGAACTAAATGAATATTGAAGGAAGGGAGATTACATTTTCTTCGATACGACCTTCATTTGATAAAACATTGCAACACTGAAAAACATGATTACCCAACTTGTTAGCCTTGAAATTTATACTGCCAATATAGAATTTTTATAGTTTACATTTGACTTTTAGATGTTTGGATCATCTCAACAAATTACTCTTGGGAAGTATTCATGATTTCATCTAGTAGGTTTCAGTTCTGTATGATTTCTACATTTTAGTACTAGCCCCACAACTTATGACAGTCTTCAACATAAATACAGAACTCTGAATTCCTAAAAGAAACGTCAAATTCTCTGGAGAAAGGGAATATTCTATTGAATCTATTGCGAAAAAGTATGAAATGTCATAGCTAGTACTCTTGTTCGTAATAACACGTTTGACGATAGAGTCAAGTTTAAAGCTTCAAGTTCATCTCTTCCAAGTTCAACTATCATGACATTTGCAATTTAGCAAGTTCAATTTCATCGGAGTACAAGTATGTACATAACAAGAACAATTTGACATTGCTATCTATATTCAACTCTATATTGAACAGTGATGGTTTGTTTCGACAGTACTTCCGACTCTCAATCAAATACGTTGAATATTAATATTGATAATTATCAAAAGATAATTATCTCACTGGAAATTTTAGTGAGTACACAAAGTATTAAAAGTAGATGCACTCTTATGAAACAATGCATTCAATGCAATCAATGGACGGTAAATTTACCCAGATTTATTCACAGAAATCAATAAATTAAAATCAGAAAATTAAGATTTTCACATCATAATACGAAATAAACGTTCAGAAAATTGCAGTCAGATCAAATGCAAGGAAACATCCTGTGCGCATATATTAAATGAATTATGAATTTCTAAAATACGAAATTGTTTATACAAATTATATTAACATTTTTCTCCCGATCATCCATTACTGGAACATTATTTATGTGAATTGGAAAAGGAGATGGGAATTCAATTACAGTACTATCTGGAATTAACGCCAGCAATTTATAGCAGGTTTCTGGAGGCTAATGTCAATTTGCAGGCACTGTAAGCAAAGCAGACAGACATTCAATGCTTTGACTGAGAATTTAATGAAGTTGTAATGTAACACCACGAAAATTACATTTCACTGATTGTTTGACAAATAATTGTTTCGACGTGATTGGACTGTTAAAACATCAGCGGCGCGACACACAATATTGCGTTAGTGATTCAATTGTAGGAACCGCACCAATCTATTCATGGTGGTAAACTGTTTACTCCTAGTTTCATTAACGAATCATTGGCAAAACTAGAAACCAGCAAAGAGTGAAACGAGGAGCTTGTTGAGCCTATTGGTTAAAATGTAATGGAATCGATTAATGAGCCGACAAGAGCACACGTATCAGTTATATTAAGTACACCATTGAGGGAGCCTAGCTTTCAATGAAATTTGGCTTTAATCCACCAAAATACATGCATATACTTGGTTAAGTCATGGATTTTGATGTTTGCCACAATCTACGAATACCAAATTATATGAATACTGTCACAAAGTTATGAGTTTCATTATGTAGAAGAAATAATAAATTTTTTTATAGCACAATATATTGTATTTGATACTGATTTTGTACTCTTTATTTCAATGAGTTCCTCTAATGTGAGTTGTATAATTGTACAATTACTTGTCCCATTGAATATTTTTTCCAGGTAAGGATGATCTTTGATAAAACTAGACCACATGACTATATATTATTTGATAATGCTTATTTGAACTATACATTTAGACTATATCTCAGGGACCATGGAAAAACCAATTCAGTTTCAACGAACACATAATCATAGTATTTCAAAGTGATTTTGACAGTTTACTCATGGTTTACATCAAGCTGTAGATAGACATCAATTTTTATAAATTCCTAAATTTTTCACCAACTCATTCTCATCGTTTTTCGCGTTGCACCTTGAAATAAGTAAACCACCCAGAAACGATCAGCCGATCTTTAAAGCCCTACCAAACAGTTCACCTTTAAAACTTCCTTTCTCTGTCACTCCAGGCTCAACAAAGTTCCCGAGAGACTTGATTTATCGCAGTGTAAAGAAAACGTTTTGAAAAATTCAAACTCTCTATTTTCCCACGATCGCTCTTGCTAACTTGGCTGGATACTAAAGAGCCCTGCTCCATGCAAAACAGCAGGCCGGTATTTAATTGGTAGCAAACCACTCTTTGCTGGTTTTTGCCGCAGGCTACACAGCTCAGCCGTGTTTCAAAATATCATTCGGCAACTTCACTTTCATGAGGCGAAGCTTGAAATATCAGATACGGCGACCCAGAAAATATTTTCAACTACGGTGGATTTTTGTCAATCAAAGCGGGGAAGTATTCCACAACATATTTGTTTTGGGGTGAGAGGAGAAGAGGGGGACAATCCGTCACAATAACTTTTTCACCTATCACGAATAATCAGTGCAAAACAACAATGTCAACCATTCGCATAGCTTGAAATCCATATTTAGAAAGTCGTTTCATCGCGACTGCCATCAATCATAGTGTTTTTGACAGATTATACAACACAATCTATCCTATAGACTTTTAACATTACAATGCGCTATCAATCTTTCCTCAATGACTACTGAAAATCTATAGAGAGTACTACAGAGGTAAATGTGCGAGAGATGTAACTATCGAGGATACGAGCCAATTCTACCAAGGCTCAAATCAGGAAATTGATATTAAACGGTTGAATTCAATACCTAGTGAACCTATATGGAATACTCGGAAGAATACGAGAAAAAAATGTAGGAGAGATGCAAGAGAGGTTACTATCGAGATTATAACATATGTTACCTGAGCCAAAATAGGTAACTCTTTATTCAATGGTTGATCCCTAGTAAACCTACGTAAAATTCATGAAAGAAATGTGATAGGCGATTAATGCAAGGAAGGTACGACTACAAAATGATCATGAAGGTTTGACGATATGAACATTTTCCACCAAATATTAAATGAGAAGCATCATAAATAAGTTCCAGTGAATATACATGAGACGAAAACACAGGGAGAAAAAGTTATAAACTATTGTTATTCCCTTATAATTTTTTTCCTAAAAATAAAAAAGCAATGACTACGAAATTGATCGCCGCATTTCCACAGTAGCAGAGTTTCATTCACTGATAAGGATGTCAAGACAAGCCGACTAGAAATTTAATGATTCTCGAGTTCATTATCAATGACAAAGTGCGAATTTCACAACCGAATAGGTTTACGGCCTGCGGGCCAATGCAGTTCAAATTGATAAAATAGACTAATAATTCATCCACAATGAAAACTGTTATTGATAACTGAGTATTGAGTATTGTTTTTATAAAGTATCGGTGAGCTTTCTATTCTACATTTTGTCAGTTTAGTATTGCAACACGATAAATTTCAGTGATATTCCTAGTAGTTCTACTATACGATGTAAATTTAAATATACTTTCAATGTTCTACAATTCTCATTTTGGATGAATTTCTAAATCCAAATTAATTTTAAAAAACTCAAAAATGGTCTACTGCCGTTTAGTTTCCGAATGGTTAATCTACTTTTTCATATTTACTTCCAATTAACCTAATTGTTTAATCATTAAAATACAATTTAAACATTCTTTTTGCACACAATACACCAAATTAGATTAGGAAGAGACGGCAAATGTTCACGGATTACTAATATACTTCTGTTAGTAATAAGCCGTACACATACCGACACGGGAAGAATGGGAAACGAGAACAAAACTATTTTTATTATGAAATCTGATTTAAAATCGTAAATAACTACTGTATAAAATCATTTACCATGAAATCTGGTGGCCAAGTTTCCGTGCAGGCATCACATCACTTAATTGGAGATTCAATATCCAATTACAGTACTTTTGATCACAAAATAAATGCTCAGAAGAATTTAATAATTCATGTGTAATAGAGTTCTGTAATATAAGAGGATTCAATATCTGTGGAGGTTGGGACTTATTCCATCCAATAAAAAACTAAATTAATATTGGAAATCGGTTCAAAGTCTGTGTTGAGATTGAGAGGCAAATATTAGGGAAAACATTCCTCCTGATCTACTGGTAGCATAATTAGGGACGATTCATGGGGAAAGCTTGATACATGATTAGTATGCCGCTCGAGTGGAATGTTTGTCTGTGTATATGAGCGGCGACGGAGGACAGAGGAGGGAGGTCCTTCCTGATGAAACGTTCATCGCTCATCGCTGCTCGCTGCTCCCTTGTTGATAGACACTTGCACTTTCATGAGACGGCACACCAAACTGTCACCACCAACTTACAAATAACATACATGCTTCCCATTCACCCAATGCTGACATTTTCAAGTGAATCGCACTGAAGGAACCCTCCAAGTCCTTGGGGGAATTTCACCACACATCGGAATGTCACTGCTTCTTGACCTTAGCCTCAACTGAGCACTCAACCCTATCACTGCAAAATCGATTTCAGGATACAGTTTCATGTAAATTAGCCATAAACGTCGTACTTGCCTCCACTTCTTCGTCCTCATTTTCCTGCTCTACAAAGTATTGTATCTATTTTCTATTTATCGCATCGGTTTTCAATTTACCGGTTTTATTTTCTTCCACAATAATATTTCTTGTAAATTTTTTAACCGATTATTGGGGTATAGTAGCGATAATTGAGATATAAATTATCTTTGACTAGATTTTTTTCAATGTGATAGAAAAATAATAATATTAATTTATTAAATGATATATTATATCATTTTTATTTCATTGTGTGCAATTTTTTCGATTATCAATTTATCGCTTGTCAATATTTGTAGGCTTCTAACACCTCTAATTTATTTATCTCATCATTGTCATGAGAGTAGTTTCTTAGGGATCGTCCCATTTATCAAATAATTTATGACCTTCAGACGCATTTCCTTAACGAAAAAATTGTGACTTTACTGCAGTTTCGAAGCTAATCTACGAGTTCAACACGTTTAGCACGAGTTTCAAGTACTACTACCTATCAAACTATATCTCAAATATAAATCACGAGAACAATAAAATGTATTCTTTCAAAACAGATCTCTCCCAATTTGATGAAATATCAAGTTCGCATATTAAGACCTACTTTACACATTAAAAACTCACTATACGCATTATGCGTACTAGGTCAAGTGATGGGTGAGATACTGCAAGTAGAGTTCTTCAAGTCAAAACTACTGACTTCATTTAATATTAAGGTTTAATCATCAGTGCGCAGTTCCAAGAGAGAAAAAAATTAAATGAAGAGTACAGCCCAGGCGAACAATTGAAACCAAGAAGTCATTCTCTGTAAGGTCGCATCTCAGATTGGAATTTCGTCTTGGCTTGATTAGAAGCATTGTACTCTCCTCCTATTACAACTTCATAAACAATGAATAGTTTATTACGGTTAAGAAGGCTGGACTATTGGACTGTACGATACAGATGGAATCATGGTTTCGGCCCCCTCAACAAAAAATATTATTAGTATGCAAAATAGCTATAAAACGCATCACTTTAGCTCATCTATGGTTTATGAAGCATTATTGCAATACATGTAATAGAGATTAAATAAAGACTAGATCCGATTAAATGATTAGATGATAGATGAAGTAATTGCTCATCAAGGAATAAACAAGAGAAAACTGACAAAATAGTAGATAAATTGTAAATTGATATGAAGGTCTGAGTGTCGTTGAAACATATGCTTTGTAAAATTCAAAAATGGTTCAAATATAGGAATGCCTTGATCCCAATTATTCCTATGATTCCTAATTTGAATGTAGAATTTTGAATGCGTCAAGATAGTAAATTTCATGGTGAAAACACCCAGTCACAAATGACTCGAAATCTCAAGCAAGTTTTTGGCAAAAATCAAGCATTTCTCTCATTCGTCAAAAAGACGGGATAACAAAGTGGACAGAGTTTTGTAAAATTTTCTCTAAAACATTCATCTTTCATAGCAGTGGAATCATTAGCAACCGTTCCTATGTCATATATTATTATAATCTAACAGACTGATACAATATGGGAATTAATTACTCACTCCTCAATTAAGAAGATACACCTCAAAATTATATCCAAATTACTGAATATTCGAATCATCTAAAAAAAATTGTTTTGATTGAATAATATTCAATATTCTAATGATTGAATAACGTGTGAGCTGTTTTTCCTGTTATAAGATCTAATAAATATATTTAAGAGCTCAACTTCAATCAACACTGTCTCACCTGCATCATGTATTACGAAATTGATCCAACATTCTCAACTCCTCATTAATGCAGTATCGATCAATCGATATTTGCGGAAATTATTAAGTATCGATAATCGTGATAAGTCAACCTACGTCGAGTTATTACTGTTACTCAGAACGAGATAAGGACACTCGACATTTTCGCTTGACAAAATGCAGATTTCAAGAAGTTATCTATTGAACAAGACAGCTTGTTATTCGAGTCTTGATAAACATTCAGAAATTTATTCGTTTGACAGCCGTAACTCGAGCGCGATTGGCTGGTTTAATTAGAGTATTTCGGAATCGTACTTATAGGATTTACATGCTCACCACTTCTCTCACACTATATATACAAAAATTTATCCTTAAAAAGAAAACTCTAATAGAGGGTCATTGAACTCGAATGTGGACATCTTTACATGAGCGAAGAACACTCGATCCCCAATTGCAGCAGCAAATAAACAGGAAGTGTTGTTGTGGTTGTATGTTTGTGGCAGAAGTATCGGGCCAACTGATGCGGCATATGTGCTGTTATGCTGCTCCCCCGTGTTTATATTTTCAAAATAATTGAAAAACAAAACAATTTAATCAGTTTACAGCATTCCAAAAGCGATCTTAAATAAATTGGGTAGCCAATAGTTTTTACAGTATTCGAAGAATACATTTGCCCCACGTTCTTGCCGATTCTACTCATACAGGCCCAATTACACTTACTAAGTGTAAAGTGTAAATATTACACTTACTAAGTGCAAAGACAAGAACACTTACTAAGGCAAGACAGTGAACTCTATGCTAAGCAGAGAAAATAGAAAGAGTAAAGGACAAAAACATTCGCCCATATCTATAGGCCCAGTTTTGGTTGATTACATTGAGATTTACTCCGCCTAATTCACAATGCACTCTGGGTTTTCAACGTCCATTCTCTAGACTAGTTTTTCCTCTAAAAAGTAGTTAGTGATTTCCTATTATTATTAAACTTCGGTTTATATGTTTCATAAAAATAATATCTAAGCAGCTTTACATAAATTGACGTGAATAATTTATTTCAATTTCTAAATATCCAAGCAGTTTTACATAAATTGATGTAAATCATTTATTTCAATTTCTAATTTATTTCATTTTTTTAAATTCATCTCAATTGAATAATACTGAAAAGGTCATTGAACAATTATTTTGAATAATCAAGTAAAGAATCAGTCAATTGCTTGAAAATATTACGATAGAAAAATATAGTCAGGCAATGCGAATTTTGCCACCTACTGCTATTTTACAGTGAAGGTCGATGCACTTTCCGTGGTGAAAAATGGTCTATGGTAAATAATGAATTCAGAAAGAAACTAGTTCAAAGCAGACTATTTCTCACATTTCAATGCAAAATATGAGATCATTCACAGATGTCCGAAACGATAGCACTTCAACAAAACCAAAGGGCAACTTGCCTTGTTGTAGTTCAAGTCTTTAATAATAAATACAAGGGAAGAATGCGTCAATGCCAAGATTTGAAAATATTTTTGGCATAGCTTATTCAAATCTTTGACTTACTACTCTCACGATTAATGGTTCTACAACTCCTAACACTTCATAGTGAAATTGTAACATTTTTACCCCCAAATAAAATACAGTACTAGATTTATTCTTCTCTGTTTGATACATATCTTATTTCAGTTTTTCTGGAGTGGTAGTCGTGGGAGAATGAAAGGCTTTTTGAAAAATTTACAACCATCAAAAAGTACTAACACATGCAATGCCACATGAAATTTTCAAGGAAACGGGTAATTTTTGAGAAAGGCTAATGGTAAAATAACAGATTTACTACAACGGTTACAAAACTATGTCAACATTTTAAATACCTAAATCACATGGAAATAACGAAAGGGAATTGAACATTTTTGTGTAAGGCGACAGCAAAAACAATGGATACAGCGGTTGAAAAGCTATGGAAACATTGGAAATTCAAAATGAGTTTTGGAAAAAGGCGCATCAATAATTTGGTCCTTCCTCAATCATTTTAATGAATTGTGTTTTGTGTATCATTGAATAAATCAATAAGAAATAAATATGGTGAATGGTGTTCACATGACGATTACATTACTGAAGTTTGGGTCACACCATTCACTCCATAAAAGCTGCTGTGATAGATCTGAAGACAGTCATCTTGATAAGTAGGATTGACCTCTTTCCCAGTGATCGGATTAACTTTATTTATTTGGTCACAGTTAAATGTGGGAGTGACATAATACTTGACAGAGATCATACAGCGAGTACAATCTTTAGAATGGATTTGCTTGGTTATTTATGAGGCTTGCTTGCTACAGTAAATTATTCCAAATCCAATAGTTGTTCTCTAAGCTTTGCAAAACAAATAACTCAGGCTTTTTTCAATTCAAGTTCAGCCTACATATTTTCAATTCTGGAACGGATCAAAATAGCTATACACTACTCATTCATTAAAATATATGATTTTATGATACAATTCATAAATGAATTATCACTGATATCATATAGATGATAATAATAATAATAATAATACTGATATCAAAGTTATAAGATAATTTCCACGTCAACCATGTCTCGCAGGTATATATGATTTTATTTTATATATTTATATTGAGAGGTATTTTAAGCCATTGATAATTAATTATTCAACTCGTGAAATTCGCGAATATTGATCAATTCCATTTACGATTGTTGCTTCAGAGGTTTGAATAATATTCAAATTATTGATATTATATTAGTAATATTGATATTATCTGAGCTTATTTTGTTTTATATCCATTCTTATAAGCTTATAATCACCCACATCCTTACGAGAAGTAGTCGGAATTCATATGGGGAATACCATATTATACTCCTTTATATGTACAATTATATTGAACATTTAAAAAGGCTCAGCAGGTTTAGGCCTGTTTCAACACCAGATAAACTATTCTCTTCAGTGAATTACCTTTGAAAATCAAAAAATATTATTGAATATCCTATATTTTATTTTTATTGATTAACTGTGTGTTCATCAAAAACAAAAATCCAAGTAAGCAGGAAATTAGTTGACAAGAGCAGCTTTCAAGAACAAAATTTGCGACTAATTTCAGTCTAGAAACTCAACATTGGAACCGTGAACAAAGAAATGATTTTTTCAATGCAGAAAAGTAAACCTTTCACATGGGGACCAATATAATGCTTGAATACGATTTCGTAATTATCAGAACACAATATTTAAAATATATTACCAATTTGAATCGGAGGAGTATGAGTAGCTGTATCAAAGCATCAAGGACTGATAAAATGATTGAATTCAAATACAGTTGTAGAGATTACGATGAAAATCAATCCATCACCAGAATGTTACAACATAAGAGTTTGCTGATCAAGACCTAAAAACATCGGAAAATTACTTACTGCCAAACAGAACAGGATATATTATATCAATTGCAGTGAGAATATAACAATATGAGATGCTTCCTCTTCGGCAAATCTTCTTTAGAGCAATTATAATAATTCAAAGTAAACTGTTGTAGGGCAAATTGAAGATTGTCTGATGACGAGAAACTCATCTCTTTCATACCCGTGGCATAAGCGAGGATAAAGTTCAAAGATAGATTTATTACACCATCGGGATTGCAAGAAGGCGAATCAAGAGGTCTTAATAAGATTGGAGAGATGAGGCGCTGCTATAATTGAATGCTGTAATTGAATTTAAGACGTAGTGGGATACAGAATCAAGGCATTTGAGACCTCTTGCACGATTTTCATGAAAAAGAAGAATATTTATAGTGTACATTATTTATAGATTATACAATATTTGTATTGAGGGAGCTATCAATGTCCATTTGAAAGACTGATCCTTTTTGATAAAGGAATTAGAACTGGGATAACAGAATTTAAGCCAATAGTAACACTTTAAAATAGAATTAATAACATTTACTCAATGACTATTGAATTATTTGGTGAATTATACATTCTTATACCTGATTGATGGATATTTGTACATCCAGTGGCCAACAAGTGCATACAGCTGACAAGCATGAAGTGGAGTTCAATGAAGATACATGAAAAATATCAATATCAATATAAAAAATTAAGACTTCAAGAGTTTTACTTGAAAGACGATGCCAAGTATGTTAAGATTAACTTTAAAGTGACAATATTTGTTCAAATAAGAGGCTCTTCTGAATGCACGTGCTTGTTTGAAAAATTCTCATGTTGGACATGGAATTTGCTGCAGTGGTAACCAATTTCAAGCTAAATAGCAGACTTGACAAATTCGCAAGAAACAGCAATTGCATATCGTCATGAACAGAAATATCCATTTGAAAAATTTCAAATTAATTGAATTTTGCTATGTAACTACTGTTGTTTCAACTCGAATATTTTCATTATTTACGCACATAATACTATTGAGTCCAGGACAAACTAATTGATAAACAAGTGGTTGATTATTAAATCTACAGCTGTATCACTCACTATTCAATTCTTTGGCCTTTTTTATAAAATAAAGTGGAAATTTGAAAACATAACAACTGCAACATTGTATTGCATTGGGAAATCATGTTCGCAAAAGTACCGATTAATAAGGATTGATGTTACAAATTCTTGAGTAAGTAAGGTCAGTTTAATCTAGAGCTGATCGAGCACTTACTCTAATCACTCTGCGCAAAAATTCTGACTTATCAGTAGCTGTGAATCCATCAGGGAGACATGCTCTATCAAGGTTAATGCAAATGTTACGTTTTTTAAATGGTCCCTAATGTTTAATGGATAATATTGTTTCCATCAAGTCAGTAAGATACTAATCGGAAGTAGCAAATAAATACTAGTGAATTCTGTTATCAGTTTTCACAAATTGCGGATTCCAGGAATGTTTTTTGGAGATTTTCGTCTCGAAAAGAGCATAATCTTATAATGAAGAATACATAAACAACAAACAATATGCATCCAAAAATGTATGACAGATGTGCTATGGGATACCGTAAAGATGAATGTAAAGATACATTCTTTGCGGATGCTAATTTTTCCATAAAAATTTAATTTATATTTTTGTTTGTGAACTGTGTATTGAATGGAAGATAAATTCGATTTGATTTGAAAAAGATAGACCGTACTACATTCAAGACAAACCATACTACTTATCCACTTCAATATTAATATACGGTGAACCAAACATGCGATTAAAGCTGGGTTCCCACATACAGTGACAGTGAACAGTGAAAATATGCATCCCATGAGTTCTAATTAATTGGACTATTCCCATTTAGCCCAGCCGAGCGAGTATGAATAATCCCATTAGAACTTATGGGAATTATATTTTCACTTTTCACTGATACGTGGATATCCAACTTTAAACAAACAAAATTTTCATCCAAAGAAGAATAGATCAACTTTACAAAAGATGATGTAGCACCCTTCATACTCAGTGACAATATATTGTAGATAAATGTAAGGCCACAAACATCATTTTTTTAGAGAAAACTGGAGCAGTATTTTCAAATCATTCAGACAATAAACACTTTCACAAGTATATTTTTGAAGAAAAATCTAACTGGAGCTTCATATTGTGACACATTTATATTTATACACATTTTAGTTTTATAAAAATTGGAACTGGACCATCAAATGTACAGAAATTTGAAGCACAAATCATATATATTTTTTAAGAATGGAAACTCACCTTCCATTCGTACTAAATCTTCTTACTATACATTATCAAACTAACTAGACTTACTATAAATTGAATTGAAGCCTTTATTTTAAGCCAAGGAGGTCGAAGTTACGGCGCAGCTGGCCCGCTCTCAACCTTCTACATGCATTTTCCTACTACAACTTCTAAACGATTTCCTACTAAACGATTGTTTAGTATGGGGATTTGCATCAACATATTTAATGTAAAGAAAAATGGAACTCTTCCTTCATAATGCCAAGAGATTCAGTGTGATCACAAACATATCTATAGAAAAATTTAACAGTACACTGCGCTGTAAAATTAAACTCTATATAAAATAACAAAGAATTCTAATAGGGCTACTTGAATTGTTCAATCACTGTACTATAGAAATTACTAGTACCCTTTTACTAGCACTTATGCCATTTTCATGTGTCAAAACTTGATTTGACACAACATTTTCTATAATAATTGTATAAAATACAGTATGATAATGAGTTAGTAGCTGACCTGGTGAGTTGAGTATCGTGACCATGATAGTATGCATGGCCATGTTGCCGGTACATGTGGTGGTGCATGTGCTGTTGTTGATAGCGGCTCTGATCGTAGACCCGGTTGTTGTCCAGTTGATAGTTGTTGTAGGGCGGCACATACCCGTTGTTCCTGTTCAAGGGATCATTGTTGAAGCCACAGTAGGCATTCAAGCGGCGCTGGTAGTCCTGGTCAGGGGGCGACGGGTAGCCATGAGAGCTACTCGAGCTGCTCGACGAAGAGGGACTGTAGTTGTTGTGGTAGTGTTGTTGCTGTTGTTGTTGGTAGTATTGCTGCAGAGCGATGGCCTGTTGCTGAGTGTAGGTGTGACCGTTGTGGTACATCGGGGTCTGTTGAGGACAACAGTCGACCATTGTAGGGATGGTTAGTGGAGGAGTTTGTAACTTATAGACGATCGGGCAAAGAATGTCGTCGTCTACATGTCGGGGCAACAACTGAGTTTGTAGAATGAACACTGGTTGATGGAGTTGGAGCTGATAACTTGACAAGACTGTTTGATGGTGTAAGTGATAACTTGACAACAAAACCGGTGGATTTGTGGAGTGGAACCGATAGTTGGCGAATTCACGTTGATAAGCGACAAACTACACACTTGCTCACTGATCACTGTCTATCCGCTGACTGAGTGCCGAGTACTGGCCGCCTGGCTCAACAGTCAGTTGCCGCCTGCCCCCTCCCGCCCCGCATGGGGCAACCCCTGCCGCCACAACCCAGGTCATGGACTCTTCGCCCCACCACCCTAGCTCGCACCGCCTCCAGTTCGCCGCCCCCTCGCCTCATGACCCGCGTAACCGAGACGACGGCCGCCGCCTCCGCCACGCACACACACACGCATGCACGCACCACCAGGAAAACCTCACCTGAACCACCTCCCACCCCCCTCACACTATCCTTCTCATCTCCTACCGTCCTTGACAACAATTATCATCAGTGTAGTCCCCACATATTACGTTACAGGCTACACAAACCTGATAGCCTAATTAATATTAATTAAATGGGTATGCTTTTTTCATTTTCCAATTAAACTACCGATGGAAATAATTGAAGATTTTCTTCACTTAATTAGGTGGAGTGGGTATGGATGGCTCAATCGACAATAATTATCGAAATTAAAGTCATGCTACAATATACAATCAATACATCCAGGTAATAATCAATCGTGAATGCCATTTCCTCAATTCAGTTAGTTGATTTTCTCAATATAATTTCATTTCGACCGATGTACGATATTCGTCTACTGTATCTTCATTTCTATATATTCCAGAGGTCATAATGCAATTGGGATTGACATTGATGAGATTGGCATGTTTTTTAAACTCAGATTTTGCCTTAAAATGACTCCTCGGATCATATTCACATGAATCTGTTTCTAACCAACCACAAAGAAAGGAGTTTTCGATTCCATTATTTACTATGGAGCACTGTTACTATATTCAGTTTTCAAGTATGATGAACATCAATTCTGACAATGAGGCATTCTTCTTATAATTTACATTTCAATCACATTAGAAATAAACAATAAATTTCTTATAACAATATTTTTACTTTCTTTGCCCTATTACCATAGGTAAGGAAAGTATTGCTTTCCGAAAAAAATTAAAGTACCCCAATTTCTAAATTTCTATACGTTTCAAAGTCCCCTGAGTCCAAAAAAGTGATTTTTGGTTATTGGTGTGTGTGTGTGTGTGTGTGTGTGTGTGTGTGTGTGTGTGTGTGTGTGTGTGTGTGTCCTTAAGGTCCTTACAATATAAGGATCCGACACGAACAATTTCGATCAAATGCAATTCAAGATGGCGGCTGAAATGGCGAAAATGTTGTCAAAACAGGGTTTTTCGCGATTTTCTTGAAAACGGCTCCAACGATTTTGATCAAATTTATACCTAGAATAGTCATGATAAGCTCTATCAACTGCCACAAGTACCATATCTGTAAAAATTTCAGGAGCTCCGCCCCATCTATGCAAAGTTTGATTTTAGATTTCCAATTATCAGGCTTCAGATACAATTTAAACAAACAATTTTGAGTGGAAAAGATTGAGCATGAGAATCTTTACAAATAATGTTTAATAACATTTTCACCTGGAATTGAAAATAAGCTCGAAATTCGAGAAAATGTGATTATTCAATAGCAAACTGTTGGCAACTGTTGATTCTATTAAATCATTCACTATGAAGAGATAGCAGACCTCGTATGTCTCCAGCGTTATTGTCCTGTCACCAGCTGGCTCAGATCTTTGTTTATAAGTAGACTTGAGATGCGCGTGGACACTAGCGTCAGGTGATAACGGCAAGGAAAGTTGTGTGAGTGCACTACACCAGATTTTTAGAAGTAAAAATTATTGCGAAATATACCATTTACTGATTTACAACATCAGTATATATTGGTTAACAAAAATAAATCGTACAGCAGTATAAGGAAAGCGTACAAACAATAAATGGAAAGACGAATTAAAGATGAATGTATTTTCAATTCAATGACCAATTGTTGAACAGATGGTTTTAATTCTGATTGCTGTAAGAAAAAAAACAAATATGGTGATTTTGGGTCTCAGGTTGAATGAAAAAAATTGTTACATCCTACTGTGAAAAGCATTTCCAATTTGCATCTACGTGTAGAATTATTACTAACATACCACAACAGGGAGAATGATATTATAGACCATCCCTTCCACGAAATATCATTAGAAATAATGACAGTAGCAAGAGCTGGACTGGTAGGAATAATCAATCAATTGGAAGGTACAGTACTTTCTTTAGATTGAACCATTATTTTTCTGGTTTTGTACTCAGTTAATGGAAATGCAACCACTTCCCATAAATGTATGAATGGAAATGTAATAGGAGTTTAGTTCAAAGTGATATTTGAGGTAGAGTTGAATATTAATAAACCTGCACAAAAATCACACAATTATCTAGAAAAAACAACAAAAGTACTGAATCATAACATGAGAAAAAAGAACCTGGAAGATTGAGATTGTATTTCACATGACACCAAATTATGAATAAATGCTATCAGGACAAGAAACAGAATCAATTTCATGATATTCGAAATTAAAAATGAGATAATATAGCAGCAGCTTATATCTCTCAATAACATACCTATTTCCCTGAAGCTCTCAGGGCTGAACCGGAATGAATGGAAAACAGAATCGACACATGATATCTCTTTTCAATCAAAGGTAATATTTATATTAGTCAACTGAACTAACAAGATCCTGGGAAACCGTATATAGAATTCTATAGGATCAAGAAATGAATGTCACCGTGAGAGAGAGAGCAGTGATCTTCTGAGGTGTAGTGAGAGAGAAGAAGAGTGAATACAGCGTGAGAGTTTGAAATGGGAATAATTTTTGCAAGCAGTGCGAAAGAAACTGAATAATGGAGTTCTGACGAACAGTTTGATGACACGGGGATTCTTTTCAATAGGACAACAAAGACGCCGTTGTCATGACAACCGACATCGTTTCCCACTCTTCTGCCGAGGAGAGTTCGGCCTATTTTCCATCTCAAACGTCTCTTTCTAGCCAAGTGATTACATTCGAACAATCATCAGTACAGTACACAACCCAAAATCGATTATACTTGAATCAATTCTATCGATTAGCCTTGAACTTCAACTTCAACTACTGTCTTCCGGTTACAATCAGATATTCTAGACTTTTCTAGGTTATGGCCAAAAAGTGTCGTTTTATTTTATTAGATGGTTTTAATTCTGATTGCTGTAAGAAAAAAAACAATATGGTGATTTTGGGTCTCAGGTTGAATGAAAAAAATTGTTACATCCTACTGTGAAAAGCATTTCCAATTTGCATCTACGTGTAGAATTATTACTAACATACCACAACAGGGAGAATGATATTATAGACCATCCCTTCCACGAAATATCATTAGAAATAATGACAGTAGCAAGAGCTGGACTGGTAGGAATAATCAATCAATTGGAAGGTACAGTACTTTCTTTAGATTGAACCATTATTTTTCTGGTTTTGTACTCAGTTAATGGAAATGCAACCACTTCCCATAAATGTATGAATGGAAATGTAATAGGAGTTTAGTTCAAAGTGATATTTGAGGTAGAGTTGAATTAATAAACCTGCACAAAAATCACACAATTATCTAGAAAAAACAACAAAAGTACTGAATCATAACATGAGAAAAAAGAACCTGGAAGATTGAGATTGTATTTCACATGACAACAAATTATGAATAAATGCTATCAGGACAAGAAACAGAATCAATTTCATGATATTCGAAATTAAAAATGAGATAATATAGCAGCAGCTTATATCTCTCAATAACATACCTATTTCCCTGAAGCTCTCAGGGCTGAACCGGAATGAATGGAAAACAGAATCGACACATGATATCTCTTTTCAATCAAAGGTAATATTTATATTAGTCAACTGAACTAACAAGATCCTGGGAAACCGTATATAGAATTCTATAGGATCAAGAAATGAATGTCACCGTGAGAGAGAGAGCAGTGATCTTCTGAGGTGTAGTGAGAGAGAAGAAGAGTGAATACAGCGTGAGAGTTTGAAATGGGAATAATTTTTGCAAGCAGTGCGAAAGAAACTGAATAATGGAGTTCTGACGAACAGTTTGATGACACGGGGATTCTTTTCAATAGGACAACAAAGACGCCGTTGTCATGACAACCGACATCGTTTCCCACTCTTCTGCCGAGGAGAGTTCGGCCTATTTTCCATCTCAAACGTCTCTTTCTAGCCAAGTGATTACATTCGAACAATCATCAGTACAGTACACAACCCAAAATCGATTATACTTGAATCAATTCTATCGATTAGCCTTGAACTTCAACTTCAACTACTGTCTTCCGGTTACAATCAGATATTCTAGACTTTTCTAGGTTATGGCCAAAAAGTGTCGTTTTATTTTATTATATGGTTTCATTTTACGACTGCAGTAGACAAAAAGATTTCCTGTATTATTTCATAATGCAGAAAAATGATCTTGATGTAAACTATGATAAAGTTTGTTGGAGCTTTGCAAAACTTCATGTACTTACTTGGAATGAAGTTTTACAGATATTCAACAACAAACGTTGAGAGGAATCAATCGATCACTAAAAGGCCCGTAAGCATAGCCTATGCTCGGTTCAAACGGGGAAATGTCAGCTGTTCGTTTAAATCCCGTATGAAACACATTCTGATAAATGCAACCATATCTACAAGTAAACGTGGTTTAGCGTCAAACCATAGATTAAAGATACCGTTTAAGATTACCTAGATTTACCTATAAAGATACCTAGATTATTTGTCTCTGGTTAAACGTAAAGGTGCATATATGGCCCTAACTCTATTACACTGTAACTTTAAAGCTCTACTGGACAAGTGTATTGGAATTGTAGCCTTCCTCCATTTCTACAATCAAATATAAAAGCACAGGAACAGAGTGCTCTGCTCTTTAGATGCACTGCACATCCAACTTTCAATTTGAAAAGTTCACGTTACAGTATTGCCAATTAGTATTGGAGAATAGTTTGCAAAGCATTAATGTTTAGACTTTACTATGGAGAGTATGTAAGTTAACTTACACCATCAAAAGCTAGTGAGTGAGAAGGTGAGAAACTATAAAAATATCGAAGTAGGAAATTAAATTAATGATGATGTTGTTGTTGATGATAATATGAAAAGATAAAATTAGGGCATTTTACCTATTGATTCTTGAAAAATGGGTTAATCATAAATGCAAGGAGTGATGAAAAATAATAAATTCACGAGTTTGGAGTTTCAAGTAATGTAGTTGGAGATGTCAGATTTTCTATAGGCTCTACGCAGTAGTTCATGATCTAGTTTTCTAGGTACTAGAAGTAGTTGTAGTAGTATTTCAAGTGGTTTCAACCAAATAGCCTAAACACACACACACACGCGCAAATTTGCAGCGAGATTGAGAGCGAATTAAGGCTTAGAGTAAGAGGTAAGCGTCCCCCTCATTCCGTCAGGTGCTTATTGTGAATTTCAAGTGCAGCACAGGAACTTTGTTCGACATCTGTGATGACAGGACTTGATATCGAAAACAACAAGCTCGACCTGAACTCCCAACTTCCAATCAAGCCATTCAATTTTCCTCAGATAATTAAGTACGATAAGTCAACATCGCTCTCGCTTCCTTGCTGTTTCTCTCTCTTCGCCTGACAACTATTTAATCATGCTCGGGTCGAAACTGTAAGGTGCGAAAATCGAATACATCCATCAATGACCCAGTTAACACCATAGCTGCACTGTTGCTAACTTGTTCGAAAAACTTACGGTTAACAACGAGCTACCTTTTCAATTAAAAATCCGCGCAAGCGATGAGCGCGTGTTGGTATCGATATCAAATTAATCTAGGAACAAGCCATCTAGTCAAGTCTCTAACAACGGTTTGGTATGAAATTGTCAGGCGCAATTTATCAAACTGAGACTGATGTTAAAAAATTCGTTCACCTATAATTGGAGCTTTAACAATGATACTCTGAACCCTTGACTTTTGAAAGTACAGTATTTTTATGCATTTATTGATTTATTACATAAATTTATTTTTAAAAAATCATATGAAACGCGGATTAATGCTTTCCAGAGCAGCTATGTACATCTAAAATGCTGGGTAAAATTTGAAAAATCGTCACCACGCTCTGTACTTATTAGTTAATAATAATTATATTAGTAGTATAATATATTAATAAGGCGACTCATAAAAGCTAATAATAATTTTAAATACACTTTTACAAAACGGTAATAAAAGTAATATTATATAAAAAAACTACTGACTAATGTGGAAACGAACTTCACAAAAACAAGTCAGAGGTAAACGATTAAGTTCGAGTAAACAAGTAAACAAGTGGTTCTAATTAGCATAAATGTAAATAATGTTGATACTTGAACAACAATAACTAGCAACTTCTTGAAGGGTGGTGAAAGGGAAAGAATTTGTAAACTGGGACAACATTTTTGCAAAGTCTGTCCAACCACATTTTCAGTGTAAGTTGTGCAATGGACAAAAGATAAGAAATGTCTCACTACTTTGTGGTCATGTTAATGCACCGACTGCATTTCAGACGGCATTCAGAAAATGCATATTCTCTGAAACTAGAACCCTCAAAGTGGAGCACAAACTTTGTTTGTCAAATAAAACTATTTTGAAAAAGTCTTTTCGACGCAATAAACCGATTTAGATAAGGCACTACACAGTTGCATTTAATTGCAGCTTTATCTGAAAGCTCTTGTACGGTGCATGCAATATTGTAATGCGGCGACTGCATATCTAAATGGCTGAAATGACCTTCAAGTGAACAACAATGTTGTCTTGCTGATCGATGATTGCAAACAGCTTCGGAACGCACATCACTACTCACGAGTTGACAAACGTGAATTGATTATTTATTGGCTTGAGAAGCTGGAAAAATCAACCCTGATGGAATGAGAACTAGAATTGATCTCTATTTAATGTTACTAGTTTATTTAAATTACATGCAATCCATCATATCAGTAATATATGTACGATATATTGATTTATGTAGCCTTAATACGAGGGCTACGAAAGTTTCTGACCTAACCATGAAGGTAAAAACTCGTGAGCTGGTTCTTATTGCAATTTTTTTAGGCCTAATAACCGAATTATTATTTATAAAATATTTATAATTATTATTATTAATATTATTTATTTATTTATTATTCCCTTTTTTCACGCAATTGCGGTTAGCTTATGCGAAGAGGGGCAAAATTTATGCAACCTCTTGGCATTATTTTCTATTATTGATAAAGTATTTTACCTAGTATGTTGGAGCGTTTGGCGAACTATCCGAGCTGTATCAAGCAGAGTTTCCCTACCAGAGTTTCTGAGACATCAATAACCTTACAGCTCTCCACTGTTGAATTAAGAATCAGACCATTCACGGATATTACGATTGGGATTATTCTGTCATTCTTGAGCCCATACATATCTTTGAGCTCAAATGATAATTACTTTGAGCTCTTGATACTTTCTCAATTTCTCACCTCTTGTTCTTTAACAATTTTCATCTGCTTATTTTTGATTCATGTTCAACATTAGGATATCAGGCTTGTTATGAATAACCTGCCTGTAAGTGATCATTTGAACATCCCAGTAGTTATTATTATTATTATCCTATTATATTAAGCGAGCAATTTCTGTATTTATATATCTGGTTATATTTATATTTGGCTATTTTATATCTGGTTATTTATGTTTAACGGATCTCGAAAACGGCTCTAACGATTTTCACGAAATTTGGAACATAGTAGGTTTATGATATAAAGATTCGATTGCACTAGGTCTCATCCTTGGGAAAACTCGCTGAACGACATTAAAAGGATAATTCATCCTTGGCTGAAACAGCTGTGGATAGTAAAAAGTGAGTGAGCGAGTGAGTATGTGAAAAATCAAAATATCGCATCCCCGAAATTCATAAGATTAGGTATAGCCAGCTGTGAAATATAAACACGATAATTTTAGAGAATTGTGTTCTGTTAATCAATAAATAAAAATAACGAGCGAAGCACGGTGCCCCGATATTTATTATTATAGGCCCACTAACCGGAATTTGAGCCATTTGGTTGTTATTTGAATAGTTATCACCAACATCGACTAAAAGACTGTAAAATAGAAGCTACGTATCTAAAATTGCTGAAATTTTGGTGGGAAACTTTGAAAATATGACTGAAAAAATAAACTTGTTCACGGGAGCTGCCACTGTCAAGATGGCTAGGGAACTTATCAGACTGCCCTCGTATATTACATTCAGTTTGAACATAAAAGACTAATGAAAATGTTATTATTGAAATTCAAAATAATGAATTTAAATTGAGTTTATAATAGGAACATATAGACGAGAGGAATATTGAATAAGGTGGTTGGCATGTGATTTTTAGATGAATATATTTTTAGTTGTTCTACGGTCTTGGAACTAAATTGAAGACTTTATTACAACATTTTCATTTGGTCTTAGTAATTTTCTAGTCATATGAAGTATGGTTATGTTATGCTTGATGCTCTTCAAATCCAATAAAGATTTGGGAAGAGAGATGGTCATTTACTATCAGGCTATTTATTTTCCAAGAACAAAGCCGTGTTCTTTTAAAAGAAAATAACCCCCTTCAATTACAACCCCCTCCATCATATTTGCAGCGTGCTTCCAGTTTGAAAAGGAAATTAACATTCAATAAGAATATAATAAACAATGAAAATTATACTCAAGGAAGAATTTAGTATATGAACGTTACCTCTATAAAACAAAAAGAAAACACATTACTAAGCTCAAGTATAAAAATATAACTAAACCCTAGAAAATTAAGGTTCTGTGGTATAGTCGAGAAAGCAACTGAGTTTGCCAAACCTGAGTTTTAATACAATTAAGAATAAGAATTAAGTTTTACGTGAAAAAAAAATAATTCAAAATATGCTTAGCAGTAATTTGGTTTTGCCTGGCCAGGCTAACTAGCTTCTAATCATAACATACTTCTGATCATCGTTAAAATTTAAAATTACCACGTACCTAGAAGTTGCAATATTAATTTAGAATTTACCTCGAGTCCATAAGGTTAGTTACTATAATTACAGGGCGATCGTCCGCGTTCGCCTTACATTATGTGGAACACATCCTCAGTAATAACCTCAAAAAATCAAGAATTCATTGATCGAAACTCAAAAAATCATGAATTCATTGATCGAAATCCAAATAGTCCAAATAGATAATTTACTAATATTATATAAACAAGATGAACTTAGCATTAAAGTGGATGAAAAATTAAATATTTTCCGTATTTTCCTTAATCGATGAATTCATAATTTTATGTTTTTTTGTTTATTTCAAGTGTTCAAAAGTTCAAATAATATTGATAGTCATTAATTATTTTGTAACAAATTTTTATTCACGTTCACATACAAATTAAATGAAAAACATTGGTGGTTGACATTACGATAAAATATATATTTTGCAATAACTGCCAATAAATTTCACGATAATAGCCAGATAAATGATAAATTGAGTTGACAAGTCAATAGTTCGCCACCTTTTCACATCTCAAATCAATAAATAATATATTGGTCAAGAATTGGAAAAACAAACCAATCGAACTTCATCTCATGATACCACATATTTTTAGATTCATGATGATCTCATATCCGCTCTATAAATTTTTCCAATCTATTATCAGGAATATTTTGCAATTGAATGAGAGTGATTTCGAATTTACATATTACTCAGCAGTTCTGAGATGAAAGGAGTAAGCATTTAAATAGTTATTAGTACAGGCTCAGCCTGGTTTTCCTTCCATGGTCATAACTATATTATGATTATAGTGTTTTGTACAAAAAATGAATGGATAAATAAATTCAATAACAATTAGCCATATTTCTCTTCTTTCTTTCGTTATTCATTTAAAATACACATGACGACTGACATAATTAATACAATTAACGTACATGAGATAGAGAAACATGAAAGCTGTGGAAGAAAGAACAATAAAAAAACAGTAAAAAAGATTTAGAATCACTGAACTCTATACGAGTTCAGTTACCAAATTTTCCTTAATGGTCATTTTTTTCAACTAGCAACAATGTTTATGAACTTAATTGTCTGAAACAATTTAGCTGAAAGATATTATTTTCTAGACGCATAAAAAGAGTGCATTGCATCCTAGTGGAGAAGGAGCACTAACCACTAACCTGGTTGGCTGCTGCATTGCTATTTGGCAGCAAAACGACCGAATTGGCGGCCAAGGGCATTAGGCCAAGTTCATCAGTGCATCGGCCAACTTCAGTCATGATAAAACCAATTTATTGAGACTGTTAATATAAATGCAACTGATTGAATTTATTCTCAATTGCGAACCAGCCAACCACAATCATGATTGTCAATCGGATGCAATCAAACGTAGCCGAAATATAATTATTAATCAGCTGTCCTGTATCCTAGCATTATTCTTAATAGAACTGAAATTATCATAATATAGGTAATTTTTAGAATATGAATCTGTGGCACTTATAAAATGGAATTTTCTTTTAGTGTATGGAAAATACGGCCACACACAATGGGAGAAATCGTTTCAAGTTAGATGCTGAAAATGCTTGAAAATGATACTGGATAAAGTTTAGATTTTGATCATTTGGCATCTAATTGCGTGTAAAAAAATAATCCATGCATCACTCATCTACGATTATATTTCCTTGTTGATTTTGAATAACAGATTAGAAAACATGAGAGAATACATTATGTATTTTCATTACCATGTGAGATACGAGTACTTAACGTTTATGCCAATTACACTGATACCAGCCATTATTCATGATGAGTACATAATTCATGCTTTGCACAGCCTATTCTTGACTTATCAACACCGGCGTTGGTGCAGTTAATGATCATATTAATTTGCATTAAACATTGTAGCTCTTCTGCATACCTGCATTAGTTAGCAGCTATTTGCGTTTGATAAGCGCATCAATTGTTTCAAAGTGAATCCAATTAGACTAACTCAGACTAGAAGAATACTTGGTTTCCTTCTCTGAGAATTGCTTACAGCATGGAAGAAATCAGCATTATTTAGTTGAACATTTTAGGGAAAATGGAGATATCTTCAAAAGATGAACAACGGAGCAGCAGTATAATTTATTCATCTTTCAACACAACAATTCAATATTACTGAAAGATAGTAAAGTAGTATGAACCAATAACAATCGAATGCTAGAATTCTAATGCTGAATTTCAATTAGTTATATCATCTACAAAACAGTGCATGAGAATCATTCTGCATTTTCTAAGCAGAGCGATAGTGGCATTCAGTTGAGGTCACACATTTTGTTCCAGCTCCAACCAGATTGCAAATACTCATAAAATCAAAGTCCCTGAGTGCACTGATAAGAGAAACTTACCATAGGCGAAAACAGACTACAAAAATTATTACAGTTTTATTTACAATAACAGAAACACTAGTAAAGTTTCATTTCAAACAAGTATGCAATCTTTCAAGGGTGATGGGCTGATGGCGGTAATGTCAGTGCTTGCGAGTTTTTTATCAGACACTCAATTAACTGGCGCGAGGTTTATCTATGATTTACAAGGTGAATCGATAATTCATTGTATTATACATACATACTGTGCTGTATTTATAAAATGGCAAATCTATTATTGATTCAGGTTAGATACATTTGAAAGATGTATATAAAGTACACCTACACAAATGACTGGTTCTAATATCTTAAATTGGATAAAAACCTTGCTCTCTGCTTGGTTCTCCCTTTCGAAGGGTTTCAGCTTGAAGCATTATGAGCTTCAAAAGCGATTCCTGGTGGTTCGGGAACCACCTTGTAGTAGATCAATTCATCTGTCACCAACCCTCCTATTGTACTAATTATTATAATTGCATGAAGGAGATGAATGCAATAAAATGCTATTTGATAATTCTTTTTTAATCCTTCTACAGTATTCGATATGGTAAAATTGTTATATTCTGCAAGATTTAAAACAATTGAACCACTTCAATGAATTGAAACCCCACTCAGGTGATAAACAAAATCAGAAACAAAGTTAGTCGGGCAAATTCCTAAGAGCACAAAACTTTTTACTAGATATTCGCGACCATTTTTTTCAAACCGGATAAGATAAATTCAATGTTGAAAACACAGTCATAATTCATGAAGTGTAGAATGTATCTCTTGTTGATGACTTTATCACTAGAAATAAAATCTATCTGTCTATTAATAAAATGCATTTTGTATTACGAGTGACTCTTCTCATTAATTTTGATTGAGATAGAAGTGTTCAAAGTTCAACATTGTTGCAAACTACACTTCACGTGATGCATGCAATTTATGGCAGCCAAAATATTTATCTAAACAGGAAGTTGATCTATCGTGAATGATTAATGGACAAGCAATGAAAATTAATAAAACTTTCAAAAACTAGTAGATGAATTTTCAGTTGATCAAATAGTTTCACAAATAATATTTCAAAATTCAGAGGACAGTGAGTTTTTTTCAAATTTTCATAGGAATATACTACAAACTTGAACATGATGAGAGAGGATTCATTTGATTACCTCTCTTATAAAAACAAAATTATCACAACACTAATCTGTATTATTCAACACAAATTATAGTTTCTATTTTATTTATTTTTTCATTTATTAGCACAAATGCGGAATAGGTTGGAAATTATTGAATGATGTGAGAATAGATTGTGAGATGTGAATTTTTTGTCATTATATGTATCCAAACAACATGAAAAACATCCTTCTCAATCAGTGACTAAAAATCATGTTTTTCAATAAGAGGCATGTAACGTGACTAGCATGAGGTAGATGCGGAACAAATGTATAACATTTCCAATATTTTCAAAGGCTCGCAAGGAACGTTACAGTAATTTAATTGGAGTCAACATGCTTTTCAGGGAAACGAGGAAAACACGGCTCTATGTTCCGGGAAAACCGTGAGCAGCCATTAATTATTATAGTGGAAAATGAAACAGGGTGGAAATGAAATACACTTTGTGTCACATGTCGCTGATCACAACTAAACCATTTCTGTTTTATCGAAAAACGAACTGAGATTGAAACAAAAATAAAAACGATTCTGTTCTAAAGCTGAACATCGATGAAGCGAAAAATATATCACTGAAAACAAACGACCTGGATTGCAACCATCTATACCAGAATAAAACTTCAGAATTCTATTCATGTATTCAAGTACCCATGATGATGATGATGATGATGATGATGGTTGTGTCTTTCAAGTACGCGGTAAATCATTTCTTCCCCTCCTACCACCACATCGCAAAAACTTCAGTATATAAACGGAGTTTATTTGCATCATTCAAGATCATGTAAGACTGTATCAACTGATTCAGATATCACTGTATGAGAGACACATGAAAAATCAGGACATGATATTATTGTTGATTTAGCTGAGCTGAGATAGAAAATAACCACGTTGGCCCTTTAAACGAGTTTGCAACGAGTCAGTTCAAACAAATATTCCTGTTTGAGTGCTTCACCCACCGCATATATTTTGGGATTTACTTCAAAATGGAAACATTTCCAGATACATGAACCATAAAGTGGATTCGAGGATCAACAAACTTGATAAAAATTTGAGTTTATCAACTGTATTTTCTTTCCAGTATAAAATAAATCCCGAATGATTGGGAACCTTGAATGTATCATGTATTTATTCATTGATGTATGTTTTGCAAACTAAAGTAACGAAGAACACATATAAACAGATTCGTCACATGAATTTAAGAAACTATAAGCGGTAGTACACTTTAAGTTTCTGGTTCAAAATAGTAAAGGGTTTCATCTCGCCGTTGATAAAGAAAATAGCTTATTTGAACAATCATTACTAAACGAAAATCCAAATTAGCATTTGCGTAAATGCAATTTCTCAATTATTTCCATCTGTAAATTGAAAAACTTATTTGAAATCAAAATAGCGTAGTGCTAAATCATGCCAAGACGAAGAATTAAACGAAAGAGAGGAAATTCAGGAATCAGGTGAATCAGTTATAATTCAAGCCACACTAATTTCTCCAATATAATTGACAAATCAATTGAAGCGATGTTCGGGCAGTCAAATTGCCTCTCAGAATACATGTGAAGACACGTGATACATAATTTCAAAGCATATTTGAGAATAAAAAAGATAAATCTGAATTTTAAATAATCAGAATAGAAATCAAGATTTGAATTTCATTTTGTGTTAACAACAAGTTTCATAAACACATCAAAATAGGAAGAAAGTGGTTCATTGAAATGCTGTTCTATAATAAGATTTATTTTTAGACTGCACTTGGAAAACAAGATATGACTGAAGCCGCGTTGTCAAGTTTTGACAGAAACAATATTGATCAAGTAGCTACTTGTCTTGAAATATAGCGAATTGCAAAATTTGGAATTTATATGAATCTGTCTTGAGTATGAGAGTCACATTTGTTCAATTGAAAAGTATCGAGAACCACATTTCATGTTCACACCATAATTTATAAATCATTTTTCTTCCCCATAGTTCAAATTCTTATAAATTTGACAGATTTTAGAATAGAGGTGTACCTGTAATAAAGAGCTAGCGAAAATTGAGGGGAGAAACCTATCTCATGGTCCAATGCTGCATTATCCATATCAATGAGTCGTCCGTCATTTGTATATTTATGAGGAATGTGACGACTTGATTCACTCAGTGCCACGTCGTCACGTGTGAACGGAATGACTAAAACGTGAATGGTTCAAACGTAGACCTTGTCGCATCAGGCTAAGAACGAAACGGAGAGGACAAGTAACAGACTAATTCATGTTACCTGATTTGATTTGTGATTTACGTTGGTGTGCGGTAACACCGTCACTTCCAACCTATAAATGGATAAGTCGTTGACAGTCTATAATATCAGTCACAACAATCTGTTTCAGCGTTAATCATCAATAATTCAATTGAAGCGGAAGTACGAATGTAAAGCATAATCTTTGAAAATGCGACCACGAAATCAGAAAGGTGAACGAAATAATGTTGGCCCCAACAACAATATCATCCAAAAAATTATCAACGCTATTCACCTATTAATCATATTAATTTGGGAAAGTCTCAGTTCCTCACGGTTTCAGTATATCACGGCATCACTGCATAACCAAAAAGGTTATGTTTAATTAAGTTTCAAAGGTGGGTCAGGTTTTTGCTTTTAAAAGGCATTATGCTGGTATTATTTAAATATCATTCGTGATCAACTAAATATATATTATCGTGATCAACTGGAATCAGTGATGAAGTGAATGACACCCGTTAGGTTTTGCACAACTAATCATGCAAAATGAAATTTTTTTAGCATTTCTAGTCACTGAATTCAGTTCCGTGGCCGCTGGAATTGATTATTATTTAGTGTACAAGTGGGCCTACGGTATTAGCTGTATTTGAGTTGGTGTCATACAGTACTTGAATATTGAAGAATGTGGATATTTATCATTGTAAGTTGAACACTTGCATCAGTCATAATTGTTTTATTATACTGGACAATTTCAAATGCTTCATGAAAGGAATAAGATTTATACTTTTTCCTTTGCTATTTTACTTTTCAATTTTGCTACTGTACATATTGTGAAGTTTTAAATACTGTCTTGTTAAATGTTTCACAAAAGTTTATCAATTTAACTACAGTGCTAATCACGACTATCATTACTCAAATAATGTACTTTGACTACTTGTACTTTTACTGACTGTTTGTACTTTTACTCAAGACAGTACTTTGTTGATAGCATCAAAATGTAGATTTCTGTTCAATTATTATGCATTTTCAAAATTACCAGACAATTAAATGATTGGAATATCTCATCACTCCTATCCACATTGTATCAATCCTTGTATTTTCTTAGTTACAGTGTCTATTCTTAGATCAAAGGACAGTATTGATAGCTATGTTCAGAAAAATGGAATATTCTCTATATACTATAATTACATGTAAGAAGCAATGGAATGTTTCAATTGAAACATTGCTGTGAATCAAACATAATTAAATGAAAATAGCTTCATGGAATAATTTATAAATTGGCATCCCATTCACGAATATATAAATCCATATCATCACGTACACTTATGATATTATATAGGTACATTCCAAAAGTTACTTTGAGCCCCATTACACCTGCATATTTTTTATAAGGTTACCGAATTATCTATTTTGTCGTGTTAACAATCAGAATGTTTATGGCATGTGGACTTGCATATAAATTATATCAAAAAACCTGATACAGGATACAAATAACAGCCTTTCACTTATCGTAAACAATCGAAATTTATTCAATTCATAATTCATATTTAATGATATTTTTGAGTTGTTTGAAGAAAATGAGTGTAATAGGAGCAGTTAACTCTATAAACATGAGTGAGTGTGATGAATATGAAATGAGTGTATTGAGACCAGTTAACTATATACTGGCAGGATAAACATAGCCTAAAATCCTTAAATTTTGACCAGATAGACACATTTTTGATTGGAAAGCTAGACACAGATATGTACGTATCAGGAGGGACACTTTTTACCTTATGAAGAAAATATGCAGGGTAATGAGACCAATTGACTGATCAATGTGTTCACGGTTGACTGTTCACTGTTCAATGTGTCAAATCCATGCATAGTAGCAAAGAGGATGAGTAGCAAAAATAGGATTTATTATATTTTCTTTGATAGTAGAAATGAACAAATAGTACTTTGAACATTACTACTTTGATAGTAATACTAAACTACTACTACACTACTTTGATAGTTTTGGGCTATAATGCCAGTTGTTCCCACACCTGTATGCATTTTTGTGAATAAATAAAATGATAAATGATAGTAATGCATAGTAGCAAATACGATAAAAATAGGATTCATTCTATTTTCTTTGATAGTAGTAATGAACAGAAAAAGTGATTTTAGATTTGAAAAGGAGTATGGTTTGTGATTGTGAACAGCCGAACCCAACATGACAGTTACCATCTATGACAGTGCAAGAAACTTGTGCGAAAGAAAGTATTTATAAATAGAGGAAAAGAGGTGCGTTGCGTATTGACGATGGTTACCTGGGCAACCGTTGAGAGGAGGGTCCTGAGGAGGAGTCATCGTGGTCAGGCTCACTCTCGGCCTCCTCCTCACCACCACCACGCGACTCTTGCATCTCCTGCACGCACACACACACACAAACACCAATTAAAATCCACAGGTCACCGAGCAAAGCTCATCTAATTACTACATTCTCGAAAATAAGTCTAGACACTTGCAAAAGTTACTGCAACACCTGAAAATACAATATTATATTATATTGTTTAGTTTATCTCTGTCAACACACTTGCACTATTCAAGTACTACTCATTAGAATTACATTGGAAAGTAAGAGAAAATACAGTTATAGAAAGATTGGACACTTTAATAAATTGTGAATTCATGTCATATCATTAAAAGAAAAAAGTGTACCAGTTGATTAAATTCTCTCTACAACCAAATACATAAAAATGAAATTTCTAAATATATACGGTAGATTTTCCATGATAATTTAGAAAAGTACGCATAAAATCTTTGTTGAACATACAGCATTACGTCATACATCATACAGTATTAATAGTAGACTACATAATATATTTCTTTGTTTTCAAACATACTTAAATTTCTTTATTTTCAATTTAATTATTTACAATGCAAATGACACTAATGTAATAACATTGGTAGATAATAAGGTAGTCCTTGTGCTATTTTTCTTCCAAATTTATAGGTGACAAAGTCCAAGATAAAGTTAAAATTTCACGTGTACAAGTTTTATAAAATTTTAGTCCAAAATAATCATGGAAAAATATATTTAATGTTTTATTATGACTTGTCTATGAAAAGATGTATCAAAGGGTACTACAGAGCTCAATTCAACAGAAAAATATAATATATTGTTTAGATACAATAAAATAAATACAGCCTTGGTATAAATATACGATTACAAAACAAGTACGTAGAAATGAATGTATCACTCAAGTTTCTGAGTGAGATAAATCTGTATGTTCAAAAAAGATTTCATGATTTTTTTCTAAAATATCATGGAAAATCTACTCACTTATAAATCTATTCTATCTGCTTATAAAGAGGTGAGCAGCACGTATGAATTTGGTGTCGCTTTACGTTTATGCATTACACGTTCCCATTAACATTGCATTGGAATCCAGTTCTAATTTCCCATTATCATTTAGAAGAGTAAACATCAATCATTTTTCAAACAATGAGTCATTTTACATAAATTTTTATTACTGATACCATCTCAATTTGGATCAATTCTATATTACACCACCCGAACTTCATCATACTGACAAAGTGATATGGACTATAAATTACTTACTTTGTAACTCTATTATAGTTAGAAGTTGGATATTACAATAGAATAGAAAGAATGCTTTATTATTCAAATTCAAACAATGCAATACACAAAAAAACAAATTTACACCGTGATTAAACAATCGCCAACCGAGTTAACATTTGATAGGCCTACAATCGAAAACAGGACTCATGAAACCAGATGCTATTCGAAAAAAGATACATTGAAGGATTGATAAAAATCATGGCATAAGAGCGGCAAGGGAAAAAGGATTGGATGGAAGACCGTCTGAAATAAAAAAAAATCATCATCACTGTGTTAGGAACTGAGAGGTGGGCTGTTTTGATTGGCTGAAAGGATGATGGAAAACTGTGGATAATCCGGCAGAGAGGGTAAATAAACACTTTCCAAAGAGAAAAGGGGTAAGACCGAGAGCGCTCAATTGAAAACGTAACAGGAAGCTGATCGATTGAAGCCGGATTTCAAAAAGAATAATAATTCAAAACTCAGATTTACGAGGTGCAGTACCAAGTGCATGTTTAATTAATATGTAGAAAACCCTTGTGTACATTTTGTATATGGTTTCTACTGAAGGTGTATGTTATTGCCTGTATAACAGGTATCTAATCTTATTAGAGAAGATTTGCATTTGCAAATAAAAGATGAAACAAAATGAATTGATTGAAATGTGAAGTGAAGTTTCATTTGAATTCAATCAGATCAGAAAACCATGAAGCATGAAAATATTCTGTTTCATAAAACAAAAAAGATATACATTAATTTGGCAACAAACTCTAAACACTTCCTAAAATCTAATTAGAACAATTTTCTTCAACTGTATACAGGCATTCCTTGGCTATACCAAACAGTATGTAAAATTACTTCACTTATATGAGAACTACAAGTTTTATATTGTTTTTATTTATTCAAATAGTATGTATATTTTATCGTATAATCTCTCAATGCTTGAATACTAATCCATAAATTGGAAACATTGAACGCGTTTGTGAATGAGGAGAGGTGCTTTTTTGAAAGCTAATCCCACTTAACTCTCAAAAGCTATTAATTTGTTTACGTTGCGTTATATTTATACAAAGTGGAATTGAAATGTTGCATAGTGCAATTAAGACAGAAAAGTAGGATCAGTCCGCAGTTCTTTTTATAATAACATGCTAAACAAACTTATAAATGGCACAAAATTGACGTCTTCGAGAGAACTCTGTTTAAACCCTATAATTATCAAATTGAATTGGACTCGAACAAGCCCGCTGTTTGTCCCAATAAACATGATTTACATCATTTTTCTAAAACGACTCATTAGCGAACATTGACTTCTTGAATTAGTGATAATCAAAGGTTTGACCAGGAAAAGTAACACATCATAAACATTCTTTCCTTGCCAGAGAAATTCAACTAACGGAAGGTCCTGGTTAAAATCACATAAAAATGTTGCTTTTGATTTGATCTTCCGAACAAGCTTTATGATTATGATGTTGAACAAGACAAAATTTAATATTTTTCAACTCCAAGTTTATGTTTGGTATTTCCCGCTTTCTTTAAAAGCCATGGCATAAATTTCAAAGCAATAAACTCTTTTACACTCACGATTCAACTTGAATTGATTTCATGTTGTTCTGTACACTAATGATTATATGACGTGTATATCAATCATGACATTTTTAGGCATATAGCTGCTGAATGTGGTTGACCAAAATTATTAATAGTAGAATTAGTTCATTAGTAGCCAATATCCAAACACATGTACGGACATTATTTCAAAGTACTTTTAGAATACAACCAAATCCATCCAAAGACAAAAGCAATTCAAAGACCCTTTTTCCCGCAATTTCAAAACTTTTTCACTGGCTTTTCATCAATTTTTTATCTTCTTCGTCATCAAAATAATCTTCGCTATTTCTCGATTTCTATAGACGTAGATAAACTCATTTTTATCGGTATTTTTTAATTTGTTCAGAAATTGAAAAAAATCCACACAGTGACATCCATGTGTTCGCCCATTATCATTGAAAATAGCTTCAAAACTTATCCTAAAAGAACATTGCAATAGCATGGTAGAATGAAAATATTAAATCTATATATTTCTAAGACCTGGCAAAGGCTTTTTTCGAATAAAGAATCTATCGATCTGTAGTATATACATCAGAAAGTTTACCAGATTGAATTCTACTTATTTAATTACAACTAAGTTCACTTTGAAGACTGAGGAGACCCCAATTTTAAATCAAAGTTCATTCCTTGCTGCTCAAGGCATCCAACACAACAAAGTTGGCTAGTTTGGAACATAGTTGCAGCTGTCAGCGATTAAAACAATGTCCCGGGGGAACTTATGCAGCAGGAACGCAGCTGTGTCAGGCGGGTTGCATCTAGTTGGCATGCAGGCGCTGTCATGAATTGGTTCAAATAGTTGGCAGTCGAGTTAACTGCGAATGTCACGCTCTGTAAATGGTCTCCGACAATAATTATTAGCACACTAAACTGCAACACGAATCTTATTCTAAGCTGTCAGCAACCTGAGAAAGTTCTACACGTGCTGTGTGATCCAAGATAGTGTCGAATCAAATTTAGAATTATTCTTGGTGGAGTTGAGTTTTACTTGCAAATTGCATTATTTCGAATCAGATTAGAAGTGCATTGACCTGAAATGTGGATGGATTTCTTTTTAGTGTTCATCAGGTTCCATTACTAGCGTATTCAGGTTTATAGGCAATCAACTGACGTTGATACTACTGTTTCCCCTTGCGACATTAAATGCAAATTTTGCAGTTAAAAGAAACATCACGATATTAGACCCTAGATATGAAATTATACAATCTTCATTTTGAAAAATGTATTTTTTCACATGCACTATGTTTTCTACTATGTTTGTAGCTATCAACATATTACTTCTATCAAGGCAGATAATTATAATGTATTCAAATAGATTATGTAATCAAATTTCTATCTATTGATCGTGAATAATCCGAATCGACAGTTTAATGGGCGAATTGGGCATCCAGCCCAATGAAATATCACATTGACTTTTTCTTACTAAATTATATGCCTGTTAATCCTTAAAAATATGTGATTAGTAAGTCCTTCTTATTGATTTTTCAGTACGAATAGGCCTATGACGCATAAAGTCATAATAAGTCGACGAAACCATAGAGATGATGTTTCTACGATGAGATAATATTACAATCGCATTTTCAATAAATAATAATCTTGAAATAGAAGAAACCTTCATTAAATAACGTTGAAGTTTCGTGAACACTGTTTCAAGAATATCCACCATAAGATTTGGTCTATATTTGTTAAGAATGTTTGTCCGAATATTTTATAAATTCATCCATTCTATGGGTGAAATTGAGCGATAACCACCCTAATGCAAGAAAGTGATGATGAAAGCTGAAAAATGATAATGATGAGAGTATCGGAGAATATAGGATGCTGAAACTGTGATCTCATTGCAGAAAAGAAGACTTTAGTTGAATAAAAAAGCCATCAAATTGAAGTAATTATGAAGTTCAACCGGAAAATTCTAAATTACTTTTCTCGGAAATGCAGAAGGCATGTTTCTACAGGCTTAGTCTAAAAAAAGTGCGAATTCTCTTGATGAAGAGGTAACGAATCGCGAACTGCATTAATTTGCGGAAGGACATTATAATTGGCTAAGCAGCTGCTAATCCAGGGGTTCAGGTGTCCGAGTAATAAACTTGACTGTAACCAGATTTCAAGCTGGCCGCTATTTCAAGAAAAAGGCTCGTGACATGCTGCTTCAGGTCAAATAGGTCAAATTAGGAACACTTTATAAACCTGTCTACAAACTACACATCTTGATCAAGGAGAAATTACCTCTCATACTCTATCTTAAACCACCCCTTTCCTTTCTTCCATGAAGACTTTGAATATACAGTATATGATACAATTTTTCGAACAGCATAAACACGTTCCCGAAGTCAATAATTGGTAATCCGATAGAACTTCACTGCTCTGGAAGCTTGTTGTTTGTGCATTATGAACTATCATGCCTAGAATACTACAGTAGCATGTTTTAATCAACTTCGACAGATTGCAAGTCTAATGAACTTTTTTCATCATTTGATCAGTTCCTTTTCATTTCAGGATTCACACAGACTTTCCATAAACTTTCTTCACACTTTTTAACTCTTCACACTTTTTAACTCTTTCCACTTGATATTGTTTGCTGCTGGGAGATCGATATGTTAAATTATTCGTAGTTTTATTTCTATCATCCTCTTCACTTAAGAGACTAAGGGATTTATCAATCAACCTGTTCCGGTACCCATCTCTTTCTTGGCCTTCCTACATCTCATTTTCCAGTAGGCCTATAGTTTTGGACTTCAAGTGGCATTCTCCCAGGTGGCATTCTATTCAAATGACTGCACCAGTTGCGTCTATTTAAGTAAAGTTCATCCATTCATATATTTTATTCTATGCAGTTGCATTCTAACACTGTAAAGTTTAACTGAATAGAATACTGAAAAATACCACTGATGAATGATTTTACTCCACTGGAAGCCGGCTTTTGACAACCAGTGACATGATGACAACACGAGAGGAATGAAAATGGGAATGAATCATAACAAGTTCACAAATTTCAAGGAAGAGAAAGGGTCTTTGCTTCTGGGACTAAGCTCTTCTTAACAGGTGGTGGCTGGGGTTCAACACACAAAAGTAATGACGCGCTTATCTGTGGGAAGAGTGGGGTGGGGTGGGCCCCAAATACACTGTAACAGGAGCTCTCTTTGTCTCCATTACGGCTACATAGATATACAGTACATACATTTTACCTAAAGAAGAATATATATAGGCTCGGAAGCAATGTGTGATTTCAGTTCCAGCTGCATATGGAACTTCCCGGAAACATGTATCTGCCTATGTGAAAGCAGAGCACTGACAATCTACCTTTTGACAATAAATTAAATAAGCTTGGTTGCACGTGTTTTACTTTTTTAATTAAATAAATAACAATAGTAATTATTAATTATTATTATTCAATAAAATGTATTTTAATATTCTGAATAGGAGTAACATTCCATAGAACAGCCTTTATGCCTTTCTCGGGGGCGCGTCAGTCCAGACCGACGACAGTCGAGGCCTGCGACCTGTCGTTTGCCTCGTTTGACATCGACCCCCTTTCTCGAACGATGATTCATTCCTAGATTCATTTTGCATTTCCTAAACAGGTTTACAGCTTCATTTCAAAACGGAAAAATGAAACAGAGAGAGGATATTATAATTATTAAGATGACGAGGAGAATTGAAAGAATTGAATAAAATGACTGCCTTTATTAAATCCTAGGAGGGCGATGTTAAGGCGCAACCGCCCTTTCTTGAAAAAAGAGAGGGATTGATTGATTACCTTTAATAGGAGGGAAAGAGAAAGAGAGTGAGAATAGTATACAGTGATGTAAAATAGGCATAAAATAGAGTGAGAAAACGGGCAAGAACAGGAATAAATGCAGTGCATGATACTCAATGACGTTTTCAATTCAATTACGCATCAATTCTTCAAGGTCAAACCGGAAAAGCACTGAGAAAATTGCATTCGTGTTTTATTGCGGGGAAATTCTACAACTGGACGATGACAACCTATTATCAGTATGACTAATAATACTCACAATGTCCGCAGTTTAACAAAACTATCATAATCGGTCATTTTCAACTCTATAATCAAGTATCGAATGTAATTAGGCCTATATTCTATACTCTCTGTTTAATATCGAATGAAATAATTGAATCGGAAACAAGTTTTCTAGTTTTTAAATAATAAAAAAGCATGAACTCGTTATTTTCATAGGAATTACTTCATGACAAGATGATATTGCAACACTGTTTTTCCCAAACTACTAATAAAATTGATTAGTTTCATTGTGTTATTATAGTTTTATGATTGCCTACTATCAAAAGTCATTTCCATTGTGCATTCAAGCTACTATTATTAATCATTTTTGTTCAGGTATCTGAAAAAACAGTGTACAAACGGATTAGAAGGAAAAAATTTTTACAAAACGTGATTTTTAATATTTTTACTATGCAACTAGTTTAAATTCAAATGAAAAAAAAATGAAATTATCTATGAGTACTCGAACAATTCTCTTTTCTTTAATCTTTTTTATTTTCTTTGTATGAATGTTGTACGAATGTGTGCCATTATAATTGATTCCGTATTACATTTTAGCATTGAGCATTACCTTCTCCATAATATATTGGTTGAAAATAAAATTCTAAATGATTAATGCATGTGAATTAGTGGAGGATATCACCAGGGTTAACTCGTGTTTTCTAACATGCGGTGAAAATATTACAGTTTTGCATCAAAATATTCGTAGTCTGAACAGTAACTTTGATTCCTTTTTACTGTACATAAACTGTTGGAAAGTGAAGCCTGATATAATTGTCCTATCAGAAACATGGTTCCAACCGATAAATGATGCGAACCCTTATATTATTGATGGATATGATAATTACTCCACTGGCAGTGATATAAGTAGAGCATCAGGTATCATGATATTTGTTTTGTCTAGCAGAGGTTTTGCTTGTTCGCGAGATGAATCACGGATTGATGGAGCCGATTCTATTTTACTCACTCTGAAAAAATCCAACTTCAAATTTAGATTATTGAGTTTGTACAGATGGCACTCTGTTGGATTAGATGTTTTCCTGAATAGTTTGAGCCATTTTCTGGAGAATCTAGGATATGAAGGTGACTCAATGATTCTTGGAGACATTAACATTAATATAAATGACTTGAGTAGTGCTGGGGCTTTTGATTACATGGAAATCATGCATTATTTCAATGGCTACCAATCACTGATAGATGTAGATACTCGTGTAACAAACCTTAGCTCAAGCTGCATTGATCACATCTTTTATAAATCCAAGTTTTAACAGGAAAATAATTCAGAGTTCAGTCATTGAATCGCTGATTACTGATCATAGAGCTATATCGGCTTCATTGTCTGTGTCTGGAGAACGGACCGGTCATGCTACTCCCATAGTTAAAGATATCATCGACGTCAAAAAAATTGACGGACTTGTTGATGGAGCATAATTGGTGTGACTTATATGCTTGCGACAGTGTTGATGATAAGTTTTCTGTGTTCATGGATAGTCTGCTGGCGTATATAAAGCAGTGCACTCGTTCAAGCCAGAGGCTTGTCAAAAATGTTAAGCGTCTAAAACCGTGGATGACAGATGAGCTCTGCCTAGCAATTAAGCATAGAGATAAACTCTATAAAGCGCATAGAAAATCTCCCCAAAATGAGAGATTAAAAGCTAAGTGCTTGGCTGCAAAAAATAACATAAATAAATTAATAAAAATCAAAAGATTAAATTTTATTCCAACTTGAATACCTTTCCTGTAAAAAAACAATGGGAAATTATAAATAATCATTGCAGTAAATCAGTTTCCAAACGAAAGTCGATCCATCTGCATTGTGGAGATAATCTAATAACAGATGGAAACGTTCTGGCTAACAAATTCAATGAATACTTCATAAATATATCTGATGAAATAGTTTCTTCAATACATGACCCAGATGAATCCATGAGAGAAAATCATGATAGAAAATTTAAAAGTGATTTTATCCAAAATTCTTTTTTCTTAAATCCTATTAGCTATCAAGAACTACTAACTGAAATAAATAAATTGAAAAATGGAAAATCTCCAGGTCCTGATAATATTTCCTCCAGTTTAATAAAATCTATAGCTTATGCTATTGTTCCTGTTCTTTGTCACATTTTTAATGCCAGCTTTTTGAATGGCCATTTCCCATCAAATCTAAAAACAGCTAAGGTAATACCTATTTTTAAGAGTGGATCGAATAGAGAAATTTCAAATTATAGACCCATCTCACTGCTTTCAGTGTTCTCAAAAATTCTAGAGAAACTTTTTAAGAAAAGATTAATGAGCTTTTTCAATAAAGTGAACTATTTTAATAGAAAACAATTTGGATTTCAGGAGGGCTTGAACACAGAATAGGCATTATATAAGTTTATGTCAGATATTTATCAACACACCACATAAAAATAGAACATCTGGTCTATTCTTGGACATCCGAAAGGCTTTCGACACAGTTGAACACAGCACCTTGTTGAATAAGCTTCATGCTACTGGTGTCCGTGGTGTTACCAACATGTGGTTAAAATCATACTTGATGGATAGAAAGCAGTATGTGTCTATTTCGGGTTGTGATAGTGAGCTGACAACAGTTAAATACGGCGTTCCACAAGGATCCGTTCTGGGCCCTATATTGTTTTTAGTCTACATAAATGATTTGTTTTCCCACACATTTTTTGGATCAATTACATCTTTTGCTGATGACACAGCCCTAGCGTATTCTGCTAAAAATGAAGAAGAACTGCATGACATGATGCAGCTGGATTTGTTTGATTTGCGATGCTGGTTCAACTGTAACAAACTAGCACTAAATGCGAGCAAGACTTCCTATATAAACTTTTCATTATCATCACCATTTAGTTTCACTGATCCTGTCAGGTATCATCAGGTCGGTTGCAGATCTATGAGTTGTGACTGTGAGGTAATTCAACAATCTGACTCTATTAAATATCTTGGGCTAATATTGGATCAAAGTCTAAATTGGGATTTGCATGTGAATAAAGTAAAAGGGTACCTCTTATACTTGGTTAGGACTTTCTATCAACTGTGTCAATTCTTCCCTGTAAATATTCTTCGTGTAATGTATTTCTCTTTCTTCAATAGTAGGCTGGAATACGGAATCTCATGTTATGCATCTACCTTCATGTCTCATTTTAAAAATCTTATAGTCCTACAAAAATCAATTGTTAGAATAATGTTTGGAGCTAATAGACGAATGCATACTTTCCCAATATTCAGGTTTTTTTGGAATTCTACCTTTCAGATACATGTATGTACTGAAAGTTTTATCTTTGTTTTATAAAATGAGTGGGGATAGGAATCAAATGGGGAATCTTGAACAAAATCAGCAGATAACTAGGCAAACTACAAGGATGCTAATCAGACTCCCCAAACCAAATAGCACTACCTTCCAGAGATGCTTTTTATTCCTTGGACCTAAATTCTTCAATATTCTCCCAGATGAGATTAGAAAGCTACAGAATCTCAAGAAATTCCTAAAACAGACGAAGAGTTGGCTATGGCTTCATTCACCATTAGAAGTAGAAGACTTATTCAAAGTAGTAAGCTGAGAAACACATGGTGCTAATATCTAATCCATTATTGAATATGAATTTCAGTGTAGTATGGTCTTTTCACTGTAGTTACTTCTGTATCCTTTAAAGTTTAACCTTTGCTTTGAGCTTTGATCTGCAAACATTGTTTTATTTATCGCTGTTATGTCTCATCTTTTATTTTTCATTTTTTCCCCTCTCTTGTCATGAATTATGTTGAAAAAAATTATACTGGTGATTCTTCCTCCCATTTTTTCGCATTTTTAACTACATTTCATAATATAAGTATATTTAAAGAGAGGAAATGCTACAATCAATCAATAAAATTACTTGATGATGGTGATTGAATGTGTGTGTGTTTGTGTGTGTGTGTGTGTGTGTGTGTGTGTGTGTGTGTGTGTGTGTGTGTGTGTGTGTGTGTGTGTGTGTGTGTGTGTAGGCTTTTTTCTCCTCCTATATCCGATTAAACCTCAACTCCTGCTCACGGACAAGTGCTTCATGAAGCACTTTGTGAGTAGTTATTGTTCACATTAATATTATATTATATACTATTACTTACAATCTATTATTAAATTTTAGATGGATTATTGTTGTATTTGTCAAGCTGGACTCTATTTGGTTTCTGTATATGTATTTATGAGTGTGAATAAATTTGAATTTGAATTTGAAATTTGAATTTGAAAATTAGCACTGCATTTTCAAATTCTTTTTCTTAGATAAATCCCCTGTAACTATAGATATAGATTTTATTGAATTATTATGTTGATAAAACACTAGTCATGCCTGTGCAGTTGAAAATCATAGAAAGAAAAATTGATTGATTTTATCATACCCAGTACTTTATTAATGTAATGAGGTCTTGGAAAATGGTCTGCAAATAGAAAAAGATAGGATTACTGCAAAAGGGGTTCATTATCAATTAGAATACGCATATTTATATGACAGAATAAAATAAAAAAACACACCAATAAAAAAACATAATTTCAGATCGCAGTTTTATCTTTTGTAATTACAACAAGGTAACTAAACTTACAACTTTTATACCAAGAAATGAAATATGTAATTCCCGAGTCTTCAAGTAAGTGCTATGATAGAGTATTATTATTGTGATAATGGATTACTGTGAATTACATAAAGTGCATGTCAGAAATCTGAAGTTTATTGAAAAATATACATAATTATTCGTTTCTCTGTATTATAAAGAGGAAAATATTAAAATTTGTTTGTAATATATAAATTTAGAACAGATAATTTCCTTCTTGAAAAAGATAAATTACTGAAGCATCCATCCATGAAAATTAAGGGTTCATCCACTATCCAGCATAGAGGCATTATAAATTGTTACAGTACAGTATAATATTGTAGTTATATTTAGTGAATTATCATTAAGATGAATCAAGCCTGCAATGAATCAAAAATCCTGCTAAGATTCACTTACATGATCAATACATGTATGATTTTTTAATAATGAAAGGACTTTGACTAGCATTTTTTGCTAATTATCTTTTGGACAGGAGTTGCCTGAGAATAAATTGTTATATTTTATTAAGAAAAAGGTAGTCACTGATGATTGTCTCAATACAAAAAGTAATCTCAAATTTTTGTAAAACTACTCACAGTTCAATGTTAACTTATAATTTCGATCAGGAAATATGTATTTCAGCACAGTATATGTTCATTGGAATATTCCATGAGATGGGGAAAAAGTTTGGAACTGATATGAATCTTCACCTGCACTTCAACTACAAACCACTTATTCCTTGAGCACTTCTCTGTGGAAGAACTCGACCCAATTTTGTCAAAAAACATTCACTGCAACAGTGTGATTCAATCAAAATGTGGAGAGGCGAGTTGCTAGCCATTGCAGAGAGATGTGGCAAATAATACAATGAAGGCAAGGTACCTCTCGAGCTATTCAACAGTTAGTGCCGATATTACAATGCATAGGTTGAGCGAGTGAGCTTTGTAATTATTGGATTTGCTCTTCAACGTGTCGACTAGAATCAAATACACCTGGACAACAATGCATTCGTAGCTCTGTATTCATCACATACTGGACAAGTGGGACTCTGTTCTATCCAGATACACTGGGGAAATAGCGATGCCAATTGCACGATGAATGCACAAACCTCATACACAATATTTTTACAAAAGGGTATTAGCTGCACATGCACAGAAATGGGTCCAAGTAGGTCAGCTCAAACAAATGTACCATCGAATTTGATTCAGTATCATGTAAATCCAGTCTATAACAGGAAAGAGCGACATCAATTCCGTTAATAATTTATTGCACTGTTTAATAAACCAGTGTATATCCTAGCTAGCCAAACTGATGAGATAAAGAAATTGTTGATCATCTAGTAAATATTCCAAATGTTTCTAATTATTTAAAGAACATTATCACAACAAATTATTGGTCAACAGATATTGGAAAATTATTTTCCAGAAAGAATATTGATTTATAATGAAGGATACTTATTTATTGAGGTAATTTTTTTCTACAGAAAATAGCGCTTTGTTTTGGTATTGAGGATTCTACATTTTTCTTCACTTGCTTTTTCATAGTATTTCAATTGATTCTATCCTGAATTTTGTATTTTTATTAGCATGTACTTGTATTAAAAAGTTCGGTATCTACCTATAAAATTTTATTAACAAACAGTAGTAGTTTGGATCCATAAGAGATGATTTAAAAAAAAAGACCACTGGACGTCAATCCATTTTCTCATGGTTTTATATCCAATGTACACAATTATGAATTTTATAGAGTTCCAGTGTTTTTTTTTTTTAAGAATTAAGTCGATTTGTAAAGATATGGCTGTGCAAAAGGTCCTATTTTTATTTAATGCGTATGAAATGGTATACGTTCACTGTTCAGATCAAAATGAAGAGAAGCTTATTACTTCTACACGAGTGAATGAATAGTCAACACGAGAATAGACTCTCTAATGATGGAAAATACAATCTGAAAAGATACACCCACATGAATTCCATCGGGAAATACATTTCTGATTTATTTCATCCAATTTTATGTTTATTTTCAATAGATGTTTTTCACGGATAACCCAGCAGGCATCACAATTACAAAGAGAAAGAGCCCAATTGGTAGCAATCTTGGAAGCCAACGCATTCATGAATGCCAGATCTAACAAATCAATTTTCCTCAATCCTCGGTAAATCTTCATGCTTTTCCCTATTCACCCATCTCGGTCAGACTCTCAAGTCCTCGTGGTGTTAGCAGAAGTGTTGCGCGTTCAGCCAGCTTCATTAAAACTTTTTATCCTTCCGATTCAATCTTAATCCACCTGCAACTCTATTCACGTCGGGAAGTTGAATTGCATTACAGCAAGGCATGTTTCACTGTTTCAATCCACAGACCTAGTAATTTCAATTCTCCCGCTTTGCATTGATCGCTTGCACTGTCAAACTGCAATCCTGCGACCGTCTTGGATGCATCTATCGTATTCAGTTAGCAGACCGCTTCTGCATCAACTTTTAATGATGACACCCTCTCCTCCCTTCCCCCTTATCAGCTCGCATTTCCATCATTACAATGAGACGTCAGCATGGAAATGCTGTCAGTTTGCAGAGTAAAACGAAGAACAAATAATATTATTCGTAACAAAGTGAATTCATCTACACAAGCAACCATCTCGACTTCAGTATTATAGCACTATGAAATATTATTCAGATTGCAAAGCTTATGAATATTTTCAAGCAATGTGGTACCATTACCCGAATTTTCAAGTACATTCAAGCATCTACTGTACAATTCACATCAGTAGAAATCATTGTATAGTATAGCATCGACTTCTTTTGTTAGAATTTCAAGTTTTATATGATTAATTCACAAAATCTTGAAAATTCTTGTTTTGTTGTCTTGTTGATAAGACATGAAAGGTGGAATAATTATATTGAATGCCAAAATACTTTATTCTCTAATGTATTAGTGGATAAAGAATAGTTATAGAGGATAGTAAATATTTTTCCATGTATCTAAGGGTTAAAAAATACCAATAAAATGTAAGGATGTAACAAAGATAGGAAAATGGATAATTATAACATATTTAAGAATAATTCAAAAGCATATTGCATTTTCAACATACCAATGAAGGGTGAATTTTTTATACTGTATTATATTGTAGGACTGGTATTCTTTGTATTAAGCCTATTGCAGTGACCATAATTAATCATACAGATTTAGTACTGCAGTAGTACAATCAGTATTATATACCGTGTATAAGTTTACTCGTTTAATTTTATATTACGTGCTCATTCATGTACCGAACTTCTTCAAATTTTACACTGTAGGAAATTTTAAATTTTACAAAATGGGATCTGAAAATATTCAAGGAAAATTTCAGCTCCCTAACCTTCGTAAAATGGCAGTACAAAAAATGGCAGTAGCTGCATTGAACATTTTTCCAATTCGCATCCTATGAAAACTGCTTTCAAGAGTTATCTGATTTATTCTAATTCTTATTCTAAGAGTATCTGATTTGTTTACAACGTTGCAGTAGTCTTGACTCATTTGATGATACCAGAAATGGATCAAGCAATCTTCCAACAAGATGGTGCTCAACCTCATTTCGCAAATCATGTCACGCAATTACTAAATGACAAACTTCATGGCCGTTGGATTGGTCGTGGAAGTGATTTTTTGGATTCGCCACCCCGATCACCAGATTTAACTGTTTTCGTCTTCTTTTTATGGGGTTACTTAGAGGAAAAAGTTTATACCCATAGCTTCAATAATAATGAGGAACTAAAACGATCAATAGAACAGGAACTTTTCCGGATACCGCGGAGTTTCTTTGTAAGAGCTTACGAATAATTTCTCAAGCGCTGTTATCAGCGTGTTGCTGTGGATGGATTTCAATTTGAATAATCTTGGATTTTAAGGTTTTTCATTGGGCTATGTTCTAGCTTTTTATTTGAAATTCATATTGCCCTAATAGCTAATGTGCGACCATAAAAATACCAACCAAAAACTCCTTTTTAATGTTCTTCAAGTATCGTTTTTCAATATGCCGTCATTTTGTTTCTACGAAGGTTAGGGAATTGAATTTTCCCAGAATATTTTTAGAACCTACTTTGAAAACTGTGTAGAATTTAAAAAAAATTGATGCATGAATAGGCACGTAATATAAAATCAAAGGTATATAAACCTCTTCGTGGGACACAGTGTATAATCATCATGAATGAAGCTGAACGAAATGTTACATTACTTGTATCTAACAGTATGAAAAATCTTCTTGGGATTATAACTTATCAAGAATTAAGTACCTAATGTTACTTGAAGAATTTTTTATAGATAGTAAGAGTTGGAAATGGGCAATTTGGAAAATAAAAAAGAGTAGGAAATATGGACATTTTCTTTATTAAAATTTTCCTTCAAAATTCAAAACTTTTGGTATTCATAGTATGAGATAACACCAGATATTAAAGCAAAAATAATCTTCAATATCAATATTTGAAGAAAAATCAATTATACTGTCATTACTCACAAACTCACTAACATATCACAAAAAAATGGCAAGAAGCTAATACAGTATATTATCATATTTGTAAAGGAATAGTTATGCAGCCATGCCTGAACTCTATATTTATAATAATTATATAGAATGCATACAATCTATATATCTAAAATTTGAACTATCACTTCTAGTGAAGAAATAAATGAGTCAAAGCTGCTAATAAAATGCTCTAAATTATTATTCTCTTCTTTCAAAATGCTCAAGTACTAGTAGAAAGAGAGAAAAAGATTATATTACTACTCAAGGTTGAATCCAGTACTTACAGAGATATTTAAGTAACTCTAAAAATCACATTCTACTAAGCAAGTACATAAAATTGTTTTACAAATAATGTGCAATAAAAACACATTCTCCAAATATATTTGACTAAATTTCTTCCAGACTTACTTCAGGGTCAGATCTAGCCCTGAAGCCTACAATGAATATTATTGGGCTATGTGCCTTTTACTATACTATACTTACTATAGTTAGATCAACAATTTCTATTGTAAATTTGAATCAATCACAAAATAATAATTAATTATCTAGGCCTAACTAAAGAGTAGGCTACAGCGAATTCTTGGTTTACACTTTCTGTAAAGGTTTTGGTCAAGAGGTGGGTTGGCTATTATCAAATAAGAAAAGGTATTTTATTCAAATGCATAAAATAGAAAGAAATGTCAAGAAACAAAGAAGGAATCACGAGCTGGTATAGCCTAGGATAGGATTAATCGAATTATTTTTTGTTCCAGAAAATAGAAGCAATAACTTTCTGTTATTATAGTCTCCTAAATATTATAGCCTATTAGGCTAACTTAGAAATAATATTAATTTTATTATTTCATATTACAAAATATTTTTTGTACCCAAACTATGATTCAAGTAATAACCACGGCTCTAGATAACTTTATAATAATGATTCATCATAACTTATGTTGTTATCCTACTGATAAGCAACCAAGACAAACTTCTATAATGCAACAAACTTGATAATTTTATGAATAATAAAAACCTCAGAGTAAATAGTAAAATAGTAATTGCTGAGTCACAACTTAGAGCATTAAGATAATAAAAGTAAACTTTATTTATTGTCATAAATATCAAGGTTCACTGTGAACCTAACCTAACAAAGTCACCACTGCACCACTATTGTAATCAACGAAATTATTTATAAAAACTGATACTTAAGACTAATAAAAGATATTTATTTTTAAAATCAAGGAAAATTATAAAAAATTAAAAAAGAGAAGTTGGAATTATACAGGAATACTAAATCTTTACCTTTTATCAGTCATTGTTTACAAAGCAGTATTAGTCTACAGTAATGAGGGAATCTTTGAATGGCTAACAATCATTAACAATTTTGATTGAAGTTTTTTGAGAAATAAATAACCACATAGAAGGATAATTATAAATGTTTATTAACTAGATAAAGTCACATGTATGTTACCAAAGGATCAACTAGAGCTTTATGAAATAAAGTAATTGTGATAGTAAGTAACGTTATAATCCTCTATTATCAATAAATTTAATTAACGAATCAATGAAGATAACACAAAAATTATTAACATGTATTTATTTGGTAATAATATATAAATGTTTGAATTCAACAAGGAAAGCATGTGAAAATAATGAATGAAAGTAAAATTATCTTGTTAGTCTAACCTGTGTTCAGTCTTTCGTATCCTCTATTTCCTCAGTCTTGTTCCACAGTCTTCCCGTATGGCTCATTAGGCCAGGTTTTAGTGCAGCTGCACAGCCGAAAATCACTAACACATTCTTTTTTTAGTGAATTTTCCAGAGGAAAAATGTCCACACTACGATAAAATATTATTCAATAATACACAAGACCAAAACATTGGCCGCCATGTTTTGCTGAGCATACGGAACAAAACAGACAGGCTATCAGAAGAAAAACCACTTTGGTGCAGGTAGTGCACTCTAGCAGCGTTTCTTAGAACTAGAACAACAAGAGAGACAGATTCATGAAGCGGAAAATTTGAAAGAGTATCAAGCACTAAGAAGTCTATAATCTTATAATAAATAGAAATATTTAGTCAACGTATTTAAAAATTACTTAATTTTAAACCACAATTATTTTCAAAAAATACACAATTCTAATATTTTCATATGAATACTGTATACTGTATTATATTATGCAAGAAAAAAGGTGATACAATCATTTACATTACAATGTTGAAACTGCAATATACAAGAAAATCCAATTCGTATTTTACAAAACGTTCAATTCAACCTTTATTCAAATTTACTAAGAATTGAAGGGTACTATGAGATCTAATAGAAGGTTTATTATTTTAAGGACTAAATCACTAAAATTGCAGAATTGACTATCGACTTATTTATTCTTATTAATACCGTAATTTACATTTGTCATTGACATAATTCATACCGGTATTAATTCAAGTATACTATTATTTACCGGTATGCTATTTAATTGGATAATTTCCAAGTATCTACATCTAAAATACCATCAAACCTAATTTTCTTTTGATCTCACCTGCAAAAACTATTACAATAACCAAATTGATTACCATGCACATTGTTCAGCTCTCACTTGGGGATGTTCTCAACAAATTTAGAAACCTTACAGTACCTATGTAAATTTATGAGTGGCAAGAATAAGAAACCAAGCCCATTAGAAGCTATCGCAAAAATATAAATTATACTATAATCCCAAAATGTACAGAAGAATTCAAATTTGGAATTAATTACATACCGGTATCAAACAAGCTTACAAGTGATAGTCCAGCTAATCGATTTAACTTGCATTCTGATTGCAGTAAAAAGCTTTCTGCAGAATTCGGCAAACACAATCCTCAGTCGATAAAAGAGTAGTTTAGGCTTGACGAATAGTTGAAAAATATACTTTAGAGTATACGGCAACGGCAATTACTATACAGTATAAAATAGTAGAATAGAGACTCATTACTATACCTTAGATAAAGAATAGCATAATAATAGCATGGTATAGGTCGTTCATGTTCTAAATTTCAAGCCGATCTTTTGTTAACACACTCTTGCTTGTCCTCTTCTAGGAAATTAATCTATAGGTGCAAGTTATGTCTATTAACTGTTTTGGCCGGATGAGTGTGCAAAAACGGCACAGTTTGAGAGACTACCAGCATCACATAGGTAGCTTCACGAAAAGTAACTACTAGGACTATCGGCTTGAGTTAACAGTGAAGAGTGGAATTTGGAACATAACTTAGGCCTATAGATTATTTTCCTAGAAGAGGACAAGCAAGAGTTCTTTTGTGTGCTTTTATTTATTATAATGTTTTATAGGTACCGGTATTACATTTTCAGACTTTGTAGAGAAGACAAAGAGAGGAAAATTTATACATAATAAACATTACATAGTAGAGTACCAATTATCCATATATTGGTTATCTGGACGTCCAGAGTGATAAAAAATTAAAATCACCTAAAAACCTAGCCTATTCTGTATTTCAAGCGGCTAATTGGGTCCACCGCAATTAAATAAATCAAATGCTTATTGGAATTAAGCTGCAGTACAATATTTTAATTTTTAATATAAGATTTGAGTTCCTGTTCCTCATTGAATGAGTTCAAATTCATCATGAGTTTACACAACCTAGCTACATTCGGACTGTTCTATAAATTAGAATTGGAACCGTTTTGAACTTGAGTCTGTGGTAGGCCTACTTTTCTAGAAGTTTTGTGATTCTGAATTATTGAATTGAATATATAGGCTGTAGATTCAAATGCCAAGTGTAGCATTTTTGTTTGAAACCTTGAATATAATGTCTAAGTTAATTGAAACCTAGGCTTGTGCATAGTCAATAGCAAAGATAAATAGCCTAAATCATTATCGAGGTTCTACAATCAATATCTTGTCGACTCTCGATATATTAGTTGAACTATCGACATAAAACCTATCTACCTGTTGCATCCTCTGATTTCGTTGTCGGAATACTTCAAATTAGAAAACCCATTTATAAAAGACAATGATATCGGTGAGAACATTTTATTTTTGTCTTTTTATTATATTTCAATTGATATATCCATAATATTATCCATAGTTGAACTGGTTCGGATTATGTTACTAGTATAAGAAGGTCACTTCTAGGCTAAACTTGGGGTTACTTTTTCTTAGTATAAGAATTATGATATTATGCAGAATATGACGCAAATACAATGCTAAATATGATAAATCTTTATTATGTATTCCATCTAAAAAAACAAAATATCTACCTTAATTGAAATGAATAAGTTCTGAATATATTTTATTTGTTGCAGTTTCTGCAGCTGCAGCCAAAAAGCCTCGACTCTACAAAAATTAACTAAATCCATAAATCTTTCAAAGTGGGATGAAGTCACCCCAACCCGTGGGTAACATTGTCTCTCATTTTCAAAAATTATATCTTCATCAAAGTAAAAAAATAATTTTTTAAAGAAATATAATCTAACCATTTCAGAATACAATGAAAAATACTGCAAGTGATTTGTTTCAACTTAAGTATTCAATTTGCTAATTGCAAGCTATTTAAAATTTCAACAGCCCAAATGGTATAAAGTCATCCCGGTTTAACGTATGTATAAAGTTTCTTTAGCTCCTCTTCTGTGTCTGAACATTCAATATAACAAAATAATGCCCACAAATAAGAACGGTACCTACTGAATGTTCTAGGTTTCATAATTATGAAAATATATTTTTCCTTCCATGGAAGACAATGAGAATTTTTCATTTAGAATCTACATTTATTGACCGAGCGAAGTGAGGTCTAAGATTCAAGTCGACGGTTTTGCATTTCTCTTTATGTTTAAATGTTGTGCATTTACAGCGAAACGCAGCAATTGATTTTTATGAAATTCGACAGGTATGTTCCTTTTTTAATTTCGCGTCGACGTATACATACGCTAAGATTTTTTTTTTTAATTTTGCATTTTAAGGATAATACAAAAGGAAAAGGAGTTTCCTTCGAACACCAATAATACCGTAAAAATCAGACTACCGTATAAGAATTATTCATCATAAATCAGCTGTCTAGTGGACTATAATACTACCCGTTCAAAAACATCGAACATCTTGAAAAAGTATCTTTCCATCAACGTTAGTAGACAGTTGTCTCCTAACTTTGTCTTTCCATAAACTGAGGCCACGATTCTAGTTTGGAGTTTGGAGTTATTGATAGAGAACATTTTTTTTACATTTTTCTTTTTTTATCTGATGATTAAAATATTGCAACAAATATTATTGAAAAGAAGTTGATTTCTAAAATCATGAAAAGTGAGAAATAAATTTTGTAGAAAATCAGCATTATAGTAGTTTATTTTGTTAATTTCAACACACCGATTTTTCGCCAACACAGAATGTTCTCTGATGGGTTGATTGGATTGGCGTATCGACGGCAGCCTGACCTGATAACAGCGCTCACACTCACATTCCGGGACGACACGTCACGGTACGATAGGACAGAAAGCTCTATGTTTATTTAGGATTTTTTCTAGACATTTTAAATTGATAAATTATTCATTAATTTTTGAGAAAACATAACAACAGGTCAATGTAACTTACTGAGCACGAGGTCTACTGTTCACAGAACTACTAGTGATATTTGAGCAAGTTTCTTAGACTGCAAAAGAGTCTAAGTGCCGGTTAAATTTTAATCGTGATTAATTCCACGAGAACCAATCAGAGAAGCCGTCTTATCAAAAAGGCCTTCTCAGATTGGTTCTCGTGAAATATATCACGATCAAAATTTAACCGGCTTTTGTGCAACCTAAAAATTGGAAGTATACAGGATATCAGTAGCATGAGTAATGCTCATCAGTCAATGAATTGTAGATTCTTCTTGTTAATCTCGCGAAGATGACTGGGTAACTCTATTTAATATGATTATTTATTACTCAAGATTTCTTCAATATATCATTATATTCATATATATTCAGATATTGGTTATTGCACAGAATTCGATATGTTTATAATAATTCCATGATGGATATTATTAATCTAATATCTCTCAAATAGGTGTAGCATTATTACTCTGATAAACACACCAAAGTTAAAATACTAATCATACGTGGGCGGACAGTCTTACAAAAAGGGAAACAAGGTTTATAAGAGACCATTTTTGTATGGCCCATGAATAAAACAAGTGAAATGAATACAAGTCTTTTTAATATACTATACCTAGTATTTACAAGTTGTTATTTATAATGTATTTACAAAGGAAATTTACATTACAAGCATAACTTACTTGATTAACACATAAAAAGTGGATACGAATTCAATTGTATGCTATAATACAATAATAATTCACATAATTTTAGAGCTTGTCTGTTCTATAACAATGAACAACACAAATCAAGAACAAGATGATACAAATAAAATTAGCAGCATCAAATGTATGAGAAAAACTCGATAGCTTCACAGTAGAAAACAATTTTAAAATATGTTCCGAATTAGAAATATATAAGTAGCAACTGTTAATATTCTTGATTGACAATGTGATTTTGACATTTTACGATGGAAATAATGAGTTAAATAGGTTATTCTGAAAATAATTAACGTGTAATCAATAGTTTAATTAATGAATGTGAAAATTGAGAACTTTTTTGGTAAACATCAACAGTTCGCTAATAATACGGTAAATATTACTTGGATTTGAATGTTATGAAGAGCACTTTTTTAGTGGCTATCCAAAAACGAACTAAGAATTATTTATCAACTACAATGTACTCATGACCACAAATTACATTTTTCAAGGCACAAGTGAGAATGTCTCTCTACTACTTAATTTATACCGTATTGCATCTCATGTTTCATCCTAGAATCTAGTGTGAAGCTCTTAAATTCTGATTAAAACAGTATAACATATTCTTATAGAATTATGATAATTAACAATATAATAGTAACAATAGATGTCAATACTTAATACAATACAAACATATATCACAGTCTTAAAAACTTTCGATGAAGAAAATAGAATATCATAGTCTGACAATTTAAATTTTGTAGCTTTTATAAACCAAAACTAGATAGAAGATGTAATAGAAGACAGAAGATAGCTCAATTTTTGAGATTTCACGAGAATTATTGACGTCCATGTTCTTCGCACATTCCATTCAACATTCATACATATTCAAACAAATTCATACAGTCATTCATTGACATAACACTCGTACATAACTAGAAATTATTGCACGTACGGTACCTAACCATCAGATAACAAGACAATAACAAAGTATATTTAAATTTGATGAGGCATACAATAAAATACAATCACAGTATTGCAGAGGTTTTAGTAAGAAATGAGTTTATAAGATTTTTGAAATTTGTTTGGTAAAATATAGACCCTATTCAAAACTAAGCAAACATTTCTTACAATTCAATTTTCAACATTCATGCGAATGTAGTTCCGATTGTAACCGACAATCACTCTTCACTCAAAATGTTAAGACATTCTATTTTCTTCATCGCAGATAGAAATACTTATCGTTTCATCATGACATAAGTACAAATTTTAATGTTCACGTACTCCATCAACAACGATGATGGTAGACAAATTACTTTATGATTAAAATACAACAATACAAATCCATTTCCAATGATATTGACTAGCCACAACAATAAATTTCAAATCACCTACACATATAGGTTGAATGTGTAGTGTAAATCAGAACTGTTCGGGGAAAATTTGACCAATAAGAAGATTAGAGACATGAAAACAATAATACGGTATTGCATGCAAATTTTTTCATAACTCCAAATTTCCTATTGATCAAAAAAATTGAAATTTATTGCGCCGCCGCATACATACAGTAAAATACTAACAGACTCGATTTATTTAAAATCCACCTATTGAAAATGGCACAAAATATCTAACAAAATAGGTAATATACATGCAGTTAAAAATACAATCACTTATTATCTACGACATTTGCATTAATAAAATCAACACGGAGTTGTCATTTTAAACATATTTACAAGGAAGAACTTTAGAATATTAATTATACAATACAATTAAATAATTCAATTTAAAGCAATACATGGACTTCCAAGATTAAAATGATTGTGCGTTGGATTCAGTAGTGAATAGGATTTGCACTTATTGATTTAAGTTTTAAAATTAATTTCTAATTAGCCGTGAACGAGGATTTGAGAAGTTGAATACTTCAAAATTAATGCCGGATAAGTTTCAAAAACATTTTTCAGTAATGTTATCAACTATTAATAGTTAGTTCAATTGGTTAGTTGAGGGATGGACTTTTGGAGGCATGGGATGACATGGTTCCATGTTATTTTTTGAGGCACGATTTGTATTGTATCACATTACTTCACAATAGGCTAATTTGTTATAAACGTTACAATATTTATTACACCTGTTGAAATATATGGAGGATTTTCGAAGAAAATAGATGAAATATTAAAAATATGGAATGATATGGAGTGGCAGAAATTGCCAAGGAATGCTGCGAAAGTCATTACATTTTTCAGAATTGTCAGTTTGAAACTAGGAGTTTTTCGTAGGTAGTTATCCTTTAGAAAAAAGAGATAAAACACAAAAAATGTATTCAGGAGCAAAAAAGTTCAGCTTGAATAAATAAAACTGGTCGAAATATTAAGTGGAGATGAATATTAGGATATGATCACAACAATCAAAATTATTCGAATACCTGACAAAAACGCCAGAGGGAGTTAATAATATAACTGGTCCCAGCACATATATTAAAGTTATCAATGACACATGAACTATAGAGACATGGAACAAGGAAGATTAATATTCAAGTAAGATTCCTAAATGCATGAAATGATAATAATAATCGACCTTATGATGACTCTGAATGATATTTGATTGGTGAAATTCAAATGACGTTACATGAAAAATAACCTATAGCAATAAAACCCGGCAGCTCTTCAGAATATACTTACACGTTCCAAATATATAATTTACAGTTTGACAAATCTCTGGAAAAGCATTGGAATGATTAGGCTTATATTTGTACTGTTCACCCTCTCACGAGTCCTTCACTATAATTTAGCATCGAAAATGATACTAGATAAGAGATAAGATCGTTTACTGTGAGGAAGTCAAAATTTATAGACCACAAACTTGATTAATATACAATCCGAGTGCAAAACCACACTTGCAGTAATTATATCAATGGTCTTTTTTGAATCCAAAACGGAAACGGAGATAATTAAAAACTGTACAAATAGTTTCATATTTTACATAAAATACAATAAAAAAGATTCTTGTTCACATACACATATTATCTAATATACATATAAAAATATATACTCCTGAAATTCTACAATATAATTAAATGTCAAAATTAGTTCAATTGATAATGTTAGTATACCGCTAACTTCACTACAGTAGTTCTAGTCTTAATGAATTGTTTCAAGATATACACAGCTAATGGATTTGTAAGGCATGATCGAAATATAATCGTTTTTCTAAAAAAATACAAATTATTGCAAACCCCACTAACTAGGGATGTAGTTGGGAAGTATAGAGCAATATGGTATTATTCAACTATCAACTATCAGGAAAAGTGAAAAAGTGCTGTTTCAACAATAAATACGAATAGAAACATTATTGTGGTTTTACTCATCAACAACTTGAATTGCAGAATTGGCAATGAATTTTAATTATGAAAATTTTTATAAAAAGATTATGCCACAGACAATTTTATAAAAATGTAAAACGTTCATAACTAGGTTATCCCTAGCAATAGAGATAATTGGGTTTTCCATGTTACTATTTTGATTGGGAAATCCGAAATCATCAAGTTTGAAAAGTTAAAAAGATTGGTCCATTTATTTCACACTTGATATGAAAGTTCATATAACGGTTTATTGATAGAATAAGACCACATGAATAACGTTTTCTGATTGTCATAAGCAGTCTACCACATCAGGGTTTTCTCTATATGAATTTTATCAGACTATAATGAATTTTTATTGCATTGATAAGCACTCATCATTTAATGTTTCTGGTTCATTGATAGTAAAAATCTGGGGCTTACTACTAGAAAACGTAGAATTACAAAACTACAAAACCAATTTCAAGAGATTAAATAACTCTACACGCTTGATTTTCTGGTGGGTAGGAGTCTCATTATTAAAAAGTCGATTATTAAAAATACTATAGTTGCTTGATGGCAAACCTCAAATACATACAATGATTAAGTCTGCCAAAAGAGTTTTTTCAATAGATAAGTTGTCCAATAAAGCTGTATAAAATATTTATATTTGATTGTAACCCTTATTAGTATTAGTAGTTTCAATTTTTCGTATTGAAACCTTTATGGTGTTTCTTAGGTACATCCGTAGAAAAAGTCTACTATTAAAAAATAGCAATATTCGATTGGTTGCGCGTTGGTTGCGACGAATGATTGGCAAGATATGACGGGAGGCAAGTGTTTGTGTTCACCGCAAGGGAGCAGAGCAGAGCAGAGCAGAGATCAAACGGTGGTTTCGTTGCGCCTCAAGGGTTGCAGTTCCCTCTTCAGCCGGTCATAGTCGTTGTAGTATTCGTGATCCGACTCCTCTTCGGACGACTTGTGCGGCTGAGGCGTCGGATTGGCCGCTTCCGGTAATCCGGACACCGGCAGGCCGGATGTGTCCATGGGGAGTCCGTTGACGTGAGGCAGTCCAACACTCGCCGCCACCATGTGGTATTCGGGGTTGTCCACACTGGGCAGGAATTCCTGGCCGCCGTTCGCCATTCGACTCGCTGCTACGTTCGCCGCTAGCTCACCTGTTTCAATTAAAGGATAGTATTGAATAAAAACTTCTAAGAAAATACTACTACAACTTAGACGAGCACTGGAGGAATAGAAAATGGTCCCCTACATTTTTGGATGAGACATTTTAGGGAACAGTCTCTATTGTGAACGTTTCCAAGGAATAAATAAGTTATTGATAAGTTTTTTTAATTGATAAGCATCCAAGCTTTACTGCAAAATTGTTCGTTTAGACACGTGATAAATACCCGAAACTATTCTTGTCTGAAATAAAATAATACCTACAATTAAGGGTACTAGTATACTAGTATTTCTTTATGAATATACTCTATGTTGAAATTTTTCATTGTATTCTATGTGAAACTATGAATAACTCAATTGACAAACATGCAGGTTGTTATAAGTTGTATTCATTAAAATAGGTTATGTTTATTAGTTGTAATGATGAATTCAATGTAATAATATGTATATTTGTTTTTGAGAACATACGCTAATAGAAGACAAGTGTATTTAGTAAGATAAATTTACAAGTTGAATATATCGTAAGATACCGTATTCAAAAGTTGATAATAATTTTAATGGGATAATCTAGCACCTTACTCAATCAAGAAGTAAGAAAAATAACAGTGGAGAATTGTTAGTGTACCTACTTCTTAGTCATTCCAGCTTCTTTAATTAAACTGACTTTTATTGATTTACTTTATTAATTGACTTTCAACTGATTTTTAGTGAGCTACTCAAATTATTTATTTTACAGAACATTTACAGAACATTTACAGAATTTCTTTACATAATATGTTATTTGGGAAGCGAAATTGATCGACTGATGAGCTACTTGAAAAACATTTTCATTTACAGAATTTCTTAGAAGAAATCTAAGTTCAATTTGAATATTCAGATAATTTGCTATTTGGGAGATTGGTAGAGAAATTGGTCGTCTGTTTTTCTCTCCCATTGATTTGGAATTAAACTGCAAGTGCGTGTACAAATAGAAGATAAATGTAGGAAAGAATGAATGAATGAAGGAAGGAAATAATGAATGGATGAATGAAGTATTACCTTGCATGTTCGATTCACCGATGAGATCCATATAGGTGGTTGGCGGCTGACTCTGCTGCGGGGAAGGCATGAGGTAGTCGTCCTCATCCAGAGGGAGGTCCAGCTTCAAGTCGCCCAGAACCTGTGCTTCCCGCTTGCTTGTGCTACCAGCGAACTCCATACAGTCTGCAAAACAACAACATTATTCGAATTTCAATCAACTTTCTAGATTACAGTTTTGGGTCGATAATGATGAGTAAGGTTGAGCATTTTTATAATTTTATTGTTTATTCAAGCGAATAGACAATATACTGACTCGCATCCACACAAAGGTCTTCTTCACCAGTCACAAGATTCATTTATGATATGGAAGGATGCCATATAAATCCATGACTTTAAAAAACTTGAATAAATATGTTGTACTTTTTTAATATACAATAATCAAGTGATAAAAGTTATATATCACTCACTTCTAAGATGTTTCAAAGTTGAAAAATTACATAGATTGTTCCCATGCTAGAAAAATATAAATAGTTTTGTTATAGACGTTATTATGACTATACATTTTATTTTGTGCATTTCTGGAATAAATAATGTAAATAATGTGGTACAGTAAAAATAGAATGGCGATAAATTTGATTCAATAACTACTGTAATCTAGGCTATGTATTCTTGCGTGTAATCAGAAACAATAGAATAAACTATTCCATTTCTCTATGGTGTAATGTAGAAATCTCTCATATTTTTTATCAATATTCAATTTTCTCAATTATGTAACTTTTTAAATGTCTGAATTATCACATCTCAAGTAATATTTATTTTTCAGTTTGCCCAGTGTCTGAAGTTCTTGTATATGGACAAGACCTTAATGTTGAGGTTATTTGCTTACATCATTCAGATACTCCTGTGAATTTGAATTTTTGTAGCCCACATTTAAACAAACTCAACTTGGTAGAATATACGATGATATTAAAGACAGTGTACTATATTTTAATTTTAATTATCGTTTGACAGACACATCAGATTCAAGTAATAGAACAACATTCGAGCGTGTGATATTTACCTCTCGTTAGCGGATCAACACAGTACCGCAACGGATTCGAGTGACCGTCTGCGGCGGCGGCTGCGGCTGCGGCAACCATGGCGGGTCGCATCATCTCTCGGTCCCAGTTGGCCTGGTTCTGAGGTCCGGGAGACTCGAGCAACACCACTGACGGGTACAGGCTGTTCTTGGCGTGGTGCGGGTGTGTGTGCGTGTGTGGGTGAGGATGTGTGTCACCCCCCACTCCCATGCCCCCCATTCCCACACCCCCCTCCACTGGCGCCGATGCCATCCCGTCAGAGGCGTCCATTGTTATCATCTCCTTGTCCTCCTGGAAATAGTACATTTGAGATAAAAACATAAATCCATGTAAATTACCTGTACAACACTGAAAATAAAATGTGATAATACATATATGATAACATGGAAATTATCAAGTGCCGTTTGCACAGTGAAAGCTTATAAACTAGATAGGTGAATAAATGTCTTTTATTTCCACTTTATAACATTACAAAAATGTAATTTCTAGTCAAACTATAGATACAAGATAGCATATAAGAAGATATCCCATGCTATAGAGCGTGTATAAAAAACGAAATTGATTTAATAGTTTAAATAAATAAAAAAAAATACATACATAAAATGGGATTTCGTTTAAACTAGCACTGTGCAAACGGAACTGGAAATGAAAAATCTATAAAATATATTTTCTACAGTATAATTTTATGTTCGAAAATCATGATTCGGTTATTGAGTAATTTACAGATTATATGAAATGTTTGAGAAAATATATATTTACATTATTGTAGAAAATAAACTAACAAAAGCTTAATGTAGTAAAGGAACTATAAAAACGTATTGTAGAAGCTGAACCAACCTGTGACGAATAGGACGGCAACCTCATGAACTTATCACCGGGTATGACGAGGTAGCGGCCGGGGTCACGCGCCATCTTGGCGAACTGGTCGGCCAGCTCCTTGAAGGAGGGTCGACTCTCGGCGTCCAGCATCCAGCAGTTGATCATCAGCATATAGACGTCGATGGTGCAGATGTTCGGCTGCGGCAGGCGTTCGCCTGTCTCCAGCAGTTCGGGCACGTCACGTGCAGGCACCGACTCGTACGGACGTCCGCCGTACGTGAGTAGCTCCCAGACGGTGACGCCGAACGCCCACACGTCGCTCTTGTGCGTGAATATGCGGTGCTGGATGCATTCCAGTGCCAACCACTTGATGGGCATTTTGCCGCCTGCTGCCTTGTATTGGTCCTCGTTGATGTCTAACAGTTTGGCCAGACCGAAGTCCGTCACTTTCACGCAGTTCGGCGTCTGCACCAGAACGTTCCTCGCCGCCAGGTCCCTGTGCACTAGGCGCTTCTCTTCTAGGTACGCCATTCCTACAAAAATAACAAAGGTGTTGGTTAATTTACTTCAAAAATGACAAATAAATTTATTAATTTACTTATTCAAAGACAATATAAACTGTACAATTCAGGATGGGCATGATATATATTATGGCTTTGGATTGATATCTTATATTAAATTTTCTTATTATATTAAAACTTCTTTATACAAAAGAAGTATTTCTCCTTTTATCCTTAGGTATTTTCTCCTTGAGGTATTTTTCTGCTTTTATGATAACCTGCTGAAGCATCCTTCTGAACATCAAGTGAGTTGAATCCTTATTACTATGAACTGTTCCAAGTTATGAATAAAGGGTTTGTTAAATCAGAATAATATTCATTTCCTAGGTGTTTATAGACGAAATCATCGACTTGTCTAATAAAAGCAAATTGATAACAGATTGTCAAGAATTGAAAAATCAAAGTTTAAATTGGTATTTGCAATGATATGTGTAGGGGAGCTCGGTCGTCGGAAACAAATTAGTAACTAATTGAGCACAATGTATTATGGTTTAATGCATGCAAACTTGCAACATTTGCCTTTATTTCAACATATTTATATTACAATAATGAAAATAATTACTGGCAAGATTGAATGAAATCGATCTATAATTAGAAATCATAGTTTTGAAGTTTTTTAATTACTGCTCAATAAAAATACTTCTATATTTTTTCTCCTATCTTCGTTTTTTTCAATAATTAAATTACCCTCAGTTTCATAGGTTCCATCTTTTTCATTTTGTCCATTAAATGAAATTTACTTTTGCATGAAATTTTCATCATGTCCATAGACAAATAATGACAAACCTATTAGAAAAGGCTAGCTAGTTACAACCAACCTACTGATTAGAAGTCATTCCTCTTCTATTTTATTGTTAGACTACTGTAATATGGGTAATAAGACAATGTTAATGTTGTGCAAGAAATAATTTTATCGAGAATTATTTTTCAATTGGATTATAAGAGGAATATTTTGAGTGGATATTTGCCCACCTCGAGCAATCTGCGTGCACCAGTTGAGCAGCGGCTTGGAGCCTATCTTGTCCTTGTTGTTGCGAACATAGTCAAGCAGGCAGCCGAGTGGCATGAGCTGCGTGACGAGCATCATCTTGGACGTGAGGCAGACGGCCAGCAGCTGCAGCAGGTTCGGGTGCACCACGGTCACCATGATGTACGCCTCCTCCAGGAACTCTTTGGTTGTTTCGGCACCAGTGCACTCACGTAGCACCTTGATCGCCACCGGGATTTTAATGTTCTCACCTTCGGGCACCCATACGCCTGCAATGCAACAGTGAATAGGTTAATTTCATGTTCAGATAAAACATTCTATACATACTGTTCATACAAAAAATCTGGTGTGGCGCACTCTCACAACTTTCCTTGCCGTTATAAATTGATCACCTGACGCTAGAGTTCACGCGCATCTCAAGTCTACTGTTCAAAGATCTGAGCCAGCTGGTGACGTGGCAGAACAATAACGCTTGAGATACTCGAGGCCTGCTATCTCTTCATAGTGAATGATTTAATAGAATCAACAGTTTACAATTGAATAATCTCCAATTTCGAGCTTATTTTCAATTTTAGGTGAAAATGTTACTGGACATTAACTGCAGAGAGTTTCATGCTCAATCTTTTCCACTTGAAATTTTTTGTTTAAATTGTATCTGAAGCCTGATGATTGGGAATCTAAAATCAAACTTTGCATAGAGCTCCTGAAATTTTTACAGATATGGGACTCGTGGCAGTTGATAGAGCTTATCACTTATCAGTGACTATTTTAGGTATGAATTTGATCAAAATCTTTGGAGCCGTTTTCGAGAAAATCGCGAAAAAACCTGTTTTTGACAACATTTTAGCCGCCATCTTGAATTGCATAAATTGTTCGTGTCTGATCCTTATATTGTAAGGACCTCAAGTTCCAAATTTCAAGTCATTCCGTTAATTGGGAGAAGAGATATCGTGTACACAGGAACACACACACACACACACACACACACACACACACACACACACACCACACACACACACACACACACACACACACAGAGAGAGAGAGAGACCAATACCCAAAATCCAATTTTTTGGACTCAGGGGACCTTAAAACCTATAGAAATTTAGAAATTGGGGTACCTTAATTTTTTTCGGAAAGCAATATACTTTCCTTAACTATGGTTATAGGGCAAGGAAAGTAAAAATTCATAATGATTGAATATGACAGGATATTAATTAATTTTAAATTGCTTTTACTTTTTTCAAGAGTTTCCTATAATTTATTATGACAAGAGAAGGGCCACCAAGTATTTATAGATGTAAATAGTTTTTAATGCAGAATTATTTAAGTTTTTCTCGAAAAGTACCAACTGTATTTGAAAAGTTCGATTGAATTAACCTTTCTCATTCAGAAAAATATTTCAAGACCAGCATTATTTAACATACCTAATTTAATTTGTTTTCTACACATGAAATTATCTCTATAATTATCATCCCATCATGTATAATCATTCTTTCAGAGAATACCGTACATTTTAAATTGATAGAATTATCTAGATTAGATTTTTAATGAAAAATTTCATAATTATCTGGTTTTGTTTCTTTTGGCTCCAATAATTTTCATATACAGAACCATATTGCATTCACGCGTAAAGTCTACAGTTTTATCTATCAATTTTCAATTATAGAAAATTATCAGTACCTATAGAATTTTCTATAATAAACATTCAAGTAGCCTCATTAAAATTCTTCATTTTCAATTTATATTATTCGTATGTAACTTCAATGTACCCTCCATTAGCAACCTTATTATGCTGCTATTCCTACAACCACTAGCAATCAAGTGGTTTCCTACTCCCAGTATATCTTCTGCCGGTGATTTCATCACTCTTATTAGTAGAACCTTATTTTTTTTTTGTAAAATTGCATCTTTTTCTGTATAGGGTATTTGAATATCAATTATTCTTTCAGCTTGAATCGGCAGAGAGATCCTTTGAGATGTTTTGCCTCGCTGTATTACCAAACGACACTTTCTATAATACACTTGAGTTTTAAGTTTGTATATTGGGTTATTTATAATACTGTACTTTACATTATTGTGTTCTGTGTTTTGGCTATTGTACAAACGTTCACCATTTCATCTCGAAACAACCTAGAAATCGTTCTTCTAAACGAGTATAACAGACCTTTGTAGACAAATTACTATAATGAACCTAATATATATTGGGTTAATTAAAATACTGTTCATTGTTATGTCCATATATATACATATACACATATGTCCATTATACATACAATCCACAATTTTGGACTGTGTCATCACCTATAAATTTGGAAGAAAAATAGCACAAGGCTACCTTATTATTTTATCAACCAATGTTATATATAACATCAGTTTTATTTGTATCGTGAATAAAAAAAATAAAATAAATGTCATAGACAAAAGATAGCATAAGTACTAGATACATCATGGTTTAGGGCGAATATGTTCCAAGTTTCACTATGGGATATCTTTTTCTGCCATCATTTCTCTGTGGTTCTGTGTTTTGGCTATTGAACAGACTTTTGCCATTTTATTTCGAAACAAAATACAAATTATTCTAATAAAACGAGTATTTTGTAAAGGTTTTTTTTTTGCTTACCTTTGTATACAGTGCCAAAGGCGCCATATCCGAGTACGCCGCCCTTGCGCAGTTCGTGTTCTTTGATGATGCGTAGCTTGGCCAGGTTGGGCTTGACGTTGGTGGGCGACAGAGGCTCGTCCAAGCCTTGCAGCACCATCGTCATCTTCACCGCGTTCTCCTTCGCTTTTGCACGTTGTCGCCACTGCAGCACACAATCACAATCACACGATTAACAACAAGAGAACAAACGGCAATAAGGATAAGAGGATATCATTAGATATAAGATAACTACCAGAGAAGAAATAAAAACAGAAAATTGAAAAGTTCCTATTAAAGAAATGTTTTTATAGTTTAGAACAGTATTTTGGCATTAGGTTGGACAGCATAGGATGTGATACTTTTTTATGTTTGGTGTTAAGTTGTATGAGTTTTATGTATATTGACAGTGCCTGTACAATATTTAATATAATGTGTCTTGGGCAATAAATGAAATTTGAATTTGAATTTGAGGAAGAGAAAGGGTAATCTCAATGATTTTATATCCTGTAACATTTCTGATAAGAATACAGCTATCTGCTTTGTCTAATGACAGACGAGTATAGCAGACAAAAAAATGTTAATCTGATTCTAACTTCTTAATAATCTGAATCTTTTAATAACCTGATAGACAATCACATACAGTGAAAATAAGTAGACTAGATTTTGATTACATAGATGTAAGTTTAGATTGCTTAGAAGGAGAATTTAAAGCACTACATAGTGATGTATAGTGAGATCCACGTTATTTTAGCAGTATTTTATTAAAATTGGTGTTGCTATACTTGACTATCATTCTTGAAAAGCAGATAGCGCTATTCTCTTCTGGGTCTGCCTGCAAAGTTGCCAAATCATTTTCTAACAAAGTAATCAATTAACAAAATATTCAATCTCGATCCTGAAAATTTATTATTCAATCATTGAAAAATATATTTCCTGACGAATGAAATGTAATTGATCATTTCAACCAAGAATGAACAGTTGATATTATATCAGATCTGCCGGTATCGGCTATCCTCTAGAGAAAGCTGTGGCAAGGCAGAGAATCGGCAACGCTGTTCCATCTTTCTCCACTGCCATCATAATGTGAACCTAACTATAAAAGAGGATTCTGAAACACTATAGTGAGGTTCACGTTATAATGGCAGTATTTGATTAACATTGGTGTTGCTATCCTTGTCTATTATTCGACAAAACAGATAGCACTATCCTTTTCTAGCTCCGCAACGTTGCCAAATCCGTTTTCGACAATGTAGAAATATAATTAATGAAGGCAGACAAACGGCATCACTGTTCTTCTAACTTTATCCACTGTCATTATAACGTGGACCTAATTATAGACAGTGATCTAATGTTGCCTACCTGATACAACAAGGCGACGAGGAATAGCAGGAGAACGAGGGCGCAGGCGACGACGACGGCAACTATGGTCGGAATATTCTCGGCGTCACGAGGCAAGAAGGCGAGACCCTGAGGCTCGACCGAGCAGTACGGCTCTCCGTTGTCCTCGGGGAAGATCTTGTGCGGGAACTCGGGCGGACAGGTCGCCGTGCAGTTGAACCGGGTCGTGTTGTCGTGTCGTGTCGGGTCGCCGTCACCTCCGCTCACGTAGATCTTGTAGTTGCGACAGTTCAGGCACTGGCTGTTGTCCGGCCCGAAGCAGCCCCGACATTCCACGCTGCAAGGCTTGCATTCCTGCGTCAGCTGAAACACACATTCAGGCAAACATGCAAATTAGTCGTGTTCATTTATTTTAGAATATACATATATTGAGGGCACCATGAACTCAATCCCATTATTGCCCTCATAACGCGCACTGAGCAGTACAATTTAAAAAGCAATACATGAAGAAGAAAAAAGTATGTAACTAATACTATTGAGTTTAAGAAAAAACTAAAAACAAAAGAAAACAGAACAATAGAAAACCTAGCATACATGAAATGTATAGTTGACAGTTTGTATGTCATTGATTGTTTTATTTTTCTCTTGAGTGTTTGAATTGAAAAATTAAAAAAAATTGATTGATTGATTGATCCATTGTTTTTTGAACTTGAACAAACCTCTGAGAGATATTTTGTAAAGAATTGAATTACTGCAAAGAAATTGGAATTGAGAAGATTGAGTATAATTGTTAACAAAACATCACAACTACAACAACAGTCTACATCTACACAACAAATGATTAAAATTGAAATTGTTCATTTGAAAGAAAAACCAAATTGATGATGGATGACATTATTATTTATACACTAATTTCAGGCTTCTCTTATAAGCTTATGCCTAAAAGAGCTGAGAGATTTTTATTATAGTTAGTTATTATATTACACTACAAACTTGAATTGAACATTTAAATTATTGCAGGCTTCTCTTATGCCGTTATGAGCACATGCCTATGAGTTTTGTATTGGAGTAATAACGCAACTAGGTGACTGAAATTCAAAATCAAAATTATTCTTAACTCATTGGTTACAAAGCTTATGCAAGACTATCAAAAGTTTAATGAATAATTTAAATTTGAAGTATTTTCCCTTCAAAATACACACCATTGATACTCTTATTTCAGGATAAATGAATTGGAGGTTACTTTTATGGTCACATGCTTGCGAGAGAGTATTATAGTAAGTCAACGAAGTACGTTTTTTATGTATAGAAAACAGTAATTAGTAATGTGTTTGTTGAGGAAACTAATCTGGAGTCTCCTTTCATGGGTCTTTTATAACTAACTAATAATGAATCAGTCTCTCATTATTTGTTATTATTGTAAATGAATCAAAAATAGGAGGAGCAACAGTTTTGAGCTGTGCATGTTAGTCCTCGTCCTCCACAAATTATTTTAATCAATGATTGAGTATCATTGAATCAATAGATGAATTCTGAATATCTCATGGGCCTTTCGTAATTAAAGATGAATTAAGAGTTACATAATATTATTAATTAATGCCTGTAAGAGAGAAGTGAGATGTGTTAAAACATAGTAGGTATAGTGAGCCAACTAAATTGTTTATAGGAAAGAGTATGTAATAATGAATTCGGTAACATGCTTGACCATTTAATAGAATATTAAAAATAGTATATTACATTTTTATTTGTATTGACTGACCTCATGTGCAAAGTGATCGCTGGGACACTCGTCCTCGCACTGTTCGCCGCGCTTGTACTGCGCACACTCCTGACACACCTGGATGTGGAAGCCATAGTTGGTGCAGCGGCGACAGCGAGGGTGACACTTCCGGCACACGCCTTTGCCGGCCAGTGGCTGCAGCCTACCCTGCTCCTGTGGGCCCACCCACTCGTGGTAGTAGCCGTCCGGGCAAGACTCGTTCTTCTGCAGGCAGTGTTCCTGCACAAAACAAACACATCAAGATTAGTCAAACATCACAGTGAATTTCACTGCAAAATATATAGATTTCCCGCAAGAACACACCCGCTGCTCTGCGAACCGAGAAGACACCCGCTGCTCTGCGAACCGAGAAGATTGTTCTCCTTTAATAGAGAAAATTTTGTGATGTATGAAATTGTGGGAGATACATTGAAATTAAAGATAGAATCGTTTGTTAAATTTAGAATAGCCTTCAATAAAAAACATTTCATAATATGATATTAGATTGTGGTGGTGAATGAGCTGACATTATTTTTTAAATAAATACGATCCCAGTACAATGACGGTGTTTCACAATCCAAAATGCATTAAAATATTATTGTCTATTCAGAAAACATGGACTTTCCTGTAATTGCGCTCTAATCCGACAATTTTGCATTGTTTTTATTCCAGGATGAAAAAGAAAATGATACGATTTTTACAGAAACATGTTCTTGGTAACTTGGTTGGTAAATACTATAACCAGCTTCTGTAAAAAAATTTTGTATCCAAAATAACCATGACAATACTTTCTAATTGAAATCTTTTCAATTTCTTTCAAAATAATTCCCAGATAAGTTCAATAAAACTTATAGTGAGGAGTTTTTATTCCCAGAGTTTATTGTAATGTTTATAAAATACACGGCAAGTTCCAAGTGAAATCAGTGCAGAGTTTCAAGTTGAAAGTGATGGATATTAATGCAATTGCTTCATATTCTCAACCATGAAAAATGGTGTAATTAAAATGTAGAAGGGAAAAAATATCCAACAGCCTCCTCATACTGCTTGCTTACGATTCAGAGAGTAACTGATTAATATTAAGCTGCAGAAATAAATTATGATTAACATTTTTCAGTTCCTTATTTGGAGATTCTAATTTGTAGATTCTAGGACACTTATTGAGCATGGAAACGTTATCGTACTGAAGGAACATTGTACCTATAGATTTACTGGTCCATAAGAAGAACATTGGGAAACAACTGAAGAATTCCTCTCATGAAAAGACTAATTCTTTGAATTCTTCCTTCTATTGTTTTTCAACTATCTTTACTTTTACCATTTTATCTTTACTATCATTACTTTTAATCTCTGAAGTATGAATGAGTATTTTCTTAATCTGAATTGGAGGTAATGTGTAATACTGACCACGGTGATGTTGTCGTTGATGAAGGCCTTCTCGCAGGACTTGCATCCGCTGGGCCCGATGGTGTTGTGCGGCCCGTCGCAGCCGCCGATGCAGTTGGCGTGACAGGGTCGACACTCGCCGCTCGCGTTGTACTTGCTGTCGGGACACGTCTGCACGCAGAACGGGCCGTCCTTGACGTGCTTGCAGCGCGTGCACTTGTCCGGTCCCGGCCCGTGACACGTGGACTCGCACTCCTCGTGGCATGGCATGCACATGTTGCCGCCCGCCTTGTACATGCCGGCCACCGCGTCGCAGTCCTCGAGACACGTCGTGCCCAGCTGGTAGTTCTTGCAGGCCAGGCACTGGTCGGGACCCGGGCCCCAGCAGCCCTCCAGCGAGCACTGCACGTCGCACACCAGGCCTTCTTTCTCTGCAATACAACCAAGCCACATTAGTTAAATTTCGGATTTTATCCATGGATATCAGCAAAACATTATTAAAAATACTGATTTTGTTTATAGAGATCAGCAAAATAAATACAAATATAGATAAATCTCAGTACCCTTTTAAATTATTTTGTCACAACATGTTTCGGACTTGAAAATGGCAATAATTTAAAAGGGCACTGAGATTTATATTTGCATTTATATTAAAAGTAGCCTTAAAGAAAAAAATATAATAAGATCAGCAAAACATTATTAAAAAACCACATCTTTTCTACAGATCATAAGACAGATTTTGTTTGTAACATGCATTAAGGCTACTGTAGTTTTGTAAAAAAAGTTATTACAGAATATAATTTGTTGGAACAGTATTACCTGATGTATTACAATAGTATACGTTATAATTACTTTCAATTTTTCCAACTGATAATTCAACATTTATAAACATGAGAGTCTGGGCTAACAAGATAACAAACTATCGACACAAACTAAAAATACTCTGTTCTTAATGGATTGTTTTTGTGAATTACAATGGATAGGAATTTTAATTTATTTTGAATTTATTCGCCATAAAACAATCCAATTTTAAAATGGAAAACACTATTCAAATAAATGATGATGATTTGTAGATGAATTATGTTTAAAATAGATTAATAATTTGTTTTTTTTTGAAAATTAATGATAAAAACGAGTAGAAAAACTGATCTAATACGATAAAAATTTAGACCAGTGACTGAGCTTAACATGAAAAGCATTGGAGAAGTCTAAACAATTCAAATACCGTACAGAACTGAAATGATTTAGAACTAGATTTTCTAATTTCTTACAAAAGAATTTTTTTGACATTAAAATAAAAAAATGTTCTCAGTGCCCGTAATGTTTGTGTAAAAACCAGGTATTTTCTGAAAACATTGTATCATTCAATGAATTAATTTCTTTAGTCTCTTCTTCGAATACTAGAATTAGAATTTTTTGAGATGACTGTAGACAAAATTGATGAAATACTGACTGCACTGATCGTCGTGTTTGTTGTTCTGTAACATGGTTGTGTGCTCGTGCGACTTCTTGATGCGATTCCAGTCGATGCCCTGCGCGAAGCACAGGTTCTTGTTCTCCAAGATGGCGACACTGCCCGAGTGCACCTTCTTCAGCGCGCGCAGTCCAAGCGACTTGAGCGACGTCTTCACGATGTACAGCGACGAAAAGTATTCGGTCAGCTGGCGTCCTCCGATCACCTCCAGGTTTCTGCCAATCATCGATTCACGTCAGTATATCGATCAAATCAAAACCTTTATTCCCTCAATGAGTAAATGTATCGACTAGATCATATAGTAGAGTGGATAAAGTAGTAGTATAGAAAATTAGAAATAGTATATTTTCTGAAAACGTATGTATTCAGGGCTACTTAATTTCTTATGAAGATATCAAAAAGTGTACTATGGTGTTATTTTTCAAATAAGAAAGAGTATAGTTGTTTAGAATATTAGTAGATATAAGATATCTCAGAGAGGAACATATTCTAACACAAATAAGGATGATATATTTAGCATCTTTTGTCAAAATCAATGTTAGCACTAACCACTAACATTCATTGTTAACAGTATTATTCATTGATGATGCTAAAAATAGGATTCATTCATTATTTATTATTGACAAAAATACAATATGAGAAGATTCAACATGTATTTGTTGAGAAATATTTCCTGATAAAGGAAACAAAACATGATTTCAGAACATACAAAACACATATCTCAGAGAGGAACAGATTCTAACACAAATAAGGATGTTACATTTAGCATCTTTTGTCAAAATCAATGTTACCACTAACCACTAACATTCATTGATAACAGTATGATTCATTGATGATGTTAAAAATAGGATTCATTCATTATTTATTATTGACAAAAATACAATATGAGAAGATTCAATATTTGTTGAGAAATACTTCCTGATAAAGGAAACAAAACATTATTAAACAACAACATGATACGATGTTTTGATCTGATTAGTGTTATTTCTAAAAGACTTGTCATATATTTATTTGTATGTTGATTATGTAGATTATATTACTTTTTTAAAATCTACAAGACTTACCTGAAATAAGACAGGTTAGTGAAATCCGGATGATCGCCTTGAATGTTTATGTAGCCGGTGACCTCTTTCAGAGTACTGAACACCTCCAAACTATCAGGATGCATTTTCTGGTATCGTTCGCCGAAGCTATAGTTGTTGTAGACCTGCTGGAATCCTTTGAACGATTGGTCGAGTATCGAGATGGAGCCCTCGATGATAGTGCAGTCTTTGAAGTCGTTGATGTTGCCCGAATGAATGAGGCCTCCGTCCACTCCTTCACACGTTTTCGGACATGGACCATCAGAAGTTACGGCAGGCCTGCAGAAAAAAGGCTTGGTATTAGCAATGATGATATAAATCAATATAATACCAAAACTGTAATAATATTGAAATCGTGGACATAAGGAATAATATTATAAAAACACTAGAATTCTAATAACTTTTGTTCTCAAATCAGTTTTATCACAATACATAAATCATTTATACTTTATTAGTTTCTACTTCTAGCAATAATGAATTTATTATATTGCTTATATGTGTGGTATTTCGGATGCCAGTGGTTTTCTGCTTTCCAAATGCGAAATGTTCGAAACTGGAGGAGAAAATCAGAAAAATGCGTTGTAGTAGTTGTACATCTACTACATCGACTACTGTACTTCTCCAACTAGACAGAAATTCAAGAAAACCTTTTCAACACGGAACATTCCTCTAGAAAAGTCTTGTATTCTGACTGAACGACTGAATCAAGCTGTATATCTCCATGAAGTAAGAAGTATAACAAATTGTTAACCACAGTTCAATTTTCAATATATTTCAAATCAAAGATCCAGGATTCCTAGCATAAAGTAAGCAATCTTTAGTTATGGCAGATATAGCTCAAGATAGGTATAAAATTAAACAGAGTCCAGTGATCAATACGAAATCATTGGTCAGTGGATGGAAATTTATAATCTTTCATTCATTATTGAAGAAAATGGAAACTTTTACGGCAATCAAAAATCCTTAGAAATTATGCAATAATATGATTGGGAGAAGACAACAGGCACTATTAAGATAGAATAGAATGACTTGTTTATTTTTCTGATTTTCTGATATTTGATGTGCCGAAGTTTGGACAATAATGTCCACTCTACCATTTAACCACGTCGTTAGCAAACAATACAATACGAAATATGCAGAGATAACAGAAAAAATGAGACGAAAATGAAATGACAGAATTAATGAGACGGAACTTCCTAACATGAAACACTTTCCCTCGGAGATGAAAAAGTGTAAATAAATGGTTGGTTAGCAATTCAATTTATATTATTCATTATTGGAGTGAACGAAAAATTACTATTGATAGAACAAAATAGAATGACTTTTCTATTTGTTGACGAGGCAAAGTTTGGTCAGTATTGTCCACTCTACCACTTAACCACAATCATAAATGGAAGGAAACTTCCTGAATTGAAACATTTTATCCTTAAAATGGAAAAACTGCTATTGGAAAAAGTAGTGCAAATAATTACCAGACAATCGCTCTGCTTGGGTCCGGTGCAGCCACCGGCACAGAAGAGGTGACAGCATTCGCGCGGATTAGGCCCGAAGCAGCGCCCCTGGTAGCACTGCGGACTGCAGTTGATCTTGCTGAACTTCTGGCAGTTCTCTGCACCCTCGCCCCAGCAGCCATGGGCGCAGTCCTTGTGGCACTTGGGGCATTCGCGCTCCGCCAGCGAGAAGTTGTAAACATACACGTACTCCGCACCCGGACCCGTGATTATCTCGTCCCACTTGATCGTCTTCATGTGACACAGGTTGTAGTTGTTGAACATGCCTACACTGCCCGTCAGGATGTCTGTAAACAAAATCCCACATCACTCAGTTTGAAAGTCATTCTAATTCAACTTAAAATCTTCTCTTATATGGTTTTATTTTTACTCTTTCATATGGATTTATCAATGAATTCAATGAATATCAATGATTTATCAATCGGTCTATTAATATTTATAGATGGATAGAACGATTTTATAACACCAAGGTAACATAATGTATACAGGAAAGATCCTATGAGAATATACAAGAAAAATACAATTAAAATTAACATGAGACAATCTTGAAAATATGTCTCAGAATTGATAAAGATACTAATCCTACACAATTGAGCTTTCTGTGTAATGTTTATTTGAAGTTATACACGTTATTCTTATTAATTTGAAGTATTTATATGATCTACCAACTACCTAATCTCCTTAACCGTCATCACCAGTATTTAATGATAATTGCATGTCCTGTTATGTGACGAATAGAATAATTTAGGCAACATTTGTTATGGGTTTCCTTCAATTAAACTACGTATGCAGAGTTTAATGGCGGAATACGTTTGAATCCACTTTATGTTATTAATTATCGAAGTAGATTACTCACGTGTCTACAACATTATCTATTTAATTTAATTTAGAAGTATTTTTTAATTAAAATATGTGTTTTATGTTAGTTAGGATTATAAATTGGAATATAACTCAAAAATGTGAGTGACACAACCTAGGACTACATTTGGACTGTTGAATAAATCATAATTGGAACCGTTTTGAGATTACGCATGTGGCACTTTTCTGGAAGTTGTGTGATTCTGAATGATTGGATGAATAAAAAAATCAAGTTTCAAGTTCTATAATAGTCGAAAGTACGATATGAGTGATCTTCACACATATTTGAGGACGATTTAAGGATAATATTCCTAATCTTTTATACATATTTGAGGATTTTGTAATCACATCCTCAGTTCATATTCGGTTGTATCTGTAGTTTTTCCCAACAATAATTGGAATTAAGAGATGAATTATCCTCACATCCAGACATAACACATAATCATAAATTATATTGAAGGTGTAATCTCTAAAATAATTCAAATTGAAAGATAAGCAATCTTCACTATTATTTGTTTCAAGCTACAGTTTGTGTAATAACTAACAATTATGATAGATGTTGGGTCTTACCGCGTAGAGCAGGCATCTCGAGGTTGTGCATCTTGGAGAGGGTGACAATGAGCGCAAACTCCTTCTCGTGGATGTTGAGCTTGAAGAGGGTGCGTCCGCGGATGATCTGCAGACGCGGCAGGGTGATGCGGCGCACATCGACATGCGAGATGAGCACATAGCCGGTCACCTCGCGGATGTACTGCAGGAAGCTGAGGTCGAGGTTCTCGTCCTGCAGCCAGGTCAGCTCCAGGTTGCCGTCCACGTAGGTGCAGTTGGTGTAGCGGTTCTGCAGGTTGCGGTAGTGGTGTTCGCGGTTCGACGGAACCGACATCCGCCCGTTCGTGCCGATGCATACTGCAACACAACAATCCAACTGTCAGACACATATTATTGTTACCACAGTAGAATACTTCTCATGCTTATGCAAACCATGGAAATAAAAATTGTATAAGGACATGAGATGGAAAATAAGCCAAGAAGCATTGCGATCTATTTGATTTTCTCAATTTTACTCTTTGAGTCAATAAATTAAAAAACAATTAAATCTATAGTACCGTAATCAATTTTATTAATAGTGACCATACCTAGCGGATGAATAACTCAATACCTAAGATGAATAATTCAAAGAAACGTATAAAATGTTCTTAATATTGGCAATAACTAGGAGATAAAACAACTCAATACCGAAGATGAATAATTAAAAGAACTGTAGTCAATTTTATTTATATTGGCAATACTTGGGGGATTACTATATTGGCCAATAACATGATTTATTTTCTCGTTTCGATTTGATTTATTCAGAGGATGAATAACTCTATATTGAGTTATACGTATTCGATGAAATTCACCTATGGCAGGGAGTTCAAAATTTTCTTACTCATACAAAAAGGATTTCTTTTATAAAGCAATGCCCTTTTATTTGGTTGGAGTCTGCAAGCATTTCTTGAACGAGTGTTGTGAAATTGTGGAAATCTGCAGATGTAGTCTACAAAATTATGAATAATAGGACAATGTGCTTCAACCTCTACGGCCACTAGGAGTCAATAAGGAACCTCAATCAACCTTTTAAATAACAAATATTATTGATCTATCTCATGTATAATATCAACTCTTGACGTGATTGTATGAATATAATATCTATGAATCTACAAATAAGCTAATTATTTCTTGACAATTACAAATTTCATTTTAAACAGTTATCAACATTATTATAAGTTGTTATTTGATTCTTCTTCTTTGGCTCACCACTCACAAATTTATCGTTGAGATTAGCAAGTGCGTACATGGATAAATAAATCAAACAAGTTACAGGTTTCGAATCCAGCAAATAAAAGACTGTACAGCAGGACCAGTATTGCTATTATCGGTTGGTATAACAGTTGGTATTTTAAGATCTGTCAACGGCTTTTAACATTTTGTTCCCACAGCTGGAAAGATGAAGGACTGCGATGAAGCAATATCGTAACTCCAATGAAGAGGCCATCATTCGACATGTCGTCTGAGAGGTGAACTACAGATAAAAAATATTTTTTATAACCTCAGACCAACAACAATTCTCAATTATTATCCTCATCGTTTCATTTCACTCCACCACACAACCTGCCGATTGAAAGTATCAGGGAATTTTTTGATAGTCCCGCTTTTTTCTAGATACTTTTCCCTCACTGTATTACGGTGAATACTCAACGATTCGTTTGAATCTTTCGAAAATATCACAGACAAGTTTTGACTGGGAGGAAAAGTAGTCATGTTTAAAACCTTCAATCTGATACCAAGATGAGAAGAAAAACAAAGCTACCCGTACCCTGTCAGCTTTTTAGTCAAGAATGCCAAGAGTGCCATATATGATTTGAAGGAATAAGTTCGTTATTTATTCCTTCTCTTTTCCATTCGTCTTGTGCAGGTATTTCTCCGTATAATGGGCAGAAACAAAAAGGTGAAAAGAGACGCGAGGTGGAAAGGAATGAAGCGGAGAGATTAAATATCTATAAAACAGTCGTGCGGTGAAGTATTTCTGGGTGGAGAGGGGCAAGCGGGAGAACAGAAATGAAGGGAGATAAATTTATAGACCAGTTTCAAGATGGAATATAATCCTTTCGAACGAAGACAGAGAAAGAGTGTGGTAGAGGTTTGTACTGGAAGAGCAAGTTTGGTAGACGGAGACAAGGTGTAGTGCGAGCAAGAGAGGAGAGATAATCGCTTAAGAGGTTTACCGGAGAGAGATTTTTGACCGGTTGGCTCTTTTTCCGTGGGGAATATCTGGAAAGAGCTTAGCGCGTTTTGAGCGCGCGGCAATAATTTTCAAATGTCATTTTTATCTTGAAAATTTTCCTCGGAGAATAACGATTTCGTGCCGGCGTTCCATAAACAAGCGTGTTTGGATGCCGCGAGTCGCGAGGTCATGACAAGTCGCGCCACTTCTTACTTCACACGCGCCACTCCACGCCAAGACGTGGCGCTTCAAGCGGGTGCCGCGTGACTGTCGCCTCAAGTCGCTTCGCGTGACAAGTCAATAAATTATCTATCAATGATAGTTCCTTGGCAATGGAAATTTACAATGCTGTACGCCTGTAGCTGTGCTATGCACGGTATCTGATTGAATGCATGATGTACGACAAATATAAGTACTTTTTGTAAGCACAGTATTATGTAGGGCCACCGTATTATGGGAGGAAAGTCTCGTTAGTAATAAAGTTAAAGTAGATAATTAAGTTCAAATGTGGTTCAAGTTGTATTTTAGTTCCAAGTTCAGTTTACTCTACTTGAAATGACGAGATTATATAATTATACAATGACGAGAGATATTTGATTGTTTAATTTGATAGTAGAATTGGAGGGAATATGACTTCTATGGAGATCAATCTTAATATTTAAGTAAACAGACTTTGTTAACTCATACCACAACCATCATACTCATAAAACGTTTTCTTTCATAGATGGGGGCACGTATCAAAAGGGAATGTCGAGAGAGATTTGATTGTATAATTTAATTGTGAAATAGAAGAAAAATATTACTCCTATGGAGATCAGTCTCTATCTTAAGGTAAACAAACATTGCTATCTCATTACAATACCATCAAACTCATTAAACTTTTTCTTTCATAGTTGAAGACACGGTCGTTATGAAAAGGGATGGGAACCTCGAATGATGAAACTTATTGAGAGTACTTTGAGTAGCTTTTGTAGTTGGGGAAGTCTGAACCCAGGCTACGCTGCGAAACAAGCTTGTCTACTCTTATCTGAACGATTCGAAAACAAGTATTGAGTGTTTCGACCTCAACTCGTGAACGCAAATCGTGAGTTTGCCAACCCTTCAACCTCTTCACCCCCCACAAACCACCTCCCCCATACCATCACGTCACACAGCCTTCTCACATTAATCAGTAGCCAACTGCCAGCATCGAATTGGTTATTGCGGCAAACTTCACCAAAATCTCCATATTTTTACACCACTTGTCACCAACCAGGAAGTCAACAAGTCTGTAGCCTAAAATCGACGATATTTTTTTGTTCTATAGTATTACAGTACTGATTTGTGTTCTCACCTTCATTGCCTTATCAAATATAGATTTTAAAGGAAGGTAAAAGTCGTCAACAAAGTAAGTACATTTTATTTAACTAGTCTGTATCTTAAATTTCTATGTTTTTCATTATTAAATGAAGAGTGATGAATAAACCAAATGAAAACTCGAACTAATAAAACTATAATTATTGAAAATGGTATTCATATTTGAACATAATAAGAAACTAATTTACTTCAGCGATTCTAGTACAAAAGGTTAATTTATTCCAGAATACTTTTTCAGAAGGGGACTTAGCCACCAGAAGCTTGATCTGAAGCTCATACATTTCTGTTAGTGGAGCTGGCCTGAAACAGCTGGCCCTTCCAACGAGAGAACAAAGAACACGGCGATTTGATACGGTTCTTTTTGCTGGGAATTGACTTATCCAAAAATATTCTCAAGATGAGGATGAAGATATGATTTCCTAGCGTCCCAAGTGTCTTACCTAGATTACTTCCAGAAATTCCTAGAAATTCTATCTACTCCACAAGTATACAAGTATATACAAGTATCTACACTGCAAATACTGATTTTTACTGCTAAAATATTTACTCTAAAAATACTCTATCCATGGCTTAAGATCACACCTTGAAGTCGATCTGAACCAATAGAATTCCAGATTTAACAGACGTCTACTGAAACAAAGCAGTGCGTTGCACCAACGACTGGAAACACCCTTTGGCGAATTTTTTGCAAGGCTTAAACGTTTCTGAAGCATCTCACTCGTCACTTCTTGCCATGATTCGGCGTAAACGCAGCCCATAATTCCGAGGCTGCTATAATGGCCTACAGAACAAAAGTAGCCAACACTCGGCTCGCATAACAACAATTGCTTGCCGGGGCGCACAAGAAATATGGCGTTATAAATGTTCAGTCGAACATCGAATCGTAAAATTTCTGAAATGAATTCTTTCGTTTAGTTAATAACAGTGGAACAGCCGAAGACAAGCTGTAATTTTCATTCCAGTTGAACTCAACAAAACGCTCTCAATGCAAAAAGAACAGTTATGCAAATCAACGACAGTACGAAGAAACACTAATAGCATATTATTTAAAATCGAATATAATGACAGCACTCAGTGTGGGGATCATGCGAGTCGCGACACTCAACGAATTTCGTTCGACACAAGTCTGTCATTATTTTGATAGCTCCAAATGTAATGCTTGATGATAGGTGGAGATGAAGATGAATATTGCCTTATAAAATGGATTTTTTCACGAAATAAATAGATCACTTGCATGTTTTTTTGTATAAATGAATCAGGAAGTGCAACCACTTTCGAGTGTTGGCTTTTGGCTATGTATAAAAGAAGAATTGAAATCAAGATTACTGGTATTGAGGGGAGGAGAATTGATTGATATATGTGTGTGATCATGGAAAGGAATGCAAATGGATGGAGAGTCATTAGAATGGAGATCAAAACAGAATTCTGAAAGTAATAAATTAGAATATTATATTGAATCTCAAATTTTCTTACTGGATCTGCTATATATTACGTAAGTATAATTAACTTGCGAATTGAACAATACTTTTCGTTAACTCAAATATTCAGAAATGGTTAGATAGGTTTTACTCATTGCTGCATGTTGTAGGCCTGTAGGGTATCAAAAATAATACAACTAAAATGTTCGTCAAATCAGTATTGCACATCATAGACAAACCCACTCAATTAATGATCCATCAATAATAGAGATTGTGTAATTAGAAAGGTGTAATTATCGAGTCTTCGACAAAGACTCGAGATCCGACCGCAATGAATTCTCCACCTACATGATAAACTAATGAGATACTACGGTAACCATTCTAAGAGTACAATAGTGAAGCAATAAAGCAATGTCAAATCATGAAGAGTAATGATTAAACTTTCACAAGATTGAAATAATATTTCTATCCAGTGATTGGAAAAAAGCCAATGATACTTGATGTTAGTTATTTGATTAATATTTTTTCCAAGTAATATATTATTTTCTCTGAAGAGAACATCTAAATTTCCGTCAAATTCCAGTAAGCGTTGATGGTTTCAATAAACAGTTATCAAGTTTGAAACCAATATTGATATTTTCCATGGAAGTTGTCATTAGTGTTTGGGAATATTACTACTAATGGGAACTAATGGGAAGCGTATTATCTACTATACTTGCTCTTCAGTCCAAATTTACTTGCAATTCCCAAGTCTTGGACTAATTTTCAAGAAGAAATGTTTAGAAAACTTAAGAGTTTAGAGGAAGACTAGGAGGCCATCCCTTTTATCTAATTCCACACTTCTTACTGATGACGAAGTGCGAATGTAACATTCTGGGATTGCATTCTATATGAAATTAGATGCAAATTTCAATCCATTTACTTTGAAATTTGCAGGTAGTGTAATAGAATATTCAATTTCAGTTACCCTGTTGCTCCTCTTATATTCTTGGCCTCTGCTAATTATTATCTTAGGTATTGAACAGGAACAGTTAGAGAGCTGCCAATGAGAGATGTTTAATTTGAAAAATTGATTTTTAAAAATTTTTCTCATTCACTAATTAAAAATGAACTAAGCCCACGCTTACATTGACAAGCACTCCTTCAAATGAACGTTGGTAAAAAAACCGTTGAAACCATGTCCATATTAATTCCGAAATAATGTGCAATAAGAAACATATGTGCAGCCGAGACATGGCTGACTCTCAAGGATGCGCGAGAGGAGATTTCAAGGATAAAGGGATCCGAAGAAGCGTCGAGTCACGAAGAGAGGTCATAGATGAAGATGACTGTAGCCGAGTATTCAACCTTGCACACATCCAATAGGTTGGGATGAGATGACGGCTATAGAAAAGCTAAGCCACTCACCTGCACTTTCCCATCCTTTTCTATCCCCACGTTTCCTATCTCTGTCTCTCCGCACATATTTCCTTAGACACTAGTTTTGTGTGTGAAAAAGAAGGATAGACGCGGAGGTTCGGAAGAGAGAAAAGATTGCTCGCTGTTTCCATCATCTTTGTTCCACACTCCACGAAGAAAAAAGAGATAAAGAATAAGAGAGACCACTGTAATAAGCCCATTATAAGTAACAATAATAAAAGTCCCGCCGCCGCTTCGGAATGCTTTTGCCTTAGCACACGCTGGATGCTGGATGCTGGATGGTGTACTACCTATGTGATGCCCCATGGCTAGCAGCTAGCTATGATGTATCCTTCGTCATCGGCTATCTCATCCACTCATCTATTATTACCTTCCACTCTACGTTACTTATCTCCCCCTACCCCCCTTCTATATTGTACATAGGAATTCACTCGCCCCCCTACCCCTCTATCCAACACGTACACTTCTCCGCCCCCTGAACGTTCGAATATCGCTCCCATTATCACACGCCGTGCACCACAATTATTATTATTATTGTAGATCCCAATAATTGACAACTGCGTCTTTTCTCAATATACAGTATATTATAGTCTATTTTTGGAAGGTGCTAGAAAATGAGATGACGCCAACCGAACATTTCCCCGTTCGGCAATTCGTTTGATTAGGCCAATGAAAAGATGGCGCTCGTAAGGCTTGAGTTCGTTAATAGATGGCGAGCAACGTGCCCGAAATATCAGAGTTGTAATACTTCGGTAGATGAGACTCCAGAGCTTCTACAGTCTACAAAGAAGGATATGAAGCTTCACTGAATTTCTGGTTAGAAATTCCTTATTATGAACACAATATTACAGATGATCAATTAAGAAGTAACATCATGAATTATTGAAAGAGATACTGATGCAGTAATATAAAGTTCATACTTACCTCAACATAATGACGATCCAATGAAGAATGTATTGCAAACATTCTAATATGGTTTTATATTAAACTTCCTTGACCTTGAAGTTAGCTCACATGAATACAAAATGGGGACTTCTGAGAAGTGTGGACATGACACATATTGATATTATGACACTAGCCGATGACAGTATGTAATGCAAAACATAACATTAACAGTAATGCAAAGCATTGACAGTATGTAATTATGTGTATTTTAGTAAGGCGATGTATGAAAATGATTTGACCTTGAAGTAGCCTATGATAAGTTAGTTCAAATAAAAAAATTTGGGGACTTGTGAGAAATGTGGACATGACACGTATTGCATGATACTAGAAACACACTAAATTAGTCACCATATTATAACAGTCAAAGGGGTGAGAGGGGAGAATGATCAAGGATGTGAGGACGAGGGACAGCATTCTTCATGGAGTAGCAGTAGACTAACAATCAAGAATGCAAAATCTGAAAAATTAAGATTATGGTTCTCCAAATTTTTAGGCCATTAAATTTTGGAATTACAAAAAAGTTATTCACAGCTTGAATGATATGCATTAGATATTTGTGTTGCATCTTCTAGTTTCTAGATATTGGAAATACAAAGAACAAAAATGTTATTCACTGTTCGAATGATCTATATTATGCATTTGATTTTTGTGTTGCATCTTTCAGTTTCTACGTACTATACACATAATAACACACGATTACCAAGTGTGTAGATTTTTGTTTGATTAACTCACTTTTTCCTTTGACGAATTCGGACGTCTCTTTGGCGCATGCGCAGTGGGCGACTAGCAGCAGCAGCAGGAGCAGCCAGCAGCCTGTGGACAGCTTGAAGCAGACAGAGCTGAGCTGATGTGCATGACAGTGAGAGTGAGAGTGAGAGTGCCTCCTCATTTCTGCAGCAACAAACCATAGTCAGAGCTGCCACTTGTCGGCGCAATCAGCCATCACAACCTAAAACACAACAAACATTGAATTAGTGAACAAAATCATTAGATAATATTCATTGGTAGAGAAGAGATTGTTAACCTATTCAATAGTTGCAGCCTTGGAGAGTAGTAGGGTATTATAGAAGGGAATGGATAGCACATAAAAAGGCAGAATCAGTACAATATTCTGCTAATCTGGGAGATAGATGAATGAAATACTACGAAGCATTAAATTACTAAAGAAATACTAAGAAGAATGAAATACTAAAGAAATAGAATAAGAATGCAGTTATGGCATATAAGATGCAGTTATGCCTGTACCGTTAATTATAGAATAGGAAGAAACATACTGTAGATTATAAAGACATTGTTAATTGTGACCAGTCAGTAATCAGTAACTTATTGTCTTGTTGTAACATTTATTTGACATAGATATATGATGAAGGTGTTTAATGGGAGAATTAGAAGTAAATAAATTGTAAAAAATCTAGAAAAATGACTAATAAGAAGAGTTGTTGTATATAAAGAAGTTTCTAAGTTTTATCGAACACCAACAATTCAAAATTGGTTGATAGATGGAAAATATATCAAAGTGGAATATTGTTCAGTGAATATTGAAAGTGGTACAGTATTGTTCATAGAAGTATTTGAAACACATGGTAGAATACGAGTTGGAATTCAGCTAGTGGAAGAAGGATTTAGATTTCATTGCTGTTCCAAATAATGTTTCTCAAATAAATCATCTGTACAGCAGCCATTGTGATAAACGAGAGATCTTATCTGTTTTTTACAGAAAGTAATGATTACAATAATAGTAATAAAGAAGTCAATAGATGTTAGTTTTGTGACTTTCAAGTTTGTATTTTGTAACAAATCTTTGATCCTTCCTTTTATTATAAATGAACATCACATCAACAATTTTATCACGAACTACAGCCACTCCAACACCTGACTCCCAATGCATTTGAAGAAGAATTTGGAAAGAAACAACCACCACAGGATTTTGATTTAGTAAAAAAACGAGCTGCCACGTTTCTTCAGAGAATGGCATCGAAATTGGCACCGTTGTAAACACGAAAACCGCTTTCGCAACATGGCGGGTTGACGCATGCCAGCTGAGCGCATGTCTTGCCATGTTTGTCGGTGTTTTTCACGTCACATTCTCCCCGGGACCAGGCTAGGATGATCTGTACCCGCTTTTTTCATAAGAGGTCGGCCTTTCTGTCAAGCACTTCTTCGATCCGGCTAGTTTTTAATAGGTTTTCTGATTTGGTTGCTGCCTGCGCGTTGACGCTTTTGTGTGCCACAGCGCTGATGCCAGCAAAAAACCGACTCAGCCCCACTGACGGGCTGTCACAGCCTTACCCACAGTCGTTTCTTCACATTGAACAAATTTCAAACTTCTAGTCTCTTACCAAATTGGTCGTTTCAAACATGTAATACAATACATCTATTCCTTTTGTCTTTGCTAACATGTACCGCACCAAAGATAGACACCCAAGACCCAAGATAAAAGTCCAAATACCATACATAAAAAGGTTTACCCAGATATTACCCCACAATGAATTTAAACAACTTCTTCTCCATAAATGGCATTAAGTTTATGTAATGGTAAATTTTCTCTGCAATAATGCTCAGCCTTCTCACTAGCCTATGAATTAGAATGAGTGGAAGATTGATCTCAGAGACGATTGTTCAGTTGATAAATGATCGTAAATGGCATTCATTTCTTCAAACAATAAATTCCCAACTCCAGTATATAAAGGATATAATTTAATGTTAATTGCACATGGAGACACCAGATAACAAACAATGGTATACTTCAATGGCATTTTTCGTTTTGAAAAGTTGAAACCTTTTTGAATAAGGTTTATTGATAGCTGTAATTTTGTAAGCTTTTCACAGAAGAATAAGAGTGATAAATTACTGTATTTGTATGAAATAATAATCTCGTAGAACGTGTGATATCGGTAGCATAAATTCTACTCAAGATTGTTGTTACAAGCGACAGCAAGGCTCATCAAACACCTCTATCGACCGTGAAAACCCGAGAGGCAAATTTCAATGAAGTCAAAAAATAATTATTAATTTTATATGAAACACGAAAAAAAATGTTTTGTAACAAGCACAGGAGGCAGGCGCATTGAGTGTGTGAGTCAGCAGGAGCATGAAAAGCTGCATGTCTTGTTATCCGTGAATATAATAGACAAGTGACGAAGGCTGGATGATCCGAGGCTAACACCAGATGAGATTGGACGCGACATTGTAGAATGGAGAGCGATTCGGCTCGCTCTCTACCCCGACAAAGAAGAATACATTAAAATGCCAAAGAGTATGAAGTCCTTACCCGTACACTCTATTATACACTGCACTCCCTCACTCACACACACACACACACACACACACACACACACACTCGCTCACCACTCTCACGGACTCACCTGTAATTGCCTTTCCCACAGCAAAATGCAACCATCCTTCGAGTACCTCTCTTCAAGACAACACGTTCGGAAAATCATCTCATCCAACTGCATTCGATTATTTCCTTCCGATTTTCATTCGAGGAACCCATCACAAGTCGGAGTTATAATAAATGATTATTATAATCAACTACGTTATAACTTCATCATGTCGAGTTTTCAGTTTTGTTCGTAATGATTCATCACTCAATTCATCCACATCAATTTTTTTTCAAATTCCATCAAAAATACCATGAATTTGACAAACCATGCTTCAGTTTGATTGCCTCTACTATTCTGGCAAGTGACTAGTATTTGTGATATTTTTTCTATATCTTAAATTACAATAGATCTATCCCCTTCAACTTTATGAATTATAAGTGATTTGTACTTGAAACACCGTTCAGTCAACACATTCTATCTACAATTTTCCATTGACGAACAATTGTTTTCTGGTCCTCTAAAATTCCTTATCTTACTAAATTTTCTTATTATTTCACTAACAATACAAAAACGAGGGATATCAGAAAGACTTCATAAATGGAAGGAGAATAAAACTTTTTTCAAAACTCAAAATTCTCTAAAATACTGACTTTTAAGGGTTATATTTCTAAGTTATGTTTCTACGTCTTATCTATTTTTGAGAGAAACTTTTCCCCTGGAAATTACCTCCATCTCTCTTATCTGGAAATCTTTGTGGTCAATGCTGCTAGAGACAGGTGAATGTGAGTGGCTACATTCCAGCGGATGATGATTGGAGCGAGCAGAGCTCCAGCACCAGCACTGCAGTGCACTGAGAACGAGGAATGATGAAGCGAACACAGATTCGAAGGAGATTACGTGACGAGAACAGGTGAAGAGCAGGCATCTCCCTCTGCAGTCTAAAATATATGTATATGATATGTCAGCAGGTAGATGATATGCCGAAAGATGCGCGTAATTTAAAACTGCACGGGGGGTCTGTGAGTCCTGAGTCCAGCTTATCGGCAAAAGCTGTCCCCATCGCCAGGACTCGTTCTCGCTGTTTCAACATTTGCAGTCCCCGAAAAGCCAACAGCTCTATGACCATGACAACCAGTGATAAATTCTTCGGCGCGGCGGTTTGCAGCCAATTCAAACCGGTGATGGAAAGCCTGCTCACATCATGGGAAACCAGAATGCTGGCTACAAACTATCGTCACAACTCGCCCAACAACTCATAACTCATTGCTACTCCTAATCAATAGACATGTTAAATATGTCTAATAATTTCTACTGAAGAATGTTTCTTCTACTGAATAATTTCTCCTAATGCACGTATTTCACCCTACAGTAGAAATTATTATATTTGATTGATTTAATGTTTGGTCTACTTCAAGTTCCACTCCTTTATTCAACTACATATGAATCCATCTTGGAATAGTGTATTTCCAAACTCAATTACTGTAAAACTGTTTCCGTTTACTTGCAAGAATATGGGTATATATGAACAAGAGACTATTAGTTCGTTCAACAACTAATATTATAATTAATTGTCTTATTATTAATTTCAAGGATGGAATTTGAAAAACTGTCCGAGAATCGATGTTTTGAACTGGGATGCGAAAAATAAGCACCATTCTGCATCTAGCAGAGACACAACTACTAAATTAGGTTCAAGATATCAACAAGTTTGGATTGATATCCTTAGCTTTGAACTGAAGTTTACTCCGATTCGATGTTTAATGTGGTTCCAAAATTGAGAATAATATGGAAATCTGAAATACGGAAACAAATGATCTAGTGACCTTTTTAATTATCTGAGTGAAAAAAAATTCAAGAAAATCTTGTAACATGCAGGTAGATGAGTATATTTTGTCAACGAAAAAGGAAAGAAATTTCAAGAAAATCTTGTAATATGCAGGTAGATAAGTATATTTTGTCACTACGAACTATACAGAAATGACGATAATAATATGAACAGCAGTACGATGAAAGTCCAATGTTTCATCTACTTATAAGCTTGTATGATTTTAGTTTTGATGTTCTGACTAATAAGATTCAAACAAGCGTTTGAAATAAGTGTAGTAACGGAATAGAAGAAATATAAAGAAAAAGAATTAATGTTGTAACGGAGTTCCTTTTTAGAAATGTAATGCTGTTTAAATTAGAACCTAATAATAGCAAAGTATACGGAAACTTCAAGTAGCTCACGACTAGAAAACATTTTGAGCTAAGTATGACAATTAGCGAAGTATGTTAGAGCAGAGGAGCGGAGAACCAAAAACTGTAGATGAGATTCACACGGAAAAATTGTTGTGTTATTCAGTTAGCTAAGAAGAAACGTTTTGTGGTAAAAATATTATTTGGATACTGGCAAGACTAGAATATAAAAATACTTTCTGGGATAGATTACAGTGTTTTCCTCAATTAGCATTAAATTTCATCTCACTTAGAGGATGGAATGCTTCAACACTAAGTGAGAATAACTGGATTTAGACCGCAAATTTGATCAAGAGCTGGCGACAAACGTGAACAGATTTAATTGAGAATTTGTTCAGATTGTAGCTGTTCCAAAAAATAACGAAAAACAAGAAGATCATAGCAAACTTTTAATAGTTACAAGTTTTTTACATGTATAGAGTTTCACAAGTAAGGTAAGGCACATTCTCACTGAAATTCACCATCATTTTTATGAATTATTCAATGTCACATTTCATTGTTCTCAAACATGGGCAAAAAGCAAAAACATAATACTTGTACCGATTGGTTATTATAACACAGTCGGCCAATTATCGACTTCATTATTGTCTAAATAAATGTTACTTTCTGAACAGTTTAGAGTCTAAGAGCATTGAGCGACTAAGAACCATGGAAAATTAAAATCTACTAAGAACCTGTGAAAACTATGCACTTCTTCAATATTTTTGTTTGTTCAAGTTGTTATCTAAACGACTATATATACCAAGATTCAGCCTCAACGTTGAAAGCAGACTAAAGGTAAATAAGTTCAACAAACAGTTGAACATCAGAAAGCATAATTCTTCACTAAAATGTTACTCGATGGAAATGAAAGCCATCTTTACCGAAGCAATTGACACTTGTATCGAAAGGAGTTGGAGACTAATTTACAGCTTTGGGACTTTGAGTTCATTTGGGTAGAAAATTATTGTTATGTAATGAGTTAGGTCAAGCCAAAGCTGTTATTTTTTGTTAATTCTTGTCACTTTGAATACTAATATCATAAAGTGATGTCCTTGAAGCAGACTGCAGAAACAGAAGTAATTGAACTGAAGTACATTTAATACGGTACTGTAGATCTTTAATCATATCCTCTTGGAACCGCAATCTTTAATAATTTTCAATAATTAATTGAGACGAACTTTGAAATAAATAAATAACATACAAATTCGTGTAAGATACAAATTAGAGATATTTTCATATAGTACTAACACTCGATATTTTTTCACTTGAAAGTTAAAATCAATCAACTGTATTTATCAGTGATAAGGATGTACATCAAATACATCTATTCAATTCAAATAGAATGTTTCAAGCTTCTAGACACCTTCAAGAGTAATTGAAATTGGAAAGCAGAATAACTATGATCTTGGATGATGCGATAAATTCCGTGTTGACCAGAATGTCGACCAGTACCTCCTAGGTTGAAAATGGAGAGAATAAAAACGTAGAACATCTAGTTGGATTGTTGTTTTTCTTTACAACAATTTTATCTCCCTCCCACAAAATATACAATATTCCTGAGCAGGTGCGATATTACTTGGAGTTACTAAACCGATAATTCACGGCCAGAACCTGATGGTAAGAGAATACCGATTGAGGTTCCAGCACTTGCTTGCGGGCATAAATTTATGGTTCAACTACACTCTTGAGATAAGGATTTGGATTAGTTTTATTCTTGAAACCGAAAGAAGTCTCTCGGAGCTGGTCGTGAGATGGCTGTTGATAGATAGAGTGAGAGGGTGGGGTTTCGCTCAGGGGTCTGAGCATCGTGACTGCTATCACGAAGTTGGATGGAACATGGAATGCCGCCCACTGAGGACAAAGGCCGGCGCCGGAGCCGTGAGCCTCCTCACTACAACTCCTCTGCTCTGCCACCCTTTTCAACATCAAAAATTATCCATCACCAACCACAACTGACAGGAAGCTCTATGATACATGATTATTTCTGTTGCTGTAATAGAAGATACTGAGCTGAGGTTGTGAAAAATTGCTTTAGAATGGAAAATCAAGGACTGATCAGGCCCCACTTTATAAATGGGCTGACTGGGCTATTATAGCAAGGGCGCAAATCTGGGAGTAGCCCACGGCACTACTCACCCTAAGTCCGGACCTGGGACTGATACAGACATTTCTAAAACAACTTATTCAACGCCAACAAAAATTAAAAACCAAACCAATGAATCTCTGAGAAGCTTTTTACAACTTCAATGAATGTTCTTATAAAATGTGAAAATTATTCATAAATGCCTATGAAATATGAAGTAAAAAATATTCGTGGCAATGTCGAATGTTGATTATGAACAATTCTATGATGAAATATGTTCCAGAACAACTTCTACAAGTGGATCTCAACAAATCAGCACTTATCCCTGCACTGAAGTGAGACCATTTAGTATAGTAGAGGAGAGTAGGCTGTGCTAATGCAAATATTGTACCTTGAATGTAAAAGTTATTGAACAATGAAAGTAATGGTGAATGTTGAAGCCATAAAAGAGCAATGAATTTTCTTGTCAACAGTTACTAGACTGGTTTGACGCACAACTTTAACCTTTCAACAACATAACTAACACCACCCTGTTCTGTTTTACATATTTTAATGTTGTATTTATAGGCCAACTATTCCCAATACTCTGTACTCTAACAAGAATGGATAGACACTAACGAGCGACGAAATGTAATCTAAATAGAACAGTATTAATCTGTAGTGAAACGGTGTAAACAAGTCAAAATCTCATACACATCACATTTAATTTCAAATTTTTAATCAAAGTTATTGATTCCCAAATTCGTTTCTAGGAAATGAAATATGGAAAATTCAGTAAAAGCTTATAATCTTATCATTATAAGAACTGAGTAATCGCTGTAGATAATTCTCGATCATGTGTAAGGATAGGGTTTGTTCATATAATAATTGTGCGGTCGTTGATTTAGAGCTATTCAGCTCCAAGCTTTATGGGCCAAAATTTACCGAATAAGATTGAAAATTACTTGAATCGGCTGTTCGCTCAAGGGTTTTTGAAAGAGCCGCATTGACCTTCTGGGAGCGAGTATCCGACCGCTTGTGAAGACCATTCGTTCCAACGATTTACGGGAATGATTTCGACGAAATGAATTTCGTGATTATTATTTGCAATGTATTCTTAGACGCCTACAATCAACAATCAACTTGAAATGTTTTGCAATAGATCCCATTAGATTTTGTAAATAGATCCCATTTAACATGGATGAATGAAATGTTATTGACTGCAGTAAGAGCAGAAGTCAGAAGTGAAATTATTGATGTCAATAGCAATGGAATGGCTCCTAGATGAAAGTATTCAATGAATATAGATCAACAAATGAGCAAATACTCTGACAGTCTACTACTATTTTCATAAATATGACTACATAAATACAGGGGGCATGTTATTAGAAAAGCTCAGTTATCGGATCATTTTGATAATGTATTATTATTGTATAAATGAATAAAGAATGTGATAATGGATAGTGCAGATCCTCAACGCATTCAAACAAATATTTTTCTAGAACTAGTTTCTCTTGTCTACTATGAAATTTTCTAAAAAATTTGCATACCATTCCAACCCTGCTAACAATGTTTTCATTACCATCTCTTTAAACTCAATATCGTTTTCTTCATATCACTTGAAACTATCATAGAATTTTGTCACGGCTCTTTTTCCAAAACAATAATCAATTTCTCATACTTTCATCTACATTTCAACTAGGGACTATGCAGCCTGTTCAAAATTGAAAACCATCAACCTCCTAACAAATTTATAGTTGAAAGTAGTGATGTACCGAGTCTTGAGTTTGGTTCTGATTAATCAGCTTTTTTAGTGGAGCTCCTCCTCATCCAAAATGACTGCGTAATAAGATACAAGTGACGACCGCCCTGAATAGATTTTCTAGATAAAGAGGTGAACAAATTTATGGAGAGAAAGAAAAAGAGAAAGGAAGAGAATGTGGAGCTAGAGGTGAAATACCGGCAGTGAGAGAAAGAATGAGAATGCTTTCTCGACTCGGTGGAGTCCCGTGATGTCGAAAAGGTTGTGGCAAACAGGTTGAAAGGCAACACAGCACCAGGTGAGACCCGGCCCTGCACTGTTGCCACGTCGTGCATTCATCTGTGACCAAATCGACGTTCTCTTCTCATCTTAGCCAGTCTTTCTCATTTTCCAGTTAGTTTTATCTTGGCAAATAAGTGCATGCTAGGCTAATTGGCTATTTGTAACGAGTAAATGAAGTACAGAGGAGACCCTGTTCTGAAGCTAGTTTGCATGCACTGAGATAAGTATGAAAAAAGCAACCAGTTGATAAGCTCCTTCTATCGTCTATTATTTGGTATTCTAACAACAATTTTTAACATCAATAGAAGGTGAAATAATCCATTTATTTGAGATTACAAGTTAGATCATCTGAGTGTCATTGACACATATTTTTCAATAATCAGCATCCATCAGTGATGGAAATGCAGTATAAAGAGTAGCCCATCTTTCTAATTGGGTTTTCGATTTAGATGTGCATGGGTACAATGATTGTGGTCCTGAGATATGATCTCCATATTGAATAGCTTATATCTCTGTAAACTCGGTTCAAAATCCCAACATTTAAACGAATTGGAAGAGTATTAAGAAAGAATGGGAATCTTACAGAATGGGAATGAAAACTTCATTGAACAAGAATGAGTACTACTGAAAAAAAATAATCTTACTCAAGTTTATTCAAATTTGACAGCACCTGGATTTTTTTAGAAAATTAGGGTTATCAAACATATGGATGAATTATTGGTCTAGTTTGGTTCATAGAAGTCCAGGAGGATCTTCCCAAATAGTATTTTTCTATGAGTTATTTGAGAAACTCCACTTTCTTCAACTGATTAGACCTAGAAGTATCACTTTTAATGCATTCCACTCCAAGAGTCCTGATACATTAATTTCAAACGTCTTCTACAATTAAAGTTATTGTACGATGACTATAATATACGAGGAACAATAGGACTAATTGGTGATTGGGCAAATTCATTGAAATACCTTTGGTGGCTTATAAAGCAGCTGGTATGGAATGCGTATGGAGCTAATCACTGAAAAATAATACAAATCTCTAGCAGGAGGCTGATATGAGAGATGATGATTGTGAGGGGTGGAGGGAAGGTGAGGTGTAACATCTGATGTGCCTATAATCAACGGTCATCAACTACAGAAGGCATCATCGGATCATCGGTGATTTGGGAATGCGTTTTGGCGGCGCGGCGCGGAGCTGATGATGGTCGATGTAACCAAGGTGCGCCACCGCCTCTAAAAATCACACCACAACCAAATGGAACATAATTAATCGAGGCCCCAGCTTCTTGCATATCATTCTTCAATCACTAATGGCCTCAGCCCCACGTATTTAGTACCGGTACCGCTGGAGAGCGTTCATCTATTTAATGGACCCACGTATGGAGGGAGCGTGCATCATCTTTGTCAATTGCTCCGGGTCCGACATTCCTCTCTTCACAGCCACTCTGCTAATCATCACATTCTGTTCCAACAGGTGGCACCAACTCAGACTCTTCATGAATTCAGGACGTGAGATATTTGAGCTAATTTCTAATTCAACCCCAATCTATTTGTGTCTAAGTTCAAGAAGATCATCTAAAAATGTACATCATGTATATCTGAATATAACTATGCCTGAAACCGATTTTATTTGCGTGTCAGAGTGCAAGTGGAAGTGTTCAAGAGATAATCTCCACTATTTATTCTTGAGAATAAAAAATACTTTATATTTTCATTTCATTTTAGAAAATAATTCTGATAACTTTTCTACCTATACTATAATCCCTCATGATTATTGATCGCTAATGTATTTCAACTGTGACATCTGTTATGTAGATGTATGATTGTGTCTACTTGGTCACTTCTTAAAAGTTTCTGCAAATCTGCAAATTTTGTGCATTCTATCTTGCAATCATCCTTCACCAATCTTATCAATAAGCCAACAAGAAGAAATGTTTTGCGTTTTATTCTACAAACTGTTTAATGCTTTTTATTATGAATTTGAACAGGCCAATCACTTACTTCATGGATATTACTGATTCGTTACATACTCTTATTGCTACAGAAACAGGTCTTTTCTGTGCTCTGGATTATAATCTGACATAATCTCTTACAGCCATTTCTAATGAGTAGGCATTCGAAATTAGCATTAATTTATGTTTACTTGGATGACAGATAGATAGATACCTTGATAAAAGAGGTTAAATAGCGTTTTTATTTCAATGATACTTAAGCTCCATAAACTTGTTTTTGATATTACATGAGCGACTAAGAGAGAATTAGGGACATCCAAGGAGAAAGACTGAAAAAAGAGACAAAAAACAAGAAAAGAAATGGTTGGCGGATCAAAGCAACAGATGCGTTTGGCCAATTATAATACCCTGGTTGCGAATTGCGATGAAGTTGAGGAGCAAATAAGACAGAACTGAATGTCGAGAGCAGAGCAGAGCAGACAGCACCTTGTTCAGATCAAAAACAAAGCTGCTGAGGAATCCAGAGAGCTTAAATGCTCAACCCCTACCCTCCTGCCACGATTTGTGTCCTTGCTTCCCCGCTTCCTTGGAATTTCCACTCACCGACTAAAAAAAAGTTCTGACTGTCTGTGAAGAGATGCCGAACTATTTTTTCCACTGCAACTGGCTTCATTTTTTGCAACAAATTGCTCGGTTATCGCATTGCAAGCATAGATGCCTCCACTTTATAGCGGACCATTGACATTGTAACAAATCAAAATCACGATTGCATTCAAATGCAATGAAAATTACATGAATATTCTTGAAAAAGTGTGCTGTTTCAAGTATCAAAGACTTCATTGAAAGTGAAAGATGTAAATAAATGCATTCAACATTGCAGAGAAATCTTATTCTGATTTATATCAATATAGGGAATAGAGAAGAGTTGACACTCTCTTTTCTGCAATTACAGAATACAAGACTATTCTAATCCACTTACAAGAAAATTGATAAAATGCCATGAGACTAGAATCCTATTCAATGAAAAATGATAAAAAATGTTTCTTCTTACTTACTCAATATAAATTAGTTTTGAAGCCATCAAAACTACTACTTGGAACCCTACTATGGAACTGACACTCACTTGCTAAGGTTCACTTATATTTTGAGAGGATAGCTTAGTTGAGGATACAATACCATAACATTTATGGATAAAATATATTGATTTTTATGATCATCCTGAAGTGTAAAAAACCACAGATTATTCATAATGATAGAAGTATATTCTACACACAAATTATTGATAGTAACCGAGCACAAGGAAGATCGCATCGCACCAATGTTTCGGTTTAGAATTACGTGAGAATACTGACAAGTTCACGTACATGCAATGAGGGAAATCAATTTACAAGCTATGAAATGGATGAATAGACAATAATTCGTGGTTTAATGATTTTAGCAAGTAGTGTAACATTTCGCTGTTTAATATACGTTTGTAAATTTACGGAATTTGAAACAAATTCAACGCCTAAAAATTGCAAACGAAGCTAGCAAAATTCAAACGGCCAAATTAACAGTATTTTCGATTGCAGACCTACAAGGAATAAATCCAATTTAACGCTCATTATACCAGGCATTCTATCGAAAATTACCGTCGATACTAACATAGGCGAGTGCTATATACTCAGAGAACTAGATTATTATTTAGTTCAGTTGAGGTCGTTAACCCATCTCTCTTGTTCGGCTGAAGATCAAATAAACAAATGAGTGTGAACAAGTGGCTGTCTTTAAAATTTGAAGATTCGATTTCAACGATGTTCTAACTATCTGTTATCAGGAATAAGCTAGTGAAAATATTGAATAATGTTCGATAATGAAAAGACAAACAATTTGAAAAAATAAAGATATTGAATAATTTTTATGAATTTTCATGCTATATAGATGTTATTATGTATGATTTTTGTTGCAATTTTCTTACGACTTTCAAAGAGAAGGGGTTATAAATGGCACTTTTTGGGTTATGAAGAGCAAATTCAGAACAAAGAAGAACAAGAAAATACTATTTTTTGTGTGTATAAAGCTTTCAAAAAAATCATAATCTCAATTATGTAGGACATTTACTAATACAGTCTACTATGTTCTTCAAAATACTCACAAGAGCATAAAGTATAGTGGAACGATACGTAAATCTCTGTTTTCCAAAGAATTTCTGTTGCAATGAACCGAAAAAGAAAATCATTGGTTCGTATGTCAATTTTCAAATGTTAGCAGAAAGAAAAGTGAACTCTATCATAAGAGCGTTTGTTATTCTTCTCCATCACTGCAAAGAAGAAAGTCATTGGTAATCAGTGTTCAACTCTTCAGAATTTAATCATCTCCCTCAATCAAGAGTTGAATTGATTTCAATCACAGTCTATTGATTCTTTCATCGAAATAAAACACAACCAGTCATCAATGTTATATAGAGCACATCCTTCTTCAAAAATAGAGACAAACCAATGCTTCAGTAATCCTTCAAGCTTTCGAGAACATTTAATACAAACGAAAAAAGCAGTTTCCTTCAGAAAATAGGATCCGAAATAATGAAATAAGAACGGCTTTGTCTGTAACACCAGTACACGAGAGAATCACACAAAATGGAAGAAACTGGTGCAGCCATTTAAATATGATGCCTTCAGGAAGAATTCCTTTTGAAGCCCAATATCATGCACCAACTGGAAAAGAGATGTAGGGAGGTCGAGGAAAATACGAAAATACGGGTACCGGAACAGGTTGATAATAATCAATAGACCTAATCCTTGGAGTGAAGAAGAAAAAGAAGCATTTTCCTTTTTTCCAACAAATACCCACTCAATTCCGCAACGTTTCTCGACCAATTTTCACAATCGTAAACAAATTATTTCCACAGGTGAAGAAGACAAACACTCCGTCGCGGTTGACAACTGTGGTAAGATTCACTCTAAACAATCAGTATTGGTTGGATTGAAAGCAATCTGTAAGGAATCCTAAGAATGCTGACAGTTGGAAGTGAATATATGCCAGGGGCAACCATGAGGAGTGCTCTCCATGTTCTCATGGCAATTATTTCTGCGCGGAGAAAGAAGAGAGATTTTTGCAGAAGGGGTTAATGACGACGAGAGGATGGTGAATTTGTGTCCGCGGTCGCCATCTGTCGCCGACGAATCGTTGCCAGAGTAATTAACATTCCTGCTCTGCTGAATAAATTGCACGTCATTCGTTCGGTGCGCTTATCGTCAAATTTATTAACAGAGACTTACCGAAGAAAGAGACAACCGGTGATGATCTTTTCCGCGGCATTTCTTTCGATCAACGTGTCTGTCTGTCCGCAGCGAACCCCCAGCGGGCGGCGCTCATTACGCGACTAAATTATCAGTCCAATTACTCATGTCGCATGCAACGAGTTGAGTGGGTCGGTGACGGGCGCCAGTTTTTTGATCGGGTCACCGCGATTATTATTTATCCTGCGATGGGAATTGGCTGACAGTGGCTGCTCAAACAAGTCGCTCAACAAGAGGTTTGTGCTTCACAAGGTTGTTTGAACGACAATGATTTATTGGTGGTTTTCCAATGGAATGACAGTTGAGTGCCAGTAACACACGAGGATCCTATTACAAATTCCACTCATGAGCAGAGAATTTCCACAAAATCTAAGCAGATTTTCCAAATTGATGCATTTTCCTACATCCTTCAATTTGTTACGATAAGTTACGCTTTTTTGTCAGTGATTCCAACCATTTAACATTTATGTATTACCAATGTAAAATAGAAGTAAAAGATGAAAATCAAGATTTGCATTCAATCATTACCATCTTGACTCAATCTCTCATTATGTTTAACCATTCTTAAATATCTTATCATGGAATATCTTTACTTAATCTCATAATGTTAATGAGTCAATCTATACTAGAAGGATGAATTGAAATGAAACTGGAGGATCAGGACTCACCTCATGTAGACGGCTTCTAGTGGCTGCAGCTCCTTCCAATCAATGGAATTTGAAGACACCAACTGGTTCGTATTAGTCCATAATACTGAAAAAATTAATACATTGATTAGTTATTTGGTGAATCGTTGATTTAATCTGAGTTTTATGAAGAATGGTAAGAGAAGAGTTGATAAAAAATTCTGATAAAATAAGAATTAGGTTAATCATGGGTAAAGAAAAGTACACATGCAATTAAGTCTTATTAGTAGGATGACAAATTTTGAAAAAAATCAAGGTAGGCTGATTGAGTCATTGTTGTATCTTGTATATCAACCATTCGTGGACAACCAGTTATATCATTGGTTGAATATAACTGTATATTGAGAGAAGCTGAGGAATGAGTGACATTATTTTCTCGCACCGGGGTCGATCAGTCTCCATATAACTTTGAAAAGCATATCAGGTCTAATCCTTCAACCTCATGAGAGATCAATGTTCGGATACCTTGCATCTCACAATCATCATTGGTGTGTCAGATAATGAGACGTCAGGGCACATCAAATAGCAATTTCCACGGATAAAACCGTTTTTAATTGCTTTCCCTGTACAAGTCAACGGAAAACCTTAATTCGTATGTTGATGCTCAGCAGGCGCTGTCCAGGTAGATGTCAAGCAGCTGGTTGATAGAGTGAGAGAGAGCGCCGCGGCATCAGATTTAATATCAACCGGACAGATAAGCGCGTTTCCACGCAGAATGAATTCGGTCTGACATCGGAATCCTGACCAGACTGCTATCAAAAAGCACACGGCCTCGTTTTGCTTCAACCATGTATCACTAACGAACGGGCCTGCTGCCTTCAAGTAGACCCAAAAAAATTATCAAAAAAACTCCAAGAGCGTACAAGAAATATTTAGCACGATAAAGCTTCAGGTTATAATAATTCGTTGGTGGCGAAGGCATTCAAACTCAACAAACACATGCCTGCTCAAATCAACCTACCAGTCTCCAAACAGCTTGGTGACATTTCGCGACCGCAAAATTTGTCACAATCCATTTGAAAATCATGTTTTGCCTCAATGTAAAAAACTGCAACATACTTCTTTGTTAGCCAGCAGTCAATTAGAATGCAAATAAAACGCAGCTAATCTTGACCTGCACATCTGACGTTTCCAGGCCTCAACTGCAGCCAAACTAACGAAGGTTTAAATGAAATAACTGTATCAAATCCATGGATGTCATGTTTACTTATCTTCATCTGATTGGATAACATGATTAGATTTGAAGAAATAAATAAAGCATTTCCCGTATGCATCTACAATAATAAATTGCCGTCTCTTTCAATGTGCAAAGCGTGAAATCTACTCAACTCTTATTCAACACAATTAATAGAAAATAGCTCACAAAACTTGTTGGTAAACGAAAATGAAATATATACTACTGATTTGAAAATGTTCTCAAACTCACACAAATAACCAATTTCAAATAGCAGTGACGCCAAAAATAAAAAATGGAGCATTCCATCATTGTAGCCAAAGGCGTTTTAGATATCGCATTATAGTTTTATAATACTGATCGTAATGGAAAAGAGCTTGAATATTGAAGGGGCAGTATTTATCTAACAAGCGGGTAGACTACTCTACTCCTACATCAATGCTCACAGAGTTCAAGAGAAACACACACACACACTCACACTCACACCACATACTTTGCCCAAGGCCCGCATTGTTTCGTCCTTCTTGCCATGACCAGATAAAATCTCACAGATTCCTGAGGAGTCTCTCTAAAGACCAAGAAAACCCCTGGAATCCTGTGAATTCTCGCTGGCTTCATTTATATATATTATTAACCGGAATAAAGAATAAAAAGGTTGGTCGGCTATTTTGTTTCACATCCTACAAAGCATTAATCTCAGTCATCCATCCAAAAAGAAAACAACTTATCCGGCTGGTATATTATCTGATCTACCAGTGTTCTTTCTGTAAGTTTCAACCTTCTGGCGTAATAAAATTTAATGGACCAAGAAGGGTCAGCCAAACCGCTTTCTACCCAATACTGAGAAACTCGCCATGTCCTAATCACAAGTTAATATTAATATAATGTGGAATTGAGTGAGGTGAGATACTCACAGATACTAAGTATGCTGTATCACCTCAATCAAACTATATTGGAGTGACAAATATCAAAACTCCTAAATAATAATAATATCGAGTGACCTGGCTGGCTCAGGTCTGGTGTCAGAGTTTTCAGGTCGCAACTGATCAATTTCAGGGCCTCTGACATGACCTAACGACTGCTTTTTAGGCAGCCGGGACCGACGGCTTAACGTGTCCATCCGAAACACGGGAGTGGCCCGAGATAAATATCTTGGCCCGGGCCGGGATTTGAACCCGGGCCTCTGAATCATAAAGCCAGCATCTGATCCACTCGACTACGGCCACTCCTAACTCCTAAATGTAATCTTTCGAGAAAATTTATCAGAACTTTTTATGTGAACTGAATATATCAATAATATTTGAACTTCCTCTACTCAAAAGAGTCCTTCCTCTAACTTATACCGAAATCTATTTATAATTCTTTCACCTCCATCTACAGCTACTGTCACTCTCCCAACTGATAATAATAATCTATATTCCCATGAAAATGAAACTCATAAACAGAATAAAGGAAATTTTCTAAGGTAAGATAGGCCAGGCGAAAAAACAAACTTCTCTATATCAGTGAAGCCATTGCAAAAAAAAACATCTTGTGAGAATAACACAGTAGTCTACTGTTGCAAAATGTAACGAATTTGCACAGTTGTGTTTGAAAGTGATAACGCTGCGCCATAGATTCGTGCTGCAAAAAGCTAATAGCATTGCAATGCAAACACATGCATAAGCCTATCACAACTTCGGTTTTTTGTGCTAAAAACCGGCTGCACTTTGACGAGACGATAGTGAGTACTCTATCAACTCAAAATTGAACGATAAGAAAATAAACTTGGCACACCTGAGCAACTAAGTGGATCGAACCTATCCAAACCAAATGAGAAAAACTGGATACAAGGAGGTAGATGAAGAGTAGTGACTAGGAAGGAAGGATGGGATGGGGGATTGAAGAGCAATAATGAGAAATGTGTTTTAGTTTACCTCTCAGCCCAAGCAAATTATAAACTGAGAATATAACAGACGAGTCGATTCATCATAAAGCAGGACACTAAAATGTAATACAGGTTTCTGTAGTTTGATTTGGGTTTTAAACTTCAATTTTATGGACATTTCACTATAAAAGAGACACTATGTATGCAAATAATCACTCATTGATATCATTTACGGAGGAACCGTTCCATTTTACTGGGATTTTATACAGGATTTATATCATAAACGTATTGGCAAAAAGATAGAATCACTCCCAGATCAGATGAACAGGAACTTGTAAAATGGTAAAAAGCTCAATACTAATGATGAAATCAGTAAAGAATAATGATTAAAAAAATGTTACTAAGGTTTACAAGGAATAATAGTACACTGGTTGGGAAAGGATTGATGATCACTCCAATCCTAGTCCCTAATAGTCGGAGCGAGTTGGATTCTATCATAGCATAGAGACATACAAACTGTATTGTGATAATATGATTCAACATTGAGATGAGTACATTAGCATACAAGAAATATTTTATTGTAATAAAACTGGTGAATAATACGGGGGATTGAATAATACCCCGGTATAGATACTAGAATCATGGTGAAGATCATTAATTATTATTGATTACGAAAGCATTCGATTGAAAAAGATCATTTCATGAAATGAGCAATTCTTCTTCTAATTCGTCTATTCTTGCAAACCATAGTAAACAAAAAATAGAATTACCTTATAAGCATTGTGGAAATACCAAAAAATGCACCATTAAACTTTGTATTTAATAGGCTACCAAGAGTCAGATTATTGAGGAAGCCAAGGCTTTGAACAACCTTCAAAACAGAAAAATTCCAGAGGACTGCTATTAGCAAGCTAATTCATCTTGAGCAGCAGCTGTAGCATCAGAGTGGTCCGGAATGATAGAAATTCCTAGATGAAAATGATGAAGTAACTGCAATTAGTGAGAGCTCAAAGGGAACGCTGGACGCTTACACAAAAAAAGAAATAAATTGCCGAGTTCATATTTTACTTCTTTTCATTTTGTTCAGTTGAACAACGTCCAAACCTAAGACGGAGAGGACAAGACAGCCGAAGGTGATGAAGATGGAGATGAAGTGAACATCAAATGAAGGGAGAACAAGGAGAGACGAGAGAGATGCATAGAGAACTTAGCTAAGTGACATATTGCCGCAATAACTCATTCAAAAGTCAATGAACTCCGTATACCGTCTATTAGTGGTACCTACACAAAAGTCAGTGCGCTATTATTTTTTCTGAACATACAAGTGAATATTTGAACTCTTGCGCATGCGTGAAGCGACCACACACACAACAAAGTTTCCTTGCATAATTATTATTAGTATATTCAGGCATGATTATGATGCAAAAATGTAGTAATTGAATTGTAGTTTGATTACTTTGAAATTTACTTTGATTGAGTTTTATCCAATTATAAGAAGAATTTGGAAGATGAAGTGTTAAATTAAAAATCTATAACAAATGAGGAAAAATAAAAAAAAGTGAGACTGTGATCGTGAATGCAAGAGAATTTTCTTTGTGAAATGAAAGACCTGTTCAATACGTACAACCAAAACCAGAAAAATATAACATTCTTTAATTATTATAGAAATGTGTTTATATAATTAATGTGTAGTGTTTATGTAAAAAAGATTATAAAGTGTACTAGCTATTTCTATATAATAATTAAACCTTAATAGTAGCCATAAACCATAGTAGCCCTATGAAAATATTTCATTATTTGACATTTTATTTTCTATGGTACTACCAGATACGTTAGAATACTATCGTAGAGGATACAGTCAGGTTTTATATAACAACTATGTATCAAAGTGTGAAGCAACAATTTCAAATGCAAGCTTACCCACACTTCGACGATTACTAGTCATGTGTCCTATGATATATGCATTTATATATTCATAGCATTTCATATGCATTGATATATTCCTATGATTTCTATATATGCATTTAAATCTGGATCAATTACGAGTAAAAGGTTGAAATTGCTGCGGTGAAAGAAGTCAATATTTTTTTGTCATTGAACCATTCAATAGGAACCCTCAACAGATTAAATAAAGCAATCAAATGAATCGGGAATTGAAATCAACGCATCAGCCCCTAGAGCTTCATATACTTTACTGCAAAGACCTTAAAGAGATATGCATCTTTAAGGTCTTTGCTTTACTGGGATATTATTTAATGAACTAATTTTAGGAATAGAAGAAGTTTGGGCTAGCTCATGTGTTTTCTCTCCACTTATGTAAGTAATGTTTTTGACCCAATAAAATGAATATGGATATGAGAAGCTGAATGTCTGTAAAAAGGTGTCAATGTCTTGATAATCGCAGTATTGTCATCTCACCATCATCTCATTTCATCCGCCTGATGGAAGGTATTTTAAAAAATCGATCATAATTATTAATTGTTACATGAGGTATATGAGGTCAACATGAGTACCTACAGGATATTGGGCGACCTTCCCGTGAGTCGGCCGTCTTTTGTTGTTTGACCAGAGGCGCCGAAGAAGACTCCACCAGGTGCTGGATTTGGGAGGAAAAGGAGAAGAGAGACAGCTAGATGAGAGTAAGATAGAGAGGGTAGAAAAATAACCAATAGAACAGGTCCAGGCTGAGATGGAGGGAGAGCGCGAACGTGATGTATAAACGTAGAAACACACATGCTCGTTTTTCTTCAACTTCTTCACCATTCTTCTGCCTTCAATTTCTGCTTCTCCATCCTCATCCATTCCTCACTTCTCTTTCTAGTCACTCATAATGATAAAAGTAATGATTATAATTATTTCTGATAAATTCCCCATAAAGTAGTATGGCGTTTTTGAGTTGCCGCATTCGCTGGCTTGGCTAATCCCAATCGCTACAGTCAATTTATTAAGAGAAAGAAAATGAAGAGCCAGAGAGTGGAAGGAGAAGAGAGAATACCGCCAAAGAGAGAACCAGCGTATAGCCTATTTGGAATTTAATGTTCATGGTAATAACTTCGAATCGTCTTGAACCGTTGCTGTTCATCTTCAGATACAAATCGTATTGGAATCTACTGTACAGCACTGTAGCCAGATAAATCCATGTTCAGGATGGCAATAAAATAAATAAAAATTAACGAACGTTTCAAGTAAGAGACACTGGCCAACTATATTACTTGCTCATATTGTTTCCAATTAATATTCAACCCATTTCATTGGGGATACATAGATCATATAATTCGATCATATTTCGAGTGATCAACAATAATATTAATATTTAACCACCTCAAAGGGGGTTAAGCAATCCATATCTTCTCATTCAGATAAAAATTATAAACAAGAGCTAAACAATGGCGTCCTCAGTTTTTCTCTCAGACAACTCTATTCCCAGTCTTTTATCAATTCATCTCAAATTTAGAATAATATATTATCGACTCTACAAATTGAAATAAACTTAAAATAAGTAACTTGAAAGCTACAGGTTCAAGAAGAGATGGACTCAAGAGTTATTTGCATAAAAAATTGAATTTATTGATCACTCATCAACAGTTCAAGTTGAGTTACTATTTTGAAATGCCCTGACCTTGTATCGAATATACGGATTGTTTCACCCACAACTACCTCGATCCTATTTTACCAAAATCAAACCAAATTCAACAATCGGATAGAGAGGAAAATCATGATTCACGATATAATTACAAGAGCAAAAGATTCCTATGAGATTATGTACGGTGTGGACTACAGCCAATATCAGTATGGATACCTGCATGAAATAGAACCCTACTGACAATAGATGTCTTCGCGTTTTCGTTTGGAGAAGTTCCAAACTCATCTATTATGCATGATCGTTACATAAATACAGTACAGCATAGTGCAGTGCAGTGTCAACCTTGCTATTCTCACTTACAGTACGTGGCCAAGCCTTGCCGACCACTTCCTTATAGTGTTTACTCGTTTATTTGCTGAAAATAATCGTTCCTGACCCTATATGACTTTTCAGGACTATTTTTATACCAGTGAATACTTCAAACTGCGGAAAAGTTATAAGCAAGTTGACGCTGCACGCTACGTTAACAACATGGGACGTCAAAGCTTGTGGTGAAAAATGCTGAAAAACACCCGAATGATCCAATATTTTTCATTTCTAGATAAGTTGGTTGTGGAAACCATTCACCAACATGAAATTTATCGTGTAATGCATGTAGGCCCACCTACATTTCTTGCAATAAAATATACATTTTGACAAATTCCTTCTTGGTTAACGGGAAGAGAATCAATGAAACGTCTGTTGGGGTAATTTACGAATATGCCCAATTGTCCAATATTGCCAATTGTCATATGGAATGTACATAATAAGTTTTCCAAAAGCAAAAATGATGAATAAATTATGATGAAATTTCAACAGGAAGTTATTGATTGTTTGATTCAATTATCACAATATTTATTAAAATTATTGGGGAGGACGAACAGGCCTAGCTCAAAACTGTTCCTCCCCCCGGATCAACATCTAATAGAAATGACAGCCATCATCAAAAGGTAACAAGATGAATAACGATCGGCAATCGAAACGAGTCCTCACAAACATTATCTTCAACATTGGTTAGCTTCATTCGTATTTCCACAAAATATTCAAGCTAGTGATTATCGTTAATCTCCTAAAAAATAGGAATTAGCAACTTCCTAATTGTTTCGCGATAGAGGAATGTGAATCCCATACTGTTCAATCATTAAGCGGTATCTGATAGCTATTCCGTGCACGTAGATCGGTCCTAATTTCTCAGTGTGTGTGATTCAGACTTTTATGATGCGCCTCATAAAGGATCAACTCGGCTAATCGATGGACTATTGTATCCGTCCTTCAACAATACGCTCAACTCCATAAAACGTTGAAGAGTGACTATTGTTGGTCGTAAACTTGGTCGATCAAATGGGTGGTGCTTACATGAATAAAAGAATGGCTGAGAAAAGTGGAAGCTGATGTGGATGATGCTGCTGTAATTGGTGGATGTTGGTGCAACTGCTGTTGCCTTGTCCGACATCAGTTCGATTGCCCGGCGACATCCTTCTTCATCCATTATTAATAGCTCCCGCTACTATCCTCCCGGAATCCTTGTACATTTCAAGTCAACCCGTGTTCCAGGGGCTCCCTCGCATTTTTTCTGCCTCGTAATGGTCAGTGGATGTCTAAGCGCCTTTTCACACATGCTGGCCATGTTTGTTTTAGTACCCGGACATTTATTTCTTCGCCTAAACAGGTCGGTCATTTCCATCAATGGATACCTGAATGAAATATATTTGTATCCACAAGTTCATAGCAAGCTATTCTTCTTGAGCATTCTGAATCAACTTTTTAGATGCACTTGGAGACAACCATTTCTATCGGGTCTTTGAACCTCATTTGGATGTTATATTTGAGAAACCTGAAAAGCATAAACCATTCAACAGTCAAGATAATAATATTGTTCCTATTCCCTACACCATTTCTTTTTAAACTTCTCCAACATGATTTATTTTTGTCATGATCTTAGCCTGACCACTATTCTACCTGAGTATTCCTGGAATCTCCTTTTCCAATCTATTTTAAGAATTCACCTATTATCTTGATCCAAGAGTACAGATGCATCTTGAATTACGTCGAATACAATATAGACATAGCCTTCCTCAAGTCCTGTATTCACCAATTAACATTCATTCAATTCCTGTAATTAATTTGTCAAACCTGGAGTATTACTTGAGAGATCAGCAATTTTTTGCAGAGCGTTTACTCGAACAGTCCTTGAAATACACCGAAAGTAGTTGACTGGCTTCACAGCAACAAACTCGCTTTCAGCTTTTGTCGATTTACATGAAAGGGAGTATAAAGGTGTGTGTACGATCTACGTGTGTAAGAGTGTATTTAGCAGTTGCGACAGAAAAAGAGAAGGTTAACAGCATCCCACGTCACTCCAGACAACTGAGATAGCGCTGGTCGGTCCAGGTGACCGCATATGAGCCAAGGCTGGTATCACTCAAGTAAGTCTTCCCCCTCACTCACTGTTACTCCTCACCCACGCACTCATTCACTCACTCACCTACCGAAGCCATATATAGAACACCTCTTGTTTACAAATTTCTGTTTATTGTTGAAAGTATCGATTTCCCGTTTATTTTTGGCACAAATAATATAAACACCATGTAATACGCACAAATAATATGAATGAACCCTATAAGATTTTAGCCCAGTTTCACAGGACGATAGTGATTAGGGTTGCAGGAAAGCTCCAGGAATTTGAAAAAATAAGTAATATCAACCAGAAACCCTTATTTACTGCACAATAGTTGCTTACAACTCTATAGGAAATGTCAATATTATGAATGGTATTTTAAAGTATGACGTAAGATAATATTTATATTTGGACTCCTGCGAATGAGTATTTGATTATTTGTAAATGTTAAATTTTCCTTTACCATGCATAAAGAACGGGGTGAAAAGAATCTCCAGTTTGAATTGAGACGAGTACAATATTTTGCAATAGATTATTAGCACACGATTAAAAAATCAGTAATGTTATTCAATCATTCACAATAGGCATGGATAGGTCAAATAAGCCTAACATGGTGGAGTATATATTATTTTGTTAAATGACAATCCACACTACCTCATCTTCTCGAACAAAAAATTAAAGTATTATTCAGTTAAATTTCCGGAATGCTATTCAGAGTTTTCAGATTAATAGACAAAAAACTGCTAGGAATTTAATTAACATTCTTTAACACCCTATTCAATTATCCCGCAGATACCTGTACTGCAAAGTGTTTCTCTCAACTCCCCCAAGACTCATTTTTCGCTGACCCTGTATCCCTCGTCTGACAGTTCATTAAAACTCCTCAATCTCAGCCATCCGAAAACATCTATTATGCCGAGTGGAGGGCGAGACATGGATACCGTGGAGAAGGTTTCAAGGGAAGAGAGAATACGATAGAAAGATAGAGAAAAAGAGAGAGAGTCACTGAGTGAGTGTGAGAGAGAATGATGTAGGGATAGGTTGGAGAGGGAGACAGTAAAGTAAAAGAGAGAAGATTCTGGCACAGCATGAATTCTCGTGCTTCCCGCTGAGAATGGCTAGCTGCTAAGATCCGCCTTTCAACTAGTCGAACAGGTGATTTAGGTGCTCATGGACCTCCTCATCTCTCTCTCACACACACCCAACTCCAGGCCCATCAAAAATTGCTAGAATCACCTAGAACATCTTGGCACCCTGCTACAACCCCCGAGAAATTTAACCATGACAAGGGCTGGACATTCTTCTCCATCTTGATAACACCTTTGTCTTCGGCTGTGTCCCGCCCCATAATGAGAATGAAATGATGGGTGTTTCTGATGCACTCTCGAGAAGGTAGAATCCCCTGCAGTTTGCATTGTTTTCAAAGCACTACTCAAACTTTGGCAACAGAGAGAATTCTTCAAGTGGGTGGGTCAACTGACGAACTATCATGAGAAATTAGGATCATTTATAATTTTCTGAAAAATCAGAATTCTAACTCTTAGAGAAATGTTTTATTCATTTTGTAATTCCGAATTCCTGTTGAAATTGAGATTCTTCCCCTAGAACCAATTCCTAAACAACGAATGATAAACAATACTTCTTCCTCCACGGTAAAAAGGTTGGTAATCAATTAATGATAATATATTGCAAATTTCATTCTCTTCACATCCATTCAGATGCAAATTTAAATTTGAATGGCTGATCACAGCTAACCCTTTGAAATGAAATTTAAAAAGAAACATGAAAAATCTATTCAAGCTAGGGGTTTTCTTTACTGAGATGAATCAATTTCGAGTGAAATTCTGTATAGAAGCAGGAGGCTAAGGTTTTCAATGTATTATTATCATCCGAATATTATATTAATTTAAGTAATCACTTTCTTGGTAAGGGCTACTCGTATTTACATAAAAATTAAAAATCAAAGTAGTGATTTCAACTTTATTTCATTTCTCAGAACTTGTTTCAACTATTGATGTCATTTTCAAGTGAGTGACCAAAATTGATGAGGAAATTTTACTTCAAAATTACATACATCAATATTAGGAACATATTGTGAAAAATAAAGTTGAAAACAGTGTTCTTTGATTCTCAATTTTTATGTTAATAGCCCTTACCAAAAAATTGTTTACTTTAAAAATACGAAGGAATAATAGAAACCTAGTGAATACTTGGAATGTGTATTGATATTTGCATATTCATTTGAGTAACACTACTGGTTACTGGTAACAGGCTGTTGACCTTGTATGCTCTCAAGTTAAACCAACAGAGAACGTGCAAATTCCTTGAAACCATCTCAAATTACACGACCCTAATGTTGTTCGTAGATCATCCAGAACATCATGGACTCTACACGGTAAAACATAGCGATGGCGACCGTTGAGAAATTTCTCCAGCGCATGCTTTCTGGAAACAGAGGGCGATAATTCACACGGTGTCAATAAAGAGAGCACAACTGTGCGAATCGCTATCTGCAAGGCGTGCCTCAGCCTCCCTCGGCATCACTCGCCCTCCCTCGGCCAACCTCGGCTCGTGAACTCGAGTCTCACCGATCGTGACATGAACTCTACTCGCTCAAGTGAAATACCATCGCCACACGATTTACGATGCACGAGAGCTTCGAGTACTTTAAAAATAAGTACTGTGAGCTTGCAAGTAGGAAGGCTGCCAAAGCTCGGATAAGGAGTAAAGAGCAAGTACAGAACAAAGACAAGTACAGTGCTGTTCACTCTTCAATCAATTAGGACGTCCCAACTCCCAAGTAGGCTAGTTCCTGTTGGAAATTATGGATAGTTTGATCCATATCAGAAAAAGGTATGGAATAATACGTTAGACTGGTATGCAAAGATATGAATCATAAAAGTATGACAATCCCCAGAGATATGATGCTGAAGTGAGTGCTTAGTTAGTTTTGCTTTGATGTTGAGGGCTTCTCCCCTTTGCAGTTCGAGACTACTAATGCTGGAATAATCCTGGCATAACAATTTTAGAAGATGAAAAAATTGAACCACTAAATATTTTCAATAATCAGGTAATTTAACAGCTATCAATTGATTGTACTACAATCATGTATATAAATACAATTTTAAAGAAAAGTTATAGTCTAGCATATCTTCCAATGTAGCATAGAATCGCGTATGAGTACATTTTGAATTTTATCGATTTTCTCCGAAATTTCTGTTTCCAAATCTATACATGACATACTTTTTATAATGACAAGTACTGTATTGCAGTAGTGGTGTATACAAGTATGAAATCAGTAAGGTTAGGTCAGATATTGAAAAACGGAAATAATGATTTGCACTTGGGATAGTACTCTTTAAACAAACTAATAAACTTAATTGAGTAAGGGATTATACTTCTGTAGCAAACCATTTAATTAGTTCATCTAATTAGCGCAGGGAAGTGAACCTTTCTGGAATGTGCAACAAGATAGCACAATGATTGGCGAATAAATTCACGAGTACATATTCAGAATGTGTAAATGAATCGACCGCCACCCAGTTGGTTAGTTTCAGTTGAGAGATTAGCTGCACGAAATAAGTTGGTGTTGGAGACGTGATGGCAGCACTAAGTGACACAGTATGCACTGCAGCGCTTGATCTCGTTTATAAGTATGCAGTAAATATGTGTGTGGAGTCTGGAGTGTGGAGAGGGGCGAATGGAAGTGAGAGGATGAAAAGGTGAGATAAAGGCAGGCGGCTGTCGTGGGAAAAGGAATCGGGAGAAGGAGAAGGAGGGAAAATAAGAAGTGGAGGCTGGCTATTACCGCGGCGAACACGAAAAGGCTCATAAAGTGGCTCCGCGCTGCTGCAGTCTTATCAGGAAAGGCTATCGACCGTTGTAGGGACACGGAGTGGTCACGTACCGCTGGCAAACACCTCAGATGCCATCGGCGGACCAGGACCAGGGCCTGGGCGCAAATACACGCTGGCAATTAGGTCGGTCAGTCCAGATCGGGTCTCGGAGACAAAGGCTTCTTCTGCCGGCCATCGGATCCGCCCTCACTCGCATCCAATCCCTAAAAGGAAACCAAATTAAAAGTGCCGGTAGGCGGCCAACTGTCAGCATTCCTCGCAATGCTTCCCATACAACCATTGCTGACAGTTTAAAGTGAATCTCAGAATTATGATTGTCTCTGAGATTGTAGCCGCATCCACTATATTAATTGGTTGAGCGAGTACTGTGTTGTTCCAGGGATGGACACAATGATCTAGTAAACTAGGGTTGTCCCAAACAAAGCTTCTGGAGAAAGGTTGGTGAGCATAAGGATTATGCTTCCTCATTAATTGGATGTGTGTTGTATGTTCATGTGGAAGTACAGTACGAGATTTATGTAAGCAACAACTGTGTACCAGCGGTGACCAAAACACAACAACAAATTGTCTGCAGAGGGCATCTTGGAATAAACAACTACACGATCATTGTCAACTAGTTCAGAACACGGCCACGAGCTCACTGTTCCACCAATGATTAGGCAGTCAACAAATGCTTGGAACAAACTGTTCAACCAGTCTCAAGACTTGAATACCTACAAAATTATTAATTTTTGACTAATAATTATAGATAAATTCAAATCAACTCGAGCTTAATAGAGAAAATACTGTTTCGTGAATCATAGATGCATTACTGTACAATAACTAATAAACAAAAAGATAGATATAGATATTACATAAAGTGATATTTCTGACAACATACTAGTGCTTTCATTATAGATAGATATAATTGCTTGTATAAATTTTCAACTTAATTCTGCTATAAAATTCAAAATTTTAAATTGATGACACGGTATCGCAGGAGCTAGCATTTGAGAAGATGGAAATTAAAAAATTGAATTCCACTTTTCTAATTAAATTACTCATCACAAGCAGCATTTATGTGGGTCTGCCTTCCTGTAGTTCGTGTGGCAATGAAGCAAACCCAACTGAATGTTATTCATAATGAATACAAATTAAACAAAATTATCTGAATCTTTCATGTTACTTAATGGTTGGCAGTATAATATATTATTAAGAGAAGTGGTAAGCAACTGCTATCCACCACATAAATGTTCCTAATCGACGATTCGCATTATAACCGATGGCCGCCATTTTGAGATAACCTGAAGGTAGGCTTATACTTAGAACAGGTAATTAATTTGCCCCAAACAAGCTCCACCTCACTTCCAAAATACTATTTTAGAGACAAAGCTATAGGAGCCGACCCATTAAACACTCGTTAAGTTGATACGTTTTGCACATTAGAAGAGGCGTTCACAAAATCAATTTCCAAAAAGATTCTTCTGTAATATTTCAAAACGAACCGTAATTTGTGGTTTCGGACGCCTCTTATCGTAGCAGTGTGTGTCCATCTCTTCAAAATTTAGCTCTCGTTTATAATTTACTATACTTTATTATTTCATATCCAGCTAAACTTCAATGTCAATGTTGGGAAGAGAATGGGGGATTTAATCAGCAAATTACTTACTGAAAACAAGTCAACACTAATTACTATTATTCACCTATTCTACCCATTTAATTCTTTAAATGGATGTATGAAAATCAAAGTAAGTTTGCATCACGGGTTGTTCGAATTCTCCAAGCAAACACAAATAACCGAAATTGCAAGATTGACATTTAAATTTTAACGGATTTAGAGCAATATGCACATATGCGCTCAACGCTAAACTATGATCACTATGGGCAAAGTTAGAAGACAGACTGTCTACTAACGTTGCACTATGGATACATTTATTACAATGTGTTAAATTCCGGGATTCCAGGAACAGATGATCAATCTCTGTTTAAACGTAGATTGTGAATATGAGCTTGAGTAGCCAAAAGTTTTTCAACTGGCAGTAAAAGTCTTCTAGGCAATCCACAGTAGAGAGCTCTGTATCAGCACACGAAATTCAGGAGAAGATCCGGATTAGCAATCCATTCATTGCGAAGTTGAATTTCGGAATTGTCAGATTTGGTGACCACTACTCAAAATCAGAACCATAAATGACAACGAACTGGATGTTGAGTTCAACTCAGCTACTTTAAAGTATATGAGACAGCAGAATTCTCAACGAAAATCAACAACACATTGCTAACTGCTGAGGCATGTAACGAGTAGAGACGGTAGATGAATAAGTGTCTTATAAAAACATACTCGTCATGCAGAAGATGGTCTGAACACTTCCTTATATGTCAGTTTGACTGAGGGGATGAGAAGCGAAGGAGTGGAGGCTGCGAGATTTCCTAGAGAAGCCAGTCAAGAGGAGAGAGTGTTCAATGATCACTGCCACAATGATCGTGGGCGAGCCTGATTCCATTGCTGCAGTTCTACTCGGTTAGTATTGGTCCAGCAAACGGCCTTACATAACGTTAGCGTAGAAAATGTAAACCTACAATACACGCATAATAATCATCAACTCAACTCGCATCAGGAAGTGAATTCAAGTGAAGGATGTCAATTCAAATCTCAATTTTTACGGCAAAACATACGATCCAAATTCAAACTGCAGCACACATGAGCGAGTTGTGAACAAGTTCTATCAAATCAGAACGACGACATTTCGTAATGTTTTATCAGAAACTCAAATACTTAAGGCTAGGCCTGTTTTATGTGCTCCACATAATATTACGTCAGAGTTGTTTTTGTGAAGAAAATGGAATCGTTTCCGTAACACATTAGTATGATAATGCTTCTACAGAGGAATATTAATAATGATAATAGAATACAACAGAGGAATATTAATAAAAAGGCAAGGTTACAATATTTTCACATTTCCTATTGGATGCAGAAGACTGTATTCTAAAGCAGAAGTTCAAACTGTACATGAAGAACAACCCGCATTGTATTGTATTAGACATGGTGTCTACAAGGTGGTTTAACAATCAATCAAGGCAGGCGCCAGTGGACAAGAAGAAAGAGTAGAAAGAGGAAGGAGAAGAAAGAGTAGAAAGAAGAAGGAGAAGAAATAGTAGAGAAGAAAAAGATTTTATTCCTTTATGGCCTGATTGAACAGACCCATCCCAACCTTTGAAAATTGGAAAGGCATAAAAGTAGAGCCCAGGTCTCCTGAGAACTCTGTTTTGTTCAGGGTTTGTGGGGCACAAGGCATTCTACATAGGCTTTCGTCTCACCGATAGAACAAACAAAACGTATTCAGAAGCATGTCCATGAGGAAAACGAAATATAGGGACATAAAGGAAAAGAAAAACAAAACAGAATGTCACAAAATCAAGAGGTCTCACATACGTCTGGCGCCTAGAACCGTTCCGCAATTATTATTCTCAAAGAAGGCTAGACATCCATCCACTTCTACATCCATCCACATCTAAAATTTGTTTGAGAATCATTTTCAGCATACTAATTATCAACAATGTTGAACTCCATTCTTGTACATATAATTCATGGAATATGTTCAATAGTCTAATTCTATGCATAATTCCAATTCGAATAGCAGCAAGTGTATAATAAAAGGATATTGGTAATCTAACTAATGAAACCTTATCAAAGAAACTTTCTCCCCTTTCGGGGAATGAAGAGATAATGATAGAATTTTATCTAGCATATCAACATGTGTGGGTATCGAATTATAAAATGGAACTGATTAAAGTTTTTTTGATATTCGAAAATGTAAAAACTCAATCTAATATGATAAATACGCCAGTAAATTGAGCTGAGAATGGAGATGTATAATTTAGAGCTAATGATTGTTCTTCCTTATATTGAATAATTCGAAAATCAATTTTCAGAAGATGAAGAAGAGAATATATCCAAGTATTCAAATAATTTTGAAATTTGCCTAGGAGCAATCAGGCTTTCACTTTAAAATAAGCTAATTTCAACATCCCATGAAATCAGTCTAAAAAACACACAAATACAGTACAATCTTCCTTCCTTGTCCAGCTCCTAAGTTAAAATAATAACTTATTGGATTGTGCAACAGTTTTGCAGTGCATTATTATTACAATAATGGTGCTGAAAATAGAAAAATTCAGCAAAACACCAATACAACCTTTTTTATTGTCCAGCCCCCAATTTCGACCAATAACGTTTTTGAAATTTCAACTGTGTTTCTCGGTGCATTGGCAATTCCAGGAGCTGAATCTGAAGCTGAAAAAAGAAAAATTCAGCAAAATGGAAGCCAAATTTTAATTTTGGTTTTGTTGTGTAGTTTGGAAACTTGAGAATGTCTTGGTTCGCTTGGCTGAGCAGCCGCAGTTTCACAGCTGACTTGATTTGCTCGGCGGTCCCCCAAGGCCCAAGGCCCACAACCAGACTCCATTACGTTGAGCACGTTCGCCATATTTGCCTGCCGATGACCCGTTTCGTCTGGCAGGGTCCCCCGCCCGACAAATATCAGCTTTTGGTTTACTTGGGTTCTTGTTGCCTCAGAAAATCTACCACTGAAAGGAAGATTCACAAACGAAGAATAGAAATAAACAAACATCTAATTAAAATTGAAATTGGAGTGTTAAATGTTGTAAAATGGTTGCATACTTGGAAAAATTAATTGAATATATTAGTAAAGTAATTGATCTTCAGTGAAGTAAAATATAGCTTTTGTAAATGAAGAGTTCCTAGCGGGAAAGTCTCACCTTTCCTAAATATATGATAAAAGTCTTTAATGGGCCTTAGGATTGTCATATTTCAGCCGGGACCGACAATATAACTTTCCCATCCGATAGCACAGGCATGTATCAATATAGTGTGTTATGCCTATGGTACAGAGCTCAGATATTGCTACAGAGCTTCGATATTGGTTTCGAATTCATTTATTTATTGTTATGTGGAATTCAGAGGGCCAATGCCAGGCCAAAAAGGTGGATTAGGAAAATCGAATTTTGGAGCCCATATGAACAATTCTAGACAGTGAGTTTCATAACTCCTTTGAGGACTAATAATATTGTTAATATGTGATAAGAATATTTTAGTAGACACACACCAAAGTTATATGATGCAATATTCAAGGAAAATCAGCATACGCCTAATTACATAATGATTCCTACATGGAAATGATCATTTATATTTTCCTTTATGGAAATGTTAAGATAATATTTATGGATAGATGAAAGTACAACTTGTTCGGCGAAATAATGGAGGTGGAGACCCCAGAAATAGGCCAAATTTAAACCATCAGGCTTTATTTGTAATTGTAGGCATGGTATTGCATAAAGACAAGACAATTAGGCAAAGTCACAGGTAGGCATGCTCGATTTTCAAGTGTGTTTATTTATCTAGGAGAGTGGTGCGTGCGTGGGCTCGAATACAGCCTACAAGGGAGTACAAGTCCGAGATAAAGGAGTGATAGGCAGAAGGAAGAAGAGACAGAAACGGAAGAAATAGGAAAGAAAGAAATAGGAGAACGCCAACGCTTTGGAATGAGGTTAAGTGGCTGCTGATGACGAGGGGAGTGGAGCGGTGTACAGTCATCACTTTCACTGGGGCTGGGACGCCCGCGCTTAGCTTTTGGCAGGGACTGTACCTGATCTTACCTGGCCAAGACGAGAGTTATCCGATACTACATTGCTTCAACTCCTCAAGACTCAAGTCCTCAAGATACTTGGCTGGCGTGAATAGACGGAGCGTGCAACTGCAGCCTCACCCCACCAAGTGCTTGCTTGCTGCTTTTACACGATACACGCTACATGTCACACAAATATACCCAAAATAACTATCTTACTGCTATCAGTTATATGCATGGAAAGGAATTCCTATCATACAAACTATCACTGATTGGAGACCACTATTTAATTTTTCAAAATTAAGTTCCCGTGATTTGGAGTAGTCTCTTGTGAACGAACCTATCACCTGAGAAAACTTATACATAATTGTTTTATTCTATGCTATCACCTTGTAATACTCTCTTTATTTGTGACACCTTGTCAATCACAGAGTATTCAAACAACCCTTCCCCTAAGATAACTTCAACCTGCAACTTACTTCCCATAACCCCTAATCATAATTTGAACTTTAACTGATATGACGATACCTGTTTCGATTTTTAGCCGTCTTATTTCCCATCTCATACAATTGAAAAAATTTGATAAGAGAAGCTGATTATAATCGAATCGCTAACCGCAGAAAGGCAACATGTCCAGTTTTCATAATTTTACAGGAGAGACAAAAAACTTAATAAATCCTAAACCTAAACCTGCAGTAAACGATATATTCAAAACTTCGCCATTACAATGCTTTCAGTTGGACATGTTCCCTTTCTACAGTAAACGATGTATCTTACATTATATTTTCATTTGGTTTATTGAAATAAATTTTTTTTGAAAAAGTTGGAAATGTTTCCTTTCTGCGGTTAGCGATTCAATCATAGAAATGTACAAAAGTCAATTCGAAAGACTGGTATCCGCGATTGGGGTCGTAAGATTTAAGTTGCACTGGTGTGAGAAGTCATAGAATACAAACGATTCAATTAATCAAATTTTGAAAAAATTACACTAGATTGATTCGAGTCAGAAAATGATTTCTCTCGAAAAATATCCAAAAGCGATTTTGTCGGGATTGTTGCATCTGGAGACAAAAGCACAGATGATGGAGTAGAAGAGCATCAGCTACCGCGGCATAGGCAGATCGCTGAGGGAGTAATTATAGTATTGAGCGCGAGTTCTGGAAACATATGTTCCGCGTTTACGTAGGCCAAGATTGGCTTTTCCGCCTTATATGCTAATGAAGAGTACACCGAGAGTAAACACAACCACCGAGCCTGAGAGAGATCTCAACAACGGAGAGTGAGAGGAGAGTCTATTGAGATTGTGAAACCATAGCTTCTCGTTCACTTCGAACTTTTCATTTCTACAAATGATAATGGCAGCTCGCTTTTGTGGACTTTTTACGAGCACACCTGGCTCTGAACTTATGATTCTCAACGACTGTATTGTGACCTATTTACAAACAGCAATAATTTGTGTGGAGCTTGCGCATAAAACAATTAACATGTTGTCACAGTGGTAAATCTGACAGTTTACAGAATTATCAGGATATCATTCAATTCAGGTAAGAGAAGTTCAAGCAGTACCAAACCCATTTCAGAAATGTGGAAAATAAGCTGGTTTCATAGTAGAATGGAAATTACAGATCAATTCAAGGACTCCCAACTGATAAGTGGTGTACTGTGTTTACAAAGAGAAGATAGCGGCATTACTTTGAAAGTTTCTGCGTATAATCATTATACTTTATTCACCACACCGTTGTAATTCTTGGGAACATAACATAGGATACAAATTGGAGGAGGTATGAAGAGGTTTGACCAAGCTGAAGGGTGAGAAATATAAATATCAAGTGAATATTGATGGTTGTTGTCACCGTAAAATGACATTCAAGTTAATACTGTCAGTTCAATGATGAGTTCTAGGTTCTACAAGTATGTTCATACTCAATGCATCGACGTTCTTATCAACCGTTTCATTTGAATATAATAATATAACTTTATTTGTACAAAAAGAGACTTCAAAAAAAGGAGAACTATCCGATAATAATAAATTAACTCTTACTCGTAGTTTGGAAAGAAAACTTCATCCTATTGATAATTGTTTCTTTGAAATTGAAGTTCTCTAGGCTATCAGTCAGCCGCACGGTTTCAAATATTGATAATTGTTACAAAATCTATTTGAGAGTTCTCAAATCTATGCATGTTACAAAATAGAGAAACAGATAACAGTGGTTTCTAGTTTTGAGCATTTTTATGTTTCAGAAAGGTGAGAATCCTTATACTTATTCGCCATTAATGTTTCCTCTAATTATTGGAGCACTATACAACTATTCTCAATCAATCAATAAAACTTTGGTATCAAAAGGGACTCTCTCATCAACTCAAATCAACAGCAGCAAAACATGAAACGTGTTTAGATTCAACATACAAGTACGTAGATCAGGAGAATTTGAGGAAAGAAGTTTCTTTAATTATTGATACTTTCCGAAGTTCCAACAGCCGAATCTTCTAGAGATGACTTTAAAGCATTAGCGTGTTCTAAATCTGAAACGACTGATTATCGGGATGGTAAGGAGTGATTATTACGGTTCCTCAGCTATATTGAGCAGTAGTGACGTCATAGAATCGCCGGGCTAGTCGTCCTTCTGGTAACCTCCAGCATCCGGTGGAGTCGGTTTCATTTACAGAGCTCAGCTGTGTGTATGTGTGTGGTGGGTAATAGGTGGCATCCAGTTATTAAGATATTGGTGCATAATTTTCCGTTTGACAACTTTCATTTCAAATACGGCTGATAGAAAACAACTTTCTGGACTGTGTTTTGATTTGTCAATTGGCAATTTTCAACCGGTTGTCTAACTTTTTCCAGATTTGAATTCTCGACCATTATTTTTTGTCCGTCAAAAAACTTTCATTCAAGTGGATTGATTGACGGATTGCTGACAGGATATAGATCTAAGAAAATGAATCTGAAGTTCATATTGAAATAAATAATCAGATGCACGTGTTTTGAATAAACTTTCTCCTTCTGAAGGATATTGAAAAACGATGAATGATGCTACTCAAGTTGTCAATAATCGCCACTAACAGGGTGATTGACAGCATGATTAGTAGTCATTGCAGGAAATTACTATGGAATAATTACTTTTTTATGTTGTCCTGTTCATATTGTTTTTCTTGGCGTAGTTAATTGGATATTCTATTTAAATTTGATCAAGTAACTATATTCAAATTAGTGAAACTTCCAAAAAAATCGAATGAAGTGTTCTACTTTCAATATCAATGATAGTGGGATTCAGTAAATTTGAACAATATTGCACCAATTGGGTGGGATTGTATATAAAGAGTAATCATTTTACATAATATTATTGATTTTGAATGATAAATATCGTTAAACCCAAACATCGTGGAGCTGAACAATCTAGGAGTAGGAAAGTGCGAGATTCATATGAGGTTAATCTAGTATACAGTATGATATAGCGGTTCAAGAGGATCATTGTTACCTATAGACTTGAATAGTGGGTAGGATTGTGGGAGGGTTGAATAGTGAATACAGCAGGGATGGACTTTGTGACTTGTAGACATGATAGGAACGAAGTTGCAAGAATTTGCCCCGAAAACAAAAAAAGAATAAGGCTGGTACTTTTATCAGGATAATAGAGAACCCTTATTCAAATATGAGTTAATAAATTAATCAAAAGAAAATGGATGCAGTAGATTGGAGTCACAGTGGATAGTGGTAAAGAAATTTAAAGTCGTGTAAAAAATAATTTTCCACTAAAATTAGAACACTTTTGTTTTTATTGTTCTTCCACAAATTGCTTAGAGTGATTGATTGGAGACAAATTACAGAGATAATTTGTGATATTATAACTGTAAAAGATGCCTAGAAGATTTATCAATGCGAGTGAGGGGAAAATTCTAATTATGATTAACTGAACAACATTTAGACAACAAGAAGATGGAGTTCTTCCACAATCATACACAAGCTCGATCTACTAAAAATAAAACATGCATTTAGAAAAATGAGAACAATCAAGAACTCACCTAGATGACTTGAAACATAGAACAGTATGTCAGAATTATCAGAAGCAATCTATGAAGATGAAAATCACCCAACTAGATACAAGGTTTGGCACGAATTGAAATAAGATCACTGCTCAACTGTTGTTGCTGTAGATTATGGATAATTTTTTCCATGACCTAATGGGTGTGTATAAGTAATCAGAAAACCAGTTGAGATTCAATTTGCGTATTAGGCTCACACTTTCAAGATTTATCATTACTCTAAAAAGCTTTAATGCTGTTCATTCAGATGGAAACTAGAGTTGATTGCAATTGCAAATATTAGTGTACTTAACTAGAGTCAAGTAATAAAACCAAGCAAGCCTGAACTACTGCACTTTGCTACTGATCCAACAGCAGCATTTAGAGATTAAAACAATTGATTGATCCATTAAATTTATGCTACCAACTGATAGGACACGAAAACCATTCTGCACTTCAAACTAGAAGAAAGCTTTTACAAGAAAATTGATGGATCATTTTAAAATGAGTTTAATTACTTGAGATAAGAGAAATTGAACAATAAAGGGAACATTCTGTTTCGCAATCTGCTGCATACTCATTATATTATATGAACAGTGCCAAGAAATACATAAATTATCTGTTTGAAGAATAAAATCCAGTGTTTTAGGTTCACCACTTTGATGCCTGTTGAGGATATCATTAATGCTCAGTTTAATAAAAATCAACCTCAATTTGCAAGAGACTGTTACTATCAAATGATAAATTGGATAAGAGCAGACAAATATGTATTAATATAGTTCTAGTCTAAAATTGCATCTGAAAAATCACAAACATCCAAATATAAACAATCGGGATTTAGAGGAAAACTTATGAGTTCATTGAAATCGTCTATGATAGTCGACAGAGATGTATTCCAGACTATATACGGAAATCTAGGCCTGTACGTAGTTCACAAGGCTCAAGTAGCCTTTAGGAAACAAAATTGGATTAACGGTTCACTGGTTATATGCATACATGGAGTAACTAGTGCACAATTTATTATGCATTTCTAATTTAGGAATGTTCATTCGGTCAGTGAGGAGAACACATTAGAAACATGCAAATCCGACCGGATTATGCATTTCCAATTTACCGTGGACAATAATTGATAAGAAACAATGCTGAATACTGATGAAAGCATACACAGAAGTGTGCCAATTCCGGTAATGTCTCTTTCTAAATCACTCTGCACCCTCGCACTCTCTCTCACTATTAATATTTTCTAATTTCTGCATCGCAATTCGTAACTAGAGCATTCACCTCATAACAAGAATACTTTAAACTATAACACTAATAGAAATTAAATGCATATCTCAACAGATTTCGAAAATTCAACCGCAATTGTTCAAATAACTTGGAATAATATTGTATTATTTGGAGTACAAAGGTCCCATTAAATTTATTCTAGAAAAGTACTATTAATTTCCACAAATTAGCGCCAGTATTCTAATCTCACCTGTTGACGTTGTATATCGACATTCCTCAATATTCAAGCCAAAATAATATTGTTTTCATATTGATGCATCAACTAAATTGGAAGCCTAATGAGATCATTAGCTGAAGAATTAGTGGAGATTTGACAAGAGAAGCGGTACTGTAGAAGGAAGTAATAGATTTTACAAGCCTAAATAAAAATGTTCATAACACTGCCTCATTGAATTACAGACTACAGTTTCAAAATTTGAATTTGTATTGTAATGATAATGATTTTAATGAATTATCACTGGCTAACAACTCTAGTAGTTTGCCAATAAACTTAAGAGAGTCAACAATCTAAACTGAACAATCATAAAAAAGAAAAACTTTGACTAGAGTCAAAATCATGAAAAAGTAATTTCATAGTAATTATAAATTTTCCATTGCAATTGAATTGAATTTACAATATTGAACTGAAGGTCACATTATTGTACCATTACATTATATCCATACATTAGTGAATAATTATTGTATTTCCATCATAGATAACAAATAATTTACAATTGTAAAGTAATCAAGTGATTATCTTCTCTCCAATAAATTCATGACTATAGCGACTCAATAAACATGTTTGGTGCATTCGCCTCAACAGTAAAAGAATAGCATAAAATTGTTTGGGATTGAAGTGAAGGTTATGTTATCCGTATGTTAATTCATTTGTGCACACAATAGGGACAGCCATTGTAAAACCCGTGCCGTTCAAGTGGTGAATAGAACCTTTCAAGTGGTGTATGCAGGGAAGGGTAGACGACAAAGGAGAGCACCTGTTCCACTACACAGGATTACAGCAATTATTCAATTTTGCAAGCCAGTGGAGAAACGCATGATATCAAGAGGAAGGCCTGGCAATTGCCAGTTTTTATAGGAGGGCCTTGTTCACAATGACACGTGACACAGGTAACAATTGATACAGACAATTGGCTAAGCTTGCCGCTATTGTTAAGGATCAGCTTATGAAAATCAATATAATTGAGTACAGATAATAAACAAAAACATTATTCATCAATTTAGGCCACACTTTCAAATACTGCAACAACGTTGACTCCTAGAGTACTGAGATCCTGTAATACGAGTTTTAATAATTGATGTAAAATTTCATGAGAGGCCTAATTAATAATTAATAATTCTATTAATGATGAATAATTAATTCTACACCCCCCCCCATAATAACAGATTAAGCCTTACGTAAGCGTTGTGAACTGGTCCGAATACAATATCTGATACGGAAATATTGTCAAACCCCTAGATTGTTCTCTAACAAGCTTGACTGTTTTGATATGTTAAACTGATGGCTCAAGAAACAGCTGACTGTAACCAAAACCGACAATTAGCAAATTAGTATGAAGGAGATTCATCGAATCCCAAATAGAAAAATAATGTTGATGTTGAAACTAGAATTGCATCAATGTGGTATTGAAACAGAAGAGAGACCTCAGCATCCCATGATCATGAAGCTTTGAATAAAGTCCAATTGAAAAACACATATCATGTAAAGAAAACGTTACATCTTCAACAAACTATATTATGAACAGAAGGAGACTAATCAAAAGTAACTATATTCAGTGCTTGTATATTTTGATGATAATGACACTGAGATCAAGGAGATTTCTATGTTAATTGATTTGGGGGTGTTTTTGTGAGAAGAGTTCACAACACAGTTAGGGGAATAACACGTACGAGACTCCACATCAGTGCTCCTGATAGAAATTATTCCTTCCAGATTTCTTATCTCCAACTGACTCTATCCTTACTGTAAATGAGGTATTTAGTTCAATACATAAAAAACAAATGTGTATCTCAATGTGATTTTATGAACTTCATGCATTGGATGACAGAGCCTCATGGCTAAACATTGTAATGGTAACCAATCCAAAGGAGGAATATTTATACTGTACTGTAGCACAAGATATGCACAGTCAGTTCAGTATTAGTATCGTAATAGTCAAATACATGCTAACCAAAACCAATTTCGAGAGTTGAAACTATTACATACCAAAGATGCAGCAAAAGAAACGATTGTACGCGCGGTTTGTCAGTGATATCTCTTCAATCTATCCACAAATCTGGAGAGAACGGTTTTATCCAGGACACACACTTTTGTCGAATAAATATGAACAACAACCACAAAATGTTCACGGTATAACAACACCTGTTGAATGTAACACAGTTCAACTGCTCTAATCAAAGATAAGGGTTGGTTTCAATGAAAGTATGATCGACAGTTGTAGAGAATTTAGTGGTTATCGAGGAATGTTGGGGGTGTTTTTTGTGAGAAGAGTTCACAACACAGTTAGGGGAGGAACACTCACGAGACTCCACACCGGCACCAACTCCAAGTCAAGACTAACTTGGAAAAAAGCTGGGGACTCAAACAGAAACGCACAGCATTGTGGGACTCAAGCAAGCAAGCGAGACAGGTATACAATACACAAGGTAGGCAACAGGCCCAAGGTATTTGGAGAGAGAAAGAAAGCAATACCAAGAAGACCGAGTAGGTGGATGAAGCTTGGAGTAGGGGAAGAGAGAGAAAGAGAGACTGCTTCCCCTTCCCCTTTCCACAACCACTCGGCACGATTCTTCAGAAAGCCAACAGATTACATTATGTAGAATAGAATCTACAGAAAAGACCACGAACTAGCTCCTTCTTACTCCAACACATGCTTCTTATCAGCACTTGAGAGAGGCCATCTTTGTCTTCGACTGCCTCTACACCTCACGAAGGCAGATAACCTTCCTCTAGGCACGCTGTAACCTTCCCCTCCACTCGTCCCGCCATCCACACCAAGAATCAGTGCAGCCAGCGTCACAGCATCCACTCTGCTCCTTGCTCCTCCATGCTTCATCCACATACCACAATCAGCGTCCAACTCAGCAACGCAACACTCTTCTTCTCTAGTCTAGCCCCTCTCACTTCAATCCCGGATTACTATATGGCCAATATTAATTTTTAGATTTCAGTTAAGATTCTAAAAGCATCGCTTTTGCTCATCTTTTCATACGAATTTTCAACCGAATCAAAAATCGAATTACTCAGTGATCATATTTCGACTCTAGGAATAATTGGAGACTCTCGGAATTAGTCAGCAAATATTTGATAGATTTATTTGCCCGATTTTTACAATTAAAATACTCAACACGATAAGCATTCCTGACAAGGAATAATACTATACTAGGAATATAAATAAATGAAGAGAAGCAGGTGATGCGCCATGATCATATTATTACAAAATCATAACCACTCAGGTAACAAGCCTCACCCCATTCAAGAGAAATTGGAGTTATCAACAGAGAGACTCCATGAAACCTGCCAAATTCGTTATAAAAATGTTCAGAATCCAAGTAATATTAAATCTGTTATCATCAAAACCTGACATGCTTTCCTTTCATTTGTCAGAGGAATTTCAAACGCATTTCTTTGACATTTAACGATAACTGAAAATCCATTCCAATTATTCAAGTATATTCTTAACTGAATAAGACAGAATAATATAATATGTGGATTATTCCACAGTTTGATAGGAGTTGAGTGCACGACAAATGAGAAGAGTTTTTGGTTGAAGAGAGTTTAAAGTTGAAGATTTGGATGGAGTTGGAGTTATTTGGATGGGAGTTGATAAATTAATTCAAGATGAATCATTGTCACCATAAATCAAGTCAAAACAATGACTATGTTCGCTATTATTTCAGGAGGCCAACACAAAACTTGAATACTCATATTACAAAGACAATGCAAAATTATTATTCAAATTTTTTGTCTTGAGTTGAGGAGATTCCTATTAAGCTTTACAATAACTCTCATGATCAAATCAACACTGTATTCAGAGGTGTTGTGGTATTTTTCCATGATGAATAAAGCCACAATATGTTGTCTTGTATAATTAATAAAGGGTTTCGTGAAAATGAAACATTAAGACATAAGAAACATAAGAAAAGACAACATGTGTCATATATACTCATGATATTTGGGATTTCAGAGTAGTGTCTTCCTCTATCAATGTTGAATGACAAACTTAACAATCCATAAATCTTAAAACACTTCATAATGCAATAAATGCTCTACTTCATCCAGCTCTACATCATTCTGAACAGAGATCAGCAACCTGCCCTTTGGCGCTATGCCCAGAACCTTACTTTCTAAAAGAGGACAAGAATGAGGTGCATACTACAAACTACTGCACAAATCTAATAAGGCGCAGTACATGTCTGTGCCGAGAACTCAACAATGAGCAGTACATTTTTTCTTTATGAGATACACAGTACAAGACAGTTGCTAGGGAACATATATACTGCAGGCATATCAGATCGGTTCTCAGCATTTGGTTGCGCGCGCATCCAAGGGAAATTATATTGGATCGCCATCAGAGCAAAGGAATCAGTATCAGCTCCAGAGAAGAAACATATTTTGTCTCAGTCTCACCACTAGCTGTTCCACTCCACCTTCTTCTTTCACTTCGCCTTTACCTAATTACAGGGCGGCGTTCATTATCCCTTTCTTTCTCCTCTTCCTCTCCTTCTCTGAGATGACCAAAGCCTCGAGAGCAGGCAGCTCTACCTCTACCCGCGGGCTACTACAGAAGGGACCATCGATAGCCTGGGATACAACATCAACACCACATACTCACACATCTACATTATGTATCGAAGTGTGCGACGAAACCCATCAATTGCTAACTCTATCGGCCCTTTCTCACCAATACAGTCACATGTACATGCCCGCACGCACAAGCGCACCCCTATCACACTAAAAGACTTTCAGATTGCTTTCAATCACTTTTTACGACCGTTGCAAACCTTGAATGCGCAGTAGACGTCTGTGATGCGAAAAGGTTTTTGCCAATGGAACCTAAGTTCTAAATGTAGGAAACAGGAGCAAGCGAAATGTATTGATTGCTAACACAATCAAGTTGAAGTAAGGAAAGAGATGGAAAACATAATCTTTTGGAAAGAGATCCTTTGGAGAGATGGAAAATAGCTTTTCCAAAGCTTGGAAAAAGGCGATACAATGCTCTTTTATACTGAATTCTTATCAGTTCAGAAAACGATTTTTTATCAACATTATACAGTAGAACTATGGAGAAAGCATTTATATAACCATCCTCTATGCTTATTGTACGGTAGAGCGTTCATTTTAAATTTTACGTGAGCGACTTCAATTATATTTATCACTCTTTTCAACTGATGATTCAAAACTATAAAGACTATAAATATAATCTACAGATGCGGTAAAATACAAGTAATGTTATAAGTTTTGTTCGACTCACTGGTTTGCAAATAAAATGGTATGTGATAACCTGCGAGAAACCTGAGCTTTTTAGGATGATGCTCTAAAACTAGTAATTCAATCGAACGAGTTTGATGAGATTTATACGAGTTGATCAATTAAAGTTTGCTTTATGATTGTTATAATCTTGAAAGTAACCTACAGCTACAGCCGATTATGATTCTGTCATTATCAATTACCTATATAAAATATGCATACAAATAAACTGAACATCTAAAGAACTAAAGAACTCTTCGAGAATAAAACCTTGAAAATGCAATAAATCAGTTTCATTGGTTAACAATAATTATTGTGATCCACCTCATCTCTTCTTCATGATTCATAGTCTATAAATTGAACGGAGAGCGAAATACAAGAGGAAAACAGTAAAGAGTAAAAGGAAAACAGAGTATTCAGTTCCAACAGTAAAATTTCATGAGCTTAAAAAAATGAATTGTTTTGCTTGTTAAAAAAGAACTGTTATTGTCAGAAGATGAATAGAACAATATCATCAAATCTGGAAACAAAAATATTTCTCTTTTGTTAAAACGTGTATACATTCAGCCTTGAACTTACAACTAGCATTTTCAGTTTTTCCTCAAGTTTTTCGAAAAATAAGTCGTAAAAATTTTGATAGCCTCTGGACTTCACACGAGAGAATACAAAGAAATAAAAACGCGCTTATGTTCCGAGACACACAAAAAGCCATAGTCGGTGTTTTAGAAATTATTTTTTACGGTTTGGAGTAAATAATTGTTATTAGGAGAGCAGAGGGCCATAGCAGCACCAGGCAAGGTAGAGGCGCGGTTGCAGCGCAGCAGAGTAGGCCTATGCCCCTGGCTCTCTGCGAGCCAAACAAAATAATTGATAGCATGTTGACCCTTCCCTCAAACATGAAATATTTTAGAGCTTTGAAAAATGTTTCCATCATTCCAAGAAAGATGAGAACACATTAAGATCTTGGTACTACACTTTGTTTCAAACCGAATTCTATTTCATTTCCATGCCACCACCATCAGTGTCGAAATTAAATTTGAAATTACGTTTTATAACCGTTCAGTTTTTATTACCTAGTAAAATGTATTGCCAATTAAACTACTCAGGTTTAATAAACAAAATAATTTTGAAGAATCACTTTCAGCACAGCCATAACATTTTCCGTAGAATTATTTTTGTTTAAAAAACTACTCATATACGACAGTAGTAGGAAGCTTTTCAGAGTTTATCCCGAATATTTCTCAATGGTGATAATAGTTGACACTGCTGTAAATCATATTCATATTCATTATATGGAGGTACTTAATTTGATTGATGCTGCTATTTGCGAAAGAAAACGCACATGGAAATGTTGCATGAATGATTTGAACATGGAAATGCTACGAAAATGTTCTATTTAGCTCTTGTTTTTAATTACATTCCATATGAACACTAGTAAACCACTAGTAACGGGAGGAGACATTCAAATACAATTGCCGAGCGGGTTGGTCTAATGGTAAATAGGAGCGTTACTAACTTCGATCTGCTAGCACCGCCTGTGTCATGGGTTCGAATCCAGCAGATGGCATGGACATTTGATCATCTCATCAATTCACCAATGCACTTCCATTACCCACGCACAAGCAAACAGCTCACGTGAGCATAATCCACGATATAAAATACAATGATATACGTAGGGATTTCAAAAACCGTTTGAAAATACAAAATAACCTTTCAAAATAAAAGTACGAGTGCAAAAGATGACCTCAGCTTTCGAAGTATTCAAGTACACGTATATTGATGCTTTTAACTGGGGATTTAGCATGGTTTATTCAAAAATAATATTCGGAAAGAAATGATATTGACTCACCAAAGCAAATAATGTTCTGCTTCATCCATTTCCACAACATGTAGGCTATGTCTGCTAGAACCAGATTTAATTGGTAACAGGTGTGAGGATGATAATCTGAAATCAGAAACAAACGATACCCGATCGGGGTCCACCCGTCGAGGCTTAATTAACTCACATATCGATCTCACATTAGGGGTTCTTTTCTTTGGGAATTTTAATGGGCTCGAAAGGATTTTGACATATTGAATTTAGTTGACGGGTTGAAGAACAGATTTCTCCCTTCATTATTAGTAGTTAATCATTATACATACAATGGAATTCTCATAATTTTGATTAATTACTCATTTCGAACAATAAATTGTTTTTTTGGTGTATTGATTACAGTGGATGGTATATAGCCGTGTATTACAGCACAGTCTTGATATCATCACTAGAGACCACATACTAACATTTGGTGCTATGTGGTCGCTATACCCAATTAAAGATTCAATATAAGGGAATACAAATAGTCGTGATTAAGTTTATTCTACACAAGATTGTCATATTTGTAATTCATTTGTTTTAATAGGAATACAGGTTTACTAATGCAATAGTAAAGAGCGAAATATATTCAAATGTAATCAATATCTGGTTGAACTTTAATCTTTTTATTAATTGAAGAATTCAATGTTGTGGTAGATCAATACAATTTATTGAAAAAGTCCCACACTCCTTTCAAACCTTTGAAGAGTGTGTTTGAAACATACTAGAAATCATTAAAATTGAATTAATCAAAATTAGATCACTTATGAAACAACAATATATTTTTCACTGGGTTTTGACGAGATCAATCAATTCCAAGTGTTTCTGTGATTGAATATTTCAATTTTAGGAAAAAGAGTTATTTGACTGTAGGATTTCAGCATTATATTTCATAAAAGATATATAATATAAGCTATGAATAATGTAAATCAGGAGGATAGCATTAAGAAACTTCTTTCATCACAATCATTGTACAGCAATGCAGCAATGGGCAAATAAATACAGATCAATACAATTCTTACACAACTTGTAAGTAATAGCTTTTAAACTTGATTGCAAATTACGTAATTTCAATCGAACTTGCTATCAAGGAGCAAGAAAATATATTTTACAAATAATACATAGGTCTACTCAAATAAAAATACTGTGGTAAAAACATGAAACTGGTAGAACTAGTTGAGAAAACGTGACAGGATCTATATTGTACAATAAAATGATTTCACGTTGAAAATATACTTAAATTATTTTATAAATGTCAACAATTAATAACTTATGAGATCTGAATTTTTTCTTGTTTTAAATTTCAATAGGAATAAAGCTAATACTGTTATAACATTTCAATTATCAGAATAGAGAAAATAGCATGCCTCTAAAATATTTCTATTCTTAAAAATTGTAAATAGCTTAGTGAAAAGATGCAACACAAAGTAAAATATCAAATGCATATCCTTCGTCATAATACATTTATCAACAAATAAGATTTCATACTGTTTTACAAAATTTCAGTACATGCATACAATATTGGTGAATCACCTAGTACAGTAATTAATTGGATACGTCTTATAAAAAATAACTATTAGTAGGTACCTAGACCAACAGAGTGGGAAATAATAAGAGTATTTGAACATTTGGACGCTTATATTCAAATAATATTTCCGGATAATTGTTAGGTTTTCAAATAAAAAATATAATGTACCTTAGATAATATTAATTGATGAAGTTTGGTGTTCGAGAATAAATGCACGGTCAAACGATATGCTGCTAAAACTGTTTGATTTTGAAAAGCAAGCAAATTGATTTTGAAAGCAATAAAAATCTTACTTTCTACACTCTCTGGAAAAAATACGCTCTGATTGAGTAAATAATATTCAAAGAACTAATTTAGTTTGATATTATCAAAATATAAAAAACTAATTTCCATGAATATGTAATTTACTAATGTTATAAGGAACGAAGTAGCGAATGAAAGTACACGTTACCTGGAAAAATCAGTTTTATATTTTTAGGAACCAGCGAAAATTTGAGAACCCAATCTGTATTATAAAGATCTACAACAGTACTATCAAATATGATACCTGGAATGCAATCGAACCTATTCTATCTAGCAATCACGGAATAAAATAAGTTCTTTTTGATAGTATCTCAAGTTACAACTTCAAAGAAATTTCATATATAATTTGGTAGGAATGATGACGGTTTTAAAAGATTATTATAAGTTGTAACTGGAGACAAGCATGGTGGAATGGAGGTTATAAATTTAATAAATAATGCAGTGGAACCTTGCCGAGTGGGATAATTACAATTTTTATTACAGTTGGTAAGCAAAGAAGATGCGTTACATAAAAAACATTTATATAAGTAACATAATGCCAAGATGGCGGCCGGTTGACAGAGAATTATGCCGGTTTTGCGCCAAGGTCCAGAGACCACACATACACATCAGCAGATAATGTTCAAGTGTAGAGGAAAAATACACTGAGAAAACGGCCTTGGTAGGGGACAAGCTGGTAAATGCACAACTCAGATCTCACAAGCTGCAAAGATAAGATATTCCAATAAAGTTTCACACTGAATTTCAAGTAAATATGGTAAACGCATACCAATTGCCTAGGTATCAAATAATATGCAGAAGGCCGTCTTAGAAGTACAGGATTTCTACAAGAAAACGTGTTATCTACTAGAACAATTTGTGAAGGAAGATGTGGTGGCCACTTTTCAACTACGATATGAGAATTATATTCAAGTTTAAAGACATGATGAGTAGCTATTATGATAAAAAATGTTTAGAGAACTGAATTTTAATTTCTGGGTTACAATACAGTACTTTATAGTTGAACTACAGTATCTTACTGAGGATGTTTATGGTCTGGTACCACAACGAGTCTTACAGATTTACTTATTTACAAATTTTAGTTTATTTTTTAAATTTCTATTTCGAAGCTATTTTGGAGCTATCTTTGCCAGTTTGAGTACAATTGATACAATCTCGGTATTGAAAATATTTTCCCTTAATGAACTTATTTAGAACTTGATAGACGATATCCTTTTTGAGGATACCTCTTCATTGCACTCATTTCCTTTCAATTCACATTTGAATTACTTACATAAACATGGAATTTCATAGGATGGTCTGGTGCAATGAATTCCATTTTTTGTAAAAGAAGTCTTGAATCTAGCTTGAATTGGTAGGTTGGAGGAGGAAATTCTGATTAACCGCAAAACTAAAATGCACATTAATCAAATATTCATAACCGATTTTATCTTTTTTCGCAGAGGGTGTTACCGGTACAATACAATACAAAAAAATATTTCCATTAATATACAAATAAACAATCTAATCAATAAAATGTACATAGTATTCAAAAATACAATATATGAAATTTACTACAAATATAAATAAATTGCATTTTTTCGGAAATCAACCTACTCAACTATGGGAAACCCATGTTCTAGAGCAGGTGTAGAAGTAATACAATTAAATTTAGAGTGGGGGTGCAAATACATTGGGTAATTGAGCTCACATATTGTTCGAAATTATGTTTTCTATATTATGTCTTCGAGTTGTTGTGATCCAGTTTTTAACAACGCGTTTGAATTTTCTTGAGTTTTCTATTATCTTGATGTGTACAGGAAGTAAATTGTGGAGTTTTGGTTTGGTACATTCGGTACCTACAACAATTCTAGAACTATTCCGTGAGATGGTATTAACGAAGAGTGGAATGTATTTTCAATAGGTACTGAATGTATAACATTTCATTGATGCTCAGCAACACTCAGTCACTCTCTCCAAAACATCAATTCAACAGTTGTAGCATACAATACAACATTCAATTATACTGTACTCCTACATCTATAGATGATAAATAATTCAATATTGAAAATCTCTTGTGAATTAGGACACTATTCATATCAATGCTAAAAGTATTTTAAAAGTGGTATTCATGAAGAGATTGAGATTTATGAACTGTTCCACTGCATTTTAATGGATTAATTCAGTTTTGGTTAAAACAAACAATAGTGAAGCAGGAAGACATCCTCCGCTTTTGCCAATTACTAACTGGTTAGGATCGCTCCATTAACACAGCTCTAGCTAGCATACCGTTTAACCGGCCATTAAATGTGTTAATAGACTGCATGTACAACGGCCTTAATATATTCAGTGTTCTGGCGTTTTCGCCGTCATGTCTTTAATAAGTACTAATAGGAAAACTGAAAAGTAGAGACAGAAGGGGAAGGAGTAACAACTTGGACTAATTACTCGCAAGTCGTGGAGGTGTTTGCAACACGTGTCAAGTCCACACTTCATCGGACGGCTGGGATTTTTTGTAGTTTTTACCTGTGTTGAGGGAAATTTGGGGGCGCTGAGTTGGCAGCACTGGCCGCAGCAGCCAGAGCAGATGGCGAGCATTGATAAGAGCCGTGGACCGGCGCCGCCGCCAGGGCAAGCTTACCTGCAAACCAGAAGAAGAGCACACGCTTCAGTAAACTTCACAACACTTACAACATACTAAGCTACAGGTGAAGGACGGTACCATTTCCAAGAATTTATCCGCCATCTTTAAAGAATTTTATGTTGAAGATGAGAATTCTCAAACATTTTACATACACAGACAAAAATCATAGTTCTATTATAAAATCCTATTTAGTAATAATTATCATTGATTGAGTTCAACAATACACAACAAAGTTCAACAATGACCACTCACGTTTAGTTACGAGAAAGCTTCAATATTATGTTGAAATGGACAGTGACACGGTGTACATTGGACAGGCGAAGAGGAAGATGAATTATTAAGAGGAGGAGAAGAAGGATAATTATTGAAGAGGAGGTGGAGAAGGATGTTGGAGAGGAGGTGGAGAAGGATGTTGGAGAGGAGGTGGTGGTGTTGTTGGAGAACGAGGAGTGGGAAGACAGGAGACTGAAAGAAGAACGGATGAAAGAGGGAGTAACAGAGTAATTCAATAAGGAGAAGTTGGAATCCAGGAAAAAGGAAGAGATGGATTCAAAAAATCTCAAATTGGGAAGGTATTTCCATTACATTTTACATAATAAGTTTCTTATAAGGGAACACTTTGATCAAAAATTGAAAAATCGTACTTATTTGACAACATATTTATTTTGAGACTATAATGTACTATTACATATTCTGCTGTGGATGATGATTCAATTCGCACATGTTAATGGTAAGTCCAATCCAATAGGACATGCCTATGTTTACAATTGAAGGAGGCATCACCGACTGGAAGAGACAAGTGTAAATCAATTCCAAAAACCCTAAACTCATGACCGCACGAAGTTTGTTTACAAGTCAGTGCTTGAGATGCTAATTGAAATTTATTGCTATCTGCATCCAACTATTTGACACAGTGGAGAGCGCCCACAACCTCACAACACTACAGCTCAAAGTAGACAAAGCAGATGACAGTTTTACATACATGAAGCATTTATTATTTTTTATTCAATGAGATGACCTGTGACTGTGACTTGAAAACTAGTTGTTGATGAGTGATGCAACTCTGATTCCGGATTAAAGACAGATTTGTTAGATGATTCCCAAGTCAGTTGGAAGTAGATCAATAACAGACTATAAAAATCTGCACTTAAGTATTGGAAAATTAATTTCAGGTAATAATAATATCATTGATGATAACATCATTCAAATTATAAATAATTATAATAAGAAATATATTTATAGTTGTTGAATCAGTATTGATTCAAAGACAATGCAGTTCAGCAATACAATTTTAAAAATATTTCCATTTTCAACATAAAATCCACTTATCATAAAAAGAAAAACTCAAAACTCCAAAAACAGATTAAAAATATCACTTGGCGCCAGATTAATACATAAAAGCTCTACCACCACAAAACAGCCACACAGGATTATGATAGTTCGACATGGTGACAATTTTGAGCTCAGGAGCTGCCATGTTAATGGGAAAAGCAAACAGAGAATGGACATGCTATTTACCCATCAACTTGACAGTAATCTTTCTTTCACACATTGGCGAAGATAAGAAACACAAGGGAGAGGAGCTTGTCACACGTCACTATTCTAGATTCAATCAGTTTTCTGTTGAGATGGACTGAAGTTTTTAAAAGAGGTACGGCGTAGGTGATGAACTGATAGCGTTGTAAATAAGTGAACAGGCTAGAGAAAAATAACATCTTCTCTGTTTGGGAATTGTATGCAAACAAGAATGGAAAAAAAGCATTATTGTTCAACAAGATAAACGCTATCTCATGTATGAACTAGGACGACCTGAAGATTATTGATACCCTGAGAACAGATAGTTATGCATGCATTCTACTTTTTGAATTTTGAACAACACATTTTAAAAGCAGTTGAATAAAGTAGCATACGTAGGTTTTTGGTTGGCCTAAATCCGAATTCAACTTTCATCTTTCCAAAAAAGGTGATATGGCTGGCTATGGAGAAGGGTAGAACACAACAAGAATAAAATTTCAACTAAAATAATATCAGCGTTGAAAATTGGTAAAAGAACTGCAATGAGCTATCAAGAAATAAAAATACACAAGAAGCCGGCCGGCCTGGGGATGTGGACCGAGTGTTCTGGAGAGTCGCATCTTCAGTCTTTCACTGCGCCTGGTCATAGGTTCGAATCCCGCCAAGGGCTTGGTTGTTCGCATCTCATTAACCATGCACAAGCAAAAGCTTGGTATCATTCACAAAAAAATTAAAGTGTTATTTAAGTATGATTGAGATAAAACTATGGAGGGACAAGATTAAAAGAGTGATTGAGATGAAAGAATAAACAATGAATTCACGAGTTTACGAGATACGAATAGATACGCTAGTGTGAAAAAAAAAATTCTATTCACTTATACAAAATTATTTTTGTAATCTACACGGATTGAATTCCAAAGTTTTTCGACAGTATAAGTTAAGGGTTAGATCTCAACTCAACGATTCTATCAGAGAGCTGTTGTATTTGTATTACAACAAAATTCACAAACTAACAAAATTTTCCGTACTTGTATTTGTATTCAACATTTTCTTATTGGATAAAACATATATCTAGGTTGTAGCGTTGTAGATACAATATATACAATTCATTGGGCAAAAAACAAAAATACTTCAAGCAAACTTTCCATCAGTATTTTTCAACTGAAACAAGTACAGCCAAACCCTACATTGAAAAGGCGTCCTTCCGAAACCCCTATATTCATATTGAATATTCACGTAGAAATGAGTAAGAAAGAATTGAAATTAAATTAATAAAGAAATGGAAAATGTATAAGGAGATCAGAAAGTCAATGACATTGAACAAAATGCTTGACAGCCATCTTAAATTGGTACAAAGGAGAACGAAGTCTATAGGTTTGAAGTGCGTTGCAGTCGATTTTGCTCTGAACTCTCATCTCATCTCAACATGTCTCAGTACTTTCGTTGTGAATACTGTAGATAGATAGGTAAGACGACGTCGTAATGTTAACAAAAGACCATGCATTAGTTGCGTGACGGATGATTATTTGGGTGACAAAGAACCAGGCAAACGAATGACCTTGCGCGATTCCAACGAAGCTTCCGGCCTTAGACGCTAGGGAGCAGCAGCGAATGGTCAACTCACTGCACCAGACAGGTTAGGCACACCGGTCAGCGCATGTGTTACACGGGTTGCAGCTAGCCAATGTGAAGGGGCTGTTTGAAATGACTGGGCAAAAGGGCCCAGATGGTAAAAGATGAAGATATTGGATTTTTGATAGTGTGAACTATCTGTGGTCATGTGAACATGCTGTAAACCTCGAAAATAAGAACAATAGACGCCTGTTGTATCTTCCCTCATGTCAAGTATTTGTGCACACACAATGTAATAAATAAACTAGCCAGCATTAGATGTTTCATACTTTCCATTAATTACAGTTATTTCTCTTGTTTCAGAGATGTAGATGATGGCACAGAATAAGGATACCCTTTGGTTAAGCGAAGTTTGTAAATAAGTAGTATTGTTCTTTACGTTGTGGAAATAATGCTACAGAATAAGTTTTTTCTACTTTAATAAATCATTTCAGACGATGAATGGTTGGTTGTTGAAGATATAGGTTATAGGAGATCGAATGAATTATTACAGAAACAAACAAGTACGCTTATCTTTTCTCCATGATATTAATTCGCACTAGCAATCTACCACTTTAAGCCTAAATTATAGTTGAAATAAACATTATTAATTTTTTTTTCTTTCAAATTCAGAATACTAGTGAGAAAAATGGGGTGGCTTTGAGGTCTTTGGTGGATCCAACTGTGTTTTATACCTGGAGGTAGAGATGCAACAGGTTAATGGAATTGAAAAGGGTTGTCCTATTGTTTATAAAAGTGGTAATATTCCTTCTTTCATCCTTTTTCTATTGTTCTATAATACACTCGAACCTCTCTGTAACGAATTCCTCTACCCAACGAATTTTTACCTGGTCCCATGACATTTTAGAGTTTTGGCTGCTTATTTACCTCTATTTAACGAATTTCGGACCTCTCAACAACAACGTTTTCTCTTGACTTCAACATACAAAGTGTAGTGTGTATTGGAAGCAGACGGTTATTTTCAAGGAATTGTTTAGTTTCAGCAGAAAGGTCAATAGACTAAAAATAATGGCAATTTAGGTAGGAAGAAGATAGGGTGGTAGACAGTTAATAGAGGGTGAAACACATGTCGAAAATTGAATGCAAGTTTCTGGATATTGAATTCCAAGAACTTGTCATTATTGTAGACCAGGTAGGTGAACGACTGGACTTCCCCATTCTTGCTTTTGTCACACATTTCAATTCTTTGAGCTGACTATGATGATGATAGCTGTGACGAACCTGAGGAGAAGAATCCGTCAGATCAAGAAGTTCTAGAGGCTTTCAAAATTATCAGGCTAGGATTAAAACTGAAAAATAGTGTACCAGACATGTCTGACTGTTTGAATAGATGTGAGTCGTTTATCGAACATGATTTTTTATTCAAATGCGAAATTGAACCGAAAATTACTCACTTTTTCAAATATGAAACATCAACAAATAGGAAAGTTGATGTTTATAGTGAAGTTATTGACAAAATAACCGTATTTTGCGTTCCATCTAATAGTAGTGTAAAGAGTTGAAAAATACTGCTACAGAGTATGTACTTTGATTAAACTCCACTAATAGTACAAATCAAGCTTTCTGAAAATAAATTGGTGAGTTTACTTATTTATTACATTCTATAAATATTCTAAAAACATGTTTTTCAAACAGCATGAATTTTCAAATTTCCATATTAATAATGGCCTAATATGTACCCTACCTACGTTCGCGATGATTATGTTCTATGTACCATATTCATTTATTTACCGCCGTGATACGATATTATAACATCCATAGGATCGTGGCAGTTTTCTTGACAGAACCTCTCAATAACGAATACCTCTCTGCAGCGAATTTTTTCTCGGGATAATCGACTTCGTTATACAGAGGTTCGACTGTAGTTGGAAAGTTTGACCATTTCCTAGATTTCGAGCCTTCCTTGTTGCTGTTGAAGGAGTACGTTTCGGAGAAGATATTTTGTGGACCCATGAGACGTCTGTACCGGTCGTATTATTCAACCTCATACTGGCCGGTATAAAATTACACTACAGTACTAACTTTTATTACACCACAAAATTCTTATTTCGAATCCAACCTTGAGTTTCAGTAAGTTACCTAGTATAGTTCATTCGACGAGAAAATAAAGAGAAAGCATTGATAAATCATACTCTCTAGACATCTATCTGTCTACGGCACACAGATAATAATCTTTTACTTTTACCATAGACACACAAATAATCGTTTACAGTCCTCACTGATAAAGAATCAACTCAAAAGCATAGTTAGTAATCGTCAAAGTCCTCAAACTCCTAAATCCATAGGTCCACTTGCCAATACGCATAAATGTAGCCTAGTACTCCACATTATATTCAAAATCGTGCTCTCTTTAGATGACAAATCACCTTTGGGTCCATACTAGCTTCTTTCATACTAGCCACCAACAATGGGCATTCATAGACCTAGGAACAAAAGCTGAACCTTTCCAACAACCTGTTGTCCTGTCCACAGGTAAAATGAACTTGGACCAATCACAAACCTTGAAGCCAATGGGGTTTATTTTGGTGTTGCTGTAAATCTCTTCGAGTTGTAATATTAGCATGAACTATTATATTAAAAATATGTCGGGTTTTTTGTAGGGGTTCAAAATGCTATGAGGATTTCTCGTAAGATCATTGTTGAGAACTTTAAGATATAATTGAAAAAAATGAAGCAATAAGATTTATGGATTTATCGAAACGGGAAAAGCTGCCTTCCTATCCATTATTATCAATAATAGCAATCTTAGAAATACTAAGATAAAACCGGTAAGTTGCAATACAAAACAATTCTCTTAGTTTTTGCAAAGTTTGGAATTTTCTGAATATTTGTAATTGATTTAATTCAATTTAAAAGTTTTTTTTAATTTAAAAATGATTTTTGTGTTTTCAAACTGTAAAGTGAGTGTGTAACTGAAGAATATTAACTGAAGAAAGTGACACATAACCTAGATACATTTGGACTGTTGTATAAATTAGAATTGAACCGTTTTGGGCTTATAAGCCTGTGGTACTTTTCTGTAAGTTGTCTAATTCTGAATGATTGAATAAATAAATGTCCGGTTTCACCAAGATCGGTCAAGACATTTGAACAAAGACATTTGATTATTTGAAAATAATCAAATCAGGTACGCTTTACAAAGAGTGCATTAGAACATTATGATTTCTACGGTGATAGTAATGATACTACAATAACTATTGTATACTACGATTACTAACGATAATATTCAGTGTGTCCCACTGATGTCCTTATGTAATACGAGCATAAAGCTGGTATTACATTACGACACCTCAGGCTAAGACAGTGAGACTCTAGGAATTGGAAGAACGCTGTCTTTACTCACTCACTCTTCTTGTCCAAGCGAGTCACGAGTTTCTTATTACAATAGGGACACTACAAAGTTTTGTTGCTGGGGATCAGAAGTTTTGGTGTCCTTTTAGTATCTCACTCGATCGCCAGCCCGGTCAACTCTGGGACACACAAAAATGGCGAGAAGTGGACAGAGAGAATATGATTAAAATTTGAATCCATCATAGAAAAAAATACCTTTAAAAAGATGCCGTTACATTATATATGATAATTGAATAATGCACAGATAACGTGAGAAAATATTCGTCTCTGGTTCTATTATCTCTAGAAGTGAAGCAGCGTTCTCCTCATTCCTGGTGGTGTATCACTGGAGTCTCATTCCCCTCTAAATAGAACATCGCGACCTAACATACCGAGTACCGGTCCACCGACTTGGAAATGATAACATAACCTAAAAAGGAAATTTTTTATTGATATACAAATGGTGAAAGAGTGGGTTCAAGAGGTTATGTTTTTGGATGTCGGTATGCTGGTATAGTTCGAAATGTTTTGAAAATTTCCTACAATTAACACAAATCACATGCGTATCTTCTCTAAGATTAGTCACAGTTACTGCTCAGTAATCACAGAAGACGGAACAGATACAACGAAAACGTTTTTTACGCATGCGCATTACGGTGCTGTGTTAGTTACTGACAGCCATGCAGGAAAAGTCTACATAAGCGCTACCTTTCGGGTTTAAGAGGAACTAGATTTAGAGCGGCAGATCTAGTTCTGAGAGTGCTTGCTAGAGTGCGCTGGCATTCACATTTTAAACAGTTTCTTCACAAGGAGAAGTCTCTTGGAAATCTTGAATATTGCTTGGTTGCAGTGCAAGCATGCCAAGTTCTGAGCATATTGCAAAACACAGGCGAACTGTGAAACTCAGACGCTTGCATTTGATCACAGCCATGGTATTATCACTGTATAATATGAAATTCATTAATATACCATTGTATATTGTCAAAATAATTGTATAGTTATTATTGTATTGCTATTATATTTTGTTAGGAATACTACTTCACGTATTCTTAGCAGATCTGATTTTGCTCAGAGCTCTTATCCTGATATCTGATAACCTGTAGAAGTTGTTCAGTTAATACCGGTATTGGAGGATTCTTCATTTGTATGATCCAGAAAGATACACATTGTTCTGCTGCTAAAACGTATCTTCTCCTAGATGACATAAGAGAGTTATCTCATTTCCCTGCAATAAAGTAGAGTAAATTCTTACTGCACTGAAACTCATAGTACCTTTATCAATTAAAATTTTAGAATGGGTAAGTACAGAAAGAAATGAAGGCTAGATGAGGAAACTTATTACTTGAAAATGAACTTAGCTAAAATTGGGGAAATCTGTAAAGCATTCAGTATTGTTTGATTAATTCACAGTTGGCAGCTTCATGCTATTGTCTTGGACTGCATTTAACTCGGCTCAAATGAATACAAAAAATTATAATTAGTGCGCTGTTCACTATGGAACGTAAAGTTCACTTCACATATTTGACCGTGAGAAATAATTGGTATTCTGTTTTGTTTTCTAATAAAAAAAAACTGTGCTACTTATGTACCCAATCCTCAATTGCTTAACGAAAGAACAAACAGTAACTCACTGATTACTGAATTACTAAATCGAAAATAAACCGAAATATTCAAACTAATCATCATTCTCAAGTAAATAAACTCAGAATTGAAGGAATGTACAACTAATAATTGCTATAAATAAAATAACATTAGAGATATAGGCTACCAATTACACATTTAACTTGACTTGACATGAAAAAATAAGGCACAATAATTTATAAAAAATACAGTAGTTGATATAACACTAGTTGATCAATACATTATAATCCACCCCGAATATTTTATACCCATCTGGATATAATTAAATAGTTTCATGAACGGAGAAGCATGGTAAAAAGATGATCAAAGGCTTCTATACCCATAGTGACACAATCGAAGATATGAACATAGTTAAGAATTAAGATTACATCTAATAATGGGGCAAGTCGGGTAGGTTTTCTACATAGAGTTATATTGAGGACAGAGTAACTAACTAGACCTAATTCTAGCTGGAGGGACGAACAGCTGTTATCAATCCTGGAACTAATAATTATTCAATTACAGTATTATCACCCAAACTATGAAGGGGTATATGATAAGGAACATTATGATGAGCATGAAACGACAACTGTAATTTAAATGACTCAATATTCGGTGATCTTCAAAAATAGGGGATTAAACAACTCAAAGGTTATAAGCAATTATTGTCAAGACCAGGGAGAGCCAACATGTCACACAACAGTTTCGCATTGGGACTGATAGTAGTTTCATGGTCATTTATGGAATTGGAGATGTTTTTGGTGAGAAGAGACTGATATAATCCTAATGTATATTTCATTGCAGGACGGAATTAAAATTTAATTGTATTTAATTCTAAAGGCATTTTACAATCACATTAATTCAGAGAATTTTTGCCTCCAAATAATTAAATAAATTATTAGACTTTACCACGTTTTGTATGGGGTAGGCTACAACATTAATCCTTCGGGTTACTCTACTCCTTGCACCAATTAATCTATCCATCAATATCATTCCCTACAAGGAAAATAAAGGAGCTACCAATTAACTTCGAGAGACCCGAAAAATGAAATAATGAATGTAGGATTCCAAAATGTGTCCAACATGTGTCACGAAGTTCATCATCACAAAACTCATTTTCTACTTCTTTATCTGACTATGCTCTGCACTTTCAAGTTAAAAAATAGAGGTAATTATTTTCTTCGAAGATTACTGGCTAACGCTTCTAGTGGTCTTCGGTCGACGCAGTGGAATTAATACCAGGATGGAAGATTCCGAGAACCACTCAAGTTTTTAGAGCTTCTTCAGCTAGATATATTTACCAGAGCATACACCCGAGTATGCAACTCCTCTCTCCACCGGTTTTACTACCGTCCAATCTGAAACTAAGCTATTATCTAGTTCAACTTCCGCATACCTATACTACGTTGATGACAGTGAATCGTTGTGTATTCCGCAACTAGCAAATTGAACGTTTTGTAGTTGGTACCTATCATTAGTGATTTGTTACGTGAAAATATTTAGAACAGTAAATTGGTTATCAATCCTGTGTGTGAGACGTGGACTTGGAAAATGCAGACTATTAGATACTGTATGAAGATTCGAATTTCTCTCATTATATTTTCTTGGTTTTTACATTATATGGAAAAATACGGAAGTTTGCAATCAAAAATGGGGCTTCCTCAATTATTAAAATTGATTGGCAGTCAAAAAATTATAAACTAACATACCTACTAATACAGTGATGCTTCCACTTGGTATATACTAAAACAATTATACTTTCTAATATGTTACTTTTTGAATTCTTGTACTGTTTATCAGATTCGATTTATTTTCTTCTTTTCTTCAAACACAGAAATGAACAAAAATCTTGGACATCTCACACGAGTGACTACGAGAATTACTCATGGGAATACGAATTCACAGGTAGGAGAGGGATCTCTCATAACATAAAGTGAAAATAATGATTCAATATTATTAACGAATTGCTTCAAAGATTAGTAGAAAAATGGAATCATTCAACATATCAGTTTACTTATCCTCCTGCTTTTATTCAGGTTCCATTCTCATATTCTTTCAACATTGAACCTGCATCGACAAATCAAGAGATTATTATTTTCAGATCATTAATGAGAGGAGACTCCTTTCTAATGAGCCACATACCACACATTTCAAATGAGAGACTGCCTTCAGCGTAGATCAGCAGCAGCCTGTTTACTAGGCCAGGTTCTCCTCTTTTTTGTGAACACCAACCTCACTGCTCACTTTGGCCTCTCCATTCACAGGTGCCGCAGCCGCAGCCGCAATCCTCAATTTCTTCTTGGTTTTCTAGTGCGTAAGTGTGTGTGAGTGCGTGTGTGATTCGGTAGCCAGATGTGGGTGCGTGGGAAAAGACGTGCCTTGGCCACTACCATCCTCAGGATCCTTCAAGGAGAAGCAACCAACACAAAGTTGCTAGAAATGAAGGGAGAGCAAGACAGCTGTCTCTCTGCCTTCCATCCAACTTCTGCTCCCGCTTATCACTCTCTTCCACCTTCTTGCATTGTTGTCTCTCTCTTTCTCATTCTCCTCACTCCCTCTTGGCCGTGGGAATAACTAGCGCTACACGCACGCAAGCCAGCGCGCGCCCATACGTAAAACAATCTCAAAGAATTTTTTTAGGTTTAGACTTCTTTCGGTAATGTGTGCTAGAAACTGAAATTATTCAATATCTTTTAAGTTGAGTATGTAAGTTCTTCAAAGCTGAGCACCAACCAAGAAAAACATATAAAGGAATAGTGCATCAAATACACCAATTTGTATCATGCAATGATGAATCAATGCAGATTAGCAGTATTTCACAGAAGATTCGCGTCAGGTGAAATGTTATGCATCAGTAGTTGTTTGTTTTTGTGAGAAATGTACTGACTATATCAATGGATCACTAATTAGGTGATTGACGATGATCAAATATGTTTCATGTTTTAACTCTGAGGTACAAAAAAAATTATATATTGAATTATCTCAGAACCTTTTTTCATCACTTTTTATCATCTTTTAATATGTCATCGTAATATGTCATCCTACCAAAACAACCACATTTTCAATTCGATAACATAATCTATTTTCATTTATTTTACTAACCAGGAATTGTCACAGACAAGTTTTCAGAGAGAATATTATTCTCTGCTATTATTGAGGCATTAACGTACTACTACTCAAATTCAAGAGTATGAGAGATCCTTTACAGTTCCAATGCAGAAATTTCAATAATTCAATGTGAGGATAATAACGATAACCTGATCACTAGGGAGTATAAAATATAATATTATTCAAATTCTATAATTCGTCTATGAACACGAAATGTGATGTATCAGCACCAACCAATACAAGATGTTTTCAAAGGCCTTGGCTTCTCTACAGCGAGTTTTACTTAGAACTGACAGCATTGGTCCTTGTTTGACCGGGAGGCGTTGAGTTATTGAATGTTACATTATTTATAAGTAATACTGACAGTATTAAGTGAATCTGACTATAGTCACGGTTAGTCAGTTAGCTGCGAGATGAGCCTCTAAAATAGTTGAACGTCGCATTTTTTCTAGATCCTTCTCGGATGGATGATCGCGAACCAACAGCTGAGAAAATCCCTACAGTGAAAAGACTGGACATCGACAACAGCCAGGCCCGGGCCTCAACGATTTTCCATCCTAGCGTGAAAAATAAGCCTTGGAAAATTTCATACATATCAACCCGAAGGCTAAAGCAGGAAGTCATCGCACTGTGATATGAACTTACGAGGAAAATTGATGCAACACGTGGTTAGATCTTTTCAAATCTTGTTGTGCCATGTCAAGATAATATTACTTTTTTGGAGAAAATCGTAGTTGATCATATTCATACGCACAATACACCATGAAAAACTACATCCTTGCCGGAGGGGGAGGTCCTAATTTAATCAGAGAAAAAAATCAACACTGGTGCCGTGGTGAGTAAAGCTCTTTCAGAGATGTTCTTGACAATTTCAAGAGATGTGCAGTGAAGAACTTACAAGACTTCCTATATCGGACTATGTGTAACCTCATCTAAAGTTGAGAGAGGAATAGCACAAGGCTACCTTAATTTTTCCTCTCCCTATCATTTCGATGATGTACTTATTATATGGATGAATAAAGAATAAAGAATTTGAAGAAGAAAGGATTTCTCACCCAAGAAAGTGATAGAGTAAAGTGAAAGAGTAAAAGCAAGAAAAGAAATATCTTTATCAATATTAACTGGAGGAAGGACTTATATTTCAATACAAATGGGAAACTTTATTCACAAACATAACTAGTAATAGGCGTGAGTCATCCAACTAGAATCTGAAGGCAGTCGCTACAATGCATCCAGTGACCAGTTGCATTAGATCAGCAGCAGAAGTCATCCAAATAAACTCCAGTGCTCCACTTGTTCGAATCCAAACATCAACAAACAGTGATGCACTACAACTGTACTTTTTCGAGGGGGAGTTTTAATTCGAACTCAAACACATATAACGAGGACTATTTCCTAAACTACTGTACTGTACTTTAATCCAAGCTTTGGAAATATACTATTTTTTTCAGTAAGTGAATGTCGAATAAGAGAAACAGCTAAATACCTAAACAGCTATATCTTAGAGATATCGAAATCTAAATGTTAATTCTCTATTGGGCATTGGGCTTAAAGAAGAATTCAAATGAAAAAAAGAGAAAAATTCTGAATGAAGTATTATTTTCTCATCTGATTATTGAGGTGAGTAGTATCGGAATATTTTCTGACAATTTCAGCTTTTTTAGTGAGTGGACTAATATGATAGATCTGACACTGCTTATGGGTACTAATCTAGCTCTAATTTTGTATGATAGAACACAGAGTTCCAATTTACAAGTTTAGATTCTGATACAGCTGAATAATTATTATTGCAAACTTCTCAACTTTACAAGCAGAAGAAATATACAATATCATAGACGTCTATGGAAAATTACCTTGGTAGTTGAATTCAGGATTCAAGTAGTCGGAAAGTATCAGCATTGAGCTTAAACGAATCACTTCATAACTCACCTGTAATGAAAACAAAATACATATATTTGTTTAAATCTAAAAATTGAATTATATCGTGTACACATTTTTCAGTTCATGAAGATAATAACTAAGTTAAGGTAAAATGAATGGTGAATGAAGGTAATAAACACAGAAGATAAAGAACAATCAAAAACGTTTTCATTCTATACAGTATGTATGTATTCAGTTATATATGCTTATGAATATACAGTTGTGTTTATCAATGTATTCTTTACAGTATATTCTTAACATGTAAGAATAGCAAATATGAACTTGTTATGTGTGGCCTGTGTTCCATTATTCTAATTCTGTACACATTCTTACATTAATGTTGAAGATTTGAAGCAAAATTACGTCATGGATGATTAAAAAAATTCATATTATTAAGAAACAGAATAAATTACGAAACAGAAGTATTCAATTTCATTGGATTATCAACTAAAACATAAAGTTTTCACCCTCCTCAAAAAATCAGAATTTGGCAGGAAGCGGAAATTGCCACCGAAAAACCAGGGAAGATGAAAAACGTCTTGTTATCAGGGGTTTTTGAACGTTGAAATGATACTTGTTTAAAAAACTAAGCAGCTCATCAATCAACTTGTAAACGTGAGCGGTGGGCGCATTGCAGTTGCAGTCATGGTTAACTGGGCTGGTAAATGGTTACAGAGGGTGGAAATGTGAAAGGAGGGTTGAAGAACAGGAAAAAGTAGAAAAATTAACTGTTTTCATATGGGAAACATTGTGGACGAGGACGAGGGAAAAGTTGAGCAAATCGAGTTCATTCAAGGAAGTACCGGAAGTTGAAGAGGAACAGGAAGGAAGGATATCTTGCTAGTTGACCCTGGCGGCTGCAGAGATCACGAGGAGGATAAAGGGATGAAAAGAAGGAAGGAAGGATGAAGAGAGAGGAAAAGGATGCTGGGAAAGTAACTGAGATGAAGGGTCGGAAGGAGAGGCTGGGCCCTCAGCAATAGGAAACTGCCACTTCCCATTCAAGGGACAAAATCTCAAAACTGTCTTTTTCGATCTCCCTTTTCGCATCGTCGTCAAAAAGAACACAGGTAGCTGAAATAGCGTCAAGGACGTAGCCCAGACCCGGAAGCTCAACTTGATGTTCCATCCTATTCACAATCACTTCAGTTAATATGAAAGGGATGAGCCACAAGAATGCTTACTGAGATAAGATAGGAGAAGGGTTAGACCTCAACACCACTCACAACTCACATAGACAGGAAGCTTCATTAAATTTCAGCCTAATCCATTTATACCTTGAGAATTGTTGTATTTGAAGATTTATAATATGTTCTTCACAATATCAAAATTCAGTCACTTGCAAATTAATTTAAAACCTTTACATATTTCAACATTCTACATTCAATTTTTCATAAATATTCTGGAACCAGAAATATTTTTTCATTTGGAAGAGCTGACGAATCATAACCTCTTTTGGACTATTTTCAAACAAAATACGGGAATGGAATAGTAAGGGCTATAAGCCTGTTTTTCCATTTCCAATCATTTTATGATTTTTGTCTCTGTTGAATAAATAAATGAATTCAAAGAATATAAATTGAATAAATTGATAACGCTGGTTGCAATCTCTTGTAAAATTTCACGTTGTTTAGTTTCAGTGAATAACCATAGAGATTAGATAGCATAATTGAATAGCTTAGACTATCTTTTCTCTATGGAATAACAACTAGCAAACTTCAAATTCATATATCAGTCTGATGTAGGATATTATTGTAAGATATCATTCATCAATAGCTTCATTTGATATCTGAATTGATAGAAGAGAGAGCTGTACAGTGCACAGTGAGTGGTGATCACTGATCAGTGCAACATCCACCCGCACTTGCGCTAACGGTTCGCCTGGAGGATTTCCGATTCATTCATCCGTTTGGTGGACGCCACTCAATGACGTCCGTCGCACTCTCGGATATCCGTCCGGCCGACTTAATATCGCCGGTCGCTAACTCATCTGCAGGCAACACCAACGGCAAGCAAACCCGCACAGTAATTGATATCAAACACAAACGATTTGATAAAGATTAACGAAATTTTTAAGAAATTATTAAATTATAATAAAAGTGAAATTTTTAAAAGGACCATGAGAATTCTGCTCTTTTAATTGACTATGATGAACTTATTTTCACTCATATAGTTTTAACTTATGTTTTAGTCAACTCCGCATTATCCGACTACTAGCTTATAAAATTTGGCTACTTCAAATATACCGCTTCAATTTATTGATGATTAAAAACAATAAATATATATACTGGAAAATGTTTACAGCCATTATGGATTTAAAATTGAAACATACAGTAGATGAGTAGAAGATAAACAAGAATGTCCTTAAGAATATTCCAAAATTTTTAGATTTTCGTTTGATCTTGAGTAAATAGGTACTATTTGAGAAATTTCCTAGAAACCCACCACAGGCACAAAAGATAGTACTAGTTGAGAAATTTCCTAGAAAACCACCACAGTCACAGAAGAATTAATGTTGGAATTTGGTAAGAGCACCCTTGTAAACTTTTGAAAAGTGCCTAGCCTATATTTTTAATGTTGTCTGACACGCTTTACTAGTCTGAACAGGTAGAGCTTTTGTTGCAGCACCATAAAACAGCAGAAGGCACTTGAAACTTATCTGTGAGCTCGCAATTCGAATGATAACAACATCCACCTTCAATTCAAGTCTCCACTTGTTTTAAGGCGAATGCCAGCAGTGCTCGCCCAAGACGTTTCACCTTCTTATCGCCTCACATTAATTATCTTTCCATGCCAGCTAATACGAACCCACTTCAACACTAGTACGAATTCTACTTCCAAAGTACAGTGGTTCGATTGAGTTGAATAGCAATAACTTGAGAACTGAAAACTTTACATTATTTTGTAAATTATTGATACACCTACACAATTTCTGAAAAATCTCAAGTCTATAATTTTCTCAGAATATCTAAGAATAGATAGATAGATTTTATTTTACAATTGTTACTAGGCTTGTCACCCATGGTAACATGGTTACAATAATATTTACAGTTTTACAAATCATCTTAAATGGTAACACGGCAACATAACATGTTTTTATTACATTCTCATAATAATAATACTACATGATCATATAATTATTCAAAATAATATAGTAAAATAAAAAAGGATCAATTATCTAATAGAATTATACAATCAACGAAAATAAGATGCCATTAGGTATTATGATTTACAGGTATCAGTAGGTGTCAATCAAACGCTCCAATACCCCAGCAAAACGTGCAAAATAATATTATTGTTACTGTACAACGATTCACAACATCTACAGAATGATTGTGGTGAAAACATATCTAAGTAGCCTCATTCAACACAGCAACAAGCTTGGACCTGAACGTACCCAAGGTTGCTGCAAAAATAACATTGGGCAGATCATTCCAGAGTCTTGAAGCTGTGACCAAAGAGAATACAATCATAGAATTGGAAATCGTATACAGAGAATTCATTGGATTTGGCATCCTTTTTACCTTTCAGTACTCACCATCATAATTAATATTATTGAGTATAAACTATGATTTATAAGTAAAAACTATAATTTTACACCTTTCTCCAATACCAATGAACCGATTTCATTGAAACTTTGTATGCTTATTCTGCTAGTTAGTGGCTTCACTAAAAAACAGGAATTTTTCGAAATATTATGTCTTTGACAGATTTCACACCTGGAAAAAGAGTAAAATTTTGAAAATACTTCCGTTGAAGTGTTCTGGTGATATTAAAAAACAAACTTCATAATTTCAACTACTGCGGCACTAGTGTATCGTTTGTTCATATGATGAACTTCCTGTCAAATGATAAATCTGATGAACGATTCATGTATTCATTTTTGACTATGATAAATGATGACTACAAGCAGCTCCTGATGGAGACAAGGACTAAGAAATCGATAAGAATCAAACATGAGGACCAAGCTTCTGTTGTGAACTTTCAGCTGACAATCAGAGGATGTTCATGAAGAATGACATTGGCAACTGGAAGACTGAGAGGGACTGGATAGGTTTGTGTAAATAATATTTAAATATTCTATGAGAAAACATAAATAAAGAATAAAATCTACATAACTGACAGGTGTGATTGACTTGTAAAATTCAGAAACATTTACATTGCATTTGAAAGCAGCATGAACGAGCACTAACAAACATCATCATTCTAAATCGAGTCAGAGAGAAAACAGAAATGGGAAAAATCACAGTCAAACAAATGAAGGATACTTTCAAAGATATATCAATTTATAACCAAAATTATTCGAGAATATTCAATCACATTACTATATTCAAATTATTATTATTATTATTGTTCAAAGCGCACTACATTACAATTTTCTAAACTGCATGAAATTGATTCCATTAATTACTGGAAAGCCGGAAATAATTAAAAATCGGAATAGTTACACGAATTTTCGAAGAAAAATGTTGAGAGATTTCAAGTACTGCAATGATATACGTGCTGAATCAGCTTCATCAATCAAGCAATATTTATTATTCATTGGAACTCAGAAATTCCTGTTTATACAAAGGTGTTTTGTATCAATTCATTGTATCCACGCTGTATTTTTTGTTATTCCTATCAACTTCTTGAAGAAGAGTCAGTATCTCAAAGAAGCCGCCTTTTATCCGAAAAATATGGAATACATGAATAATTCGAAAAACACCAGAATTCTTGAATTCGAAACATTTAACATATAAGGGAAATGTCATTAGTACACGAACACCTTCCAAATCAAACTCGGAGATAGCATCTGATACTGAAACAGTCGTTCAACTGAATGTTCAATCACAAAAATAAATAAATGATTAACTTACAACAGCAATCGACCGATTGTATCCAAAGTCAGTGATATTTAATTCATCACGCGTAGCAATCGCTAGCTTTGTATTACAAATGATACGTTCACTTCGTACACGAAAAAGGGTGTGAGAAAACAGAAAAGAAGAAATGAGATGAAAAAAGACGAAGGAGAGATACGAAAGATTCCCAGATTGTGGGCACAGAATACAGAGAGATGCCGTCTTCGATTTTCTGGAGAAGCTTGCCAACAGACCAACAGTACCTGATTTACTATCAGCATTTGATATTCAGAAGCTGCTATTCGCTTCTGATTCTCACAAGGTCTTTGTCCACTTGGATGTGAATATACAGAGAGGGATTTGGCGCCAAAATGATGGAATCTAGAAAGCCAACTGAAAATTAATTTACGGAATTAAATCTGAAAACTCAGACTATACAACGAGATAAACGTACCTGATCCATCATAAACAACTGTACAATATAATTTAATCATTTACTTTGAGAAATAATTCCCAAACTCCAATTACAATGAATTAAAATAATTTTATATTACTCAATAATAAAAATAACATTGAAATCAAGTGGGGAAAAGTTTGTAAGTAGCAGCATGTGTTAATTACAACTGAAATTATCTAATAGTGTACCTTACATAAAAATATTTAGAAATGCCAATGAATCTATTCTATTAATAACACTCGAATAGTTATACAAAAATTGATGTGAGAGCTGCAGGTTGGCTGATTAAGAAGGAGTTCAATCCAACAAACACTAATTCGCTCTGCAACTCGTAGCCGAATCATTTTCGCAAGAAAAACGTGGGAGCTAATGGTTATTGTTAATGGCAACTGATAATTTAATGGTATCATTAATGCAAACAACTATTCATTTGTCTATCTAAAACTACAATTGGCACAACTCAACCTGACCACCTGTTGCGCTAGCGTGTTGCACGAATGTCGGTAAAAAGAGAAGGGGTAAAAGAGAAGAAATACAGGTGAGGAAGGGAAATGGAAGAGGAAGGGAAATGGAAGAGGAAGTAAAAAGAGGGGAGGGAAAATGAATCACATGTGCAATCGTTAAAAGTTTGGGAAGTTGGGATGAGTCATTGGTGGTTCGATAGGGGTTTTCGGCACTATCATTTGAAGGACTCCGGTACCTACAACCAACCCTTGATGAGGAATAGGAAAGGCAATAATTGAGGATTGTGAGGGTGCCACCTGGTTGGGAAATTGTATGAAACACACAACAACAGAATTTTCCAAACATTCAAATCACTCAGTATGAGACACTCATACTGGGTTTGAAGAGAGAAGCCTAATTTATAACTAAGGATTTCAGTGAAATTCCTGAAAAATCGATCGGTTCCTTCTCCCTATTCTCCAATTATCCAACCAACTAGACAATAATTATCGAAAAACAACATTTTTTACCAATATTAACAATATAATGTGCTACAATAATGCACGTATTAATATATCTACATTAATTAAGATGAAATTCAAATCACCCTGGAAATGTTAGTACATTTTTTTATGAATTTAATTAAGCACCAAAATCTCTCAACACGAATTGCAAATCAAGTTAATAGCATAACTTGAATCAATTAGAGTTAGATCATAGAGCAGAATCATTATTTAGTGCACGTTTTTCGAGTGTCGTTTGTAGAGAAGCGTTATAGATGGTTTAATTTCGAAAAAAGTTTGAAATACTACTGTACATCCTTATGGGACCGAGCTTAATTAATGATTAATCCATTTAATTCGTGATTAATCCATCTACACTATAGGCTACTGAATCCAAGTGTAGGATGAATATACTAGTCTCCAAAACACATAACAAATCAGAGATAACAAAGAATAAGTAATATTTCCCAAGGGAGTATTATACACGTACAGTAGTTGGAAAGAAACAGAGGTAGCAAAGAGAAGAAAAGAGAGAGAGTGATATGATTTTGTAGAAGAGAGAGTGAGAGAGAGGAGTGCGTGCTACACTGAAAATCAATTTAAACTGTCATCACTGATAAAATGGGAAGCATTGAATTTATACAAGTGAAATACTGATTGATTGATTGATTGAGTACTTTATTTATGTAGATTACAATATATACTGGCTTATACACTTATATACAATAGCTTATAATACAGCAAAATTATAGATGAATTTACATAATATAGACTAAGAAAATAATTATTGAACTGTATATGAAAAAGCAGTTTGTAATATAATAACTATAGATAATAATCATATTGTTATGCATCTACATAAATTGGCGGAGCTTTGGACATATCAATGTCCATTCTTCGGAAAGAATATTAAAAATATCCTCCCCACTAACTCTCTACCAAAACGTTAATTTCGTTATTTAAACTAAGGATTTATTTATTAATGGAAATATTGTAAAAGTTTTAATCAATATGAATATTAAAGAGAAAAAAAACAGAAAATTGATAGAGTAAAATAATTATATAGGTAGATAAGATCAAATAATTGATTAATAAAATGAAGTAGGCTGAAAGTAGATCAGGGTTATCAACTTTCAGTAATATACAGCATTATGCAGTGGATATTGAAATAACATGAGTTTATATAATATATATATACAATTCGTTCTATAACATGGTTTAAAGGTTTGTATTTGTGGGATGGGTGGGGGATGGATGTCATGTGATCGTTCTAGGGCCGGACAGTTTCAGTCATTTGTTCCAAAAGATGTTTTTTAAAGTTAGGATGAAGCTCGCTCGGCTCTCGATGGACCTGATAGAAACAGGAAGTGCATTCCATGCACGACAGGCACTGACTAAGAAGGATTTTGTGAAAATAGTAGTTCGATGATTGGGTATCCTTAAAGTACTTTCTCCGGTTCTAGTATGTGAAGCATCTATCCTCCTACCTTCAGAGACAAATTTGAAATCATCTTTAAAATAGTTCGGATTACCGTATATCAAGATATCTCTAACAAGCTTGACTATTCGAAAAAGCCTCTGATCGGGAAGCTTTAATGTTGAACTAGCAATGTGGGCTGGGGTGATATGATCATGGCGTTGGAGAGAGTAGACGAAACGTAGACAATAATTTTGGCAACGCTGTAGTTTATCATTCAGAGTGACTTGCATATCGTTAAGAACAGAATTACAATATATTAAATGTGGGAAGATGAGAGATTGAACCAATAATAATTTAATGTTTCTAGGGAGGATATCGTGCATTTTCTTCAATGCATGCATGGCTGAGAATACCTTTTTACAAGTTTTGTTCACTTGTTCTGACCAGTCAAGAGTATTATTCATAATAATGCCTAAATTTTTAACTGAGCTACAGTAAGGAATGTCATTACCGTCTACACTAATTTTGTGAATCGATTCAAGGTCAATATTGTTTATAAGACGAGAATATCCAATTATAATGGGTTGTGTTTTGATGGGATTAAGCTTAAGGCCATTTTTCTTTGTCCATTCCACTATCGAATTGATATCCTGATTCATTATTCCAACTGTTTCATTAATTTTTGTTATGGGACAGCTTAAATAGATTTGAAGGTCGTCTGCATAAGTATGGAAACTGGAGAATTTGATAATGGAAGAAAGGTCATTAGCATACAAAGTGAAGAGGAGAGGGCCTAAAATTGAACCTTGTGGTACTCCATGCATAACGTTTTTCCAAGTTGACTTTTTGTCACCGACAGATACACATTGTTTCCTACCTAATAGATAGGATTTAAACCAAACTAACGAGTTGTGACTGAAACCAAGAATAGCCAACTTATTCAGAAGGACTGTATGATCAACAGTATCGAATGCTTTAGAAAAATCAAATAGGGTGAGGATGGTGCATTTTCTTTGGTCCATAGCTAACCTTATATCATCAGTGACACGAAGCAGAGCTGTCTCAGTTGAATGGAATTTTCTAAAGCCTGATTGAAAGTTATGAAGCTTACTATTGTTGTCTAGAAATTTTACAACTTGAGCATGAATGAGTCTTTCTAGCACTTTGGACAATGCAGGTAAAATACTGATTGGTCTAAAATCCTCAACTTTATTGGGTGATGGAACTTTATTTAGAGGGCGAACCAGAGCAAACTTCCAGTTTTCAGGGAAAATGCCTTCTTCAAGTGACTTGTTGAAAATGTATGTAATGGTTGGTAAAACAGCAAATAACATCTTCTTGATAAATTTAATAGGAATTTTGTCTACACCCATAGCATTACTATGAATACGTTGAATTGCTCTGAAAGTGTCTTCTTCTGAGATTGGATGGAAATGAAATTGATCAGTGATTGGTAAATCTAAGTTTGTAACCTGCTCTTCAAGATCATCAATGTGATTAGCAATGACAACTTCGTCGCGTTGGTTAGAGTGTGAAACGAAATGGTCATTTATATTATTCAATGGTAAGTCAATTTGTGGATTCGATTTCTCTTTGCCAAGCCCGAATTCTTTTATTCCCTGCCAAAGTGATTTAGAGTCTTGTCTATTGTTTGTCATAAATGAATTCAAGTACCTAATCTTTGAGTTCCGTAATTCCTGTTTAACCCTATTTCTAAGGCTCCTATACTCTATCAAACTGTCCAAGTCAAATGTCTTTTTAAATTTTCTATGTGCTTTGTCTCTACGTCCCATCATCTTAAGTATGTCTTCAGTCATCCACGGTACTCGTCGTTTTCTATTAATCCTCCTTGTCACATAAGGTGCATGTTTGTCATACAAAGTCAAAGTCCAATTCTCGAAAGTCTTGACCATGTCATCAACTGAGGGTAATGCTTCAATTTGATGCCATGGAGTCTGAGCCACATCAGTCAGGAAGGCGGCTTCATCAAAGTTTTTGAAGTCTCTATAAGTGATAATTTTCTGTTCTGGCTTGGGTATCTTATGGGAAAGTACACAGTAGATCAAATCATGTCTAGAAATAGCTGGGACTGAGATTTGGCCTGCTTGAACAACCTCATTGGGATCACTAACAATGAGAAGGTCAATGAGTGTGTCTGATTCATTAGTATGATGAGTTGGATCGAGAGGTAAAATAGTCATGTTTAGGCATTGGAAAATTGTAGTCAGTTGAAAGTAGTCAAAGTTACGATTTGTCATGTTCAAGTCGGTGTTCATATCCCCCATAACTAGTATACGGTTATAACAAGGCATAAGAGAAAGCAAGGCACTTTCGAAATCTGTGAAATGACCTATTTTTGGTGGGCGATAACAGATACCAACGAGTAATTTATCAGTACTAGATAAGGATAATTCAAGTAGCATAAACTCTGGTCTGGAACAATACTCTTGTTTAGATGTGATTAAAACTTTTGTTTTGATACCTTCTTTCACATAAATTGCTACACCCCCACAAGCTTTATTTAATCTATCATTCCGGAAAAGATTATATCCAGGCAATGCAACAAAATTTGATGAAATACTAGGCTTCAAAAATGATTCGGAAATTCCGATTATATTGAAGTCCTGAAAACGGAAGATTGCTCTGAGTTCATCAATGTGGCAACTGAGGGATTGTACGTTAAGGTGAGCAGCCTTGAAAAGTTTTTTGAAAGAGTGGAGCTTATTTGCTAGAAACATACCTGCGTCATTATTACTATTATTGAAATAATCATACCTACTTGAGGGCGAGCGAGCTGACGTGTCAGTGAGAGGCATCATGGAAGCAGCAGACCAATCGTGAACCGACCTCAGAACAACACATGACGGGGAAAATGGGGATGAAACTGATAAAACTTAACCTAAATGAAAAAGTCTCTTGAATAAACGACTTTTTTGAGCTGGAACAGTCCTCCTCCCGAGGCGCGAAATGATAATGAATAATATCCCCATAAAATTGAAGAGGAATAGTATGATTCAATGTGGGAAAGAATCGAATATTATATGGATATTATAATATAATATATGGATACTAGTAGAAGGTAATCAGATAGAAAGAGAAAAGGTAGGAAGATAAATAGATATAGAAAGAGAAATAAACATTTGAACATGCTGGATAGCTAGTGAAAAAATCACAGGGAAAATAATGATAACAATGGGGAAGAAAAGAAGAGAAAGAAGGAATGTGCACAAATTGAGAAGAACTTATGAAACTGAACTATAGAATAAGAAATAGAACATCGTATTGTGATCTTGAATTAATCAAGGAGAGAAGAAGAAGAAGAAAAGAAGAAGAAAAGAAAAAGAAAGAGAAGAAGAAGAAGAAGAAGAAGAAGAAGAAGAGAAGAAGAAGAAGAAGAAGAAGAAGACGAAGAAGAAGAAGAAGACGAAGAAGAAGAAGAAGAAGAATAGAAAAGAATAATAATCATCATCGCAAACAACAATATTCAAGTAATCATTATAAATATAAGATCAAGAAGAGAAATTAGAAAGAAAAATAAGAAGTAGAGGAGACGATGGAGAAAGTGCTAGATTATTTTAGATGAGTTTTAAATAGGATTGAACGGTGAAGTGTGAAAAATATTATATAGTATTAGAAGTATAATTAACTATTGGGAGTTGCAATAACAATAAAAGTAGTAAATTGAGAACTGTAATATTTTAGTGATGAATGTCTAAGATAACATTAAATGAAACACAGCCCCTATATAAGCATATGAACAGACTACCCACCCCTCCGTTCTATCAATAATTCTTCACACATTTGCTTCTATTGCTCGAGCTGTGGCAACAGTAGGAGATATCATTATGTACACCTAATATAGAAGAGATTACTATCTTTACCTATAGATTACATCCATATCTATAACGTATGTTAATCATCCAATTTATTTGAAATTCAGCATTTCGAAAATTATTAATTATGGAAATAATTTTGGTAAGAGATGTAATAATTATTAGTAAGAATAGAGATAATGATTCTCTAAGTACCCTCTGGAGTATAGTAGTTGATGCATGAACGTAGTTTTGGGAATTAATATCAAGATAAATTATTTATCAGTATTAACAAATGTGGATCTCCTTAGTTGAAATAATTGCCTCATACATAATCATAAATAGCAGTGGAAAGATTCATTTATAGAACAGAAAGCCAGCTCATGAAAAATGCCAAGGTATATCTATTGTGAATGTTTAATACGAATTTCCTATTTTTGTAGTGAAGGGCACCTTAGTAATCGAATCCTGAAATGATTTAATTTACCTTTATTTTTTGAAGGTCGGTCATCCTCTCGACTGTGTGGACCCTCTTGGATCCTCCCTCGCCGATAGAGATCTTGATCCTCCCGTCCAATGACCAGACATTCCTATGCCCATGACGGTCGGCCGCAGCGTTGAGGATCTTGAGGCGCTCCGCAGTCAGATCCTCGCGAATGGTGACGCCGGAACCCTTCAGCTTCCTCTTAGCGTCGAAGATCATCTTCCTGGTCCGGTAGCTGCAGAGTCGAACTATGATGGGTCGGTCCTTGGGTTTAGCTTGCCCTTGTTGAGGTGGTTGACGCCTTCCAACGCGATGCGAGTATACTTCATACTGACAGTATGAAGTAGTGGTCACGGTTGGCCTGGCCTGTGTCCTCCAAAGTTCGGCGGCGTCACCTCGCGAGGACCCCCAAGTCAGATTCCACTTCAAACTGTCAGCATTCCTTATGAATTATCATCCATGCTTCCCACTCAACCAATGCTGTCAGATTGCACTGAATCTCTACTAAATCCAACCAAGATGTGAGCTAATTTGCTACGGCCTGCAAGCACTCACTCCACTCCACTCCACTCCACAGTCCACTCACTCACTCACTACTTGAACATCATGTGAACGCGGCAACAATATTCCTCCTAGATTACATAAAATCATAAAATCTGCAGCGGATGCAAGTCCTCAAATAAATAAACATTTTCCATATACAATATTCAATTGTAGAAAACTGAAACGAATTCAGAGGATTTCTAATCACAAGATAAGAAAAAGTTGAATGATATTTACTTGATTTTTATAGAGGGCTATCATTGAAATTTGATATTTATCATTGAATTCCATGTTCTGACGTTCTGTGATGTATCACAAATGAAGGATGAATAAGTAAGAAATCATATTATGAAGTTATGTGTGATTTCATAATCTAAAAGTACTTGGGACAACATTATCAAAATTTTGGAGAAAAATGGTACAGGCTCAGCCTAGTTTTTCTCCACGATCATAATTATATTATGGATATAGTTTTGTACAATAAATGAAATGAATAAAATAAAAAAGTCATACGAAGGAGGTAATAGGAGGTTTGATAAACAGTAATTATCAGGATTTGAATTGAATAGAATAGGAAATGGAATAAGAGGGTAGAGAATTGATTAATAATTACTCTCATTACTTCTACTACACAATAATAAGAGTTTGATTTATTTGAGATGTGGTGTTGAAAGCAGCGAATGTTATTGCTATTGAAGGTTATTGTTCTTGATCTTGAGATGAAATTTGTCTTGCTACTCCAATCAAGGGTAGTTAGTTGTTTTGGATAAACAGTAATTACCTCCGTTAGGCCCTTAGTTCAAACACTTTTTTTTTCAATTTTCGAAATAATGTCCTTGACAATCCTGGAATATTAATTCAACATAGAATATCACGCAATTATATTGTTTCAAGGATTTTGAAAGCGAATGATCAGATTCTACAAAGATCCCAGGAATTGTGAACCGACTAACAAAGGATGTGAGTGCTCTCGCAGAAAGTATAAATAATGAATACGTGATGTAGTTACAATTATGCAGTTTCCACTATGTCAAAGGAACAATAAAAAACAAGATTCACAATTTTTTACAATAAAAAGTTCAAGAACAATACGATCAATGCTTCCAAAATGCTGACTTCAGAGAAAATTCACTACAGTGAAACTGAACAACATTTGTTGAGCTGTAGAGGCAGTGAAACGAGCTTTGCAATACTACTGGATTACCAAATTACTGGATACAAAATAGTACTTGGAACAAAGAGTTTATAATTTTCAATTTCAGAGAATTTAGATTTTACATTCTATACTCTCTGTCTTTAAACCACAAGAGATTTTCTACATAGTATTATCATAGAATAAACTATCTCTATTGTTAACATTGTTGATATTGAATAGGCAATCAGATTGTTTATTCTACGGTATTATGATTAGTATGAATCTACTTTCTCCACCTATGAACAAATCCAATAAGATATCTTATTATCTACAGAATAAACAAGCGAAGAGGTTTTCTATAAATCTTTCTGTTCCTGTAACTGCAATGGTAATAGTAGAAGATGGGCACAATAGCTAACAACACATAACTGAGGAAACTTAAAACTGCAATGGTAATAGTAAAATATGGGCACAAGAGCTAACAACACATAAATAGGGAAACAAAAATAATAAGGCCTGAGTCTGTATATGGAAGCTCAATCTCATTTTATTAAAACTTTATATCAAGTTGAACTTATTTTTATCGTTCCGAGATTTTTTCATTTCTCATACACATCGCGACCAGTTGAAGATTATTATATCGGAATGATTCGAATGTATAAAATATAATAGCTCTGAACAATAAAAAGCACTTAAAATTCAGTGTGGGAGGTGAGCTGACCTTCTATCGGTGGAAGTTGAACCTGCTGTGAGAGCATGAGCGAGTACCCTGGCCTATCAAACAGCAGGCAGGACGATGCAGACTCTTCCATTTACAGAACAAGCATATCTAAACATACAGACAGTCTATATAGATAGCGTTCTGCATACAGTCTTGGTCCGTCTGCAGCCTGAGGGCTCACAAGTCCAGGATGATCTTCCAGTCACCCAACGAACGGTATTATGAATGGAAGCGATTTCAACTTAAGAATGAATTAAACTTATGAAGGAGTCCAGGGAACCGGTTGGAAAAGTATCAAGCTGGGCTGAACGTCGAAGAGGCGATGAATATGTTCGCCTCCATTAAAGCAGCGATTATCCTGATGTTGAGTAATTTTTCTTGAGCTCAGTGTGACAGGTCACAGCAGACTTGACAGTGCTCAGTGCAAATAAGACAAGAATGCGTGATGTAAAACATCCAAAATGTAAATGAATTTATGCTCCTATACAAGTTGAACAAGAGAGGAGACGTGGAGACCGAACCGAAACAATAATTGGTTTTATAAATATCCTGAGGGATATTTTAAGTAATTTTTCCAACTTGAAAATCTTGAAATAGTTCAGGAAAATTGAAAAAATGACGAGAGTTAACCATAATTCAATCATATTGTAGTAGCCTATCACCACAAACAATACTTTCTATTTGGGTTAATCTATGTGGTATCATGCAATATTGTCAGTGTTCACCAACATTTACAGAATAATCAAGAATATTGTCAGAATATTACAGAGGAATATCTTCGATATAAATAGCCTGATTACTATACTGCTGATATATATCAAGACACAGACTAAATCATGATATATTGACCAATTTATTACAGAGTGAGCTGAAACCAAAAAGGGGCATAGTTTGTGGAGGTTGCTCAATGATGATATTGCTGTGCACATTATATTAACAAGAACTAGATTATTACGCAGCAGATTTATTCGACAAATATCAGTATTTAGAAATTTCAATGATAGAAATTGAACAATTTATTCTTCCCAGTGGTCGAGAATATTCGCAATGTTTACTGAAAGAGACAAATAATGAACATCTACGATGTACACAATATAATTCTTTCAAAACTGTTCACTGTTGTATAAATGTTGGAATCTTCAAACTACTCCGCAGAGATTCCTTCCAAAAGTGTTGCACTTTGCAACATAAGAAGAGCAAGTGTCTCTCTGAATTTGGTACCCGCATATTTCTTATTCCTTTTTTCGAGGATATTCCTTTGTCCACAGACGTGAAGACCACGGGTCACGAAGAGTGGTCCACAATACTTGTCTTGGACGGGTGGCGGGTGGAGTGGAGAGGGGGGAGGTTCCTGCGGTGGGAGTGTTAACGGGTCGAAAGGGCCACGGGTCGGGAACCAGTATGCAAATTACACAGCACACCGCCTACGCACCAAGAGGACGACTTGCGAGACGCGATCCCATAAAAGACTTCAAATTTAGTGAACCCTCTCGGCAAGGCTAAAGCCTTACAACTTATTGCACTTGAAGCGGTGCCAAATTCCACGTGGATAATGAGTGCCCCATTACAAACAGGCATTAATTATTCAAACCATTTATCCAGCCGGCGAATTTACTGCATTAGATTACCTCTATCAGTTGTTGGTTTCTTGCAACAATGTTGCATTCTATTATTCGGAATTCGCATTTGGGCAACATTTTCTCAGCATAAAAAACAAAAGACTGCAAAAGTTTTGTGGCAGTCCACGAACCTGCAGACCTGTGTATTTCCTCTGAGAAGACGACATTAGAACAGTATGAAGAACTATGTTGTTTATCTAAACAAACATTTTCAATTCATTTTCTGATTGCATCTAGTAGTTGCGTACAGAGTCATCAGCTGATGCAATGCTTATTATGTCAGTATTTGTACAGAAACAGTAGAAAGATACAATTAGTATAGCATCAGCTGATAAAAAAAGAAATGCGCGTGTACGTGGCGCATAAGTCTGTACGAAACTTACAGAGAAATTAATACAAAAGAAATGAATGATCAGTTGCAGAAATATAAATCATAAAATGCTGAAATCTATGAATGTGAATCTGGATGTGATCTGTGGATCTTCTCTTAATCAAGCAATAACATTTTTCTGTGAAAATTGATTATTCAATATTTCAATTTGTGATTATATTTTCATATGTAGAATAATGTTTTTGAGTTTCTATTGAATTTACACTGGTCAACGTGTAATTCTAGCAACTCAGCCAGCCATGAGAATCTTGTACTGCGTTAATTTTAACACTCATTCTACTTGAACAATAGGGGTGAATAATATTATGGACTGGGCTAGAGGTGATATGAGGTTGGCACATATCATTTCCTCTACCTTCCACCATATGTTTCCTTTCACAACCCAATAACTGGTGCAAAACCAAAATGAATAATGTTCAAATAAGGTGTGGTAAAAATGGCGTAACAGTTTCTATACAACCGAACAGTTCATAAGTTACTCATTCAACGAAACCGATGAAAATGCACTGGGAAATATTAAAAACATATTTTTAATGAGAATGAATTTGAAAAGCAGCCTTATAGTCATGATAATTAGTACGGTATTAAATTAATTATAATGGATTTATTTTTTAGTTACTTCTGACTTTCTAAACAACAGAACTGAACAACGAGTTGAAAATTCTCATATACGTTTTTCAGATTACTAAAACCTTGTTTCAATCAAACATGGTAGTTTTCTATTACATTTGTCAGCCCAATCAATTCAATGCCCCTCATTAGCAAAACTTGAAAACATGATAAGCCTACTCAGCTAAGTTGGCCTATCAAGCTTTATGTTGAGCAATTCAAACAATGTTCAAGCTTTCTCAGATCTGGTATATTATTATTCACCCCTTGAACCATCACCTATCTTACTAATCTGTGAGTTGAGGCTCTTATTGCCTCAACTTCGCCCACAATACTTAATGTGCAGAGTTTTATCCTTCTATTCCTCTATAATTTTACATCCCATAGTCTATCTACTCCCCCCACAACTATCTATCAAAATTGTTCTCCAAGTACTGTTAGGATGCTGTTTCCAAACATAAGTCATGAAAAAACTACTGGGAGATGAAACCGGTAGTCAGTATCTACTCAAGAAGATTGACGGTCCATAGTCACGAGTAATCTAGAGCCGTGTAAGGAGGAACCAGTGACGAGAATCCAAGTGCCACATACATTGTCCCCTGACATGGCTGACTATAGATAACGACACTATAGATATATCAATACTATTGACGGCCATCCTCCCGTCGCCAACTGGGTCAAACCAACAAAGAGGATTGTATCAACTGCGTATACAATAGCGGAAGTAAATATAGGTATAGTCCGTATCATCTGAGTATGTAATAGCGGGAGTAAACATAGGTATAGTCGGTGTGTAGCGGACAGTCGATTTGCTGGAAAAGGAAACGGTGGAAGTGTACTGCATACGAGACGCCGGCCTGTCGTTTACGGTCAGGACGGGACAGGACCGGATCAGCGGAAGACACAAGACAGTCGCAGATAACAAGATAGCAGTCAGCAGTCGCTGATCATACATCTCGGGTCATCAAACTCCATGCAACACCATGGGAACAACTACTGTCCATGTGGTCATGAGTCATGAAGAAGACGCCGGAAACTGCAAGAGTTTCTTGCGTTTTCACTTTGAAATGGCCGAATAATACTGGTATTTTACCATCGAATATTGGTTGGATGGGGGAAAATAAGATAAAATTCACTGAAATCAAATCATAAGTTTAATAATTATATTCAATGTTCACGTATATCATGCAATAATATTTCTTCGAAATGAGAAAAAGTTTATTACATCGTCACATGACAGACTAGTAGATTTGTTTTGAAATTTGATTTACTAATAATACCGTAATTCAAAAGTTCAATAAAATTCTAAGCTCTCCTATAAGAGATATGATATAACATACAATACGATTTCTTCGAAATAATGATCCTGTGTTACATGTCAGACTAGGATATTCCTTGGAATAATATATTGTATCAGTAGACAAACCTGGAAATGACACCGACAATGATAAGGTTACTATAAACCTGAATGATTAACAAGGAACCTAACAATTCACTGGACAAGTTAATTAGTTTTAGCCCATCAGGACTAGATTGTTCATGAGTTATAGCATAAGCAGAGCACGAAAATCTGTCAATATTATTATTGTTGATGAGACAATTATAAGCACTACAAAGTAAATTTTGAAATGCAAGTAGGTTCTTTGAATGACAGCTTCTTTCAGAGCAGTAAGCAAGTAATAACACTGATAATGATCAAGGAACTAAGGACATAAAGGGGTGTGTCTTCAAATGTAATTGATGATTTGTCTGCAAAGCATCTTCCTCTACTAGTTTGGCAGATAGATGGCACAAACTTTCCTGCAGGAAAAACAAGAGACAGAAGAAGAAAATATAGAGGAAGAGGTTAGTGCAGAGTGAGTGAGAGGGGGCTCTCAATCACAATCAGGAGGGACTCCAGTCGCTATTGTATGCTAATCGTGCGCTCGAATAGTGCGCGCGCGTGCGACACAATTTCATTTACAACGAGCGAAACGCGTGCTATGAAACCCCCCCACCCATCACCTCCCAGGCACCAATTTATTGCGGCTCAAAGTTTGGACCAATAGTCCGAAGGGCGGGGAACAACGCGCGGAAGGAAGTGATAATGGACAATAGAGGATACAATTCCATTGCAGCATACTCAAGTCTGGAGTACAGGATAACCACACGTACAGGAGGAGTGTGGATGCTGGGTAGATATAGTAAAGGTTTATTCTACAAGACATTAGCGAACTTCCAATTGCAGAAAATTGAAAAAGATGAATCTAAAACAAGACTTTCTGTATTCGAATTCTATTTTTTGATCATGAATCGAAATAAAATCTTACAATAGTGAGTGTGATAATTTTATAACAATATGGACTTTTCGAACGTTTTTAACCTGATGTGAGTTGTAAAATACAGCAGCTTTCTTTCAACTTGTGAGTGAATTTACTTTTAGTGAATTTCATTATCATATTTTAACTACAGTATTCACAATCAGATTTTTCTTCTGGAGATATTCTCCAATTCTCCACATATCATCCAAACTTTTTAACAGATTATACAATCAACGTATAAGATAGCTTCTAAACTGCAGATTCACCCTAATGAATATAGACGAATCATATGAGAAACGTATTAGTAACGGAATTGAATTCAATTCTACAGTGAAAGTGGAGAACTACAACTGTAATGTGTATGTAATTCATTAGAATACATTATTTCAACAAGACAAGTAACAAATATTTTGAAAAGGATTATTATGATCAATCATGGAGGGAAAAATGTTGATTTGTATCGATTTCAGGAATTATATAACTTAATGCTTTATTGGTTCGTCGAGCTGAATGTAATATTTACATGCTTATCTGATGAGCTAGTCACAGTCTAGTAATTCAAACATGAATCTATTTTTAAGCATAGATGACCAGGAAGGTCAGACACAGTAAATAGTAATAACATTGGGAGACATTCCAATTATCGGTGGAAACTTGTTTATGTCTGAATAGATAAATCGATGTAGGCGAATTTAACTGTACCATTTTCGGAAGCAATCAAGATTATATTATAGCATCTACCATCAAGCACTGTATTAATCGTTTTAAGGTTCGAACCCACTAGAACGTATCATACCATGACCGTGCCCGTACCGACACATGCAAAAAAATATTCTTTGCATCATTTGATATGTAATGCACCCATTAGACCGTTCCGTCACCGGCCAAGCACGGAGCGTGCCATGCACGTCCAGGTCAACATTTGTCAGCCAGTATATTTTGTCTGTGACGGAACGCTCCTTGCATGGCACGTGACGCCTGCAAACCCCGTTGTAACCGCGTATGCACCGCGTTGGTAACCAGTTCACCGCTACATTCTCTTGCTAACTGACGCGTTCCCAACAACTTCTGACCGGGCATCATACGCGTATCATACGCGTATCATACCCGTATCATACGCGTACCATACGCGTAATGTACTGGCATAGACCGCTGTTGATCCGGTGTAGTGGGCATAGTTGTTATTTTACGTGCCTGGCATGGTCTGACACGGTCCGTGTCTGATACGTTCTAGTGGGTTCGAACCTTTATAACGAACAATTTACGAAAAGTCGAGAGTCGCTCAATAGATAGAGCAACCATCAGGATAGAATGAGAATATATAACACTATATCATAATATCATAGAATAAGATGAAGTCAAGTACAGTACCTTTATTCTGTGTTTAATCGAGAGAAATTAGTACCTATGTTTCCTCTATGACTTTATTTTATAGTTTATACAGCCAATAGCATAAATTTGGCTACAACAATAAGGATAATCTATCCTTATAATCATAATCTATCCATATATCATAATCTATCAAAAAGAAACTGGAAATGGAAACAATAATCATTATGATAATGTTGAAGGGATGTCGCCTACGCATTAGAACAGAGAAAACTCAAATATTATCATTTGTAAATAAAATGAAATCTAACACATGAAACATTCGTGAATACAAACAGTCATTATAGTCGATTCCATTCATTTATTGATTCTCACGTGTAACGAACTACATTCCGGAAATAAATACTTCAGTCCTAATAGATAGAGTGAATAATTGAAATGAGTCACTGTAGTGAAGTGTTACTGTAAACAAACTTGTTAGATTTAGATTTGTATACAAGACTTCAAAATAATTTTCAATGAAAAATATTTACAAACATTCATTATGCAAATTTGCTCTTATACCCAGTGAGTATAGAATGTAATTCATACATTATATACATTCTATACTCACTGCTTATACCTTGATAGTATAATATTAAGTTTTTATCAAATTAAATAATTGAAGTAAATTCATACATAGTGAATTCTTGAATTTTGACTTTATTCAATGCAAATTGTGAATGATGCAAGAATAATTATCTTGTACAGTACCGTAAACACGATATTACAAGGAATTCAAAAATAATGATACAATATGATCATATTGAACAATCAAATGATTCAACTGACTGACAATCAAAAATTTGAGATAATAACAAAACATCATTTTCTGAAATGGATCAACATTTTACAAATTGCAAATTCAATCAATCAAGAATTCTTTATTCCACAATACAGCAAGTACAAAAATGATAAATAATATGAAATATAAAATACAAATTATTAAGTATTCAGATTAGGTACTTAATTGAAAACAGATTATTGGAAATTTACACTAAATTGAATCTTACTAAAGAGTACAATTTTCCCATGAAGTAAATAGGCAGGAAACGGAAGACTCATACTTGAAGAGTGTGAAGGGAAAGAAATTCTTTACCTATCATCCTTCACACAGTGGATATAGAAGGGTTGAATCTTATGGCATATAATCCGTTATCACCAGGTGTACATCCTGTCAAGAATAATAATCGTCTCGGCGGAAAGATTACATCCTAATTCATGCTCCAGATTTGGAAGTCGGAACACTTTGGACTGAGAAGGAACACGTGGTCAATGAATCAAAGGGTGACAACCTTCTCACTATCGCAGGCACGCCCTCAATCAAGCCATGCTGGAGTCAGAAGAGCCAGAGCCGGAGGTGAACTCATTTCAAGAGGGCACAAGCTCATACATCTACAATAGGGGCTGATTTAAATGTAAATAGGAGTCCCACAGAATCAAGGGACTGGGAGGATATCGGAACACCCGCGATGACAATTTCAGAAATTGAATAGGATGATTATCAAAATTTTTCCATCAAAATAACTATCAAATTGGATAAATATTTTAATAATTGACATGCGCCGCCAATGCTTTTTAAAATGAGTTTTTCTGAGCACCAAAAAATTTCAATAGATGAACTAGACAAATCAATGAGTTGTAGTAGCTTCAAATTTAGTAATTTTCAAAAATAACATTTTTCGAAGAGGCGTACTCTATCTGAAATTAACATTTACAATACAATGACATTTTGTGTAAAGAAAATAAACTATTAATCGTTATTCAATATTTTAAACATAAGAGTAAGTTTCCACTTATGAGGTTTTGGTTTAGGTTTTAAGTCACTCTTTATTTCTCAAGAGTTGACGTCAAGTTTACCTTCTGCAAAAGCTTTTTACTGAGTTCAATGTTCAGAATGTTCAGTACTTCACTACTTATATGAAAACTTGAGCAAATATCCATTATTCAAACCCCAAATACAATATTTTTTGTTAAATAGAGATTGGATTAAAAACTACCAAACACAAAATGAAGTATTGTGGCCAGAGAGTATAGAATGTTATATAGACATTTAGAATGTTACATTCTATTTGTGGTTGGATATTTCGAGACGATTTTCAGCAATAAGGAAACTCCAATAATTAAATATCAGTCCAATAAGTATTTAATGAGTTTAGCGTCATGTGGTTCATGTATTTATTAACACCCAATAGTGAGCTAGTTCAGTTTTCTATAAACAATTGTTATTTGTTAAAACATCACAAAACAATAGATTCCAATCCAAGATTCATCAGCATTGTTGGAACTATGGAGTACATCGTAATTGAATAGCTCTCATAATGGAGTATTTTGTCGATTCTGCACTCTTCACAATAAAAAGCACAATGTCGTATTCTTTGATCGACGTGATTGTCATAAATATTTCAAGTTTCTGTTTAAAAGATCTAGCTTTAAGTTCTCAAAACAAAGTTGGCAAATAGAACGCAATAATTTTAGAATTTAGAACGCAATAAATAATAGACGTAAATGCGGCCGAAATACAGAGATTTGGGTTGAGATATATAAAGTCCAACAATATATTAATAATCCAAGATCGGGGAATAAATCGAAGTCGGATTACAAGAAAATGTAAATCTATTTACAATATATTATATGGACATCAATTCTTAAGCTTGAAAAATACTTTAAAAACAGAGTATAGAATTTAAATGTATTTGAATAAGTATATTACTTATAATACTACTATATACTATATCTACACACTGATAGTCTCTGGATGGAGGGTGGAGGCACACTACTTACTTTCCAATTCCTAATCACTACATGTCACATTATTTTCAGACAGACCTCGTAACATTCCATATGATGGTGGCATTGAGATAACGAAGATGCCACTGTATGATATCTGACTCATTTAGTGCATGTGTGAACCAGGCTGTCAGTAGCCAACACACACGCAAACCGAAAATCGGAAGGAGCAAGTGAACCAAGAGGCAAGACATCGACTCGACTCGGCCAGATCAAGTAAGAAAACGTCCGAGTGTGCGCGTACGAGAGTAATTGGTATGGCAACTGCAGCAATGAGATCTTAATTGGTATTTATTAAGAGAATCTCCCTTGCCAGCACCTCTCCTTCGAGTCTGGTTGCCTCACTGCTCTACTCAAATCGCTCCAACCATGGTTGAGTCACATCAACCCTCAATTTGAACAACCCTTGGCCCAGAGATCGACAATTACCTATCATAGGGGAGAGAGCATTGGGACTGATCAGCTGATTAACAAGGACACTTACATTGATTACTGATTGAGGGGTCATAGCTTTTGACCAGCTACATGACAGTAGGGTTGATTTTGATTATACGGTCCTGAGGAGTAAGTAGTAAAGTATCTTCGTCTTTGTCTTCAAAAATTGTCAACTATAAACATGAATATTGTACAAGTTTCACAGATTTTAGAAGTATAAAATATTTCAGTATGATATACCATATTTGGGTGAGATATATCTCAAAATAATAATACAGTAGAACTCCAATTATCCGAGCTCCGAAAAAATCGCTTTCAGAAAAAAATTTGGGCGTGCGACCACTTGCAACTGCTCACCGTCAAGCGAATGCGTGACCTGGCTGCCTGAAAACGGATGAAGACCGAAAAACAGCTTACATTGACGGTGATGTTTAAAAAACAATGATTTTCATTTCTAAACTTGTACATAAGTACATTTTATTTATATTAAAAACATGTGAAAATATCATGTTTCTTTCATTTAATTCAGTAAAAAAAGTGCAATATCAAAACATAGCTTTTTTTCTCCAATGGCAATTAAAAGAAAACTCTGATTATCCGAATGGGTCCCGGTCCCCATTAATTCGGATAATTGGAGTTCTACTGTAATGTATTCAAGAGCGAGTCACTGAAAAGGCGCAACAAGAACAATGCGAAAAAACTTGGTGCAGCATTTGCTAATAATTATATCGCTCCTCAAAAAATCCTAACATAGAATATAAAATACACAACAGATTGGTAGAAAAATTGGTATTTCAAATAAAAACTGATGATTTCAAGGTTTCAACTAAAAATTATAGGAATTTTTATTCCTCACTTGGTAAGTGGAAATAGACTGGAGAGCTGATCTTGAGAAACAAGACGATATATATTTAGTTTTTGAACTATTTTTCACGATTTTTTTACTAGCAGTTCGTCATGGAATGTGAAATAAATTAGTATCAATATAATGCATTTACATTTTAAACGTTAAACAATCTGAAGTATTCTCAAATTCAAACAAAAGCATGCATTTGGGAATAATTTGTATTACTATTCAACCAAATCACTCACTTTGGATCAGTTAGCCAGCCTAGGCTCTATCTCTAAGGAAGCATTTCATTTCCCAATTTAAATTTTGAATATTGCAATACAGTGATTTGTTCTCTGAAGAGCACTCTATATGAAGCATACACATACAATAATAGTTCGTATAGTATCATGCTCCAAACTCTACACTTGAAAACAGACTTCTGTTTCGGTAGTGTATCTATTTTGACATGTGGTCCTTCTATACAGGGCAACGACGATGTTCCTTGTTGGCCTTATTCGCATATGTTTTCAATTTAGTACCACTCGACAATATTATTCAGCAACTACGCAAAATGCACGAATCTAATGCAGTTGCAACATAGGCTGCCAGTCTACTGCTGTCTTTCGTCAGAGCTTGAAGCCAATATAAAAAAGAAGCTAGAAAATAAATAGACTTATTCATGCATGCAATAAGTATTATCATCAAACAGTTATAACTAAAACATTAAAATGTGAATTCATATCCATGTGAATATCATATCTATGTGTATATCATATCCAAGTGAATCATATATCTCTGTGCTCACATCTATGTGAGTCATTACTAATAACAATGATTAAAACCTTCTATACTCGAATATAATTGAAATAATTTTCCAGAGTTGATTGAAAATACAACTGAAATCCAAATTTATCAGACCAGCCACCAGACAATTTCAAGTTTGTAGCAAATTATGGAAATAATAGTTCTTAATTGTGGGAAAATAGCGTCATTGCGTAGTTCAACTCAACATTTTATAGCTTTCTAAATAGCATCAACCAATTGCAGAACTCTACTTTACTATGGTAAAGTTCACGTAATACGCTATAAAGTGCTTGTTATTGTCCTGTCCATGATTGCTGGTGACATAATGATCTCTCCTTGCCTCTTCAAATCGTGGGAATTGTTTGGTTTCTGGAAAATTTGAACTCTTCCACAATTTGATGGATTTTCATAACACTTGTTTAAAAACAATTTTCCATAACACTGAACAAGGATTTGCAACATAGTTTAGTCTGGAAGAACCTTTCAAGTTAGAAATTATTTTAAATAATTGTAATAGTATTTGTCAGACCTCAAACCTCAAACAACAGTATAATGGAAGTTGCATCGTTGTAGAAGGTAGAAAATGCAGTTCATGTTTTATTCAAATCTTGGTTTTTGATGAGAGGAGTACAGTATCACTGATTGATTTATTTTATTTTCAATTTGAAGCTTCATAAGTTAAATGGAGGTAGTAGCACTAGCCACCCTTCTTTTCTTCCAAAAAATGTGTACTGTAGATCAAAGTGAAGACTGTCTAAGTAAGAAATAGATCAATCCTTTCTTATTGAATTAGATATTGAACCCAGGAATTTATATTCAAATGTTTTTCTACATTATTACTGGCGTTTCTCTAAAAACTTGAGACCATAACAACCAGTTCGTGTAATTCCAATAACATATATAAGTAAGCAAATCAATATACAATATGAGAACGTTGTTCCCGGCTGCCTAAAAAAACAGTCGTTAGGTCATGTCAGAGGCCCTGAAATTAATGAGTTGTCACCTGAAAACTCTTACACCAGACCTGAGCAATCACTCGATATTATTATTATAAGAGAACATTATTCTGACCTGACGAAAGAAAACTCATACATTCCCTATCAGCTCTCAGACCAAACCCCGATCTGATTCATAGTGGATACTGATTATAATGTAAAACTTCTAAATAATCTTGTTTGCAATAAGAAATCAAAATCAAATTTAATTATGATGAGCCGTAATAATATTGCGTCCAGGTGTTATAATGTTTTCAAAACTTCAACCAACTGTGAGTTTTCCATCAAGAACTAACTGTACAGAGAAGGAAGCTCGGAAATGCAATTAGGTTTCGAGGTAGCTGACAAAAGCCAATCTCCCTGAGAAAAAGTGCGAGAAGCGAAAATGTCGCGTGTTGAAGTGAGAGCAGGCAGCAGTGAGCAGTGAGTAATGTTTTAATAATGCCAATTAAAGTGAACCGAGTCCCCTCCATCACTCATTACCGAATTGTGCAACGAAACTTGGCCCAATATTCCCGGAATTGGCATCGTCCTTGCTCGCTTAGAACCGGACAAATCCTGATTCCTGACAAAATAGATGGTTATTTATAAATCAAAAGGACAAACATTCTTAGGTTGGTTTAAAACCATAGCGAAATGATTAGAAGCTTATAGCTTTCTAAAGTTTCAGCAGAGCTTGACTCAAGAAGAAAATCTATCAACTTAAGAACTGAGAGCACGACGCTTTTAAAATCGATCTCTCGAAAATATTCGGTTTCCAGCATTACCGTAATGAAAAGCAATGCATAACTTGGCTGGTTTGAACCCCATTTTCAGATTGAAAGTTTTCTACGGAAACGCAACCGTGCTTTGCTAATGATATCCAAGAATTACAATTCAGGTGATTTCATCGAATTGAAGATCCCATGAACCTTCTACAAATAAGAAATGCAGTAAGCAGCAGAACTTTACAATTACTTCAAATAGGCCTGTCACAATTAAAAATGTTCACTTGCATTTCATGATTAGGAGAGGTTTGCTTCGCAAATATCGCAATTTTACAACATCTCTACGGTCTAAAACCACCTGATTGAAGAAAAAGAGGATTTCCAATAACTACTACAGGGAACATACTAAAACACGTTGTTCCAAAATTCACGAGAGCAAGATGTTTGCGAGAGAAAGTAGTTCAAATGCATTATAAAAATAGTTTTGACTGTACATAAGGGGGAGAAACACCTTCATAAATAACTATAAGAAACAGCGTTAACTCTGACTGACTCTATATAACTACGAGTATAATAAATTGTAACACCTTGCGTTGAAAAAAAAAACATTCAAATTCAAAAACAACAACTAGAATCATAGGTAAAAAGGTACAACTATAACTCTTCACAAAAAATATTCATTCTACGGAAACAATCCCATCCTACGCTCAATACAAAACTAATAACTTCATCCGTTTTTCGGTCATGAGTAGCTCTCCTACTTTCCAACGAAAATCGCAGAGTTCTTATTCAGATTAGAGCACAGGTACAGAAGCAATAATAATCGGAAACATCCGCTCAAATTTTTAATTGAAGTATACTGGATCGGTTGGTTTTCTCGACAGGGCTCATCATTTTGCTAGCTTTAAAACTGGATCCTAATTTCTATGCTAATAAAGCTGACACTTAATTACATGCTCTTATGTTGTACATGGTATCGGATGTAGAAAACAACATAACGGATGATTCATACAAGAGGAGGCTAATAATTTCATATTATAATGGTATTGGAATATCAACTCCCTTCAATAAAAAATCATACTTTGCTTCAGTTTCCAGTTTTCACCAACTTTTTTGAAAGTTTCAGTGGACTACAACATTATCACAATTAGCATATCATTATAGTCTCTCTAGGGTAGTTAGACAAATTTATTCTAAACAACACTATTTAACTATAGGTCACTATTTTATGATGCATTTCTTATCGATTTTTCAGTGCTAATTGGGAAATCGTCGATATAATGAGTCAATTATATAGACGATCAGAGCTGTGCAATTTGAAAATATGAATTTTGCTTTTTTTCATGGAGTGTTGATTTTGGGCGTCTTTATTACTTCATCAGTATTTTGTATTGGGATTCAGTGAACTAATTTGAGAAATTATGTAATAGTCATTCCGATACAAAAGGATGTACTTAAAAACAAGAAATTAGTTCACTCAATGTTCAAGCCTCTATACACATAAATATTTTGCATTGTAAACCTTAATTCGTCTGAATCAACAACAATAATTTCATCAACCAGGATTTATTTATTGATGAAATACGGTACCGTATCCTTGATAAAAGAAAAAATCATAAGTTTCAGAAATACTTCTCAAAATTGTAATTGAAAATCAACTGAATTCAATTTATAAACTTCTGATTTTATCGAATGTGGTTAAAAAAATCACATTCAGAGAAAGGAATCAGTATTATGACTATTATCATTATTATTAGAATTATATGATACTTATTTAAGAGCTGAATTAATCAATGTTGAATACAGTGAGCAGGAATAAATGTTTTAGCAAAAAATTACCAGTTATTGATTGTTTAGCGACCATTTTTAACTATGGACGTAGTAGCTCTTGATAAGATGAATTAATACTAAGATGAACTAAGCTCAATATGAAATAGCAATCATAAAATTCTTATAACAAGAATTGATTGTAGAACCAAATCGTAATTTTCTTATATTTTTGTTTATTTACAAAAAGTCTCATTGGTCTATCTGATTATGGTCGTTCAAGTAGAAGATGAGATTAGAAATTATAATTAAACACGTCGAGAAGGAAGAAATGTATTTAGAAATATTTCGAGTTCATTCAATACACCAGCACCAATACACAATAAACTTATGACGATAACATCTCTCCATTCAACAATCCAACACCTGAATCTCAGCAACACAATGAGAATAGGCTTTGATGTGGACCAAAGATACGAAAAAATGAATGAAAAGCTGAATAGTTGAGGGGTATCGTTGAGCGGATGGGAAAGCAGCCCTTGTTTACGAATTCGACCTACAAAGGAGAATCTCGCTTTTGACTCAACTCCCCCACTTCAATCCACTTGAATCTGTCCTACTACTGCTGCCAAGTGCTACTAATGCCCTACGGGACAGGTGTTCTTCCAGATTTCTGTAGTTCTCAGTGGAACATCCTCCCTCGAACACCTTATCCACCAAAAACGCTGATCTTATCCTCTTCTCTTTCAATGAATACCTTTATATACTAGGTTTACCAGAAAAAATACTGAAAAGGGTGTATATTTCCAGGAGGAAAATAATGCCTGTGAGATTTGTGAGCAGTTGTTCACTAGGTAAAATCTAAAATAGGACAGCCAGGTTTACTCATCTTTCAAGATGTTGTACAAAAACTATCCCCAAGAGAGTTTATCCCAGGTTAAAATTTCAAGAGAACTAGATTTGTATTCCGTATAAATAATTTCTGCGAATGGTGCTAGTATCTTTAAAATATGAGCTTCAACTTCAATCAATATAGTTTAATGATCAATCACAGTTTGGAAAATTATAATCATGTAGTCATCATAGGTTATTTGAATTCTTAAAATGAAAATTGGTCATGTGATGAAAATTGGTCTTCAAGCTTATTAAAAAAAATATATTCCACTAAATTTAGGAAAACAAGTAGTTAGAGCTTGTATACTCCATCCATTATTGGAATGTTGGTGATTCAGTAAATGAACACTTCAATCACCATTGATTCAAGTACAAGTTAGTGATCAAGTCTCAGAACAATTTTTTTGTGAAATGTATTATTCTTTTTCTACAATTTACCCTAAAAATTCGCTTTTTTCAAGTATCATAATCGAAAGTATGATCACAAGAAATCCTAAGTGGATGGCCCGCAGAAATTTCAGCCCTGTAAATCAATTTAGAAATAAATTCTTCCCATAGATACACAACATATTGTTGTTTTGTTGAGCAGCGCTATTGCCACCTTTCACTCCATTCAATTCCAAATGAAGTAGTTGCACAAGTCCAACATTCAAGATTCCTTATCGGATGTCGCCTTTTGAAAACGAAGGAGGTCGTCGGTCTTCTAATAAGAAGAAACCTCTGCGTTCAAGACGTGGAGCATCTTAGTTACCCGGAGAGAGAGGGTATTTGCAGAAGAAAGAGTGAGGGAATGAGAGGGGTGGACCCTGAGGAGCGGCTAGGCCTGAAGAGGCTCTTGGGCTCTTGGTTGTGAGCTGCGGAGTGCAGAGCATGGCATAGAGCGAACTGGTTCTAGCGGAAACTCGGCTCATGTGATTTCCGGTGTCCAGGACGCTGCGCTCTGCGGCAATGATGTCCCGGATCGCTGATTACACTCACACTCACGCACACACTCGCCTGGAAAACCTTTACGACCACCTCTGGTAGCCGTAGAAGGCCACGCTTTTTCAAAGCATTCCTATACACCTCAAAAGTACACCAAAAAATAAATGGCATATAAAAACACTAAAAATACCGGGTCGATTAAGGTGCCATCGCTCTCTATCTTCTTATTCATCGGCAGTCACTATCCAAGCCACACAGCATCTCGCCCCCAGACCATTAGGAGTAATAGGACACTGACACAACAGTCGACTTTTCTCAGACTCAAGTCACAAATCTATTATGTCTATCTGTCGATTCAATGGAATCTTGTGTTCAGCTCCCACTAAATATACAAACTTACTTTATGTAATAAATATCTTATCAATTACAAATTCTATTTGCTTTCATTTAAAATCAATGCACCGTGAATGATCCGTGAACAGAGTTATCGTCAATTTTTTTTAATCAACGACTAATAGATGTGTGAAATAATCACCCAAATTTAATTTTTTATAATAAATTAATATTTTCCTCTTGATAATGCTAGGACGAGCACGGTCTCCACGAGTGTACGGCCAGAGAGTATAGAATACTCTATAGTATAGAATACTCTATATAGAGTAATAAATACATTATATAATGTAATTACATTCTTCACTCTCTGTGTATGGCACGCCAGATACAGAAATTATTCAGCTGAGTCATCTGTAGGCCTACACCTACAATGAACTCTAGCTACGTGATGATCACCAGTTTTTGATGGGTTATTGAAGCAGGGCAGGGCATCCCTTCTATGATCTTAATGACCAAGACTATAATGTACATCATACAACATTATTCCGTAATGATACAGCAATATCATCATTACCCACATCAGTAATACTATATACGAGAACATCAGTCATTTAGGTCAACTGTATTAAAATCTGAGATCATAGAGTGAAAATTTAAAAATGTAACAGGCTTTTTTAGTCAGTCTTCAAAATTTCAAAAAACATAATATTATTTAGACAGTTCCACCAAAGTAAGAACAAATAAAACCAACTGACTTTTCTAAATTTTGAATAGTTATTAGGATTCTGGTTTTTAAAATTACATAAATTTTAATCCTACTGTAAAAGATGATGTACATTACTTCGATTGCACATTATCTTTCATAGCACATCTATAGAGTGATCGTTAATGACACGAGTACAATATGATTTTCGACCGAGCGAAGTGAGGGGCCTTGTATTAGAGGTGGCTATGCTAGAAGGCATACCTAATGTACTCTATTAAAATCATATTGTACTCGTCTCATTAACGATCATTCTAGCACATCTAGCTATGTAAGATAATGTGTAATCGAAGTAATGTACATCATCTTTTTGACCGAGCGAAGTGAGGTCTAAGATTCAAGTCGACGGTTTGGCATTTCTCTTAATGTTTATATTTTTATATTTTGCGCATTTACGGCGAAACGCGGTAATAGATTTTCATGAAATTTGACAGGTATGTTCCTTTTTTAATTGCGCGTCGACGTATATACAAGGTTTTTGGAAATTTTGCATTTCAAGGATAATATAAAAGGAAAAAGGAGCCTCCTTCATACGCCAATATTGGAGTAAAAATCAGACTATAGAATTATTCATCATAAATCAGCTGACAAGTGATTACACAGATGTGTGGAGAAGTCAGTCTATTGCTGTATTTCCATAAAGGTCTATAGTTTCAATAAGGTACTTGTGGATGAGAATACTGCGTGAGGTTTACTGTTCACAGAACTACTAGTACAGTAGGATTAAAATTTATGTAATTTTAAAAACCAGAATCTTAATAACTTTTCAAAATTTAGAAAAGTCAGTACATAAGGTATGCCTTCTAGCATAGCCACCTCTAATACAAGGCCCCGGCCTTCAATATTGCAACGTCGCAGCGTAGGCCTAGAATCTAATACAAATGAAGATTTCAAAAAATATCAGCTGATCTTTTTCACCAATCATGTACTAGTAGTTCTGTGAACAGTAGACCGCACGCAGTATTTCATTCACAAGTACCTGATTGATACTATATTGATACTTATGGAAATACAGCAATGTGGCCCTTCTCCACACATCTGTGTAATCACTTGTCAGCTGATTTATGATGAATAATTCTATAGTCTGATTTTTACTCCAATATTGGCGTATGAAGGAGGCTCCTTTTTCCTTTTATATTATCCTTGAAATGCAAAATTTCCAAAAATCTTGTATATACGTCGACGCGCAATTAAAAAAGGAACATACCTGTCAAATTTCATGGAAATCTATTACCGCGTTTTGCCGTAAATGCGCAACATATGAACATTTAAACATACAAACATTTAAACAGAATGAAATTAAACAGAGAAAATGCCAAACCGTCGACTTGAATCTTAGACCTCACTTCGCTCGGTCAATTAGGTCTAGATTCTAGGCCTACACTGCGACGTTGCAATATCGTAGGCCGGGGCCTTGTATTAGAGGTGGCTATGCTTCTAGCCTACTACACAAATGGTGGATCGTTGCATTGTTTCAATTATCACATAATGTGAACAATGTATTTGATGACATTGAGCTACTGATAAAAAAGAAAATTTGGCCTCACAAAATTTAATTGAATAGTCACGGCATGACTCACAAGTTTTCATATCTCAATGCGCTATTGAATTATTAAATTGAAGTTCCATTGGTAAAACAGAAAAACCCTCGGGTTGCAATCTTAGGCTTATCTCCAAGTTGTAATTTCTTGACTTTCATAAAATGCTAAAAATAAAATGGAACTAACTTTGTTGAATTGTAAAGGTAAAGAGGATTCCTTCTTAAATTAATTGTATGTATAGAAACTGTATCAAAATGTTAATACGAACTGTTGAATTGAGTATCAACTACTTTAAATTGATTCAATTGAGCAATTGATTAACTCCTTGGTCTTGATCCATGAATAATTATTATAATAGACCATCAACTTCCTTGAAGGTAATGAATTCCTTGTTTTGTCATTCTCGATCTGTGGGCGAAGAATCAAGGTAAAAAATCCGATAATGAAATTGCACATGAATGAATAATCACAATTCTAAATTACAGGCTATCATAATCTGGAATAAAATAATTAGGATGAAATCAAGTTATATTACTGTGGATAAAATCCAGTTATAAATCAAGTTTACTATGTAGTTGAATATCAGTTGCAACGTTGGACTGATTCTTGTGGCCAACCACAGTTGAGTGAATGTAAGAAGAGAAGAGATTGGCCTCTCCCACACGCACAGACACAACCATAAGGAGGGTAGTGTCAAATTTCTCAAATGTATACCCAGGAATGCTGAATAGTATCAAATTCATTTTCCAAAAAAGCCTATTTTGCGAGCAACCTTTGTTTTGGAAAAGTCCCACGTCACAATCAACCTAATTTCTCTAGAAATTTCCAATTTTGAAATTGAAGATGAAAATCAAATAATATTTTATCGTTAAATGAACTGAATGAAAATCAATTATTTCATCTGAATCATTGAACTTCAACTAAATCAAATGCATTCATTATAATTCTGTTATTCTCCAATATGAAATGATTCTTTAAAACGTGAATGAAAAATGGAATTGATGTTTGTTTGAAATAGTATGAGTTTACCTTATGATAGTTGAATGAGTCATTGACCTGGCAGTCGAAATTGGGCCAGACAAAAGTCAACGCACAACTAATAGCTATCGTGATTTGGTTGCGATTGCCAGTAATTTGCCATTACATTTATGTGAATTGAGTACATTCAGACATCCAGTTCTCATTGAAGATTCATACTTTATATTCATTAAATCAATTTGAACCGATAATTGCAGGAAATATTAAATTTATCAATATAAGAATTCGATTGAAAATGTCACAGACAAACTTATTTACAGTATATACAATGACAGGGTTCCAAATTTTCCCACTTCACAATAAATTTGAGTGGATCTAAACCTACAGATTTGCTACTAAGAAACACTGCTAATGCACATGAACAAATATAGTGCAGGAGAATAGTTTGAAAACAATATGTTAGGAAGAAATATTTGAGTCGTTAACTGAATAGAAAAATCAACTGAATTGCAAATTACTGATCAGTCAAATCCTCTGTATAAGAGCCTAATGGTACAATTAATTGCACACAAACGCTTGATCCGTAGTCTATACAAAATATCAATACAATATTAATATAAGTATTAATAGAGTACGAACAGTCTATTTTGAGAACGTGATTTACCTATCGGCAATGATATAAATATAGAATACCGGTAATTTATGTAATTTATATTTGTACAGTTAGGCTACTGTTGGTAGAATTTCAATTTAGAATCATTTGGTATCTCTTCAATACAGACAGGTAATAATTTGACAATAAACAATAGTAGACTGAATATTAGAATAAATACCTATGGAAGTTTTTGATGGATAGAAAATATGAAGTAAAGGACTTTGACAAAATGTAATATAATTAATTTTTCTGCTACACTTCAATATAATGAAAGTTTTAATAATAATGGTTTAATCGTCAATGAGAAATTCTTCCAATATTTCTCCTCTTCTATTTCATAATACTGTATGAGAGCAAGTGTTATTTTTAGTGCCTGCAAAATGAATAGAATAATGCAAGGAGTAATTAAAAACAATATTGGGAGTTTCTCGGTCCATTTCATTCAAAACAATAATGATTCATGTCAGGTATCAAAACAAGGCAGCAATAAATCGTATCAGGTGAACAACGGACTGAATATCGTTGGGAGACATACGCGTATTACGTCGAGCGAAAAATTATGAGAATTTTTTAAAGAAACAAGCGAATAACAAACAGAAAGACGTTCACCAAGGAAAAGACAATCAGGCCTGAAAAATAGGCAAGACCCATTACTTGGTTCCCAGGACTGTGCCACTGCTGCCACTGTAGTGAAGTCCGTACTCCGCACTAGGAAAAAACGTTTCTTAAACAGGTGTTCCACTGAAGGCCCACAGGAAACAGATGTCTGTCTATTCTAGCATGGAGAAGACAAGCTCTGAAATTGCGGCAGGTCATGTGGAATAACTATGATTTCATGAATTTGATAAGAAACTTACCTATGACCAGCCTCTAGGAATAGACGAAACCTTGTAATAGGGCTACTTGTAATATAGATATAAAGAAAATGAAAATCTCAGTACCCTTAAACTTAATCTAATTAGACACCAATAACCCCATTTTTGATAGAATCATGCGAATTTAAATCCAAAATTTACAGTCCTAGTTCATAAAAACATATGAATACACTAACATATGATCAAAATAAGAATCTTCCAGTGGTATTTATCTATTTACTTCATATCACTTGAAAATGGCATAAATGTCCGAAACATGTTGTGATAAAATTTTTCAAAAAAGGGTACTGAGATTTTTATTTTCTTTATATCTTGTTATGGATTTATCAAGCCATCTGAGATGAGATTCATTGTAAATAAATTATCTTCTAACACTCTCATCACTGTTGAAACAGTTCAGTTGGACTTCCATTTTCTATCAACCACCGAAATTTGATTTTCCATTCACAACTTCCAAATATTCAAAGTAATCATTGAGAAACTGAAGAAACAACAGCAGGCCTACAAGATTAGTATAGGAAACTGTCAAATGGTTCTTTGATTGGAGTCTGTACAAGGACACAAGGAGCTGCGGGTAAACCTAATTCTTCACGCGATTAAACAGAAACTATCAAGTTCAACTAAATCTTTCCATATGGCAAAAGATAATAAAACAGTAATTGTTAAAAAGTTATGGTAAAATTCAGATTTTTTCTATGATATTACAAAGAATGTTTAGTGTTTTAAATTGTTTGTTTTTAAGATTGGTCTCGATGCGCTTCGAAAGTTTATTTTGCGACAAGTGGGATCTGACTCCAATCTATCTAGTGTGGGCCCTATCCTACGCCTACCAATTATTTATAGTTTTGACTTCGTTCTTAGTCCGCGTTTGGTAATATTGGGAACTAACCACAATTGAAAAGAGATGTAACCAGGAAGAAGAGACGTAGGAAGGTCGAGGAAGAGATGGGTACCGCAACAGGTTATTTAAAAAATCTAATCATTGAAGTGATGATGATGACCATCGTTGAGATACCGATATTCGATTATTGAACTATCGAGCAAATCTATATTCATATTGATTGAAGGAAGTCACAATTCCAAAATACCTTAAGACATTCATTATAAACTAATAAAGTGACAATAAACAAATAACTAGAAAAACTTATCGGAAAGGATCATTCTCGAAATTCTCTAATGATCTCCAAGCCAATTCATACCCTTCAGAAAAATTTGAAACTTTAGTTTAGCAAGGAAATTTTTGGCCGGATCTCCAGCATCCACATCAGCGTCATCCGATACCCGTATGAGGGCCCACACCCGCACACTTGAGCACGCACGTGGTCTTTCTCTCTCTCCTGACCGACAGACGCGTCAAGCACCACCAACTTCAAACAGAAGAGGCTGTGAGAACACTTTTCCTGTGCTGTGCAGGGCAGAGCACAGCAGTAGCCTTTCTTATACTAACAGAATGCACAACCAAGCCTGACGCACCAAACCTAGCTAGCGTCAACAGAAATACTGCACAGCTATTCCATTCTAGCCGTACACACCTTGAGCATGTACTGGTCGATTCATTATTATCAATCAGTTGGCGGATTATTAGCCTTGTTGCAAATTGAGAAGAGACACGACCTGACATGACGTGACGTGAGTGCTAAATGAGTTAATATAATATGAGCATATTATAATGTTCACACGTGCTAGTTTCGTCTCTCTGTAGCAGAATAACGTCACGTTAAGTCAGTTAAGAAGTCAAGTTTTATCCTAAAATTGTTGAAGAGACTTGAAATGTTGTCAAAAAATCCACTTTATGCGCACACACTTTGTGAGCACACACGAAAGAATGCTCCTGTTCCTTTATAATAGTTTTTATTAAAATAAAGCGGATTTTTGACAACATTTCAAGTCTCTTCAATTATGGAAAAGTTCCACAACATCAATATTCACGCTACAAACTTGACTAAAATATTGTGTTATATGATTGAATAGTGTTAATACAGTAGATTATGTTATCAATAGATTGTGAAGAATTGAATAGCGACTGTATTATATTACAAGCATTTGAATTCTAGTTTCATCACAAAAAATTGTGTTTTATGATTGAATAATGTTAATAGATTGTGTTATCAAGTGAAGTATTGAATCGCGTTGCCGTGAATCGCATCACGACATTCTACTTACGATATTCACACCAACAAATGATGTGAAGATTTTAGGCTTTAGGGAAAATTGTGATTCCATATTACAATCGCTAAACATACAAACAACGCTTCTTGTACGTGCTTGTAGCTTGACATGCATTATTCTGAATAACAAACATTAGTTACATATATACACAGGCTACACATACCCACACCCACACCATGTTTTGGCTACATAGCAAGCATTGTTGGTGGTATGATGGACGTGACAGTGTGTACCGAATAATAAAACGCATCATCACAATGCGATTGTAGCTCACGGGAGAAATGCATGTTCTTGTCAACTCACACAAATTTTATTCATTGATACTTATTTGTACTTTCGTGAACTTCTCTTGCGATTTATAGAGCATCTACTAAATCATCTTATCCTACATATTTTCGCTTGAAAAAGGGAAAATAAATTATGGTTTATCCTATAGATAAACTTTTGTTATAATATACGTTGAAACCAGGATAATAAAAGGAATAAAATATGTAATAGATTTCAATTTCAATTTTTTTGGGGAGATTTTCCGATCCCAAATCGGATTGATGCTGTAGGAAACTTTCAAAGAGCTAATATACAATAATTTGTGCCGGTTGCACAATAGCCGGTTAAATTTTAACCGTGATTAATTCCACGAGAACCATTCAGAGAAGCCGTCTTTTCAAAAACGCCTTCTCTGATAGGTTCTCGTGAAATTAATCACGGTTAAAATTCAACCGGCTGTTGTGCAACCAGGCCTATGAATTGAAACTTCTTGCGAGAGGAGCTCTCAACCAATTGAAGACACATTCAACCAAGAATACAATATTCATACAAAATGAAAATTGGAACAAATGAGGCCTAGAACATATTGGAACAAAGAATATGAAGTCTAGAAATGTGTAAGCTGAGACTTACAGGTACCGCAATAAAACTTCGAGAATTTTCCCACCAAACACTCAATCGGGTTATCGTGATTTCGATATTCTTTTGCCAAGTAGAAAAAGTGAAGACCACATTCAAATCAATCCTATCTCTGCAAGCATTAATTGGAAATTTGCATCAAACCGGCTCGGACTATAAAAAGGGAAGAGATCATTTATAGTGCAGACGTTGAACAAGTTTCTGGACTCACTGATGTTGGTAAAGGTGTAATCACAGGGACTCCGTCGTTAGAATTTTCTGCTCAATTTCTCTGATTCCAACTGTTTTAGTTCACTTATTACTTCTTAAAAGTGGCCTGTATTTATGTTTTCATTCATAATATGGCTTAGTCTTCCTGTAAATGATTGCATTGGTGTTCAAAATAGGAATACTGAACATTCTGTGATATATTATAGAATAATTGGAACGAGTTTTGACTTGGAACAGTCTTCCACCGAATAAAGTGCATAGAAACCAACTAAAATACACAAGATCAAAATTGACAATTTTCGAGTTGGAGCAGTCTTCCTCCCAAGGTGCGAGTTGTATTATGTATCTTTTCTCAATTGATAACTTTCTTCAAAGATTTTTCGTTTTTCTGCTGGCTTTTTCTTCTCTTTTTCAGTTTTTACTGGATCCCATTTCGCTCTATCTCCACCATGAACACGATCTTCCACTACTGGATTCCATCTCTCTCTATCTCCACTTGGACTCGATTTTCCACCACTGGATTCCATCTCTCTCTGTCTCCACTTGGACTCGATCTTCCACTACTGGATTCCTTCTCGCTTACCTCCACTTGGACCCGATTCTTCCACTACTGGATACCTACTCGCTCTATCTCCACTTGGACCAGATCTCCCACTACCAGCTCTTCCTCAATCTTCGTCTTATTCACCATTAGGATTATTCATCACCGGAACTCCACACATCTACATCTTATTGTGTTTAGTGAATTTTGTTTTGAACTAGTGCTTTAAATAGTGAAGGGAGCCGAACTGTCAAGGCATGCTGAATGCACTCGAATCAAGAGACTTTTTCATTTAGGTTAAGTTTTATCAGTTTCATCCCCATTTTCCCCGTCATGTGTTGTTCTGAGGTCGGTTCACGATTGGTCTGCTGCTTCCATGATGCCTCTCACTGACACGTCAGCTCGCTCGCCCTCAAGTAGGTATGATTATTTCAATAATAGTAATAATGACGCAGGTATGTTTCTAGCAAATAAGCTCCACTCTTTCAAAAAACTTTTCAAGGCTGCTCACCTTAACGTACAATCCCTCAGTTGCCACATTGATGAACTCAGAGCAATCTTCCGTTTTCAGGACTTCAATATAATCGGAATTTCCGAATCATTTTTGAAGCCTAGTATTTCATCAAATTTTGTTGCATTGCCTGGATATAATCTTTTCCGGAATGATAGATTAAATAAAGCTTGTGGGGGTGTAGCAATTTATGTGAAAGAAGGTATCAAAACAAAAGTTTTAATCACATCTAAACAAGAGTATTGTTCCAGACCAGAGTTTATGCTACTTGAATTATCCTTATCTAGTACTGATAAATTACTCGTTGGTATCTGTTATCGCCCACCAAAAATAGGTCATTTCACAGATTTCGAAAGTGCCTTGCTTTCTCTTATGCCTTGTTATAACCGTATACTAGTTATGGGGGATATGAACACCGACTTGAACATGACAAATCGTAACTTTGACTACTTTCAACTGACTACAATTTTCCAATGCCTAAACATGACTATTTTACCTCTCGATCCAACTCATCATACTAATGAATCAGACACACTCATTGACCTTCTCATTGTTAGTGATCCCAATGAGGTTGTTCAAGCAGGCCAAATCTCAGTCCCAGCTATTTCTAGACATGATTTGATCTACTGTGTACTTTCCCATAAGATACCCAAGCCAGAACAGAAAATTATCACTTATAGAGACTTCAAAAACTTTGATGAAGCCGCCTTCCTGACTGATGTGGCTCAGACTCCATGGCATCAAATTGAAGCATTACCCTCAGTTGATGACATGGTCAAGACTTTCGAGAATTGGACTTTGACTTTGTATGACAAACATGCACCTTATGTGACAAGGAGGATTAATAGAAAACGACGAGTACCGTGGATGACTGAAGACATACTTAAGATGATGGGACGTAGAGACAAAGCACATAGAAAATTTAAAAAGACATTTGACTTGGACAGTTTGATAGAGTATAGGAGCCTTAGAAATAGGGTTAAACAGGAATTACGGAACTCAAAGATTAGGTACTTGAATTCGTTTATGACAAACAATAGACAAGACTCTAAATCACTTTGGCAGGGAATAAAAGAATTCGGGCTTGGCAAACAGAAATCGAATCCACAAATTGACTTACCATTGAATAATATAAATGACCATTTCGTTTCACACTCTAACCAACGCGACGAAGTTGTCATTGCTAATCACATGATGATCTTGAAGAGCAGGTTACAAACTTAGATTTACCAATCACTGATCAATTTCATTTCCATCCAATCTCAGAAGAAGACACTTTCAGAGCAATTCAACGTATTCATAGTAATGCTATGGGTGTAGACAAAATTCCTATTAAATTTATCAAGAAGATGTTATTTGCTGTTTTACCAACCATTACATACATTTTCAACAAGTCACTTGAAGAAGGCATTTTCCCTGAAAACTGGAAGTTTGCTCTGGTTCGCCCTCTAAATAAAGTTCCATCACCCAATAAAGTTGAGGATTTTAGACCAATCAGTATTTTACCTGCATTGTCCAAAGTGCTAGAAAGACTCATTCATGCTCAAGTTGTAAAATTTCTAGACAACAATAGTAAGCTTCATAACTTTCAATCAGGCTTTAGAAAATTCCATTCAACTGAGACAGCTCTGCTTCGTGTCACTGATGATATAAGGTTAGCTATGGACCAAAGAAAATGCACCATCCTCACCCTATTTGATTTTTCTAAAGCATTCGATACTGTTGATCATACAGTCCTTCTGAATAAGTTGGCTATTCTTGGTTTCAGTCACAACTCGTTAGTTTGGTTTAAATCCTATCTATTAGGTAGGAAACAATGTGTATCTGTCGGTGACAAAAAGTCAACTTGGAAAAACGTTATGCATGGAGTACCACAAGGTTCATTTTAGGCCCTCTCCTCTTCACTTTGTATGCTAATGACCTTTCTTCCATTATCAAATTCTCCAGTTTCCATACTTATGCAGACGACCTTCAAATCTATTTAAGCTGTCCCATAACAAAAATTAATGAAACAGTTGGAATAATGAATCAGGATATCAATTCGATAGTGGAATGGACAAAGAAAAATGGCCTTAAGCTTAATCCCATCAAAACACAACCCATTATAATTGGATATTCTCGTCTTATAAACAATATTGACCTTGAATCGATTCACAAAATTAGTGTAGACGGTAATGACATTCCTTACTGTAGCTCAGTTAAAAATTTAGGCATTATTATGAATAATACTCTTGACTGGTCAGAACAAGTGAACAAAACTTGTAAAAAGGTATTCTCAGCCATGCATGCATTGAAGAAAATGCACGATATCCTCCCTAGAAACATTAAATTATTATTGGTTCAATCTCTCATCTTCCCACATTTAATGTATTGTAATTCTGTTCTTAACGATATGCAAGTCACTCTGAATGATAAACTACAGCGTTGCCAAAATTATTGTCTACGTTTCGTCTACTCTCTCCAACGCCATGATCATATCACCCCAGCCCACATTGCTAGTTCAACATTAAAGCTTCCCGATCAGAGGCTTTTTCGAATAGTCAAGCTTGTTAGAGATATCTTGAAATACGGTAATCCGAACTATTTTAAAGATGATTTCAAATTTGTCTCTGAAGGTAGGAGGATAGATGCTTCACATACTAGAACCGGAGAAAGTACTTTAAGGATACCCAATCATCGAACTACTATTTTCACAAAATCCTTCTTAGTCAGTGCCTGTCGTGCATGGAATGCACTTCCTGTTTCTATCAGGTCCATCGAGAGCCGAGCGAGCTTCATCCTAACTTTAAAAAAACATCTTTTGGAACAAATGACTGAAACTGTCCGGCCCTAGAACGATCACATGACATCCATCCCCCACCCATCCCACAAATACAAACCTTTAAACCATGTTATAGAACGAATTGTATATATATATATATTATATAAACTCATGTTATTTCAATTATCCACTGCATAATGCTGAATATTAGAATTGGAACAGTTTTGGACTTTAGCCTGTGCTACTTTTCTGGGAGTTGTGTTACGTTAAATTATTGAATAAATAAATTGAATAATTTAAAGAAATTGTTATCACCAATCCAAGTTATAATGCCTATTCGGTAATTACTGATACTGTACATAATAACCAACAATAAAAATGAAACTCAATTACAACCAATGTAGCCTAGTGAGTGTTTTTCCATGTCTATTCCGCTAAATAATCCGGTTTTATTCTACATTTGAATTGAAACCAGAATTAATATTATTCTTGTGGTGAGTGATTAAGGGGAAGCGGAAGAGCTTATAGACGATGTTACAATTTGTTTAAAAAATCGACTGAGTCAACGCATTTGCTATTCTTATTATAGCATTCCTATCTATGTTTGAACAGAACCCAAGTAAACACCGGAAAACATTCATAACAAACCAAGTACATCCAAACTGAAGAACAATAGAGTACAGTAGCGGCGAATAGGCCGCCACCGTCTTGCCAATTGGATACTAATTGAAGCCTCATGTTGATGAGTTTATCCTTATGTATGCGCAGAAATATCTTGATAAATTAATTACGTTAATTGTGATTTGTAAACCGGAGAAAATTTTACAAGGAAATGAATTGGACTTGGTAATTAATTTGAATTTGTAGAGGATATGTTGATCATGTCTATTCTGGAGGGAGCCTATATGACTGTACAACGAAAAACTGTTAGGAAGTCTGTTTTCATGCAAGTCAATGGGTGATTACCACATCCGTACAAGCATGTTAGACGCTTTGCAGCCAATAATAAGTAATTATTTATTCATAACACTGTTCCCTAGTTACATGTGTGATAATTTGCAATACTCTAAGTAATCATGTACTTTACCTATGTTACCTATATACTTTACCTATGAAATTCAAGACATCAACTTACGAAGGACAAAGGAGCAGAGCTTCCTTCTTCATCACCAAGGGACTGGATTGCCAAAAATCGACTGAATTACAAAAAAAAATCAACAATAACGCTGAGAAAAGTCCTTTGTAAAAGTATATGAGCTACAGTACATGGAATAATTGATCGAACAAAAATAATCACGAGTTTGATATATGTACAAGAACCGATATTCCTAATTTTAAAGCAAATATTATACAAGCAAAAACATCTCTATTATTTCTTGTTAGTGATAGTCTCGTAACTAAACGTTTTCTCTCTCTTCACGACAAGCAAAAACAATCACTACTGCGTAGTCCTTTACCGAAGCCTTCATCTTTCTATTCCTCTTTCTCTCTAGCACTAGAAACTGGATAGAGTAAACAGTTTCTGCTCAAGTGAGTTGACAGTATTTAAGTTGTAACTGGTCTGGATCATCGCCTATAAACCCTTTGTACGTTGTTTTCATTTCGCCTCCTACTGTAGATGGGAGATACTCGACTCCCGCAGGGACTTTTTATGTGCTGTGATCCGCCTCTCCTAAACTCATCAAAACTACTTGCTCAGTCCCTTCTTCTTCTTCTTCCTCGTTTTCGTCTCTTTTCCTCGTTACCGCCAAACAGATCCAGTGTCTCCTCTGGACCGCCAGATGTGCAGCTTTGCCGCCCTTGTAGTGATTCCGTTGTCTACTGTCTGCCTCAACTAGTGATTTACTGCAGATAAGTTGGGTCCGCCTTAGTTAAGTTCTCAACACCCTTCATCCATGACCACAACTTGGCTCTTCAATTCGTTAATCCCCAACACTTTAAGTGAGCACTAAAAATTGTTCGATGAATGGATGATTGCATGAAATGCATCATGAATTATATGGAATTTTATAGTTCGTTATTCGAAGGTCATTAATCGTTTACATAACTGCAAATTCTTTATTCGTTATTCATTTATACAATAAGTACATTATCGAAATGATAAATTATAATACAATAAATTACAAATTGAAAAAATACAAACAAGAAGCTTGTATTGAAAGTATGTTTTTATAGGTCTCAGAGAAGAGCACATCTCATATAAATGCAATTCATTTCAATAGCCATTAAAAACCTTGTTCTCACACAATTCAATTTAAACAGTACTTTCCAATTTCATGGGAGAATATGAACGGAATTTATGACCTTCTTGCTATATTATTCTCAGTTTTTTGTTGCTGGCAAATTAGTACTGTAACTTACTAATTGGAAATTAGCGAACAAGTTTTCTGATATCAAGACAATTTTATATAAAATGTTAATGCAACTGTTTTGTACTACTGTGTTCTGTTCACCGTAGAATTTCCCCATATCAGATTTTTTCCGACATAATAGCAATCCAAGTCTCCAAATACGGAATGCATTTATCAACTATAAAAGCACTACAGAGTACAGTAATAGAAACAATCATTTTAAAAATATGTCTCTCGCCATTTCAATTTCCCTTGTAGTTCAGTATACAAAATACAAGGTTGATTGTACTGAAGGAATACCAGTGAACAAAAAAAAAAACGGAACTAGATTCCGAGCGTCAACTTGTTCATATTTCCCAAGACGTTCTATGCATTGGAAATTATACGTGTTCTATCCTACGAAGTGCTTTGTGCGTCTCTCACCACAAAAGGCCTCGAGAGCGTCTTGAGAAGTTCCGGAGGCTCCAACACAAAGACAACGACTACGTCCTTTTCAAAATTTCTTCCTCAGCTCCGCCCTTTTTTTTAACGGATTCTTCTGCTTTTTAACGGTCACTGATCTACATACTATGTAGTATGTATGTACTAACACATGGAGAAGAATGCCACCGCCTAAATCCAACCCATCCAACCGTGTAGCGAAATCTCGGAGAAGATTCTTTCCCTGTAGAACACTTCTGAGTGCGAGACAAGTCTAACCCAACAATCTATATGTACTAATTCGTATAGTATATATAGATCGTTGTTCTAACCTCGATTATAACAATTAATACCGTTAATAGGAGTATGGAGAGCCTACAATCGTATGAAAATATCGAGCACTATTCAAGGAAAATAGCTTAATTCACTTTCCCATGAGCCTACAGTTACATGGATTCCCATCAGCTTTCTACTGAGTTCTGTCAGCCTCGATTACTTGTAATCACTGTGTTACAATAGTATAGTGGTAGTGAAAAAATAATCCGTCTTATGAACTAACTGGAAAGATGTATAAGGTGGGGTGGGTTTCATAGTTTTATCAATGAATATTTGACTAATCGTGAAAAATTTCTGGTTATATTCAAAATTGGAAGATCTTTATTTTAAATTATCAGAAAAATCGAAAATACCTGAATACAAGTAGAAAGCAATTTAGATATTTTTCCGAACAGAAATATATATTTCAGGTATACTATTAAAATCACTATTATACGATTATTTGAGGAGAAAATTCAGTGTTTTTAAAAGAAGAGCTCAAAATGGAAAACCATATCCTGATCAAGGATACAGAACTATGATGGACACCACAGTTAAGATTCAGGATAAACTTAGAGGGAATTGACAGTCGACAATTGATTAAAATCTACACGTATTTTCCAAACCCGATAGTCATCTTGTACTTTAGAATACAGAACCCTCGAAGCTCCTGTAAGAATGGAGATTTGGAAGCCAAGTATACATGTTCCTTTGATGGGTTATTGGAAACCCATTTGGAAAGGTGTGTTCCGAAGCTATAAAATAATAAAATAAGTAAAAAGATGGACACGACCACGGAATGCAGAATAAATTAGTCGGGTTATGATATTGAGGAAGGAACGAATATTTGCAAACCAGTCTTCTGAAGCCCAGAGCTGATTTCATTAAAACTAAACACAAGTAGCGGATGCATGTGCACCACTCCACCTCACGCAATCAATAAAAATTCCACTTTGCAAGAAATTATCATTTGCATGTAAAATATCCCCATCCATTAACTCCCAGTCAACTTTTCATTCTTGAGCAAATAAATGGTAAACACTAATAAATCAAATTATTGGATTTTCCATTCATGGATAAACATTGAACATACATCAAGATTATCTACATACGTACGCCATGTTTTTCAATCTCCTCAGAAAGCTGCTACATTAAATTCATCAATGGATGGATCTCAAAGTCCTCTTCCATATTCTGAGAGGTTTTTTTTATTAAATTTGATATTGAGATTCCATGATAATATTGGTTATAGCCTAGAAGCCTACTTATTTAACAATATTCAAAGATTTTCCCCAACTTTAAAAGTGTACATGTCTGGAAATGGTAACCGTTGTATTATTACTTATCTGACATAAACAATACCAAGAAGAGGGCTTGCCAATTTCAATATTATTCATATATTAATAAAGAAAGTTAATTGAAAATTATGCTATTCGAGCGGTAGCAGAGAAAAATCTAAATTTCTGCTGTACTTTTGAAATGATGAATTTTCAATACAGTAGTTGGGTAAGACGGGTACGTTATAGTCTGGGTGTAGGAAATGAATTTTGAGAGGTGAATCATAGCATTCTAGTATATCACACATCATTATTCCAGTAAATTATGTAGCAGCTCCATTGAAAAGAAGCCTGTTTGTGACCAGATCTAATAATTATTGTAATATACCCTTCAAAATCACTTTCTAGTGGTTTGCAAACATCCATCAAGTGTAAGTTCCATATTCCATCCATAACCATTAGCCAATTATACCCACGAACAAGTACGGGACTCATGAGTGCATCATTATCAATTCTGAAGATGACCCTACACTCTTAAGAGAGCATGGAGGACAATACACCCATAACCTACCACGCAAGAAACCCTATAATCAGAATGATATAAAATGTTCACACGATAATTCCATTCCTGAGTGAAGATATTAAAATTTAGAATACTTATCCAGCTAAGTTATACTTCACACTACTTGTCTAGAACAAGTATTTTTAAACATTAGTTAAATTCATTACCCACGCACACGTTTAAAGCTTACGTGGGCATCATTCGCAATTAAAAATAAATAAAGACTCTACAGGTTCATTCAAAGTTGTTGATGTGAAGGTAGTAGAGGTTGAGGAGGATGACGAAGAAGAGGCGGATGAGGCTCTAATGAAGAAGAAAAATAAGAAGGGGAGAGAATGATCCAAGGGTCGAAATTATTGTCAAGCAAAAGCAGCAGTAGGCCTACCCTCCCCACCCCCTGAAAATCGGTTCATCATCTACTCCTAAACAGTGAGAGATAATCTTCATGCAGTCAGCATTACTAATAAACAATATCAATGATTCCTATTGAATAAATTCTGACAGTTTAAAGTGAATCTCACTATAGCAACATGTGGGTGAAGCCCGCCTAAAGTTGAGACCACTCAACCACTACAGACAAGGATTTACTGGAAGCTTGGAAGCTATATTGCTAGCCTCCCTCCCTACGGCGAAACCACTATATATAGTATCGAATAGCACTGATCAAAATAGCTTCATTAGAAGTGGACAGGTTCGTTTCTTCATGAAAATTTATTTTAGACGCACGTTTCACAAGATTCCAAATGTTCAAATGCATTAGCTTCAAGTATAACAGATTGTTTTGATAAACACGAATGGATTAGTAAATTAAGGAAATCTTTTCTTCTTTTCTTCAGATTAAGTCTGCATGGATTTCGTAAATTAGCTTGAACCACGTTAGTCATCTAATTTCACTCTTAATTGCTCTAGATGCTACAATAAGGGAGATTATAAGGTGATTTAGCGTCAATGAATTAGGGTACCGGTAGCGTCAAATTTCTAAATACTACCTAAGGGCCGGTTTCCGAGCTCGGGATTTAGCTAAGTTCTGGACTTTAAACAGCTGGAATCAGAAGATTAGCTTTCAGAAACGGGGCATAGTCGCAGTCCACGTTATTAAATTTCGAAAAACTAGAAAATTGAACACAAAATAAAATAAAGAGAAAATAGTGTAAGTTTCAGCTATTAATAATTTAGGAATGTTTCATTCCGTCAAGGAAAAACGTTTCCAAATATAGAAATAAGAAAATAAAGATTATCATAAGAGCTGCCGTTATGAATTTCCGTTTCGGAAAGCAAATAATTTTCTGACTCCATCTGTTTAAAATCTAGAACTTATCTAAATCCGGAGCTCGGAGACTGGCCCTTAATATAGTGATAACGGAGTATGGAGAAAATTACTTTCCCATTCAAATTTTTGGATATCAAAATTTAAAATGTTTAGTTTGGTTTAGTTTTGAGGTGGAAATTTACTTTCCCATTCAAATTTTTGGATATTAAAATTTAAAATGTTTAGTTTGGTTTAGTTTTGAGGTGGAAATTGGACTTTTTGAAGTGAAAAGTGAAATCTTAACCTCATTCTTTATTGAAACTTTTATTTGTAAAAATTTGGGAGATGACGGTTTTGGGCTATGCCTGTTGTCTTCTCCCAATAATATTATATATTATAATTATGATTTGTGATTGTCACAATGAAATACATGAATAAATATTATCTTTAAAATGCATAATTTCGAAAAACCTTGTGTAGCCTATACATCGACGCGCAGTTAAAAATGCAATAGGCCTATTACTGCCAAATCTCATAGAATTCCATCAACGCGTTTGGCCATGAATGTGTTACATACATAGTCTACTTACAGACCGACGAAAGAAAATCAGAGTTATAACATAGACCTCACTGCGTTCGGTCAATGAACATTTATCAGTTGCCAATCAACTAGTTCTAACAAGAAATAACATGGGTGAATGCAATTCGTCAATTTCAAATCCATCTAATAGATATCCGATCATTCTCTGAAAGCGTGCTTTCAATGCATGTGCATTGACGATTATAAGCAAACTACGCCAGCTTACGATCAAATAAAAGGCACCCATTCAGCCCCAACAAATACAAACGGGTTTCAACAATTTTAAATCCAGCTCCTAACCAGGATAGAGACAGAAACATTGTGCAATGATGATAACATGATATAAGATGATGGTAGAGAATAAAGATATTCCAGATTTCAATGATATCTACAACGTATCTGACAATGCCTTCAAGCAACCTCTTATTTATGGGTACACCCTTTTCACTTCAATGTCAGTTTTGTATACAGTACAGTATATTATAAGAATATAGTATAGTACAGTATACAGTACTAGTATTGAGAATATGAGTTGAGGAAAAAGAAGATGAACTCAATACGAGGAAAATAAGGAAAAAGCGAGAAAATAGGAAGCATTTTTTAAAAATAATTTTGTTTTCACATTTACAATTGACGCAATAAATGATATCAGAGAAGTTTTTTCATGGCGTACTAACCATTTAAATAGAATCCCGTAAAAATTTAGAACATCTATGATAACATAGTGCTGCTGTATCGATGGAACTCCAAACGATTGAAAGAAACGATTTACTACAGTATAATAATATTATACTGAAATTCTGAAAGGGTTTGAAAGCCTTCTCTAATTCCTTGGTACGGTCATGTGCGTGGCACATGTTATGGCGTATATTATATGTAATATTAATTTGATGACCAATCAATCAGTATAATATACTGTACATCTAATTATTATGATGAATTATAATAGAATACTACTTTTTGATTGGTCATGAAATTAATATTACATAGAATATACGCCATAACATGTGCCACGCACATGACCGTACCAAGGAATTAGAGAAGGCTTTCAAACCCTTTCAGAATTTCAGAGAATCAAGCTTTTACAAATATGTAGATAAAGGGTCAAAATAGTTTTCTTTGTCGATTCAGAGAACTAGGGACTGAATAGCAGAGTAGTTGACAGATAAATGTAAAAGTAAAAGAATAGCATTCAATAATCAATGCCAGAAGCCAGAAGCAGGTGACCAGGTATAAAGACTGAAAGTACAATGTTCAAATTCTTATAACTGACCATTGTTTAGTTGGATACGCGGAAAACCTTCAGGTTGGCTGGTCCTTTCACTTCTGTCACAGTAGCGTGGACACAATGACAACAGTCCCAATATAGAACCTGAATTTTATGAATAGGAAAGGTCGTTCACCTCTTCCTGACCAGGGTTTACTAACATTGGGTGTTCTAATATGCCCTGCTTGAAATCACATTATTTATGGTAATTGGCGTGGAATGTTCAAGAAACTGATCTACACTAAAAATATAGGTAATATAAATGAATTATTTGAAACTGATAGAAAAAGTGAAACAAACATTGGTCGATGGAATGGACGTTCTTTGAACATAGCCAATCAAAAGAAGAGCTTCTTTAACTGAAGGTTCTAATTTAAATTAGAATACTGATCTTCCTCTTCTTCATAATTGCAATTTTTTTATGTTTGAGCTGTACTTTTCATTGACATAAATTCATTCACAGTAGTTTAATACTATAGTATTTTGAAATTAGGCAAATTGAATTCGACAATAATAAAGGAGAACCATCTGTATTCCTAATATATTTTTTTTCATTTCATGTCATATACTACGTAGGTCTAGTAGATATCAATGTCCGAGACCGAGCACAACGCTCTTTAAATAAAAAAAATCTCCCACTAATAAGAGAATGAGCCATGTCAATGTAAAAAGAATACATTCTATTTTGATTAAAACTGCCATAACGTTTTTGATGAAACCGAAATCGTTGAATCAAGTATAAAGGTCTTAGTAAAAAGACTACCGACATCACACACGCAAAACAAAAATATACAATCATTATTTATTAACAAAAATTTGCATGATGACCCCATGACGCGAGGTGGGCCACGACCAAAAGCCAGAATGAAGTAACTGGAAGGAGCTATTGAATATTACTACTGAACTTGGCCGAGGAGGCTGCCACGCCTTCGGTTCTGAAAGGAAAACGTCGCCTGAGCCAGCAATGGACGGTTCTCTTTCTGGGCTGTGACGGGTGCGGTCAATGCTTTAAAAAACAATATTTTCACTTCATTAAGAGCTTGTTTCCTTTCAATTTATGCTTCAAGTTCATTTGAGCCTGACCATTACACGTTTCCTTTCCTTCGGGCCTCTCAATTCTATCCATCCTATAAGCTCCTGCTCGACGTCACAGATTGATTGAAAAATTCTTAGAAATAACCTTGATACAACTTTTTGTAACATAAAATACAAACATGGAGTTTCTAGTGACATTTCATTAGTTTTCTTCCCAATGCACGGTTTATTTGCATAGATATTACACTTTAAAACAACTATTCTCTACCAAGTTACTTATCAATTGAAACTACGTAAACTGGTTTCTTGTAGATGGAGAGTGATCAATTAGAACATGATAGCGTCATATAATTGTCTATAACAAATAATACAATATTTCTATATATTTATTCAAGGCCGATGAGGCTTTTCGATCATGCGTGGGTTTTGGATTTAGATGATCAATCGTCCATGCCTACCGACGGGATTCGAACCCACCATAGAAGAGTCTTGATCTACTCGACTGAAAAATAATACATATTTATATATAGGGCATACTACTTTCATTATATCACGTTGGTGGAAGGAAATTGTAATATAATAAAATGCAGATTTGTGAATTTAAATTTTCAATTGAAATCCTACATTTTTAGATTTTTGTTGATAGAGGTTTTGTGATGTTTTATACTGTACGTTAAAAAAATGAGAAATATATATATATATATATATATATAATATATATATATATATATATATATATAAAATGAACGTCTAAACTCACTGTTGTATTTAAAATTGTTGGAAGAATGAAAGAAAAATAGTGAATTGAAAGGAACAAAGATATGAAAGAGGGAATGAAGTAAAGAGCGACGTTTGAAGGCGAAAATGAGGAGGAACAATAGTGTGGTGCTGCTACTGTCTGATGATTCTTTGAAAGCCTTTCTTCGAGCCTAGGTCAAATTCCTGAAAGAAGACCACAGATGTCGAAGGACAAACACTATCCATCGCTATCGGGTAGAGCTGCAAGTAGAGACCTGAGAAGGAGAGAGACAGCCTGAGACCTGAATGAGGGTTTCCAGCTGGCTGAGCAGCTCCATGGTCCTATCACCTACACAAGGTCCACGTCCTTCGCTACGCTCACATTCCGGAACCTCAGTCTCTGCAAGAGTGTCTTCAATGCAACACGAGGAAAATGATAACAGTCCAGGAAAATGGAAATTATAAACGGATTTGAGTGATAGAGGAATTTGAAATCCTCCCCGCTAGAATCAATTTTATTCGGCACATGGCAATTCAATGCAAAAGGTGAATGAAAATTAAAATATATAAATAAAGTTCTTCATAAATTATATTTATTTTCGAATTGCTTGCCTACTGCACTTTCCAATAATTCAAGATAAAACATAATGAAAAAGGTTCCAAGAAAATAACATTATTTAGGGAAATTTAGGTATATTTATTAATATAAATTCAACGAATTTCCAGAATAATCGAAAAGAGAGATCATAATTCAACGCAACTTGCATTTGACCAAGTAAAGTGAACATGGGTTTTCCCTTTCAATTTAGATAGTAGCATAAGACTAAGCTTTCATATTATCTCGTTTATATTGTGCCTATTTGTTGGCTTAATTTTCCTTATTCTCACACCGCTTCCACGCCAGCATCAGTAATGATCATACAGCAAATTTATTGTTGAATGTTTATCTTAATTTCAATTAACTTTCTCTTTAATCTATATTTTTTGGGATGGATTAATTTTCATATATTCCATGTATTTTTTATTATTGATTCTAAGAACTTTACCGGATCGATAATTTGTTTCGACAATAATTGGGAACACGGTATTCATTATAACATGGGTAACGAAACAAAATTTTTCAATTTTTTATTAATATAAGATATTTAATAGTACCTAATAGATGCAGATACCTGTATGAAAGATAAAGTTTATTTCACTGTTCCTCTAATGAGTTAATTACGTATTGTCAGACAAGAGGTACCAAGGTAAAAAGATTCGTGCAAGTTCAGAAAAATTATCAAGGAAAGAAGAAGAACTGGATCTCGTCAATATTGAGGAAATCTTTTGTGAAGCTTTACTACAGCAGCAGCTACATACACAATGTGGACTAGATTGTTGAAACAATAAAATACACATCCGACTATGGGAAGCTGAAACTTTCTTTGTTCCCAGAGATTTCTGAGCTATCGACATTATTATGAAATGATAATAAGTGCCACAAAAGCATGACTTCTACGCATGTCGTTCCAATTTTCAGATTTTTGTGGATTCAAAATCAGAAAATATGTTATCAATTTTAAACAGTTTGTTTTTACAAGAAAGTAAATTTAATAATTTTATTTGTATTTAAACATGATTTATTTACTGTAATAAATTCAATAAAATTAAGAACATTTAATGAATTTATTTGTATTTAATCGTGGTTTGTACAGTATTCATTTCAAGGATTACTAGATTTCAAAATAGTTACTGAATTCCTTGATTCCAAGTTTAAATTTGCAATGAAAATATAGACTTCTCTATCACACAATCCCAGGATTTAAAAATTGATTTGAAATACCATTACTACCTAGAATTATGTTAAGTTCACTGTAGACAATTTAATTTAATAATGATTTCTATGAAATTTCCTTTTTTAGGATGAAATGAAATCCTATAATGACAAGAAAAAACACATTCATGATCACCCTACAGAAAAACATCGAAATTCAATCAGCATCTACAAGACAACCAATTCCGTTAGAATTAATAGCACCATGTAATAATATCCTACTCGAAAATAGAGTACTTTTGAATGTTTCGCAATCAATTAACGACTCTTCACTATCAATCACATTATTTTTATACTATCAATCACATTAACTTTTATGTCAAAATGTGCTTGATACTGAAGATACAACTTTACTCTCTCAAGTGCAGAACATTTCATTCTACAAACTTACATGACAGCTATTTGGCTTTCTGCTTATCTACAACATTGAAAATACAGCATTACATTATAGTATTCTCTTCTTTGGGAATACTAAAAAAGTCAAGCATCAAACCGAAGAAATCTCACAACTGATAATTCAATTCAAAAAGTTCTTTATTACTCATAAAAACGAAGAATTAGAATCAAACTGAAAAAGAAAAGCTTGAAACTGATAATGAGAGTTTTCTGTAGGTGGCAAAAGAATCCGTTTTTGTACCCTCATTGAATGACGCATAATGTGCCTTCGAATTATATTGTAATGGTCAAAATGAAATCATGTAACACTATAATGATATTCATGCAGAAATTAAGGTGACTAAAGTATGATTCATTCATGCGAAACATACAAAGAATAAATCTGTAATTATTGTGAACTACATTCTTGACTGAATTGAAATGATAAGAAGATAATAGGCTAAATAATGCTATAAATCGAAAGATAGCATAAATTTTATGACTATTGCTAATATAATTTGAAATTAAATTTTCTTAATGATACACCAAAAAAATGGCTCAACTGTTCCTATTACATTTATTGTTACGATAGAAAATGTTATCGATCTAGTTTCCTAATTTCATGGGTAGCCTACCTCAACTCTGCTCTAAACGTTTTGTTAAAACGTCAATAATCATTTTTATGAGTTTCCAGAAGGATCTTTTGTGATTCTGACACTAGAAACCTCAATGTTCTTACTGTAGTATTTCATGAATCCTGTCCACTTATGAGGTTTGCTAAAGTTTGATTCTTCACGTTCGCGATATAAGGTAAAGTAAAGGTACTTTACTAGTACTGTACCTATTTCTACTGGACTAAATAACTTCTAGTTCCATGCACAATTGGGATTTTAGCTAGCGACTATATATCTAGGAATACTGTTCGCTCATTTATTGAAACAAATGGCAAAATCATGCTATGCTGAGTCGTCATTAGCCCTGCATTAATAACACTGTCATCAATTTCTCACGATTACAATATCACAGATTGTAGCATCCAGCCATATTACATAATTTGACGAGAAAAATATTGCACATTCATCAATAATCACCTTAAAATCAACATAAAAATGTATGGAATTGCATTATAATAGTTTTAGAATATGGTATTACATGGTAGTTCTATTTTCCAAAATTTGATGTTCAACAGGTCTGCTTTCCTTTTTTGTAATTTTGGAGTGTTGAATACTAATAAACCACAGTTCTATTCCATTACAACACCATCGTGGCCTTGAAAGAACATTAATATTGCCTTTTCTCTCAAGAAATGTTGAGTTTCTTTTTCCTAATGATTCATTCAACACCTCATTTAATAAACCATCCAATACCATTACAATATCAATTTTCTCTCTCATGGCTTAAATCTAATTAACAATATTATAAATATGATTTCCAAACCATTCAATAGGTGGGCTTACCAATATCAATTTTCTCTTTTAAGACTCATCTAATAAACAAATATAATATTCGCGAACAACTTAATAATCGAAATTTTGACGCAGTGGGTGATCCCTGCCCTGACCCGTTACAATTTCAAATATTTCCTGCGCCTTACACTTAGTGAATATTACGGTAATTAGTGTACCGGTATGTGTAAATAAAGAGAATTTATGACCAGCTTCAAGCACATAAATCACAGTTCCATCGATTTTTTACATGTCAATAATGAAGACAGAATAGGCAAATAGAAGGAAAGATGAAGCAGGTTGTCAACTTACCTCTTTCATCAAAGCTGGCCAACACGTGTTGTTGCATACAGCAGGCCAGGATAACAGCAACAAGCAGTACTTCCTTTCTCAAATCCATTCTCCGCATTTTCATAGATCCACGTGATCAAATATTAAATTCCAATAATCACCAATACATCACATCACTTTCAACTCACGCGACGTGAGTGAATAACCGCACAAAAACTGTTCACAAGTTACAAGACATGAGTTGAATCGGTAAAAATTGCAATACACGCGCGAAATCACAGAATAAAAAATTCGTCAAATGTTAAAAAAAGATTCACGCCGCGTATTACATAAAATAAAAATATTTAGAGCGTTATTAGCACGCGAATACCGACAAGAGTCAGCATGATACAGTATCACACACCGAAATCAGGTAGAAGAAAAACAACACAACACAGTTGCTGGCTACACAACACCAAACTGAAAACTGTCAGCTCGCACCTCGCACTCGCACCAGCCGAGCAGAAAACCAGACGTTCCCCCACTCCCACCTCCGACTGTCAAGCTTCTGTTTGTTGACGACAGATGTCGTCAGCTTCTAGATTCTCTTCTGTTTTTCACTCTTCCACTTTTTCAGCTCTGATATTCTGATTCCAGTTCTGATAAAATCTTAGCAGATAGAAGATAGAACAGGCATGATACCGGATCGGATTTATTGCTTCATTGAGCTACTGGTAGAAGCTTATAGTTTTGCTGTGCAATTTGTAGCACGGCCCAAGGACCCCAAGGAAGCAGGGGGCCCCCGGGCCTTCGGTACAAGCTAGGGAAAATAATAGTATGTAACAAGAGTATATTAATAAAATTTGATGTTGCAGGGGAATATAATATAGTAGTGGAAAAATCTGGTGTGTGTGTGTGGCACACTCACACAACTTTCCTTGCCGTTATGAAAATTGATCAACTGACGCTAGTGTTCACGCGCATCTTAAGTCTAATCTAAGATCAAAGATCTAAACCAGCTGGTGACAGGACAATAACGCTGTAGACACATGAAGTCTGCTATCTCTTCATAGTGAATCTATATTCTATATTATATATATATATATAATTATATAAAAGCGAAATGGCACTCACTGACTAACTCACTCACTCACTCACTCACTCGCAGAACTAAAAATCTACCGGACCAAAAACGTTCAAATTTGGTAGGTATGTTCAGTTGGCCCTTTAGAGGCGCACTGAGAAATCTTTTGGCGATATTTTAACTCTAAGGGTGGTTTTTAAGGGTTTAAAGTTCGTCTTTTAGCATGTATATTCTTCTTATCCCAATATCTTAAAATTATAATTGAAATGTCCATACCATATTATGTTAATATAGAACTATAATCTCTTGTATACCTCTTCGAAACAGTTGTTCTGGTAACTAAATTAAAAATTTTGTCAGGTTGGCATTAAGTTGAAGATTGAAATGGGAGGGGAAAATGAAATTATTAGATATGGTTATCATACCATCGAGTTTGTACGGGTGTGAAGTGTGGGGTTTCGGTTGTGAGCAAGCTGTGGAAGCTGTTCAGTTGTTCTTTTTGAAGCGCTTGCTCTTGCTGGTGCGTACGACGCCGAGTTGGTGTGTTAGATTGGAGGCGAATAGACCAAGGCTCAAATTTCATATCCTCAAAAGATGTCTTTCTTGGCTGATAAGAATTGCGAACATGCCAGAGTCCAGATACCCTTTCATTTGTTATCGCCTACTGTTGAAAACCAACTTTAGTTCTAATTGGTTATCTATTGTTCAGAGAGAGATGGATTTGTTGGAGTTTCAAAATTTAAGGAACGATATTGAATTTGATGTTATTGAACTATATAATAGTAGAGAGAGAATTCTTGAAAGATATGTAATGAAAATAATGGATGAGGATAGATACTTGGCTCAGAATTCGCAAAGTTCTCCTTTTTATAAATTGTTTAATCCCGAATATCAACTAGGAGAACAGCTAACGTATGATCTGCCAATTAAAATGATTCGTTGTATGACACAGTACAGAGTATCAAACACGAGTACATTCTTACACATAAACGGTCAGAGATATCAGCTTGACGGAGAGAAAATTTGCCCTGCCTGTGATTTAGATTTCGAATCGTTAATACATTTTCTATTGATCTGTCCGGAATATGAAAATATTAGATTGCAGTATATTTTACCTTATGTAAATAATGTAGTTCAAAATGTAGACAAATTGATGGTACTGTTATCTAACTTTAATGATGAGAAAATCAAACAGGTATATCAGTATACTGTGAAAGCACTTATCAAGAGAGAAAATATGGTGTCGACCACCGATAGATAAGCATGATAATTACGATAGTTATCAGTCACTGCCAGCCTTAAGATATTATAGGTTAGATGTATAGAGGTATTCATGTTTTCAATCTTTGTTATTAGTCATTCTTACTTTTCTGTACTTGGTTGGTGGCATTATGATTGGTTTATCATGTTATAATATTGATGTAAAAAAAATATTTATATATACAAAAATTATTTATATTCATGTGTAAATGACTCAACTCATTTGTATGGCAATAATTGTCGAAACAAATAAAATGATTTATTATTATTATTATTACTAGCCGTCAGGATCGCTTCGCTCGCCATATCCGTTTAGCCAGACGTTTAGTCTGGACCCCCGACTGGATCGTCCTAACATATGATAAAAATATGACATAACATTTCAAATTTGGTAGGTGTGTTCAGTTGGCCCTTTAGAGGCGCAATAAGAACGGATTTGGGAAAATTTCCAAAGATACGCCCGAATTATGCGTTTTTTAGCGTTTTCTCAGCTTTATCGAGAACAAATAAACAGAAAATGTTCAAATTTACTCCAGAAGCTCAGCTGGGGGGCCATAATGTTGTGTTAGAAGGAATTTGAAATAACGCCAAAGATACGCCCAAAATTAGCGTTTTCTCAGCTTTTCTGCGTTTCCTCACCTTTTTCAATAATTGATGGAATTATATTAGAAAAAAATCAATACACAGGTTTAGCTGAGGTGGAAGAATTTTGTTCGCCAAAGATACACCGATATAGTAACAGGTGTTTTTCGAGATCAAATTAACATAATACGTTCAAATTCGGTACAGAGGTTCCGCTGAGGTCTACATGCAGGCGAGCGAAGCGAGCCCGCTGATCTCATTTTTGGACAATCCAGTCGGGGGTCCAGAATTCGGTACAGAGGTTCCGCCGAGGACTACATGCAGGCGAGCGAAGCGAGCCCGCTGATCTCATTTTTGGACGATCCAGTCGGGGGTCCAGGGGGCGGAGCCTCCTGGCTAGACGGATATGGCGAGCGAAGCGAGCCTGACGGCTAGTGATTTTATAGAATCAACAGTTTGCCAATTGAATAATCTTATTTTCTCGAACTTCGAGCTTATTTTTAATTTTAGGTGAAAATGTTACTGAACATCAATTGTAGAGATTTTTATGCTCAATATTTTCCACTTGAAATGTTTTGATTGAATTGTATCTGGAGCCTGATAATTGGGAATCTAAAATCAAATTTTGCATAGATGGGGCGGAGCTCCTGAAATTTTTACAGATATAGGACTTATGGCAGTTAATAGAGCTTATCAATGACTATTTTCGGTATTAATTAAATCAAAATCGTTGGAGCCGTTTTCGAGAAAATCGCGAAAAACCCTGTTTTGACAACATTTTCTCAATTTTAGCCGTCATCTTGAATTGCATTTGATCAAAATTGTTCGTGTCGGATCCTTATATTGTAAGGACCTTAAGTTCCAAATTTCAAGTCATTCCGTTGATTGGGAGATGAGACACACACACACACACACACACACACACACACACACATACAGACCAATACCCAAAAACCACTTTTTTGGACTCAGGGGACCTTGAAACGTATGGAAATTCAGAAATTGGGGTACCTTAATTTTTTTTTCGGAAAGCAATACTTTCCTTACCTATGGTAATAGGGCAAGGAAAGTAAAAAATTGAACTTATTATGGGGTTCATTCAATAATTGTTAAATTCTTAGTCCCAAGACTGAGCTCAAAAGAGATGATTGTTATTCTTTTTTTAATAGAAATACTGTACACGAAATGTACAATATTAGATTTCCTTTAGTCGTAGATTATTTTAACATAGCATAAAAAAAATCAATCCCAATTTTAGAAAACATTCTGAAGGGATTTTTATCTCTACAGGGCGGTTGAGATAAGAAACATTTTATGGCTCGTAATCAGGTTAGATATAAGGATACTTATATGATGAAAAATATATAATTTAATTAGAATTAATATTTCTTAGAATTAAATTAGTTTTTATTCTATTATATTCAAAACCAACAGCGAAATACACCGAAATAACCGCTTGCTTTGTTCAAATTTGCCTTTTGAGCTATTTATATGGTATACCTTATGCTATTTAATTTTATTCCCAACAGTTATGTCTAAAAGCCAAAAGGACAAAAGATGAATTCCCTATTAATTTTTACTTTCTTCCACTTTTGACAAATTCGAGCATATAGAGAAAGAACATGCTTTTCTCTTGTATTGAACTTACTTATTTAAGTGATTACAAATTTATTCTTGATTCATTCATACAATAAGTACATTATCAAAATGATAGAAAGAGGAAAAGTAAGGTAACCTTGTGTTATTCCTCTCCCAAATTTAGATAACACACATAGTCCGAAATAGGTTAAGTCTTGTCTTCTATCAAAATATAAACTTTGTTGTGGTTTTAACAGTATGCAATTTGTTCCAGTATTAGTCCAACGTTTACAGTAATTATCTTTGATTTTACAAAAAAATGCAAAATTTGTTACATTGATGATACATGGTAATCCGAAGCGTATATAAATTGAGATTAATAGTTTTTTTTTCAATTTCAATAAGGAGCATTTTTCTACTGGGAAATATAAATATACACCTTCATCACATCATTAGAAAGATTTTATATCTTTGGAGAAGGGACTTCACAAAGATGTAGCCTATAAAAATGTACTTGAATTTAAATATTAAATTTTTTCAACAACCTGACGAGAGCCCAACGCATGATGTTCCCGATTTATTCCTGAAGAATTATAATTTTTACTCTCTTCTTATGGATGACTTGAAATATTATTATAGTCAAATAGAGATTTTATTGGAATTAATTTTGATTGAATTCTGTAAAATAAAATTATTTGATAGTTCCACTCAATCCCCAATCACATTGTAGCATTAGTAAGCATTTGATTAGGGCATTGTATCTGCATATTGAACTATTCCAGTACATGATTAATACATTGATAAGTATAATTTCATTATTATTTGTTGTATGAAATTTATTTTAATTGATTGTAAAATTTGAATTGTATGTACAGCCTAATTTGATTTTTATTGATTATTTAATAATTATTATTAAACGAAAATCCAAATTAAATGCTGTAAATCACCCCGAAGACTTGATTATTGAATTTGTTTTATTATGAATACTGTACAGTAGTGAAGGTGATATTGTGGCAGTTATCCACATTGAATGAAACATTTTGGGTTTGTTGTAACAAATTCGAGTCTTTTCATTCAATTCATTTTTCTCCTTTTCAAAGATTATGAATTAATCCTTGAATTGCATTATTTTATTCAATTGATCTAGTTTTCCTCTTGAAATATCAGATTAACTTCTACATATATAGGAATTGAAATCAGTACCGTAATTTAGCCTACCAGGATAAGCTACGTTTACATCAGAAGGACTTCAACAAAATCTATCCCATTGTGGATTACTTGAAGCCGTAAATAGATCGATCAGCTTATATATCTGCGTTTGTTCAATAAATTTGTTCATCAGCCATAAATCTACAAGTGTGCAAATTGTAAGAGCGCGACGCTGAGGTAAGAACCAGAACGGCAGCGTTTGAAACCCTCGCGACGCGATAAGTAGGGGCAAATTGGTGGTCGGGTGAGAGAAAGTCACACACAACACTTGCCACAAGTCTCTCAGCGGTCTGCGTCTGCGATCAGTCGTCAGTCGCAACTCACACCGTCATTTCGCCAGAGAACTGTTCGCTGGTCACTCACATAATAATGGATCAGGTGTGCTTAGTGATAGTGAGCCTGTGTCTCTGCTTAGTGCAAGTTCAGCAGGTCATTGCTCAATTGCAGAGCTTGACTCGGCTGCAGGAATTCGGAATCGGCAACATTGACTTCGGATTGCAGTTGCAGGTTCCCAATACGGTATGCATTTATTGCATTCAGTCTATAATTATTTGGAAATGTCAGTCGAGCCATTGTGATAGTATATGGAGAGCAACGATTGTTCTTAAAATTCCAATGAGAATGTGAATTGTAAATTTGTGTACTTCGTGATCGACTTTCACAGCTTTAAAAATGTTTCCCTTTGCCAATGTCTGAATCAAGATTATTTTCAAATGTTGAATTGTTATTAATTATCATGAATCGAGTTTGATAAATCATAAAAACAATAATATTAATCATTATTTAATATCTATCATGGTACCTATTCAAAAACATATTGAATTTTGAAACTCATATTGTTCGAATTTCACATTATTTACAAAATGTATAACATTGTCATATTATTTCAAATATTGGCCATTCAGAGTTTGGCAATAATTCATTACCAAAGAAACAGTCGTATGCTATAAAGTTTCAGATTTATAAAAAATCGTATACGTCACTTAAGTCCTAAATTATTAGATATATAAAAAATTCTTCAATACTTATGCTTTCACTCAACTACATCAACTATTTCAATAAAATAATTTGTTGAAATATACCGTACTCGAGAGCCATAGAGGTCATCTATATTCAATTCAATTCAAATTTATTTCCTCCACAAATTTCAGCAGTTACAAAGTTTGTTATAGTATGTACCTTAACCAAGTATAATATGAAGTGCCTATTCTTTTATAGGAGGCGACGTGCTTCTACTATAAAGTAGATTATCCACTTACTTTTCTTGTAAAGTTTTTTTGGGGTAGTAGAAATGTTTCAAGATTTTTGAGAGAGAACAGTTTTATGCTCATGATGGAAAGTGGATCAAAAATTCATTCTGTCTTCTATAAATGGGAATAGTCACTTCAATATTTCGTTATGGAGAGCATCAAAGATTCAATAAAATCATATAGGAATAGATACGGTATCTAGGTTTTAAAATTTTGGGTGGAATTTCTCTATTTTTTTCATTTTACTAAATTACAAATTTTTATCAAATACAATATTTATCATGAAACAATTTCGGTATGTGTTTATTCTAATATCTTCAAATCGAAATAAATGCGTCTTAGCCTTCTGTATTTCCAACTCTGGAATATTTTTTTTAGAAAATATGAAGGTCTAAATATTCCTTGTATCTAAATCTACCTTGTTTGTACACCTATATTCTGAAAATTACAATTCGTCAGGTTAGAACATTCTGAAGTACAGTATTAGATGATGCTAATATTAGCTTATCTATCAATCAAACTCCTCAAATAGTGAACATAACATCCGGCGGCGGATCTACCTCTACTGCATCTGCTTCTTTGCATAAAAAAGGCAACTGATAGTTATTGATTCACAACATGTACTTTCTTTACAAAAGTATTGCATAGACAGATCAGAGCCTCGCGTCAAGGATAGTGACACAAATATGGATGAAGCGATGACACCGTATGCATTTCACATAAATATAATCAAAGAAGGCTCACTGTTTGACAAGTCAAGGCTTGGACCTGTTGGTGGAGCAACCTTTCCATTGCCATTGATTCTTTATCTTAACTCTATTATATATTGGTTTCAACTCAGAGATGCTTTCGCATATCATTAAGACTGCTGATCTTGAACTACCAGTTCCAGAAAGCAGAATGTTGTAGTGTAGCTAGCCACGAACCCATTGGAAAACATGAATAAAAGTATTGAGTTATTGAAAATAAATAGGTAAAGCTTTAATATTAAAGCCTTATGACAATGTATAGTAGGCCTACTATCAATTAGAGCTATTTTATTCCTCCATGATAAAATATACAACAAAATTAAACAAAACAAAATTAAAAGATTTGATAGAAAGTAACGATTATGCCTTGGATGAATAAAAAAATTCCATACGAGTTGAAATGGAGAATTGATGACAATGGAAATGCTGCTTCACCATATATGAAGTATGATAAAGAACTTGATTTCTAAAGTATGCTGAGTGATTTAGAATATTTTTTAATTATTGTTCAACTACTACACCATTCATAGACTGATATACCAAAGGTCTTATTCTTATCACATCAGGAATCAACATTTTAAAAATTATTTACTGATCATTTATGTTTTTCGTTTGCAGAGCGCTTTGATTGAAAAAGAAGGTTTCAACAGTGAAACGCACAAAGCTGAAGCCGAAGATGGATTTCTGGTGCATTTGAGTCGGATTCCTAGCAAGGGAATACCAGTACTCATGAATCATGGCCTCTTCATTGCTTCAGACGCTTGGCTGTTGAGAGGAAGGGATAAAGATCTCGGTAGGTAGGCCTACAGTAACAACTAAGTTTTCAATCCAATATAATGATGCTATGATTTAATTTATTTGTGTTAATATATTGTTCGCAAGAGAGAGTTTTTTGTTGATTTTTAAAAATCTTTGTTTGATGTTTGATCCATATTGCAGTGTAGAATCTCGCTATAGAATTCTTATATTTTATAGTCATGGTAGGTCTTATTTTATAGGTATGGAAGGTGCCGTTTCATGAGTAGGCTACACTGATTCACTCCAATAAGTGATAAGTGTGCAGATCAGTTAAAGTCTCCGATCGATTCATTTTATAGAAATATTTGAAATACTCGTATAAAAAAGGATAAGGTAGGCCTAATCCAGACACTGCATATCAATTGCATAGAGTTTTATTAAATACAGTAATTTTGTTTGCTTTGAATTGAATGAATAACTACCGTATATAAGTTCCAAGTTTTATTGTTCACATCAGCAATACAACAGAATACAAAACATCTCATCAGATACCTATAACTAACAATTTAAAGATTATAAATAAAATAATAAGATTATAAATAAAATAATTAGATTATAAATAAAATAATTAAAGATTATAAATTATTCTACTAATATAGATTATGATTTCTACTGTTTATTGATACATTATAATATAGTGTCAAGTTGACCTTTCAGAAGTACCTAGTATCTTTAAATTGTTAGTTATAGGTATCTGATGAGATGTTTTGTATTCTGTTGTATTGCAGATGTAAACAATAAAACTTGGAACTTGATAAAAATATAAATTAATTTCTCTCTCAACATGGATGCAAGATTATACAAAAATTAAGTTCAGTCTATTAGTCCTACATCTGTTGTTACGTTAATAGTTTTTGAAGTGTAAGATGCTTAATCGTTTTCCTTCCCCAGTTTAAAACAGGTTTCTCTAAAGTGATCAAAGTTTGTTGCAATAATTTGGCAATCAGCGACGGTAGACGCTAGATTGTGATTGAGATATTTACTTGAGGCTTTTTATGGCTATTAATAATAGCCTCCAGTAAGCTGTTTTAGGCTTGGCAAGTTGTAGATGATAGTAAATAAATGCGGTGTATTGGAATTATTCTATTAAAAATTAACAATGACAAATAGTGGAAATAGTGATAGTAAAAATGATAAAAACAGTTTAAATAGTGATAGTAAAAATGATAAAAACAGTTAAAATAGTAACACTGAGTTAATGATTGAAACTTATTCACTTGAAATGAGTTTTGTCACATGAAGATTTATTTTCAATTAGGATTACTGTAAATGGAAAGCAAATGTAGCCTATGTCTACAGTCTTCATTCCAAAACTCTAACCACAGAAGAGAAAATGTCTTGATGCAGAGTTATAGCATAAAGCAAAAATAGCTTAAGAAGATGTCCCATGATATGGGTCATTTATGTCCAAATTTCAAGCCAATGTTTTGTTAACTCAAGCCGATTACTGTCGACTATTGTCTATTATTACAGTTCTGGCCGGATGAGAGTGTAAGAATGGCTCAGTATAACAGGCTACCAGCGTCACTTAGCTTCACGAAAAAGAAGTACTGAAATTATCGGCTTGAGTTAATAGTGTAATTTGGAACATAAACGTATAAATACCATGGGATGTCTTCTTATGCTATATTTTATTTATGGTAATAGATACAATATGGAATACGCTATTTTATTGTCTTTTTCTTTAGGGTTACTTTTAATATTAATAAAAATATAAATCTCAGTACCCTTTTAAATTATTTTGTCACAACTTGAAAATGGCTTTAATGTCCGAAACATGTTGTGACAAAATAATTTGAAAGGGTACTGAGATTTATATTTTTATTTATACAATACGCTGTAGCTCCTAAATAGACAGTTTGTTGAATTATTATATTTCAAATCAAAATATTGTCAATAATAATTATACTTTTTTAAGTGTGATTTGCATAATTTCCTTCAAAAAATGGAATCACAGTTGATTTTATATCAGAGTTAAGATCAAAGCGTAAAATCATCTCTCATAATCATCATCATCCCTCCTATCAACCATGCACAAGCCTAGGGCTCATGTAGGCATCATTCTGAGCGAAATTCACCATATATTAAAATGAACATCTCAATTTCTGAAATTGAGTTGAAAAGCATGAGGCTGGTCAAAACCCATTCAAGCATTCATATGAGTTCACCGAAAATGCCCAATAGCAAATTCTCGAAGAAATTAAGATCAAAACCCAATTTCGCAAGATGCGAACTCTGCGGCTTGAGATAGGAATGCTCACTGCACCCGTCGACCCGTTCTACCGCTCATTGCTCACTGGCGAAATAATGGTGAAAGAACAGGATCGTACAACTCGGTCTAACCCGCTTTTAAAAGGCGGCTCATTCAAAAGAGCGCTGGCGATCTATGCTCGATGGATAAAAAAACTACTCTCAAATCTGTGTAAACTCATACTGTACTGATACTAGACTCTTGGTAACTTCTATCATAGCTACTGCAATTCACTTGCAAAATAGTGCTTTTGCTTGCAAAATGTTTTGTGGTAAAACTGAATTGATTAGTGTTAATTGCAACAATTTTCCACTTACTCAACCAGCACATCCATCGATATATTAGCGCCAATTTGATTGCTCTGTGTATATGAAAACCAACAGTGTGTACATGTCGTATAGCCACATGCATTGAATAACAACTCATGACTTAGAAACATTTAGTTATCGATTTGATGTAAAATCTCATTGTTCAACTGTTATAAGATGTTTACATATTTTTCATTAATTTCTTGAATGAAAATAAAATCTCAGAAAGGAAATGGATAACTCTATTATAAAATTATACAAGATCAATAAGTTTTGAATGTAAAACTGTAAAGTTGAAAAATGCACAAAAGTAACAAGTGTGACATGCAGAGGTAGTGCAATTACTGTATGAGACTTGAGGAGAACAGAACCTGAGAAAAAGATATTCAATACTGCATCATAATAGATTCAAGATCAATAACTTATTTGATTTGATTGTATCTCAAATTCTCATTATAATCTTTGATTTCACTATGGTACGGGTACGGCAATATTTGTTAATGAGTATGTTGTTTAAAATTAATAGATGTATTCAATTTTATCGAAATTAATAGGATATTATTGATAAATAAGTTTGTGAAACTGTAAATTAATAAAAACGTACAGTACTGTACAATGCATACTTAATTTGATGCAATTGAAATCAATCAATAGCCGTTTTATGAGGAGTATGCAATATGCAATGATGATTGTAGCAGATAACACAATGCACTATACGTGCATCACATGCGGCAGACTGCCAATTCATGTCAACTCGTAATACTTTCACTGAATCACCACCAGAATACACAATTACTACTTATTGCTGAATCAATTCTTGCCTTTGTTCATTGGCTAAAAACGCGGCTTGCAATATTGAATATCTTTGATGTGAGACATTGTTACCAGTCATCTAGTCATCATAGATTCAATAGAATTAATTTTTATTGTCTGGAGTTTTAGGTATTAAGATGAGGAAATGTGTTCACCAACTCCATAAACAATCGGTTATGTTACTTTGAAACTGTTAGAAGCAATGTTAAATTGTCCAGACATTTTACCCTTTTCAAAAGTGAACTTCTAATTTAAACCTGAAATCGGCAAGGAATCCAACCCTCTCTGTTATTCAATTTACCAAATATGACCAAAAATAACTTTTAGTTGAGTTATTTTTGGTAAATTGGATAACATTCTCAAAACTTGATATTTTCAGAACACTTCTGTTTTATTCAATTAACAATAACATGAAGAATTTATCCTCCAAATCTCATGGATTTATCTCTTACCGAATTTGAAATGTTCTGTCCCAAAGATTTAAGCCTTAGGCGCTCATATCTCAAAAAGTAATGATCGGAAAAAATGTTTTCGTGAGAAAAATTTTTCATTTTGATAGCTAGATAGTATTACAAATCGAAAAATTTTGAAAAACAATATCACCAGTAGAAAGTTTAATTTCAGCCTTTGCACAGCCTTATCTTTGTCAATATGCTACTCATCCTAAGAAAATATTTATGAGTAAAGAATTACGGTAAGGTTTTTCAATAAAATTTTAACGAAAAATGTATAATATTCTGTATTTTAATTCTATAATAAACTGAGTTATTTATGAAACTATGAAGTGAAGAAAAAACTACAACATTGCTACAATGTTGAATGTTGCACAATTTGAATGCAATAATTGTATTTTTGCAGCTTTCCTATTAGCTGAGAGTGGCTACGATGTGTGGATGGGTGATCTTCGAGGAAATACTTATTCAAGTACACACAAAACACTAACACAAAAAGATGCACTATTCTGGGATTTCAGGTAAATTGAATAAGAATTATCTTATAAGCAGAAATAATCCAAATTAAGGTAGGCTTACATGAGTTAAATAGAAATAATTGAGATGGAAAAAGTATTTCATAAATAATATATTTGCTCTACATCATTTTAGGGTTAATAAACTTCAAAATTCATTTGTCGATTTGAATAGAAACGCGATTTTGAAATCAGTAACTTTTGTAATATATTGACCGAGCTTAGTGTGGTAAAGGTTTTAACAGGGCGGTATTCGCTTTCGTCTATATTATAGAGACTATAATCAGTCAGATAATCAGTTATTTTTTAGGACTACTATTAAATAGAAATAAATAAAAATCCAAGTACCCTTTTTCAAATTTAATTGTTCACTAAGGAAAAATAAAAATACTATTGTAAAATACTAAGTATACTATTGGTCGTAAGTAAACAAATTTAAAAAAGGGTATTTAGATTTTTATTTATTTCTAGTATCTATAGTCTGTATGAATGTTTGTATATTTTATGTATGTATGTGACGCATTTTCGGCGAAACGCAAAAACAGATTTGCATGAAAGATATCAGAAAAGATTTGCAACCTAGTGGCATATCCAGAAAAATGGGTTGGGATCATAGCATTAACGTAGAAAGGGGGGATCCGTTGCCCTACCTCGAAAACTCCAAAGAAGCGGTGAGTTGAGCTATAGGTGTCTAGTATAGTTAAAATTTCATTTTTCAAATGTGAATATGAATTTGTTGATTCGTGTGAGACTTGAAACTAATGAGCAATAATGTTTGAAGTGTCCAAGAAATGGGTGCGTACGACCTGCCAGCAAGCATTGACTACATACTGGCGACAACCGGCCATGACAGTGTGATCTACATCGGCCACTCGCTCGGCTCCGCCATGTACTTCGTCATGTGCTCCGAGAGGCCCGAATACAGGAGCAAAGTGCGCCTCATGATGGGACTGGCTCCTGCCATCTACCTCCAGCGGTCACCTGGAATCCTCTTCAAGATCGCCAGACAGTACAGCAGACTCTATCAGGTCAATCAATTATTCATCTTATTTGAAAACTAATCAATAACTATTATTGATTGAGTCTCTAACGATATAATATTACTTCACTTTTATTAATCAATTTACGAATCAATTTTCAACTCAATAACTATCGTTTGAGTCTCTAATAATGATATTACTTTACTTTTATTAATCAATTTACTTGCATATTACTGCACAAAATTTCACTAGAAAATCAAGTGACGATTTATTATGCTTGACATGTTATGAAATGGAAGCCAAGTTCCATGAATTTCCTACTATTTTCAAATAGCTTGTAGGTCCTTTTTTCAAAAATATTTTTATGCTGCTGTCTAAAGGCTTGTGTTGATTATTATGCTACTATTTACCTTTTGAAAACTCGCTGATATATAACTGCTAGCAATAACACTGATCTGAGTTACAGGTGAATACTTTCAAGAACATCATAGCAATTTGGGAAGTCGAATTTTCTCATTGAAATTCGAAAAGCTTATTGGTTGACCTTAATACAGTTCTTGCACTTGCAATATTTTCATGACCTGGAAATGATAGAACTCAGCAGATAAAAATAATAACAGTATTTTTCGAATAAAATTGATAAGAATAGTCAATTTTAATAGAATTGATGAGAATATCATATTTGATCTATTTTTTATTAACTTTTACATCATTTATGTTTTTGTGTGCCAATCAGTTATAGAATAATCTACGCTTGTGTTGTATAATATGTAAATACTATGTATCATAGAATTTATTTATTTATTCTTACAAAAATCTAGGAGTGCAACAGGCATAGCAGCCCAAACGCACTCATGAATACAGGAAATACATCATTAAAAATTATTTAAAAAATATATATATATAAATACTAGAAAAGTAATAAAAGAGAATGATTAAAATGGTACATGTGAAAAACAGACAAGAATAAAGAATTATAGCTACTTGGAGAAAGAAAAGATGTTAATGTTAATGTTAATGGTAATTGATAAAACTAAATTTTGATTATTCAATAAGATCAGTTATAACCACATAAAATAATAAAATATAACCTACGTATTACATATGGTTAATTCTAAGAGGAGTGATGAAAGAACTAAAGAAAAAAGGGAGCAAAAGGGAAGTGGAAAAAATATTAAAAGTTAGTGGAAAAAGGGTGACCATGGAGAGAACAAAGAAAAGGCCATTTGAACCAGAGTAAATTAAGAGCAACAGGTCTATATTACTCTTCAATTGAAGAATGGTGACATTTTTCTCTTGAAGCTACATTTAGACAAGGAGAAGAGATCCACCTGACCATCACAGCAGAGGAATACGAGGAATATACGAGGAATACGATTCATTGGTGAGTAATAATGACCAACCGTGTTACATCTACAGATTGAAAACTCTTGCCGATTACAAATTATTGAAGACAGGAACCCTAAAATTTAGCCTTGCTAACAGATTAGGACTGCTCACGGAACCATTCATAAGACCATAGAGGAATAAACAAGAAAGTACCTTCCGTCTGGATGCCAAAGTCTCAAAGCCGAACATGCTGCGCAACACACCAGTTGGAAACCCCAAGGGACAAGGACGATCCTGTTTTCTACAAAATAACAATCTCAAAAATTTATTTTGAACAATTTCAATCTCATGTATCAGACCCATCTGATGGGGATCCCAAACCACCGCGCAATATTCAAGCACGCTCCGAACAAGGCTAGGAAAGAGAGCCATCAAGGCTTCAACATCTCTAAACCCAGCCGTAGATCTCATGATGAAACCTAGCATCCTATTAGCCCTACCAACCAAAGAATGGACATGGGGAGCAAAACTCAGAGAAGAATCAAACAATACACCCAGATCCTTGAAACTATCGACTCCAGAGTGTTGAAAGCCGTTAATTTTATAATTGAAAATAGGATAATTCAGCTTACGAGTGAAGACCATAAATTTACATTTGCCAACATTGAGATCGAGGCCGTTATCCGTGCACCACCCCGAGACAAAATTTTTCATAGTTCATACTAAATTTTATTCTTTAAAACAGAATAATCAAATAAACCAACCAGTAACAATTATTTTTCAATAACTTTCATGGAAGTTGAAGTTAAGGTGCCCAAACCTATGGAACGACTAAAACGAGGAACCAGACTGGAGAATTGCAATCAATTTTATAATTGATAATTACCAATTGTGTGACTATATTTCACGATTTTGCTTTGAATTGTATTTTACAGTTGAAAACATTTCAATTGTCTAACAATTTTCTTTAATTGCTGTTTTGTCTGCGGCTCAGGAATCTATCAGCTTTAGAGGACCTCGTCAAGTTTTTTCCAGAAATCAGCTGCGAGGCGCCACAGCCTCCCTATTTTGCAGATCGGCCCCCACGCAGAGCATCTGCCTCGTTCTGCTCTACTACATCGCTGGATTGGCCAGTCTCACTGACTATTCTCAGGTCGACAAGGTAAACCCATTTCATAACTTACTATTTCCAATGTATTGCAAAAGAAATTTATCAAATACACCGATGAAATTACTAATTTCACTTTAACATCAATACAGTATACCTCCTTTTAAACCCAGATTTGTTTGTCTTGGTAAAATTTTAGAATAGAATATTTTTATTTCACAGAAGAACAAATAATAGAATACAAAAATAGTAGATGAAAAATAAATAGTAGATAATTCAAGTGGAAAAGCAGTGGTTTTCCAAATATTTGAGTCTTCATCAGCAATGGAAGATAGAATTATTATAATGGAAAGTTGAGATCAAATTGTAAACTCTGAATAATTTGACTATTTTTGATACATACTTGAGTAATAAAAGTTGTTTCTGGTAATTGCCTGTGATTAATATTTTAATAGTCGATTTTATTAGAACTCATAATAGTTCATAATTCAGTTCATAGTTCAGAGTAGTCCCAGGGGTGCCAGGGAGGTAGAATTTTCCATATTTGGAGGTTGGCCTCCAGAGTGTCCTCTAACTGATTTTGAGGTGCGGTATTCCAGGAAACAAGCAGTATTGGTAGTGAAATTTTTGTCCCTTGCAGCTTTAATTAGATAGATTATTGAAGATACATAGATAAGATAGACAAGATACATAAATAATATAGATTCATAATTGGTTTGCTTCATCCAATAAATGTAGATATACTGTATGGAATATAAAATACAAAGATACTATGTGGGCCAAGCTACATAAAGTTTTATTCAGACGACTGAGCAGGGCTGCAAGCTCTCCGCTTAGCTGATAATCAGCCAATCCGATCTCCAATGGGAGAGCTTTCTGCCCTGCTGACTCGTCTTAAAAACGCCTCATGTGGCTTGGCCCTAAATAAAATCTGATACTATTGTGTAACGATGAGCGGAAGGATAAGGAGTCTGAAAAAATACTACAAGAAGAGTATTGGTTGAAGTTCATATACTTTTCATAATTTAATCAAATTACTAGGCGGCTAGTATATGTACCTTGGATTAATTTTGTGATGACCAGTTTCTTCAGAAAGCTTACACAGAAGAGAGAGTATTAATCTAAGGAAACTGTAATAATTAATGTCTGGAATGATGAATGATTTCAATTTGTTGAACTAAACAATAAAAAGGGTGTAATTTGGATTATTGGTATTTACGTCTCTCAAGATCGTAAACATATATTTGAATTGATTCTTGGTTTCAGAATCTTTTACCAGAATTCGTGAGACGGCTACCAACAGGTACTTCACCAAAAACACTTCAGCATTTGGGCCAATTAAGCAAATCAGGTAACCGTAAAATTAATAAATTTCATCAAATGTAAACCGGGTGAATATAAATAGTGTACCAAATTCGTAATGCACCAATCGAAAATTATACGAAATGTACAATTTCGTAGATGAATGGAGAAGTAACAAACAGGAGTTGTGTCACTATTATTTTTTATGTTAAATAATCAATTACAGGCTAAATGGAAACGTTTCTCTTATTCTATAAAAAACCTTATTGAAGAAAGGAAGCATTCAAGAATCTTCAATTTTTAACACCATAGAAGAAAGATACCGTTAATATACATATAGTACTTGTACTATACGACTCTGCCGTAACACTTTCCCAGTAACTATTAATTGATGAGGTGGATCTATACCAATCTATACAAATATCATTGTGGAATAGGAGTGTTGTATAATCTGTCATATGAAACTATTTTTTAACTCGGTTGAAAATGAATCGAGTACACAAATATTCCTTTATTCTATGAGAATTGAAACCAGTGGAATTTTTCCAAAATTGTTCCAAGTCAATGACTTCAGCATGCGCGTAAAAACAATTTTTCTGTTTGATTGTTTAGTACATTTTTTCAACTTCATTCTAAACAAAATTTTAATTTTCAGGTCGATTTTGTAAGTTTGATTATGGACCAAAAGAGAATATGAGGAGATACGGAACTAAATCACCGCCCGATTATAAGCTCGACAGTGTTACTGGTCCAGTTGCCATATATTACGGCAAAGGAGATATTCTCACACATGTCCAGGTAATTAATCCTATTTGATTTAAACTCACTTACGAGGAACTTTCTCAATACTTTCATGAAGAAGAAACGTTTTTTTTTTAATTATTGAAGGTCTAAACTGGCTTAATGACACGTCATTCTAAACATAAACTAATTCTTTGCATTCTTCCTCTTCATTTCTATTTTAGAAGTGATTCGAGATTGATCTTGTTTATTCAAGAGTTGATTTGAATAAAAAAAAATATCGGCACCGTAATTAAAATGTTAAACAATTCAAACTTGAAAAAATTGGAAGTTTTAGAGAAACCTACAAGGAATCAATTTAAAAATAGTTTTTAATTCATTTTAATTTTTACATTTCTTGGTTTGCAGGATATTGCTGAAGTGACTCACAAGATTCCAAATTTGGTTAGAAATTTCACCGTAGCCAACGATAAATTCAACCATATGGACTTTTTATGGGCAAAAGATGCAAAACAATTAGTTTACGACGATATGATGAAACTTATGAAGCTGTATACTTGAAAGTTACGGAATGTTAAGCTCCTGAATTATTAGAAAGGACAGCTTTGGAATGCGCCATCTAATCTTGTGTTCAAATTAGTGAGTGAATCATAACATAAACCTCACATTAAAGGATAGAGAAAAAATAGCATAAGAAGATATCCCTTAATATAGGGCCTTTATGTTCTGAATTTCACTGTTAATTCAAGCCGAAAGTACTAGTAGTTATTTTTCGTGAAGCTATATGACGCTAGTAGTATCTCATACTAACGGCACAGTTCTTTCACTCTCACCTGGCTAAAACAGTAATAATATCCAATAGTCGACAGTAAACGGCTTCAGTTTTGGACAAAAAATCGGCTTGATGTTTGGAACATCAACTACCTATACCATGAGCTATCTACTTACGCTATCTTTCCTCTATGATTAAAGTGATTCATTTGCTCAGATATCATTGAGTTTAGTCTAGCAGTTTCTATCAAGTTTGAAATTGAGCAATTGAATATAAAAACAACTCTTAGTGGAATCTATTGTGCCGCGTAATTTTAAACAATCTTCTTTGTGCCAATATTTTTGTAGAAAAGTTGAGTAGTTTAGTTGAGAGAGTTATTAGGTCATTTTAGAACAAGAACATCAATAATTTAGAGAGTAATATAGATAAAACGTAACTTAAGAAGAACAACAAATTAAGAAATATAATAGACTATTTATTAGTAGTGGAATGTACAAATGAAAAAGTGATTTTATCACATTAAAAATGATTGGTGCTTCTTGAAAGATTCTAATTTATACTGTTACATAAATATAAAACCTACATAAATTATGCAATAAATAATCAATAATGTTAAAAAACCTTAATATTTATAATGCACTTTTGATTGTGAGTTATATATTATTAGTTACACTAGCAAAATCGATAATTGCAAAGGCACTATAATAAATTACCATAATTTATACATTGTATAGGAATAATACTAGTTGAACTAAGTGATTGTGCTAAGATAATACTGTTCATTATTGATATGAAGAGGGTTTAGATTTTGTTGAAAATCGAACAATGAGTACCGTCCCTCAACTGGAGAGTAAATAAAATATTTTCTCTTAAAATTTCAAGTTTTTTCTTGAATTTTGCCTAGAGCCGAACTAATTACTTCTATACTAAACTATCATTGAAAATAAGAGGAAGAGCCAGGAAACCTACGACCAACCTCCTTTTCTTTTCGAGAACTTGTAGTTTTCTTACTTCCAGATCGATCGGATTCCAAGGGAGCATAATCGTTTGTCAGCTGCACAGGTTGATGATGGTTTTTGTTTAGAGTGTCTTTTGATAGGCTACTGGGAGGCACTGCACTCATCCCGTTCATGTTGACTAGGCCGGTGGTTGGCTGTGACGCAAATTTGCTCAACATTTCCTTGGAGTTGTCTGGTAAAATTGTGCGATAATCTTGGGGTCTGTAAGGCCTGAAAACAAATCAAAGGTCAAAGTTATTCAATTGATACTGTATAAATTTGTCAAAAAACATAGACGAGCTAGCTCTCTCATAAAATGATAATTTCAAATATAAATTCTAACTAACTTCTTCAATTCACTGTATAACGTTCCCAATCACCTAGAGTCACAGCCCAAATAAAAGTAATTTTAAGTTCTAAAAAAATGTAGCATACTCTTATGAAGGTAATATTAAGAAGGTCATTTGAATGATGAGAAACCTATCTAGCACATAAAGAGATAAAAAATAGTTTATTTGAAATTGGTTTACCACACAAGTAAAATGAACAGATAAAAGCGGGAGATTTATGAATAACAAATATAAAAATAATAATTCATGAGAATTGAAACATCTTAGAAATTAACTGAGTAGAAATAATGTTGTTGTTAGTCTTCAGAGAGAAAAGCTTTGGTCGCGTTTAGAAAAGTTTGTAATATCGAATTACAAAAATAACGAGATTTTTCCATCTAATAAGCAAGTTTAAGCTTTGAATTGATACAGTAAGAAAACATTATGTTTATATTCCATCTTTAATGATTTTCAAAGTTTCAAAGCTCTAGCATCCCAGTCTAACATCCCAAAATATCAGATGGAAAAATACATCAATATTGTGCTTACCTTTTCCCTTGTTCACCTGCAGGAGTGTCATTTTGAATATCAGACTGAAAAAAGAAAAAAACAATAGATTTAATAACATTGAAAAATAAACTATGATCATTAGAAAAACAACTAATTTCATAATAAATGAAATTTTAATGGTTTAATGGTTTTAGTGTATGCAGCAAGACTTGAATCACAGAATCTATCATGTCTAGTTTCAGTATTATATATTCTGTTAAAATTTTAACTGGCAGCTCAAGCTAATAAATTAGGAAACTGTTACCAAATAAGCCAAAGATAGTTAAGACAATAAATTATGTCCATGTTAACATATCATAACATTTTATTAATATATTGAAATCAATTGAGAAATTATTTTTAAGGAAGTCATGCACTCCTCCTTATTCATATGCTTTCACTATTTATCACTCCGGAAGAATTTGATAATTCAATGAAATTCTAAGCACTATAGTGGAGAGTATGACACTACAGTAGATGATAATAAATTAATGATTGAGAAAAAGTCAATATTTGCATCCTATTTAAGTACTGTAATAATAACGGGCTTTCGGAAATTGACTTACCAATCTGCTCAACACAAAATCGGGAACTTGTTTATCGATAACCGCATTGCCATTTTTAGAGCCATAATAGTCACATTGTGCATTGTTTGTCTGAGATTGACTAGTGAATATTTGGGGAGGAGACTTTCCAAATACTTCCACATTCACATCGTGACTACCACTGTTGATGTTGGCTCTAGCCGAGGTCCAATGTCAGAGAAAGGAGTTGAATTTGTTATCACTGCATTGGAGTTCTCACTCGATGAATGGAACCTCAGCGCGCGTGAAAACCAGGCAATAACTGAAAAATTAATAACACTTTTCAAATAAAATAATTAAAGAAATATCAATCGTATCATTGTAAAGTTTAAAACATCTGAATTTCCATCAAGATACCACATGAAACTGTATATTTTACAGTGAGTATAGAAAATCAAATCACATTGTATCAAGAAGATGTAAAGTTAATATAGTAAAACCATTCTAATATTCAACCTTGCCCATAATACCAGCAACCCTTGAAATTTGCTCCAGTCATTTATAAATTTCAAATATTTAGAGTTGACCAAACTAACTTTCACTTGAATTTAAGACGTTTGTATTGCAGCGATTGTACACAAACAAATAATAGAGAAATAATATTTCAAGAAATAATCTATCCATATTATCTATTTGATAAAACGTAGCTTACTTACTGAGAAATGAAAGTTTAGATGCCAATTTTAGCATTAGATGGTTTATGAATAGAACCAATCACAAGAAAACCATATGAGAATATAGGCTATCAAATTCTGGATTTCCTGAGGAAAAGAATAAATATTGGGGAGTGAATTGTATTGGACGTTTATGATTGGAGCGCAACGGAAATTTCATTACCTCTTTTATTATTTATTATGTAGTTGCGCTACTGAAATTCCGAACCTCAATCGAAATGGGATAATCATTTGAAGAAGAATAATTGAAGATAATCATTCATAAGAAGAATTAGAAGATGGTTATTGATTAAAATACAAACAATTAAACTAGCTAATAATAATTATATATCTCATGGCTAGATATTACATACAATAACAATACTGTGGCCTCAACCATAGTTAATTTAAAAGTGGAGTATAGATTATTATAATATACAGTATTTTGTACACGGAAGAATGAATTTAGATAGAATTGAATATTGAGGATGAACACGTAATTATTGAATTATTAAACAGCATTTAACAATAAAACCAATTACAGTATATTGGAATTTAAATAATGATACAAGTGGAGTTACTCAATGGAAAGAATATCCTTGAACGTAAAATTCACTAAATATACTAATTTTTTTGTACCTTTCGAATCGATGTCTGCTTTATTTTTACACAGAGTAAGAGATTCATTGATGACTTCTATTTCCTTTTTGAGAGCTCCTTTATCCTTCGACAATTTATCAACTTCACTCTTTTCTGATTCCAGCTCCTTTTCCAACCGATTGATATCTTCTGATTTTTGTTTCAAGACTTTCTCCTGTTCCAAAGCTACTGAAGTAGCCACTGTAACCTGAAAGTGTAGACAATTAGGCAATATTATGCATATTGTCAATAAACCTAAAAAGAGATTAGATGAATTGGATGTAGTAATAATGATCATAATGAAAATCGAAATGGTCGAAGATTTCTGATGTGAGCTATACTCTATAATATGAATCAATGATGGGTTTATTATTATAATAAAAGATAGAAATTATTATTTTAAAGATATAAAAACGTTTCATACAAGTAGAACTTTTCATGAAAGGCGACGAATTCCTCTCAGTTTCCCTTGTTCAAAAATAGGACAAATTCTCAATCCATGATTATGAAATGTGTAATAGCAAGATTTCTGTATTAGGATTATAATACGTGAACAGTAAATGGATTATTAATTTTCTAATGGATTTTGGAAAAACATACTGCACTACAAATCTCGCATATAGAGTTTTGAGCCATTTTAAAAAAAAAATGTTACAATAGCACTCATGATTGATTGAGAAGTTCATCAATATGGATATTTTAATGTCTATAAATAAAATTTGCTTCAATTTATCAAAAACTTTGTGAGTTGCGGTATCTGTTTGTAAATATAATTATTGACATGTTAATACGCAATCTTCAAAGTACAGTTTCTTGGAGCAACAAGATGAGATGAGGTATTTTCGAACGAGGTATTTTTGATGAGGTGTTTTTGGGGTGTTTTTTAGCTTGTACGGTAATGCAATGATAACATTGACCAGTAAAACCAAGTGAATTTGGAAGTTGGCCGTGGTGGTTCTTAGTTCAAAATTGAAAATATGAACGGAAATTGAACTTGTAAAATAAATTAGGCGATAAGCACAAGTGCTAATGCAACACGAGCAATTTGTTCAATGATAGCATCGTAATTCCACGTTTACACGTGTACTTGATCTGCCTAGAGTCTGGATCGAATCATATCATAATATCGGGGCACCGAGCGTCGCTCGTTATTTATTTATTGATAAACAGAACACAATTCTTTTAAATGATTGGGGATGCACTAACAGGCACATCCCAAAACTGTTTCTTCCCCGAATTTCGATTTATACACTATAAATAGTCCAAAAATAGGTTATGTTCCATACACTTGAATTCAGGTGAAATTTTCAATCCAAACATTTGAAAGAAGAAAAGTTCCAATTTACAAACCAAATTAAATAACAAATAAACACTCACGAATCACTTAAAACTGTAATGATTAACTTTGAAAATTATGATATACTCAAATCTAGAATGATATACCATGTCATGTCAACAGATCAGATTATTTTGATCAAATCGATTAAAATTTCTAGAATCGTGAGATAAGCGTATTGATTGCAAATAGTTGAACAGCTGAACTATTCTGTCTCTCTTCCACTCACATCTTCTGTTATCGACAGACGACGAAATTATCATCTGTTTTTCCAAGGATGAATAATTAATATCCTTTTCATGTCCTTCAGCGAGTTTTCCTAGGGATAAGACCTAGTGCAATCGAATTTTTATATCATAAACCTACTATGTTCCAAATTTCGTGAAAATCGTTAGAGCCGTTTTCGAGATCTGTTGGACATAAATGACCAGATATAAAAATAGCCAGATATATATAAAAATATATACAGAAATTGTTTGCTTAATATAATAGAATATCGTATCGTAACCTATGTTGCTTGGTGTATTGAATCGCATTAGTGGGAACCGCGCCTATCTGATATATTGTTAGGTTGCACTACTATATCACATGCACTATAAAATTATAGTCCACATACTGCAGATGTTGCCCACAATATATATGTAGTTTCTTACCTTGTTTTTCAATGTATCAAGTTCCGCAGCCTGCCTAGCGATAATTTCATTCGCTTTGAGTATATCTTTAGCAAGCTTCGATACAGTTTCATCCCTGAATGATAACTCTTTCTCCAGATCCTGGGAGTAGTTTTGGAAGTATTCCTGAAATGATTAGCAACAGATTTATCAAGATTGAAAAGGTGGACGTAGTTTCAAATTGTTTATGAAGATTCATAAAGTAGAGAAAAAGTACCGGACCACTATACACTAAACTAATTCTGAGAACAGATAACTTGAAACTGCAATACCTTTTCAGAAACTGCTTTGTCAGTTTGCTTCTGCAGTGAAGTGATGAAACATGCTTTATCTTTCAGCTCCTGGAAAAAATAAAATGCAATTTTGAGAGAACATATTTTTTATGAATCAATACTCAAGTATGATAGAAATATTCAATTTGTTATAAAAGGATAACACTTTTATTGAAATAAAAATAACATCAAGGAACTGTTTTTATATTTTATAGATATTTAGCTGAAACATGTCATGCATTTATAAAATAAAAGAGGATACCTCAATGTTATTCGAGTGGACATTACTTTCCAAACATCGCCACGACATATCAAATCAGTATAAAATAGAAGCAATTCTATATTCTAATAATATAAACATTATAAAACTTCAACGAATGAAGTTCAAAATGAGAAATAATTTTTCATCAACATTAAATGGAACTCTTACATGATCAAATCGTTAAAAATAAATATTCAATAAAAATTGAATTGCACAAACATTTCACAAAACACAAATATGCGAAAAGTATGTTTGGTATCCTATTATATTAAGCGAGCAATTTCTGTATATCTGTTTATATTTAGTTATCTGGTTATTTATGTTCAACGGATCTCGAAAACGGCTCAAACGATTTTCACGAAATTTGGAACATAGAAGGTTTATGATATAAAAATTCAATTGCACTAGGTCTCAACCTTGGGAAAACTCGCTGAACGACATTGAAAGGATAATTCATGCTTGGCTGAAACAGCTGAGACTTTCGTCGTCTGTGGATAGTAAAAAGTGAGCGAGTGATTCTGTGGAAAATCAAAATATCGCATCCACGAAATTCATAAGCTGACGTATAGCCAGCTGTAAAATATAAACACGAACATTTTAGAGAATTGTGTTATGTTTATCAATAAATAAAAATAATGAGCGAAGCTCGGTGCCCTGATATTGTTCAATAAAGTGAATATAATATTAATTCCTAATCTGGAAACCACCTATACAGTAAACATGAATACACCTAATAGAATTTTATTCATCTATACTAAACTCAACTTACTTGTTCACAAACAGCCAGTCGAGTGCGAAGAGTGTAGACGTTCTTCTCTTTGTCATGATAATCAGTATCCAGCTTCGCATTATTCGATTTCAACTGTTCTATTTCTTGAAGTGTATTTCCCAGTCTCACTTCCAGAATTCCACAGCGCTGTGTTTCACTCCTTCAAACAAATATACAACCAACAAATACATTTCTTTATTTATTAACAAATAACAGAAAAATATATTTTTTCTCTGGAATAATATTTCGTTTTCTACCAGATGAGTTTGATAACTATATAGCATATTGAATCCGACTTCTATTCACGATCAAAGTCCAGTACAAATGTACTTTTGTGAGAAGTAACTTGTTCACTTAAAAGCTTGTCTTTGTATATTTTGTGGATTTTTTGCATATTTTGAATGAATATTTGATTCAATGACTATATTTTATCCTTCATATTCTTGTGCAAGATGCGATATAGTGATATGGTGATATAGTGACATGTATGCGATAGTGATAATTCAACTCAGATGAAAATTAATAGTTATTCAAGTACCTGGTTTGAAACTTGTTAGTTTGTTCCTCTAGACTAGAGACATAATATAACTCACGAGCCTTTGACGAGTTTCATAAATTACAGGAGCACAATAATATTGTAAGTACTTTGAACTTAAAAAGAAACTTTTTGAAAAACTAGTAGTAGAGCATGCCAAATACCGTAATTTATATGGTCAAAAACACATTAGTACTAACTGGAGAGAAGTCTGTAGCTCATCCAAACTTTGTTTCAATGTTTTGTTTTCAGCACGCAGTTCCTTTTGTTGATGTTTCAGATTATCTATCTCAATTTTATGTTGCTTCTGAAAATCATCTTTTTCACTTTTGGTTTTTTTCTCAAATTCTCGCCTCAACTGGAAAAATGAAATGAAAACACTAAAAATAATTAAATAATAATAATAATGTCTCTCAATTCCAATGATTTGAATCCAGAGGATTTTATTTACAAATACAGATACATATAATACACATATCAGATTTAAGAGATTGCTAAAATAATTTCAATTCTAATTATGATACCCAACTATTACATGAGTTGGTGGTGATAATAATATTCTTATTCTAAAACATGAATAAAAATTTAAAAAATGTAGTTAGTAATAGAATAAGTGTAAGAAATGATTATTATAATTGCTTTGTGAATAAGTGAATAGTCTCTCAAGAACCTTATGTACTTGTGCGCTGGATGTAACAATAAAGAATTAAATAGAAAATTTATCTTAAGATGAGAGTAGTTTTATGGAAAATTTAGTCTGGGACTTTTTAGTGCCTTCTAAGATTTCATTGGGGGAATTTCACGGCCTCTTAAGTTCTGCATTCGGCCAACCTTATCAGATTTGCAGCATTTTATTCGAGAGAATAATTCTGCAATATATGCATAAATAGTTTGAACTGTTTGATTGGGACGGGAGTGGTCTGATCCCTGTTGCCACTGTCTACAAACAAAAAGATGTCCGGCTAGCAAACTGTGGTTGAATGTAGTAACTGCACGACATTTTGTTTCCAGTTTTATATAGATACAAATCTTATACGTAAGATAAACAGCCTAAACAATAATTACACTGTTTTGCGTACCTTACACTCTGTTTCGCCAACTTCTGCAATCAACTCTCTCTTTTCATTTTCGTATGATGAGGACAAAAGTTCCAGTTCTCTTCTGACTGCAGCCAACTCATCCAACTTTGCACTGACCAGCTCTCTTGATTCTATCAATTTGAGCTCCAGTTCATTGACTTTTGCATCACTTGCGCGGTACAGATTCTAAAAAATATTATAAAAACTACATTAAATTTGTGAAATATGATAACATTACTATAAAATTTAAACAGTTTCCACTCAATAAATTACATTAAGATTTAAGTAAATGTAATAGCATCTGTAAATTACTGTTATAATAATTATTTCAAATATTCAATGAACGCTATTTAAATATTACGAAGTTCTTCTATTTATAAAACTATGCTTCAAATTTAGTTCTTCGGTCAATATTTGCAGTCAGAAGTCCTTATTTCTGTTTATAAAGCTTTAATTGGATATTTGAAATAGTTACTATACAGTAATAATATTCCAGCAGTTGGTTAACTGCAATTTCGAATAAAAATTCTTATTACAACTATAATATGCTGTAGTTAGTTTAGTCACTGAGATTATTCACTAGAAAATCAAACTAAACCTGATAATGACGATTGAGTAGAAAATGTGTCTTTTATAATTTGGAAGAAGAGCAGTTTTTGGCTGAGCCTGTTGTTTTCTCCCTATCATTATATAATATGTATGATATAAATACATTGTAACGCAATATTTTGAGTAGAATAATTCATTTACAGATGACACTTATAGACCCATGAACTGGTAAAATATCAAACTACTTTAGATTTTTTACTAATTCAATAGAGAATAAAACTTATAAACTAATAATAACTAATAAACGATAGAGGAGCAAGTGATTTACTAATCAAGTTTGTGAAATATTGCTAATGTCCTTACTTTCAAGCCATCAATTTGCCCAATCAACGCGATCTTTATTTCCTCATCAGTAGCATCAACAACATCGAATGTGAAATGAACCAGATTCTTAAGAGCACTCTTTTCAACAATTTTCAATTGTTTCTTTTTCACCACATCATAACCTTGAAAACTGGCTGGGTTACCTGCTTCTTCCAGCAGCAGAAAAAACCTGTTCAAATAGAAACTAATAATATGAGACAGACACAATAATCAACAAAAGTATATATTGCTTTAGATAAATAATAATAGAAATACTTACTCAGTTCATTAATTTTGTTTTATGAATTATAGACGCTATCAATTTAAATTATAGAAAATATTATCTACCTTCAATGGTGTGTTAGGACGTCGAAACACACCCAAGCCCAACAGAAATGATAACTTCTGCTAGAATAAAAAACTGTTAAATTATAAGTATTCTTGCTAGTGATAGCGAGCCTGAATTAGGGCCGAAAAACATGGGTCGTTTTTTCAGACGAGTCGGTACGGCAAGACAGGACAGGAAGTTCTCCGATTGATTGATTCTCGATACGCCAACCCAATCAGCCAATCGGGGAAGTTCCTGTCAAGTCAAGCCGTGCTGACTCGTCTCAAGAAACTCCTCATGTGTTTTGGTCGTAAGTCTGATGTCTGATCTACTGTTGGAAATTACTTAGTCTTACTATTACTTAGTCGACTGTTACTGTCGAACGCTCTGAGTGCGAGGATTGACAATGAAAATCATTTTCAACTGTTTCGAATATTAACATGAAAGTTCCAAACGAGGCTATAGTACGAGTTAGAAGTCACCCAACTTATTACAACTTAAGAAACGTTTTCATTTATGCGACGACCTAGAAAGAATACTTTTAGATCTTGGGTTTTGTGTGTGTGTGTGTAGAGGGGGAGGGGTGGATATTCTTTCTTAGTCGGTATATTTATGCATAAACCAAAACATATTTCTACATCTCTAGTTTTTTCAAAGTAAAACTAGAAATTTAGAAAAAATCTGCTTCAAAAGATGGTTATGAAAAATTTACTTTCTCCTCCTTCTTCTTCTTCTCAGCCTTTTCCCACTCAGGTGGGGTCAGCGTTTCGGGTCAGTCTCTTCCAGGAGTCTCGGTCATGGGCTTCTTTTGATTTTAGTCCCTTCTCTAAAAGATCTTGGGTGATAAAACTTTCCTATTTTTCCTAGATCTGCCCTTCTTGCTAGTGCCTTCGACATCCAAATGGTCGATCTTTTTAAAAATCTACTATTTATGAATAATTAATTATTTGGAGAAACTGATATTTACCTTGCTTCCTTCTCATCTTTTCCCTCGCAACGTAGAAAGAGCTTTATGAGTTCAGACTTCAAATTATCCAAAGATGAAATGTTTATGTCCTGACCTTCTCTTATCTCTTTGAACTTGGCTTCCGTCAACTCAATGAAACATTGGAAAAGAGGATTTCTGTCATTTGAAATGTCTATTTTGAGGAGCTGAAAACAGAAATGATATATTTTGTCAATATTCTGAAAAAGATGAATAGGGAAAGGGGAAAGTCTGTAAAGAAGTAGAGAAATGAATTGATTTCAATCTCATCAAGGAAATGATTTGTGAATGGTCCTGTTACTAGTCCGTACAACTTTTCTGGTTTTGATTTCGCATAGAAACTTAGCGATGCTAATTACAATTAACTTGAAAATTATTATTACTGCAACTTCAGATTGATTTTGATATTGAAAGTTTATGAATAGGGCCAATAATGTATGAAAATCACTCTACTTATGTTTGAGCTAAATTAGCAAATGTATGATGACAATAATTTGTTCAAGTTGAAGTGAAGAAACTCTCAGTGTAAAATATTTAGGCTATTTATCTTTACTATTGACTATGCACTAGCCTAGGGTTCAATTATCCATTATCTTCAAGGCATCAAAAAAAATGTTACACTTGGAATTTGAATCTACAGCCTAAATATTCAATTCAATAATTATTCAGAATCACACAACTTCTAGAAAAGTACCACAGGCTCAAGCCCAAAACGGTTTCAATTCTAATTTATACAACAGTCCTTTGAACATTTTATCTAACTCCATCCTATAAATTTGATTTGATCTATAATAAAACAAGTTGCTATACTCAGCAGCTAGCAGTGATGAGAGATTTGCCCACTGTCGTCCCCTCTTTGTAAGAGAGAAGATTCTCACAGTATTTTTTCTATTTTAGACTATTTGCAGAAAACATGCAAATTAGTGGGCGCTTGTAAGCTTGTAACCAGGCAGAATAAGGCCTTTCCAAAGGCGGAAAGAAAAAAAGGTCGGGCTTGGCCCATCTATCTGTCAGGCTCTACAAAAAGCTGCTAGCAGCAGCTAGAATTCTATCAGCTATAGTAAGGTCCACTATAGAATGGTAGTATGAAAAACAAAAAAATAAAAAAACAGCGTTGCCGATTCTCTGCCTTGTCAATGCTTTTTATATGATAGCTGATACCGGTACGGTATATAATTATATGTTGTTATATCAACTGTTCATTTTTGTTTAAATAATCAATTATACTTTATTCATCAAGGAATTATATTTTTCACTGAAAACTTGATAATTTTTTATAATTGATATAAAATATTAGGCCTATATTATGCTAATTATTATTAAGCCTATATCTAGATTGTCAAAAAACAATTTGGCAACGTTGCGGAGCTAAAAAAATTTAGTACTATCTGTTTTGTCAAATGATAGACAAAGAAAGCAACACCAATGTTAATAAAATTAGGCCTATAAGTTATAGCGTGGACCTCACTATGGAAGGTTGTGGAGGGCCTTGAGAGGCTTCTAACTTAATCCTAGAAGTGATAGGTTTTGAAAAATGTTTTTTAGTTTTACAGTTCTGTAAAAGCTACTTACATTTTGATTATGTGTCCAAATTCGAAATCTGAGTACATCCTCAATAGAATTTAATCCAGATTTGATAAATACTTTACGAACAATGTCAGTTATTTCAGACATATCCAAAGTGAAACCAAAACATGAATTTTCAACTTTTATTAAAACTATGAAGAGTTTTACAGCATGGCTTGTATTAAACAGTTCCTTGATATAATATAAAGTTTATTATAAAAAAGTAACATTGAAACAAATATTACATAAAATTATAATTATATTGATTTAAATTTCAAACAAAAACAAACAACAGAAACATAACCACACTTGCAAACTTTGGCTGATAAAAACCTAACATGAACATCATCAAATCATAACATACAGAGTACCGACCCGGTAACGGCAGCTCTCAGCTGATTGCGACCGACTTTTATATTATTTATCAATTTAGATGATTGCGTGCCGGCAAGATTTAACCCACATCATAAGATGAATGTGAATTATTCTAAGAGGTAAGTTCAAAAATGGGAATAAGAAGGTTAGGTTTTCGCTTCAAATGGGAATATTTTTATATTATTCAAAATATCCAATCATAGCTTTCTGTCACCGTCATTACAACAAACGTTACATTCAAAGAGCTGATTGAATAAAACGTTTCCTGCACATGCGCATCACGGTGATGTTTTAGGATCATCATTTTATCATAATGGCCTTGTAATTTTACTGAGCTCACACCACAGAGAAGAGGGCTCTGTGGCTCACACGGACTCAAAATATCACAGATTATCTCCAATACATAAAGTAACGTAAATCCAAACTGCGTTGTACGAACATTTTCAAAGGTAATTTTTAAACATTTTCAACCTTTTTACTTAGATTGGACAAAACATTAGACAATTAATTTACAAGACGAAAGTGGAACAGTGGATAAAAGTCGATCCTTGGATGTGAAATAGTGGTCAGCTGCTTTGTGAACAAACCACTCTCGGTCTCAGTCAGCACCGTATCGAACATGCGTTGGTAACGGGTTTTTCCCGTTCCATTCAGTCAGTTCTTTGAATGTAACGTTCTTTGTGATGATGGTTACCGAGCACTGTAACTGGAGCCAAACGTCATTCTATTTGATGATGATATTATTATCCAATGATGATTTAACATTGAATTCAATAAAATAATCAATATATTATCATTTTATTTAATGAAAGAAAGGATACTTTTGGAAAATATAATTGATATAATATAACAGTTATTATTGAACTGATGTTAAAAAACACTATAACTAAGTCAGCATATTGTCATTTCAAAGCAAAAACCGAACCCCCTAATCACCACTTTCACATCTAAAACATCAATAAACATAACTTTTGATAAAAACCTCTAATCCCTTCCATCATATTCCAATTGCAAAGCAAAATCCTAACCCCCTAACCTATCTTTCCACCTTTGAAATATCGAAAAGCATAATTCTACTTGGACCCTAGCCATTTCTAGCATATTGCAATTTTAAAGCAAAAACTTAACCTAACCTTAAGGAACCACTAACCCCTAACCCTTTCACATTTGATAATTTAGATTTCAAAGCAAAATCCCAACCCCCTAACCTATCCCTCTACCTTTGAAACATCAAAAAGAATAACTCTACCTGCACCCTAGCCCCTTCTAGCATATTGCAATTTCAAAGCAAAAACCTAACCTATCCTAATAAAACATTTTTAAATATAACCTGAATAAAACCCCTAACTCTTTCACATTCAATACTTTAGATCTATTCGTCATCTTTAGAGCAAAACCCAAACAAGTGGTTCATTTCATGAACATGTTCACAAACATGTGGTTCAAAGCAAGATCCTAACCCCCTAACCTATCCTTTCACCTTTGAAGCATCAAAAAACATAGCTCTACCTAGACCCTAGCCCCTTCTAGCATATTGCAATTTCAAAGCAAAAACCTAACTTATCCTAATAAAACATTATTAAATATAACCTAAATAAAACCTAACCCCCAACTCTTTCACATTTTTTGAAAGATAGACAAGGATAGCAACATCATTGCAAATCGTACACTACCATTATAACGTGGACCTTACTATAGATACTCAAAGAATACTTTTGAATAACTATGTGATAACTGTGACTGTTGCTGGCCGTTACTCTGTCTCTGAGACAAAGAGAAGCTGCTCTTTGTGACATCGTGACCTTTCTATTGAATCAGCTGTTAGAAAATCGTTCTGCAACCTGCAAGAGGTTATTTAGAAATCCAAAGATTCAATTACGTTTATTCCAACTATGTTACATAAAGGTTTGTAATTTTCAATGATTTTTGCTTTTTATATTTTTTTCTTTAGTAAATTTAAGCTCTATTCTTAAGAGAGTTGTAAGTTTTCACATTAGCCTAGGTTGTAATGTAGCCAAACTGGGTACCGTACCTACTTATAAAATATAAATTTTACACTTTCCCAATTAACTACCGTAGTTAAAAAAAAGAAAAGTTAGTCGGGCGTACAAAACCGTCAGGCATACATGATATAAGCATTCTAATTAGGAAAATTACACGACTTAGCCTTCTGCAGAGCTGGTTATTGGTTAATGTAAGGCTCAACTCACACGCGACTGAGGTCGAGTCGTCTCTTCTCGACCTGACTCGCGTAAGTGTGAGTTGAGCCTAAGCCTTCCAGGTTAACCTACTATCCAGGAAAAACCTAAGAGTTTTACAGTAATCATGGTAATTCCTAGATTAAGACTGAATGACAGCTCTCTTGTCAATGTTGAGATCATTCTGATCAAACCATTGAGATGCACTATGATACAGTTCCCTCTCAGCTAGCCCAGCAGAATCTAATCATTTATAATCAGCAAAAGTTATTTATCATCTGCGAACCATCTACTGAATAATAAATATCATGCATTGAGAAAAAAAGAGCAAACGTCTCATATTACTGATCCCTGTCGGCTCCATGTTTCAATTGTGCAGAACTTTAAGCTTAGGTTTCTCTGAACCTCGCAGCGTCACTGCGGGATGCGCGATGATGTAATCATGCAAAAGTCTGCTGCAGCTATTGCTACGGATGTGTTTTCTCTGACTTCACGCGCGCAATTCTCTGTGATTTCCGCCAATTCAACAATGCGTGATCCCTCTGCGTCGCGCACTCAAGTCTGGGATCCCAGACTTTTGCGTGGCACGCAGTAGCTATTTGCCAGTAGTCGCCATTCCAGCTCCTTCATTCCACCATCTTCTAGTGATAAGACGTGTTGTTGACAGGGGCGTATCCAGAAAAAAATCATGGGGGGATCATAAATAAATAAATAAATAACATTGACGTAGGAAGAGCCTCAACTTTTGGGGGGCGTGGGGGTATTGAATATCCCCCACCAAAGGTGGGTCCGGGGGCTCTCCCCCGGCAAATGTTGATAATATACCTTTAAATTAGTGCGATTTTACGCGATCACTGAAAAATAACATTTAATTCAAGGTTATTTGTTCAAGTTGGCTAATTATTATTATTTCGATTTCACTTTGAAAATGTCATAGGCCTATGATTTCTTTATTGAATAACAAATAGAATGGAATGGAATTTTACTAGTGAATTAATTCTTAAAAAAATAATAATGTTTTAGTAACCGGAATAGACCTACTCATTTAAGATAGCAAACTATAATTTCGACTCAAATTTTTACACAAACTTCAAAACCATAGTATTAGGCTTAGTTTCAACTTGATTCATTCACTATTTTTTCAAATTTCACAATACATCCCCCCTGGATACGACACTGGTTATTATTATAAAATGCAACAGTAACTACGGAATCCAATGTTGCATTGAATCCAAGAGCATTGTTTATACACCAACCCAAACTGCCAAATCAGCCATTAGCCGTTTTCACACCGATATCTCTCCGACACAACAGGACAGGACAGAATTTACACTGATGGACAGTATTAGTGTTAGAGGAAGCTGTGGTTCATAACTGCGTGAGGTTTACTATTCACAGAATAGTTCCTCATAAAACAAAATGTGTTGAAAGCCTAAAATATTCCCTAAACTTGATTTCATTATGCAACGGATACCTGGAAATCAAAATTGTAAGAAACCCTTCTTCCTCCCTGTCAATAAAAAGTTCAAAGGGTTTTCATTTACAAAATTCATTAGTAGATTTTCTTCATTATCCTCTTAGTCCAGCATCAAAGCTACAGCAACGTGTCAGATATCTATGTTGTCCAATCCAATCCAATTTTTCTTCTGTCTGTGACCAGTGTATATACCGGATAGACATTGTCAATTAATAAAAACATAAAAGTTCAAATATGTACACTAATCTCAGGATGGCCGATCGAAGAGACTGACAAAACATACAATCTCCTCCTCACTCAAAGAATAGAGAGGGAGGTTAATTTGCTTTTCTTGGAGCACTTTCTTGAACACTCTCACCTCCAGCTCCCGCACATGCAGTGGAAGTCTATTGTAGATTTTTAATGCGCGCATTGGGTAGCAAGTGTGCAGCTTAGCCAATCTAGAGTAGGGAAGGTCAATGTTGTCTCGCCCTCTAGTTGAATAGTTGTGTATCTGGCCTCTTGCTTGGAGTGTGTGAAGTTGGCCTTTCAGAAGTACAAGGGAGTTCAGCACATATTGACTGAAGACAGTGAGTATTCCCAGCCTCCTGAACAGCGGGCGACAATGCTCCAAGTATGGTGATGATGTTATTATACGAATCACTTTCTTCTGTAGGAGGAGAATTCTGTGACATCCACTTGCATGCCCCCAAAGTGCAATCCCATAGTTGATGTGGCTATGAAACAGACCATGGTATGCAGTAACCAGGTAACTCCTTGGAACATGGCTTCTCAGCTTCCGTATCAGATATGTTACTTTGGAGAGTCGGTTACATATATCAATGTGCTGGTCCCATGTCAGTGATGAGTCAACCATGAATCCAAGGAGCTTAACCTCAGGCCCACCAAAAGGAGGTAGACCATGCCTCAGGGTGCACAGAACATTCTGTGTCTTATCTCCATTCATACACAGTCTTTTTGCCCTAAACCATGTGCTCGCCTCCTCCAATAGTTCAGCAGACCTCAGTACAGCCAATTGTGGATCCTCTTCTTGTGTAATGAGAGTTGTATCGTCAGCAAACAGCAGGGCTTTTCCATCCATACTGAGGTCATTTATGAAAATGAGGAACAGCAGCGGGCCAAGAATTGATCCCTGCGGCACTCCATACTTGACCTGGAGCTCCTGCGATTTAGCACCGCTAATTGTTACAACCTGCCTACGCCGTAAAAGGTACTCCTGCATCGTTTTCATGGTCACTCCTCTAACACCATATCTCATGAGCTTCCCCAGCAAAATCTCATGAGATACGCAATCAAAAGCCTTGGTGAGGTCACAGAGGGTGATGGCAGTTGAGTGCTTCTTCTCCATTGCCTCAAGTATGGATTCCACCAGGCGTTGGACAGCTTCAATCGTCGATCTCCCACGGCGAAAACCAAACTGATCTTCCGTGAAGAGCGAATTATCCTCAAAATGGGCTGAAAGTTGGATAAGCATCACAGACTCCATAATCTTTGCAAAAACAGGGATCAGAGATATAGGTCGATAGTTTGACAACTCTTCCATATCACCCTTTTTGAAGATTGGCACCGTTCTTGAGATCTTCAGTAGGTCAGGAAAAACGCCTTGTTCCAGACAGCTGTTAATTAGTCTGCTGAGTGGTACAGCTATAGAAGAGATTACTGCCTTCATGAGAAAAGTAGACATGCCATAGACGTCAGGACTCTTCGAGCTCTTGTAGCCATTTACAATTTTTACCAAGTCCATAGGTGTCACTCTTTTCCATCTGTCAAATACACAGTTCTGTAAAGGCACTCTGTCCACCGCACAAGCTGTAGTTCCTGTAAAATCTCCAACAATTTGTGTAACAGAGTGAACAAAAAAATTGTTAAAATCATCTAGACTTGCATTTTTAGGTAGAGCAGACTGTTTCTTTTTAGGTCTATTTATAATATCCCAGGCTGCCTTGGATATGACTGAAAATATAATCGCGCGCTGCGAGTTTGGCGCCAGAGAAAACACCCGCTTTTTAACACGAACGCGTGGTTTCCGCGTATCACTGATGACCGATCATGCAATAACGCTGGTTCAGAGAAACCTAAGCTTATAGTTCACCATTCCAGTCCACGGCCTGCAACCTATCACTCAAGTAGGATTTACTAGTCTGACACACAGCATTGACTCAAAGACAATACTTCACCAGCTTCCAATTGAATATTGTGTGATACACAATTGAAGGCACGTTATAAATCACATAGCAAACGTGATGAGAATCTTCTTAAATGCCTCCAAGACTGACTGAATGTGATTTTGCTTAGCAGAGATAGACACTCTTTACAAACAAAAGAGTGATTGTAGATGATGCATATTGAATTGCATATTTGTAGAATGATTGTCAGAATCAATGAATAATTGCACAGTGTGATCAAAGTCTTGAAAGAGTACGTCAAGTTGAGTTTGTTGTCAAAAGTGAGCAAAAATTAATAACCAATAAATAATTCAATTTAAATAAATTAATATCTTAGTTTTAAATACCAGGTGTAGAGTTGTCAAGTATTTATACTCCCAACATATATTTTTGCTAGAATACACGGAAAAATGGAATAATTATTATTTTTTAATTAATCTTTGATATCCTCCAAGTTATGTTTGCACAAGCCTAAAATAACTTAATTCTATTAAACCTAAACCCATAATATCTTGCCCTAAAGCAAGATTACAACACTGTGTTTAGATTTAGTTATTTAAAAATCAAATTAATCTTTCAATTTTTTATAAGGAGTAATGAATTTAAAAATGTGTTTCAGTTTGATGGATTTTTCAAGAACACTCTATTTACTGCGGAAATACAGCGTTTGCATAATTTTTCCTACCATTTCCGGAACTTTGATATTCGCTGACTACAGACACACTCAGAATTGGAAGAAAGAACAACTGAGATTGGAAAATTAAATAAAACTATAAGGTAACTTGCTTTTTCTTTTCTTATTGATAAATTTCCTTTTTACTCATTGAGACATCGTGTAATGGTGTATGATTGGTTATCTGGTCAGTTAAGTTGTGAATATCAGACCTTTAATAATTTTGAATGAATTTATACTTCTGTCCTTCGTCATTGATCAGCTTCCTGGATGGACGGCGTCTGTAAAATTGTTTACACAAACTTGACAAACATTAATGTTTTTAAAACTTAACAACAGATCTAGATGGTCGGTCGGACTCTGTATCACTTAAATTAAATTAAAGACCTGTTGGCCTCAAAGTAGAATGACATCCCATGGAGTCAGGCTCTAATCCTTGCACCAAAACTTCTGTCATCCAGATCCCTCACCATGTCTGGCAGCACGTTGAAGATCTTCTGTGCCAGTACAGGGAAACAGTATCTTTTCTTGTTCAATCTGCAGAAGTTTACATCAATTTTAGCTTTCCCTCTAGTATTATACGAATGCTTATCAGCTCTCCTTGCCATTGAGTGATAATGACTTTTTATGTGTAGCAAGGAGAGCAGAATGTACTGGTTGAACACCGTATAGATACCCAGTCTGATGAAGATCGGCCGACAGTGATCAAGCTATCCTGCTAAGTCTAAAATTCTCAATGCATTTTTCTGTTGAAGAAGTACACCATTACATCCGGGTGCATGTCCCCACATTTGCAGCCCATAAAAAATATGGCTGTGGAACAAGGCAAAGTACACTTCAATAACATGCTTCCTAGAAATAAGAGGCTTGAGACGCCTGAGTAGAAATATTACCCTGGATAGCTTCAGGCAACGCTTGTTGGTGTGGCTACTCCAGGTGAGTCTTGAATCCAATGTAAATCCTAGGTCATTGACCATAATCAGAAAAAGGAGGGGTCCAATCACTGATCCTTGTGGTACCCCATGATGAACCTATAGTGGGCCTGAGTTAGCTCCCTCCAGCGAAAGGATCTGCCTTCTGTCAGTCGTGTAGGAACCAATGGTGGCAAGGACCCAAACCTTCGTCTCCATATGCTGCAAATCTCTCCGGCAAAATATCATGCGGGACAAACTCAAACGCCTTACTCAGGTCTGCTAGAGCCAGTGCTACTGAGTCCCCCTCTTCAAAAGAATCTAGGATGTCACCTACCAGCTTGGAAACATCTGTGACTGTTATTTACCATGTCTGAATCCATGCTGCACACTTGAAAATAGGTTATTGCTCTAAAAGTGGTCCATTAATTGAATCTTCATAGAGGCTTCAAAGAACTTGACCAGTGCGGGAATAATACAAATTGACCTGTAGCTTTTCAGGGCGGTAGGGTCACATTTTTTTGAAGATAGGCACTGTTCTAGCCAGTTTTAGGGCTGTGGGGATATATCCTTTGCCAAGGAATGCATTCAACACCACACTAAGAGGGTGGGCAATGACATCAATAATAGATTTCAACAGGTCCACTGAAATACCATAGATATCTTGAGTCTTTTTATTTCTGAAGTGACTTACCATTTGGATGATGTTCTCTGGTATTACTGGGTCCAAGTCCTCCATTACTACGGTCCCATCTCTAGGTTGCTGAAAGAGTCTGCCAGCAGCTACCTGTGATCTGTCTATTTCTGGTAGGGCACTGACATTTTTTCCACCTCCTGTATCAGGAAATCATTGAATTCATCAGGGCTTGCCCCTGACTCTGGGCTTCAAACTTTGCTTGCTTGGTCCTGAAATACTTTTTACTAGGTCCCAAGCAGCCTTGCATTTATTATTGACCTGATTGATTGAACTAATGTTTGCCTCTCGTTTCACAAGGTCCACCTCCTGCCTGTAGATCCTCTTTGCCTTGATGTATTGATTATGAATGTTTCTCCTCTCTTCCTCATCAAGACAAGATTTACTTCTGCAATTTAGGCGCACACCAGTTAGTCAAGACAAGACATGATCAGACACATTTAGTCACAATACTTCACATTCTAGCTTATGACACTATTCACACTGATTAGTCATTGCAATTAGATATGTCTTCATAAGCAACTATGTGAAGTGTTGTGACTAAACGTGTCTGATCATGTCTTGTCTTGACTAACTGGTGTGCGCCTAGCCTTAGTTAGTAAGCTCTGCCCTTAAAGGCTCGAGTTTGAGAAAAAGGCATACGTTACTAGTGGCCAAATCAGGTTTGTGTAGTGGGTGATCGAAATTATCCCATTTGATTCGCTGGAGAAATTGGTTGCACCTGCACTGTAAGGACACCATCCACACACAATATCATCACTTATAACGTTTCCTACGTAAACTTGAATCATTCCTCGGTAGATTTATCCTGAACTATTGCCTTTTGATAGCAACAACGAATAACGCAACTAGCACTTGGCGGGAGGCTCGATTGAGGCGGTCATGTTTCTGGGCCTATAACTAGACAACAATTTACGATCTGGCCGCACCTATCACAGGACGTTTGGTGGGAATGACAAGCTGTTCAGCTCTGTGATCGAAGGTTGTCTGAGCGGTGGTCTAACGGTGAGCTCCAAACCAACGTCATAGCCCACTTGAACTCATTCTGCGGCAGCATTTTATGGAGAGGGATTTGGTAGGCTAATTCACTGGTATGAGGAATAATCATAAGTGTGAATAACATTCACCTTTTATTTATGGCCAATCGGAAGTTGAAAAAATGACCCTCTTACTAAAGCGTCTGTTTCAGACTTATTGAAAATGCCTTACATTTTTATTTTTATATTTTTGTTGGAATCCTCCAACTAGGGGAGTAAAGAAAAATTATCAAAACTCTGTATGTCGAATTCAATAATTCCTAAGTTTTGTAGAAAGTAATATCTGAACCTTACTCAGATTTAAGTTTTGATGTTTGGTTTATTTTTCAGAAAATGCAGCCGTGGAGCTTTTCCAAGAGCTGTGTGGCTTCATTATTTCCACTTTGTGGGTTGCTAATCGGGAATTATCTTGATAATGCGGAGACAGAGAGGATGACTCGTTTTAGAGATAAGAGTGCTCTGTATTACAGAGAGTTGGGGCCCAATGATAAACCTTCCTGGCCAAAGCCAAGTTGGTTCTAGTTGATTTTCTGTATATTTACTAAATAAATATGTCTAGTTGAGTAGTTCAATATTATTATCAATTATTTTCCCTTATTTTGAAAATTGAAAAGGATAAAAAACTACTGATTTAATTAATTTCTCTAGATCCTCTAGAGTCTGGACATTGACACTATGTTAAATTATCTATTACTTCAGTTAGCACAGGTTAACCTCTTTTATTTCGACTTCATCACTTTGGAACAAACTTATGAATACGTTGAATTAATCAGTAAAAACTAATAGAACTAATAGTACAACTGATTTAGAAGTTTTAGAACTGGAAATTCAGTATTAAAGTATTTAATCTTAATCTATAATACAGTAACTATATAACTGTATTATTGTATATAGTTATTATAATACAGTAACTACAGTATATGTTATAGTTACTCTAACTATTCCATACATTATGGAATTATATTAACTATATGGTACTATAGTTACTAGTTATATATATATGGTTATATAGTTACTGTAATATACAGAGTGGGTGAAAAGTCCTAGAACGGCTTGACATCTCATACACAAATGGAATTTGACGGTGAGTGTGATTGGCGATCCTACTCAAATTGGAAACACTACTTTACTATGACTTAAAAAATCTGGTCCGCCATTTTGAATGCAACTTTTTTACTTTCCTTGCCCTATTACCATAGGTAAGGAAAGTATTGCTCTCCGAAAAAAATTAAGGTACCCCAATTTCTAAATTTTTATACGTTTCAAGGTCCCCTGAGTCCAAAAAAGTAGTTTTTGGGTATTGGTCTGTATGTGTGTGTGTGTGTATGAGTGTATGTGCGTCTGTGTACACGATATCTCATCTCCCAATCAACGGAATGACTTGAAATTTGGAACGTAAGGTCCTTACAATATAAGGATCTGACACGAACAATTTCGATCAAATGCGATTCAAGATAGCGGCTGAAAGGGCGAAAATGTTGTCAAAAACTGGGTTTTTCGCGATTTTCTTGAAAACGGCTTCAACGATTTTGATTAAAGTTATACCTGAAATAGTCATCGATAAGATCTATTAACTGCCACAAATCCCATATCTGTAAAAATTTCAGGAGCTCCGCCCCATCTATGCAAAGTTTGATTTAAGATTCTCAATTATCAGGCTTCAGATACAATTTAAACAAAAGAAATTTAGTGGAAAAGATTGAGCATGAGAATCTCTACAATTAATGTTCAGTAACATTTTCACCTAAAATTAAAAATAATCTCGAAATTCGAGAAAATGTGATTATCCAATTGCAAACTGTTGACAACTGTCGATTCTATTAAATTATTCACTATGAAGAGAAAGCAGACCTCGTGTGTCTCAAGCGTTATTGCCCTGTCACCAGCTGGCTCAAATCTTTGAATAGTAGACTTGAGATGCGCGGGAACACTAGCGTCAGGTGATCAATTTTCATAACGGCAAGGAAAGTTGTGTGAGTGCCCCACACCAGATTTTTTTTAATAGGAAGGTAAATCATATGATACATGATTTAGATACGGAATTCCAAGAAAAAATGACTGCAAAAAAAATCCTACTTTACTATGACTTAAAGAATCTGGTCCGCCATCTTGGATCTGCCATTTTGAATGCAACTTCATTTTTTTATATACGAAGGTGGTAATGCGATACATGAATTCGATACGGAATTTCAAGAAAAAATGAATGGCAAAAACTGCACATTGATATCTCAAACTGTTCAGAAGATATTCATATTATTAAACAATACCATGCAAATCAGAAATGAAATACATGAGTGGTATTGATTAATAATGTGAATATCTTCTAAACATTTTGAGATATCAATGTGCAGTTTTCGCCATTAATTTTTTCTTGAAATTCTGTATCGAATTCATGTATCGCATTACCACCTTCGTATATAAAAAAATAAAGTTGAATTCAAAATGGCAGATCCAAGATGGCGGACCAGATTCTTCAAGTCATAGTAAAGTAGGATTTTCAATTTGATCAGGATCCCCAATCAAACCTACCTTGGAATCACATTTTTTATGAGATACTAAGCCGTTCTCATACTTTGTTCTCTCCTTTCTGCTTTGAATAGTATTGATTATTAATGTGAATATCTTCAAAACGGTTTGAGATATCGATATGCGGTTTTCGCCATTAATTTTTTCTTGAAATTCCGTATTGAAATCATGCATCGCATGGCCACCTTCCTATTTAAAAAAATAAAGTTGCATTCAAAATGGCGGACCAGATTTTCAAAGTAATAAATAGTAAAGTAGTTTTTTTCAATTTGAGTAGAATCCCGCCTTCTCAAGTCTCATTTGGTCTCGTCGGAACGAAGGCGAGAGGCCATCACACTCTCTCGTTCGTCGTCATTTGTACGAACTCGGCGAGAGTAAAGCGCCGGCATACGAGTTGAATTTATGAAAGATTTTCAGCTTAGCACTCTTTGTGGTGGTTGCACAGAAGCTGGTTAAGTTTGAATCATGATCAATTTCATTGTGTACGTTCTGTGTACAGTAAATTGTTCCAGTTCCAATCGTAAATTGTTCCATCACGTGACTAGTGCAAAATGTTCCCATGGAACGCCATTTCACAATCGTTGGTTCAAGCTTTTGGCGCGCACATGTAAAGTTGATTTACACCAAAATTTGTCGTTTACTAGCTGCGTGAATGAAGAAAGGCTGTTTTACAAACCTACCGTCTAGAAAAGTGTAAATTTCTTTTATTCCATTACTCTCAAATCTTCTATCGAGAAAAATTCATTTAATGAATGGTTATCAAACATCATATTGTTGGTTATGTATTCTATGCTATGGTAAACAAACTATTTGACTGTGGGGCAGAACGTTGGAGCTGGAACAGAATCTGTCAAAATTCCTCCCATGGAACTTTTTACTTGGTAAATTGTGAATCGGACAATTTACCACATTCCATGTACACAGAACGGGCCCAGTAGGACCAATCAGAGAAGGCTTCTCTGGTTGGTTCACGGGAAATTAATCACGATTAAAATTTAATCGGCTTTTGTGCAACCAGGCCTTCGTTTGCCTTGCAATCAATAATGGAATTAAATTATTAGAAAAATGTATTATTCTGTTTGTTTAATGAAAGCGTGATTAGCTAAGATTGTAGAAAAAAACGTTTATAAATATAGCCATGATCCCGCATGTCCCCTATGACTCATCACTTCAAGAACTTATAATTGATATAATTATTATCGAAATCTTGGCGTTTTCATACCTACCTATTTCCAATGAACCCTCTCATCAAGAAAAGTTTTGATTCGAATTCTCAAGATAAAATTCTTCTTCTTTCTCAAGATCAACAAGTTTATGATTTAGGCCTATTTGAACCACGCCAAATAAAATTGATTGAATTCTATTTAATCGAACAAATTCATTAGTAAGTTAACAGCGTTAATTATAGAGACTTTAGAGAGGATATAGTGAAGGATTTCACTTTGAAATATCAGTATCACATACTAATAACATGAATGTTCAACCAATGCACATTCAACCAATCCCGACAGTTTAATGTGAATCTCATTATATACAATGACAGAGATTGGAGAAAGTTCTGAAAATCTAGTCTTTATTGCTAGTGTATTAATTAAGTACTTCTTGCCTAAAATAGACAAGTATGAAAGAGAAACAAACATTATTTCCTGGCACCATCAGTTGCAAAATGGTATGAAGCGTTTTTACTAGACTTTATTCTAAACATTAAACACTTAAAGCTAAGATAAGTTTTGATCAATTTATGGCAACAGTATTCTTAAATTAATGACAATATTCTAAATTAATACTGATATTTTTTCTAGATATAATTATTTCTATTGTAACAGCAATGACTCACGAAAGCAATAGATTTTATCAATTTTAGGATAAATGGTCAGGCAATCATAGATTGATTGCGTCGTAAGCACTAAACATCATTACAGTCATTTCAAAGGATTATGAATTTGAGTTTTACACTATCTGATCTCATCAGATGTACAGTTTATATTGTACATTCTCGAAAAGTAACGAAGCACCTAAAAAAATTGATATAATTCTATAAGGGATTTTATTATGATTTCTCTGTTTACCCTGAAAAGTTCAAAAGTGATAAAATGAAAAATTGTGTTAGAAATTGAATAATATCTATTGCTTTCATGTAAGTCTCAAATACAATAATTATTGACGATCAACGCAAGTTCAACAAGCTTTTTCTAGAAAATATTGATGTTAACCCCTTGCTTTGCTTTCTTTTCATCGTTTCATCGTTGTTGCTAGAAGAGGGAAGGACTGATGCGGCGCAATTCTCTTTCTCGTTGGAACGATAAAAATTTCTCTTTTGCTCCAACCAGGCGGCCCTCTGTTCCATATAGCTGTCACTCTCTTGCCTTTTGGTAGGCGGTACTTTGTCTTGAAGCGGATTGGGCTTGCCGGCAGGAATTTTAACTGTTGCGAGATTCCTTTGCGATTGATTATTGGTGATGTTGAAATGCACGTGTTTGGGCCGCCTTTCTGACGCTGACCTGTGAAATGTAGGCTTCAATACAGTGAAGGGGTCCATTTTGGCCGAAGTGGGAACCAGACTAGTGTCTCCTGGGTCAGCACTGAGCGATGTGTCTGCTTCTTCGATGGGTTTCATTCTGTGTTGTCGAGAGGTCAGAGTGGACGCAGGTCTATTCTCTTTGCACTGCTTCAGATACACTTCGGCGCGAGCTATTTTCTCCTTGGCCACACGCTCCATCAAAGACACCTGTTTCTCTTTTTTCAACAACGACCTTTCTTTCTCTGACAAACTCTCCTCGCGAGCCCTGAGGTTCGATTCTTTCTCCCTGAGCACCTTCAGTCTGACCATCCACTTCTCTTTGAACGTCTTCTCGCTCACCGATAAAGGCTCGCGGTCGTAGATCGACATGGATTTGATGAACTCGTTGATTTCCTCGTCACTCTCACCTCTCAGTTGCGAGCATCGCTTCGATGGCAGCTTGGCGGCGGCGGCGGCGGCAGCGGCAATCGACCTCTGCGACACCCGCACCACCACAGCCGGATGGTGCAGAACCATTTCAATGGTCGGACGGTATTCGTGATCCACACTCAGCATGAAACTTATCATTTTCTGCAGGTCGTCTGAGTAGTAAGACGGTATTCTGTCAAACCTGAAATCATAGAATCAATAATCACAAACTTAATATCTTATGTTTTTGGGCAAGTTTTATTATCAATCTATTTAAATTTAAAATTGTTTGCTCTATTTTGACTTGTGATTATATGATTAATGATTTGGCGAAGAAATGTAAATGGACATAACCTACATAATATTTGGACGATTTAAGATAAAATTTAGAAATAGAAAAAGTTTTGGGCAATAGCCTGTTTTTTTCTTTTCTGACTATTTTATTGTTTGCTCTACTCAATAAATAAATAAATCTTCCTATACTTTGTTTCTCATTTTAAATTGTTCTCATAATATTTTTTTATTTGTCAGTTTCCGGTTACATGAAATAGATTCCAATTTTAGTAGTTGAAAATTTTACCGTATCAAAATTGTTTTTGTATCAAATAAAAAGAAAAAACTTACTTCTATAGTATTTGACCCTGCTACTTGCCTTCCATTCTTAATACTGGAGGTGAGAAGTTTGAAGCTTGAAGCAACAAACGGAGGCGATAGGGCACAAAGCTCATAGATGAGGCAACCCAAAGCCCAGATGTCTGATTTGCGATTATACTTTCCACCTCCTAGGACTTCCTGTAAAATATATCCTCAAATTAGACTACATTTCCCATAGGCAGCAAATAGTAAAATAAATATCATGAGAATCTTTTGCAAAATTTGATCCTGTATGTCATTATTTCACATTAACAACATTATTTAGCTAGGTACGAACAGAGAAACAATTCTACAAAATTAGTGCTATTCATGAAATATAACTTCTTAACTAAAAAAAAAAACTAACTTTTCCACCTAGAAATATAAATGAATGAATATGTGGAGTGGAACATGCCTTTTTGATAATTACTCACATATTAATTATTATCGAAACTACTCTATTGAAGAAAAATCTATTGTTTTCCAAAGAACTAATGCATTATGAGATTTCAAGTATCGCTCTGTTTATAACTAAAAAATATGTATCAAATGCTTTGCAAGTAAAATAGTAGGTTGATGTCGTTTCTCAATTAATTTTGATTTGTGATATTAAGAACCAGACAACCTGTATTCACATAATATATTTTTTGCCTCTTGATGAAAAATATAATTCTATAGCCTAATGTAAAAATATTAAAACAAACATTACATTTTATTAATATTGAATAATTGTTTATAAACTACACTTACTGGACTCATGTAAAAAGGCGTTCCAACAACAGTTTCAGCACATGACTCATCTTTTTGTAGAATTCGGGCTAGTCCGAAATCTCCAAGTTTTACATTTCCTGCCGAGTCGAGGAAAACGTTGGCCGGTTTTATATCTCTATGCAGGACGACAACATTCTTGAGATGCGAGTGGCAAGCCTGCAAGGCTCGTCCCGTCTGGTAGAGAACTTGCCAAATGAATCCTTCTTCAATCGGTTTCTTATTCCTGCAAACACATGAAGATTAATTAGCCGAACTAATAATAATCATCAAAGATTCATTTTTTCTATAATCTTCATAAAATTTAAGCTTCTCTTTAATTGTGTTGAACTAAATTCGAGATGGGTTCAAGCTGCATTCAACAAGTAAGTTTGTATTTAAGCTCACATTTGACAAGGATAGACGGGAACGCGACTAGGTGCCACCCCGACTACTTGACACCCCGTCAACCTGTCCCCTTTTAAAACCGGTTTTTAGGGGACAAGTTGACGTGAGCCATCCCCGTTTATTTGTCTCCTTTCTAAGGAGGTGACAACTAGTCGGGGGACACTTTGACGCGAGGGTGCGAGGTATCAAGTTATCGTTTACGATCATGACTAGTTGGCACCTTCGTTCCAGTAGGTGACAAGTAGTCGGGGTGACAACTTGACGGCAATGGTATATTTTTACGAGGGTACAAGTAGTCGTCTATGGCCAAAATGAAATGACCAGGTGTCAGGTAGTCGGGGTGACATCTAGACGGCGACCCCGATAGACTATACCAGAATTTGACACTATTTGTTTATTATTTTATTAAATTAGAAATATTATTTATTGCAACAGATAGTAATAATTTGATTTGAGCATGGGTGATGATTGATGAAGGTTATTTACAAGATGGAGGTGTATCGTACGGTATCTACATTTCAAACAGCCATTAGAAATAAATAAATTAATAGCCATGCTTAAGAAGGATATAAAATATAAATTTGTTAATTGTTTATTTAGAATTCAATTGAATTTTTTTTTTAATAATCTTTAGACAAATCCATATATCTTTTCTGTTTAGGACTACTTGTAATATAGATAGAAATACAAATCTCAGTACCCTCTTTGAATTATACATGAATGGATGTCTGAAACATGTTGTGATGAAATAATTCAAAAAGGGTACTGACATTTATATTTCTATTTAAATCCATATACCTCTTTGAAAGGAAGTCAATGGCATCCTACGGTACTAAATTATTTATCAATAAATAGGTCATAATCTAAACGAAATACGATCTCAAAACGAAAAACAAACAAAACTCATTTCAGAAAATTTTAAAGAAATTTTAAATGTTTGATAATAAATACTTCTTAGCAAAACAATACAAACCGGCAATTCATATAGGGTTATAGTATATCTTAATAAAACTTCTGATGCCTCTTATGATGGTTTCAAAATTTCTTACCTTGAACAAACTATAAATCAATTTGTAGTCATTTTCTGTACAATATTGCATATTATAAACAAAGAATGAAGAGAATAATAATAGTGTAATGTGTAACTTACTTTTTGCACGAAACCACAATTGAAGCAAGATCGCCGCCTTCGCAATACTCCATTATAATATATAGAGTGGTTGTCTTCTTATGTATTATTCTACTGTAATATTGAACGATATTGGGATGTTTCAAACCACTCAAAACGTTCACTTCGGATACTAACAGCTGAAACAAATTACAATTTACTTCAATTTATTAAAATACGCAAGGGAGAGAATTCTAAGAAATCTATTGAAAGATGTGACATGATCTCAATCAATATTTTTCAATAAATTGGACTGGATAAGTTTGAATTATTATTCCCTTAAAGCGATTGCAGGAATCGATTAATCAAAAGTTTTGAATATGTAGAAAATTTACAAAAATTAAATAAAATTTATGCTCTTTCAGCATAGTATGCAATAAATCTGTTTTGAGGTCACTACCACACTCTAAGCTATGAATCACATAGAGGCAAAGTAGACAAAATCACAATGTTAGTTTGTTAATCCAGTTTAAAATCTGTAGCAAAATATCAAATAATTCACTGATTGTATAGCTTACAACGTAGGATTTTACAAGGAAACAATCCTATTTTACCGTGTTGTCGAATAAAGAACATTCTTGAATGATTGATTGATTGATTATGTGAACAATAGGAAATTAATTATGTAGAATTACAATTTAAATACTGTAATTTGGTATAAAAGTGCAATGCAACACAGATCACAAAAAATATTAAAAATTTCACTTAAATCCACAGATTATACTAAACGTCAAATTGAAATTCTCAACCTCAAAACAAATTGATTTATTTTAAAGCCAAGTCGTTGAAACAATGGTAAAAAAATATAACATAATAATATAATTTTAATGTTACAATTTTTACAATATTTACATAAATTATTCAAGTTATTTTTGCATTGAGTGACTGAATTTGAGTGACAATTTCACACAATTTACAAACTTGATTTTTCCAAGGCTATTGAAATTTAAATAAAATAAGTTGGTTACTTGCATTTTGCATGTGTTTCTCTGATTCTGATGTCAATTTTATGTAATTACCTCTTTCTGATTCTCATCCATTTTACCATAATCAATAGCTTTGCATACGTAAATCATTTTATCATACTTATTGCAAACTTTATAACATGTTCCAAAAGATCCAGAGCCGATCACTTCAAGAACTTCAAAGTCCTCCAGTTTATTTGAGTTGGGATCTTTAGATACCTGCAACAAGTTGGTTCATTAGTTTTGTCTTGTAATTAATCTTGAGATTAAATTGTAGCCTACACTTTGAAATAACTTTACCCTATAATAAAAATACTGTAGACAGTTGTAGTTCTAAAAACATATTATGCAGATTGAATAAAAATAATTGGAGTTATCACAACCAAAAATGTATTAAAATAACGTTTTATAGCAACTCCTTTTCGCTGAATACGTTGTTGATATAACCTGGATGTCTGAAATAACCTATGGTGTTGAAAATCTACACTTGTGCTCGTGATGATGAGCCTGTAATTTCAGGTGGATTCCGAACTACTAAGAAATGATTTAATTATACCTTCCATGGCGGAGCTGGACTCAAGCTCATATATGAGAATACTGTATTTGCTATATAATTGCTGGTCGCAACCCTATCTTGTATTAAATTAAAGAAACGAGGCTGGGATACCAAGTGATCGAGCGAGTCGTGAGGTTTTAGTTTTATTGCGCTCATTATACTACCTATGGACACCAAATTTTAGATTAAGACACCCTAGGACACAATAATCTAATTCCAAGGATAATAATTAGTGTACTGTATGATATTAGAGAGACAACAGTGAAGATACCGAAACTCTCTCACTTCCCCACACCAGTTGGAAACTGGAAGCGAGTAACGGGATAAGCGTAGCAGAGGGATATAAAAAAACAGCGGCGGCGATGTTACCGTTCTGAAGCGGCCAGCGTTCTCTAATTTCTAGTGAGTGTTATAATACAAATACGAAGTTTCCTCTCTGAAAGAACTGAGTAGACTGAGTCTAATCGACAAATTGGCAACTGCTCTTCTACCTATGACTATTCATTACTGTTGGTTAGAACGCAAACAGTACAGTGCATCTTATCGCTTTTAGTTCCCCCCCCTCTCACTCTCTACCTAGCTCTGTCTATCTCCGAGGAGGAGGAGAAGGGTGCTATCTCCCGGCAGAGCTGGTTGAGACCCCAGTCATCGTCGTTAAAACCGCAACGTTACAACCGCATCAAGTAAGTTAATCCGCTTTATGTATATTTCCTCGGTCCTCCGTATTTTGTAAAACCCCTCTAAGTCACCCCGCGTTGTTCAACTGTAATTGGCTGATCTCCCTCCATTTCTCTGCTCCGAACATTCCTCCAAGTCAAAAGTAATTTTGTTTGGACTGTAGTTCTTATGGCATTGAAAGCCTCAAAGTTAGTGTCTCACTCGCAACAACGCTGCTACAACAAAATTTGGTATCTCGACTGGTGTCCCAATCTAATATTCGCGATATCAACTACTTCCCCGCAACTCGCTTGGACACATGATGTTCTTTGGTGCAAAAGGCCACATTATACAAGCTTTACGTATTACTAACATTGGCATCGCCTTCAGTCCTCTTATGGGGGGTGGATTTCTGATAATTTCTCCAGATACTGGACAACACATACCGTACATAGGAGTTTTTCTTTTAAAATCAAAAATATTACATAATGACATACTTCCAATTTTTCAAAATGCTAATAATTTTTTACATGATATCCCATTATATAATAAATATATGTGTCGAGATTTGTTATAATATTTATGTTATGTGCTCAGTCGCCATCTCTGTCTAAGGTGCGTACAGACTTTCGCTCTGCTTCGCAACCGAACGTCACTCGAGCAGAGCGATTGATGATCGACCGGAGAGCAAGAGTGGAACACGAGAAGAGCTAACATATCCCGTAACGTTCATGATCGGTGCGAATGCAGAGCGGGGGCGGAGCGTGCGCGGAGCGGGTTGGAGGCGCGTATATCTGTACGCAGCTTTAGATGTGTAACGGGATGCTCCTACTGAAAAGTAAGGGTTAACCAAGAGTTGACCCTTCAGACTCTTGATGAAAACTTTTCTATCTTATATATGTTTATTAAGTATATATGTAAATATCAAGAAGCGTCATGGGAAGTCTTTCAAATAGATTTAGTAGGTAGGTGATTCTGAATTTCTTGTTACAATCATGTTATAGAATGTCATAATATCCTTATCTTGGTATCGGGGGAGCCCGATGCACGATGCTTAGCTAATCTGTGAGATTAGGGAAGTTTCTGGTTTGAAGGGCAGCCAAACACATACAGATCCTTGAATTGTTAGTGTAACGTACTTGACATACTAGATGAAGTGAGAGAAATAATTCCCATTTACACCTAGACCTTTACACATTTATTCTCTAAATAAAGTTCTGATCGTAGCCAGGTGGCAAAAGATGCAAGATCACAGGTGCTTCGGGTCAACTATGGAGTTTAACAGGGATCAATTCTCGACCCTCTACTTTTCCTAATCTTCTTCTTAAATGATCCCAACATGGAAGGTAAAGCACAGATCTTATTGCACAGATTGGCGATCCTTAACTAGCCATCCTTATGTCTGTCCAACTTCTAGAGGAGGTCAGCTCATAATTTGGAGCAAACAGACTAACAAGGCAAACAGGCATGGATCAAGTCAACACTCAGAAAATGATATGTACTTTGAGACGCGCTCTACCTTCGTCTGGTGAAAACGAAGTCAAGATTCTTGGTGTATCATGGTAATACTTCACTATTGTGAGGTGGACTTGGTGTCTTATCTAAATGCTTCGGGTATTGACAAGTCAGACTTTGAATGTGTGAAGCTGAAATCCAGGTATGACTCATACTCTTCTTTCAAATTGTTATTGCTGAACGTTATCATGCATGTGTTTTGAACTCTGATTTCTGGAATGATGGTGTACTGGTGAAGAACTTTGTCCCTGATAGAAGAAGTAATGATACTAAATATCCTAAAGCAACAAGGCCTTTTTTAGGCAAGCCGAAACGGTCGACTTAAATGCATGTGATTTAGATAGCATGAACAACCGGATTAGGCCTCTTAAAATGTGGATACAAATTCTTTTCTACAACATTCAGTGCTTGAGCAACAAGATTTATGAGATTGAAGCGATAGACAATTTTGATGAATATAATATTTAGTGCTTCTGTGAACACTGGCAGAGGAGTGAGAACCTGCAACAAATAAGAATAAAAGGTTTTGAACTTGTGGCTGAATTTTCACGTAAAGAGCACCGTAATGGTGGTGTGGCAATCTTTGTTAATGACAAAGTAAAAGCTAGCTTTATAGATGTTGGAAGTTTTTGCTTAGAGGGTAAGCATGAGTTTGCATGCATTGCATTGCTACATGAACAGGTTTTCATTATTGTGGTATTATCGACCTCCTCATAGTGAATTGGACAGTTTCTTCCAGGTGTTTGAGGCTTTGCTTGACCGCCTTGAATCCCTGCACCCAGGCTTTGCATGTGTGTTGGGTGGAGATTTCAACATTAATGTACTTGTTGATGATAACAAAACTAAGATTTTTGTTAACCTGTTGAAGTCCCGAAATTTGTATTTGACAGTTGATCAACCTACAAGACTGGAAGCTTGCCTAGATAATGTTGCTACAAGTATGAGGCTGAATGTTGATGTTTGATCTGATGTCATGCACTATTCACTCAGTGATCATGAGGCCATAAGATGTAGAGTGGTCCCCCCTCCACTGGTGGGCTCCTGCAAGGTGGACAGTTACCACTTGAACAGTCTGTAACCAGGGTAATTTTGAGGAGTGCTCTTGAGAGGTTTTGCTGCGCTATTGTTCATGTGAACTGGATCTTCCTGCTCCATCATCGCGATGCCCGGATTGTGTTCTCAGCTTTCTTTAACTATCTCCTGTTTGAATTTAACAAAGCATTCCCACTAAGGACTCTGAAACACACTGTGAAGAATCATTCATCACCCTGGATTAGTCATGACTTACTAAATCTGAGGGACCTGGTTTTAATAGCTTATGAAAGATTTCGGCAAGATGGTTCTGGTGACTCAAAGGCAGCTTACTTGAGACTGAGAGATGATTACCGTCATGAGGTTGCAAGGGCACGGCTTGCATACAATGCTGACATCATCGGTGGGGCACCAAACAAGTGTTTGGCAGCATGGAAGGTGATTCGGAGTGAAACAAGATCATCTGCTCCTGCACGTGTTCCACTATCATCGGAGGAGCTGAACAATCACTGGGTGGACTCCATCCAGCAGATTCGAGAGCGGATTGCGGCATCACCAGAGGCATCAAAAACACCACTGGAGCTGCTGGAAGACATCAGGCGACCACCAGCGGCAGCCTTCGCTTGGCGTGGAGTGACCTGTGAGGACATCCTCAGGATCTCAACCAGAATGAAGACCTCAACCAGCAAGGACGTTTACTTTATGTCTAGTGGTTTCTTAAAAAGTATAATTGAGCTCATAATTGTCCCACTCACATATTGTATTAACATATGTCTGTCTCAATCTATATTTCCAGACCAGCTTAAATTGGCAAAGGTAATACCTGTGTTCAAGAAGGGTGATATGGGTGACCCCAATAATTATAGGCCCATTTCAATTTTGCCTATTTTGTCCAAAATATTTGAAATGGTGATAGCTGAGCAACTCTATGAATTTTGTGAGTTGAATAATCTGTTTTCAGGTACACAGTTTGGCTTCAGAGTGGGGAAGTCGACAGTGGAGGCTGTTGAACAAGGTCCATGCAAGTTTTGAGAAGGGAGGCCTTGCTGGGCTCACACTGTGTGACCTTAGCAAGGCATTTGACACCCTGGACCATGCTACTCTTTTGGCCAAGCTCGCTTCCTATGGAATTGGTGACAGCCCTAGGATGCTTCTCCGTTCCTACCTGGAAGGACGTGAGCAGATTTCAGAGACAGGACTGTGGTGTGTTATGCTGATGACACCTCAATGCTGGTTATCAGTGGTGACATGACTGACCTGGGCAGAAAGATGTGTGCTTCTGAGAGGGCTGTTGCGGACTGGTTTCGGGCAAATCTCTTCCTTCTCAATAGTGAGAAGACCCAGAGAATTGTGTTTGGCCTCAGGAATGGAGTACTATATGATTTCCCTTCAGTGAAGCTCCTTGGCTTCACTCTGGACCGTAAGCTTTCCTGGGGTGGGCACATCTGAGACTGGACCTGCCATATTGTAGATTGGGGAGGACCCAGAGCAGCCTCATCTACCAGCCAGCTAAGATTTTGAACAAGCTGCCAGTTTCAGCCAGGACTCTGCCAGAGACAGTCTTGAAGAGGAGACTGAGGGCTTTCCTTCAGGAGAACCCCTTTTATTCTATGAGGGAGTTTTATGATTGTGATCCTCAGACTGTAAGTAGATACTTCTTGCATTAGTCTTGCTGCTTCTTCTGCTTGCTGCTTTTTGTGTTTGATGTGTTTTTTGTTCTTGACCTGTCTTATGACAGGTTTTTATGTTCTTGACTTGTTCACTTGTGGCCATACTTATGACCACGCCATGAACAGAAACTCATTATTATTATTATTATCATGGAAGTAAAACGTCAACATGGGCTGCAATCGTCTCTCCAAGGTAACTTACCTATTGCAAAATTGTGCTTTGGGGCCGTGCAAGTGGTTTTAAGAGGATTCAATAAAAATTATGGTAGGCATCACCATACCTTGTTTTCGACCGGGAAAAAAGTTGGGAACTGTAACCGTCTTGAGCCAATACATTTCAAGAAAGAGTCCAAATTTATGTTTACTCCACAAGGAGGCGTAACGATATTGATGTCACACTCACGATTGACCACATCACACACCAGTTACCCGATTTGCACCTTAAATATATCAACCGGATTCATTGTTCCTTTGTGATTGTTGGGAGACATTTTAATTCAAAACAATGCTTTCAACCTTCCAGGCTTCTACTCCATTCCCTGAGTGAGGAGATAACAAGGTCTTATCTTTGTTTTTGACTTGCCATCTCAATATTTATATAAACTTTTCTGTTTTTCAAGTTCTATACGACAAAATCCATCCAACTTCCAGAACAATGGCTGGTCATGAATTGTAAATGAATTGAAATGATTAGTTCTGAAAGATTTAATCCAACGCCATTCTAATCCAAAACAGCCAGATTCAACTTTAAAATCATGTTTCAATTGTATTAAAAAATTAATTTGTGATCTAAAAAATATACTATATGATAGCCTACCATACCTACATGTCTTCACACCACAGATAATACAAATCACGGTATATAACAGAAGAATTTTCATCTAAATAACGTGATACAAATTATATAAATACTATAACTTATTATAATATTATTTTCTGTGACTATACTGAAACCGTTAATACTAACCTCCATTTCAGTTACCGTAACAAAAATTTACTTGGAATTGACTTTCAGAAGAGATTCAACATTATTTGAACATACTAATTATAATTAATCACCATTCCAAATGTGTTTTGAAAGTTCATAAATGTGAACAATGAGAATTACAACTGTTTATTACATTTTTATATAGTTCTCTTCAAGTTCAAAAATCAAATTTCAAACAACAAAAAAGTCAGTTGAAATGAAAATGAAAACATTAGAAACGTCGATAATTCGATATCGACCATGAATTGAATCGAGTCCTGAAATATTGATTCATTCTGATCTAATCGATAATGCGAATGTCAAAGTCGAAAGTCAAAAGTCAGCTCAAATTAATTCACGTTGCTTTGTTGTTTTAAAATATTAGGCTAATTTTCAAATTTTGAAATGATTGCACTTCTAGCTTCTGTTTAAGTTTTAATATTTAATTAATAATTAGTCGATTTTTTATAAGAATAATAGACATTGTTCTGTTCTTAAATACCCACTTTAATAAAATTACAGTATTAGGGTTAACCTACAAATTTACTTGAAATTTAACAATCTACAAAACTTTCTATTTGTGCTACATTTTATTAGAAAAATTTAAAAAATGTGTGGTCGTACAGCATGGTAAGTCGTAGTTTTAGGTTTGTTAAAATAATTTTCAATATATTGTGATAATATTAAATATTGTGATATTATTGGAATAATGTGATAAGTTTAATGTAGGCATTACATTTTTTTCTAAAAAATGCATCTTGTGTACAAACGAATAAATCTGTTGCAACTGTTCTGCTCATATATAAAAAGTATATAAATTCTATATAAAAAGTCTATATAAAAGGTCTCTATATAAAAAGTATAGATTTTCATAGAGGTACAAGGCTTGTATTACATTTAGCATTCAGTCTCGGCAACCAGTGGGTCGCCAGAGATAATCATTGGCGGGCAACTCCGTTTATAAAGAAAATACTCTGTGTTTGCTTTTACCAGCTTGGCCAGCAACTTAGCAAGCCACTGGGCCTGCGACTAAGCGATAGTGTGAATTAGGCATAACTTGCACTGAGACACTATCAGACAGATACTATAATTAATTGCCGGGCTGGCGACCCAAGTGAGACTAGACTCCAGTCGGTTTGCCAAAATCTGAATATTGGAATTATTCCAACTTGATACAAACTATACAAACAAAATAGTCGCTCCCTATGAGCTACCATGCATACTAAAGACGCGTGATATGAATTCAGCCAGACCTTACGGAGCGGTTTTTGCACTGGTGGTCTCGGGCAATGGAATTTAATGGAGTTGTCCTCATGCTGGATAGTACTGGTGGCCCCATTAAACTGCATTGCCAGAGTCGCCGACTCGTCCGCCGCCAGTGCAAAAACCGCTACGTGTCATCTGGCCCTTAAGGTCTAATTCCTTAGCGACGACTCTACAATTCTAGCCGCCGCTGGATTAGCTGCTATAGATCCTATATTAACAAAATTATGCAGAATATATTATAATATACAGCAATAGGCTACAGCCTTTAATAAAGTTGTCATGAAGTTAGAATCGTAGAGTCGTCGATTAGGAATTGAACACTCATATAGTTGGCGTCTAAGGCCACTGTGACCATCGCCTCAGATTGTTCTCTGGTCTCTGCAATAAATATACTTGACGATCGCGAGTTTAGCAAATAATTCACTAGAATATTCCGTCTTCGATTTTATCTTTGCTCAATCAATCAATCAAGTTTCATTGAACAAAATATTTACATTTGAGGTGCCACTAAACCCGAAGGGTTTTCAGTAGGTTTCTTATGCTTGTTTTAGTTGTAGGTGTTCAAATGATTACAAGAAAGCAACTGGATTTTTTGATGAGAAAACTGGTGAATACAAAGAAACCGACTGGTTTGACCGCCCAAATTGCAATCTACAGTTTCGTCCGTCCAGCAATCTTTGTCCAACAGAAGCAACGCCAGTCCTCCTGTCCGGTAGACATTGTCAGAGCTCTGAGATGCAATTGTTACAGCCCATGATTTGGAGTATTATACCATCATGGCACAAGGTGAGTGAGTAAAATTTTATTCACTATTAAGGCTGTGCAAATGCTAAAAAAAATATTTACTTTGACATATTTCAAAGTTTTTCGATTTGTATACTATTCAGTTATCAAAATGAAAAATTTTCTCAGGAAAAAATTCTCCAATCATTACTTTTTGATATATGAGCACATAAAATTTAAATTTTTGGGACAGGTCATTTCAAATTCGGTAAGATATAAATCTATGGAATTATCATGGAATTGCCATGAATTCTTCATGGTATTTTTAATGAATAAAATAAAAATTTTCAAAAAATCAATTTTTGAGAAAGCTATTAAATTTACCAAAAATTACTTTTAGTTGAGTTAAACATACAGTATACATACATACAGTAAACATACAATATTGCTCATATCTCAAAAAGGAATGATCGGAGATATTTTTCCTAATCAGTTTTCCTGAGAAAACTTTTTCATGTTGATAGCTTGATTGTATAAAAATCGAAAAACTTTAAAAAATGTCACCAGAAGAAAGCTTCTTTAAAGCCTTCGCACAGCCTCAATGAATAGGCTACCTTACCAATACATAAATAAAAAAATTAGTAATGTATTTATACTCCATGATAATATTGTTATAAAAAAGCGGGGCTGCTCCTAATATTATGTTTCTTGAAATGTAAGTGGATTTCTAGCAAATTCGCAATGCTTCGCTCTAAGTGATCATAATCTTGATCTCATTTTTAGGTGACCAAAATATGCTTCATACAATAAGTTTGATGATTCGGAGAAGCGTTATCATTCATATTACTCATTTATAATATTATGAAAATAAAAATGTATTTATTTATAATTGATTAATTTATTAATAGTAATGTACTATTTATATATTTATAATTATAATCGTAAAATAAATAATGCATTTAATTTCGAAATTCAATATTTTTAATCAATCTCGCAATTGTCTCCTAAAACTATCCATAATTATCTCATTCATCAATTTTTCTTAACATTCTCGAAGAACCTCTCAATTGTCTCCTGAGACTATCCATAAATATTTAATTTATTTTATTTTTCCTTGAAATTTTATTTATTATTTTCTTTTCTAAAAATACTTTATCCTGTAATTATTATGTTTTTGTAACAGGGTCCATACAACAAGCATGGGATGACCACAAACAATGCTCGAATTGAAGGCTTGAAAAACTCCAAATTATATTCAAAGGCTCTACAGAATGGTCAGAGATGTGTGGTCATTAGTGATGGCTTCTACGAATGGAAGAAATGTGGCAAAAATAAACAGCCCTACTTCATCTATGCACCACAAGACGAAAATGTAAGATTTTCAAAGTCGTCTAACAAAATTTTAAAACTCGCTTCAAGATTCACACTCTTCTTCTCACGCTAGGGCGACTCAAGTCGTACGATCAGAATCGCAGATAATCCAGTTTCTTAGATTTAAAGACTTCAATTTCATGCTCATTTTAACTACTCCAGTTGCCAGTAGTCTTTCGACTCAATTGAAATTGTAATCATCTCCAGGAATAACGTTACAATCTGATTGATTGATTGATTGATTGATTGAGTACTTAATTTATGTAGATTACAATATATACTGGCTTATACACTTATATACAATAGCTTACAATACAGCAAAGTTATAGATATAACTATGCTAATAGTTATAGATATAACTAATAGATATGACCTTGAGGTTTTGTGAATGAAAGTCATACATAATTTCGCTCCTGGGTTTTGAAATATTTGATGCGATGGAAAATCATCAAATAGAACCTTAAAGACTTCTTTAGAGTTTCATTTGTTGCCTCCAATTCAGATTTTCATCCAGTGAAAGACCCAAATATTTGATAGTCTTTGCTGGACTGATACTGGGACAGTCACAGCTAGAATAGGAACAACCCGGAGAGTGAAAGCGCAGTGGAGCAGGCAAGTCAGCACTTCCAGAGAGACTGAACATCATATAATTAGTTTTGGCTACATTAATTTTAAGTTTGTTACATGTAAACCATAGAGATATTTTGTTCAAGTCAGACTGCATTTTCTGATGTAAATCTTGAAGGTTATTACTTTTATATGAAAGAGCAGTGTCGTCCGCAAAAGCAGTTATCCGTTCATTCAATTCACCATTATACAAATCATTTACAAAATTAAGAAGAGAATAGGCCAAGACCGAACCTTGCGGCACACCACAAGTTATGGGTAATACTTCACTTGCAACGTTTCTGATCCTTACATACTGTTTCCTACCCTGTAGGAAGGACTTAAACCAATCTAGTGGAATTCCCCTTACACCAGCACTCTCCAGCTTGCGGAACAGCAGACTATGATTAACTGTATCGAATGCTTTACTAATATCCAGGAAGATTCCCGCTGTTTTGCCACTACAGCCACTGTTTACCTGAATAGACATATTCCAAAAGATGCTGTAAGGCAATTTCTGTACAAAGATTTTCCCTGAAACCGAACTGGCAGGCCGAAAAAAAGTTGCAGCTATTGAGGAATGAAAGTGATCTAGTTTTTATAATTTTTTCAAATAGTTTTGACATGACTGGTAATAATGAGATGGGTCTGTAGTTTTCTTTACTGAGTTTATTTCCTTTTTTGAAGATGGGAACAACAGTAGCCGACTTCAGTATTTCAGGAAAACAACCAGATACCAACGACAAGTTAAACAAATATAAAAGAACTGAAGAAATAGAAGAGAAGTTATCTTTAAGGATTCTAGCAGTCACAACATCGTCACCCGAACTTTTACGAGTAGAAAGAGAGTCAACAAATGTTTTGAGTTCAACAAGTGTAACAGGGCTGAAAAAAATAGATTTATGGCTAGTTTTAATTCTGAAGGACTCTGAAGAATGTGCCTGAATATGGGTGGGTAAAGCAGGAAAAGAATCAGAAAGATTCTTAGGCATTTCAATAAAGTATTTATTCATTACGTCAGAAACTAGGCGGTTGTCATCAATTAAAATACCATTCTCCTGCAACACAATATCCGTATCTTTATATTGTCTTTTACTGGCAAAAGTGTTTTATTGTTTTCCATTTTTCTCGGGGGTTATGTTTTTGAATGAATAACTGTGAAGAGTAAAATAGAAGTTTGGCCTCTTTCACCCATACTTTTATTTTATCTTTCATATTTACGAATTTTCTTTTGAGGATCAATTGTTTGGATCATTTTTATGCATCTTATGCAATTTGTCTCTTACATAAATGGCATTGGACAAACCAGGAGTCATCCGGGCTTTAACATTTTTATGTTCTGTTTGTATTTAATATTTTTTTGTGATTCTACAATACAGTTATTTAAGATTTGATAAAAATTCAAATGCTTTGTTAGTTTCGGGTTCTTCAAAGACAGTTCCCAATTTTCATATTTTAATAAGGTACTCAAACGCTTGTGGTCCAATTTTTTAAATTCAGACTGCTGAATCCTTCTCTTTTCAATAACTATAGGCAAAATACAAGCCACCGCCCGGTGATCCGTGATTAGGGTTTCAATGACAGCAACTTTGTCAATGACAAAAAGATTTGAACGATATGATGTGGTCAAACAGGTTGAAGATGACCCCACTACCCTCGTCCCTATATCTATTACTGCTGCATACCATTTCCATTGAGACAATTTAGATACGAATCACTATAAACATCCGAAACACTAACATTTAGGTTAACATCCCCTAGACAATATAAATCTGAGCTCCTGGTGGTAGCCAAGAATCTATCAAAACTGGCAATAAATGTATGCCGATCACCTAGGTGAAATCTGTACAAACCTAACACATTAAATAAATAATTCTTGTATTTACAAAAAGTAACAGTGAGTCACAGTCAGCAATGCAACAATCCTTTTTAGTGGCAGTAATAGAAGAATGAACAAAGATCACAACACCGCCCGCCCTCGTCACAGAACCAGCAGCAGCAAAGCTTTCATATCCGACAATATTATATAAATTTAATTCATTCATATCCTGCAAGCAGGCTTCACTTAAAATTATTATATGTGGCTTGGTTATTAAATTATTAATGTATGAAAGGAAGTTATCAAAATTAGTATTTAGGCTTCGGATGTTTTGATGGAAGAACAAAATACCAGAATCCGAATAAAAAAACTCATTCACTTCATCAATTGAGCTTAAAAGAGTCGTTTCAGAATTATTCATTCGCTAACTTTGAAGTTTAAATTAACTAGCATCAATCAACAATTGCACTCTTTTCCATAAATTTGATATAAATGGGGGAAAAATAAATGAATCTTTTGAACAAATGAAATCAATTCGGCAAAAGATCAATCAATTCATTTATAATAGATTAATTTATTAATAGTAATGTACTATTTTATATTTATAATTATAATCGTAAAATAAATAATGCATTTAATTTCGAAATTCAATATTTTTAATCAATCTCGCAATTGTCTCCTAAAACTATCCATAATTATCTCATTCATCAATTTTTCTTAACATTCTCGAAGAACCTCTCAATTGTCTCCTGAGACTATCCATAAATATTTAATTTATTTTATTTTTCCTTGAAATTTTATTTATTATTTTCTTTTCTAAAAATACTTTATCCTGTAATTATTATGTTTTTGTAACAGGGTCCATACAACAAGCATGGGATGACCACAAACAATGCTCGAATTGAAGGCTTGAAAAACTCCAAATTATATTCAAAGGCTCTACAGAATGGTCAGAGATGTGTGGTCATTAGTGATGGCTTCTACGAATGGAAGAAATGTGGCAAAAAATAAACAGCCCTACTTCATCTATGCACCACAAGACGAAAATGTAAGATTTTCAAAGTCGTCTAACAAAATTTTAAAACTCGCTTCAAGATTCACACTCTTCTTCTCACGCTAGGGCGACTCAAGTCGTACGATCAGAATCGCAGATAATCCAGTTTCTTAGATTTAAAGACTTCAATTTCATGCTCATTTTAACTACTCCAGTTGCCAGTAGTCTTTCGACTCAATTGAAATTGTAATCATCTCCAGGAATAACGTTACAATCTGATTGATTGATTGATTGATTGAGTACTTAATTTATGTAGATTACAATATATACTGGCTTATACACTTATATACAATAGCTTACAATACAGCAAAGTTATAGATATAACTATGCTAATAGTTATAGATATAACTAATAGATATGACCTTGAGGTTTTGTGAATGAAAGTCATACATAATTTCGCTCCTGGGTTTTGAAAGATTTTGTGTTATAAATAGTCACGGATAAGTACAAATTTTGTATTAATTTCATTATTAATTGTTTCTTGATCACGTTTTATCATTTTGTTTTAGATTTTAATTCTTAATTCTATTTTATAAGCCAAACATCGTTTAGAGGTTATTTTGAGGTTAGGTTTTCGAGATTTAAAAATAAACATAGATAGTTTACTTGACTAAAATTATAACCTAATTAAAATCCTATCATTTATAAATCAATTATTATTATTGCAAGTAATATAATTTCTTAGATAGGAAGATGAGCTCAAATAGAACACCGAAGGTTATTAATAGAAATGTAAACATTGCGGGAGTACTTACGCGTTCCCAAAACCAAAATTCAAAAACGCCAAAACCAAAAACCCCAGTTCCTCAAACTACTTTAGCCGAAAAAGTTGCTCAACTACAAAGTAGCCACACTAATTTAAAAAACCAATTAGAAGTAACTCTAAAAACGTCTGTGGAAGGAAGGTTAGGGATGGTAGAAGAAATTAAATCTTTGGAACTGATTATAAAATTACAAGATGAAGACCATAAAAAAGAAATACTAAATCTAAAAAATCAATGTAGTCTAATGTCGGAGGAAATAAAGAAACTAAAATCTAAATTTGATAATACTAAATGTATGATAGAACCTCCGTCCAAATGCAAAAAAATAGAATCTAACCTAAATGATGGGAAATGCTCTGAAAATGGTCGAAATAAAACGTACAGTGAGGTTTTGAAGACAGCAACCAAAAATATAGCTGAGGGAAATAAAGATAGGAAAGGGAGAGTTCTGCTACTGACGTCCAGTCATGGACGTGATTGCAGTGATCTCCTTGATAAAAGATTGAAAAATAAATTTGATGTCCAATGTTTTTTCAAGCCAAGTGCATCAATTAATGCAGTTGTAGAGTCAGCTAGGGAACAAACTAAAGACTTTGATGAAAATGACTATCTAATTGTACTGGGTGGCTCAAATAATATAAATGAACCTAACTTGAATCATCTTCCTCAAGTAACAGAAAAAATCAAGGAAATTGTGCCACTCAGCAAAAAAACAAACTTAATAATAAGTACTATTCCTAATAGGTTTGATAGGCCAGAGTTAAATGAAGCAATCAATTCGACAAACAAATCAATCCATAATACAATCAACAGCCTAAAAAATAAGAATTCTAAACAACTGGGGATTTGTTTTCTAAATGAAAGGCTGAAAAGACATAACTTCACTAATCATGGGTTGCATCTAAATCGATCTGGCAAAGTAATATTTTGTAATAGATTGGCAGAGCTGATTGAAAGCCGTTTGCAATCCTCTGGTTTAAAAACAGTCAAAAAAACAAATAACGATTTTTTAGTAAATTGGCTCAAAACAGGGAAAGGGAAATAGCTACAAATGCTAGAGATAGAGTAGCACAAGATGGTAAGGTTTTTAGTATTTATCATCAAAATATTCAGTATCTTCGCAACAAAATCAGAATTTTGTAGAATAGCTCATAGAAGTGGTGGTGTATGTATATTCACTAGCAATGCTAAACATACCCAAACTTATGAACTGGATTTTGTTAAGAGATTTTCTGTTGAGATGGATTTAGAGGTGACGGGACTAAGGTTAAAAATTGATGATCGATTTGAGGTAGCAGTGTTAGGTATCTATAGGTCACCAAATGGAGACTGGCAAAAATTTTGTGAGCTGCTCCATACACTTTTGGAAATTACAACCGCTCGTTTCACAAATGTTATAGTAGTAGGAGATTTCAATACCGATTTTGCCAGGCAGGATAAAATGACAGAGGATATTAGAGATATTATTAATATGAATAATTTAGAAATTAAGGTCCACGAATATACAAGAGTAACTCGAACTTCACAGACAATTATTGATAATATCCTCACAAATATAGAAGGTTGTAATGTCAGGTTAGGTAGCTCAGATCTATCAGATCATAACTATCAAATTTTAGATGTTAAGTTGCAGGGCCAGAATCCAAGCAGAAAAAAAACTTTGTGAAAGAAATTCAGCAATATGAGCTAGGAAATATAAATTGTTTGAAGCAGGAACTGCTTCAAGAAAATTGGAGTAGTGTTTATAACAGTTGTAACCTAAATTACAAATATAAGCAATTCATTGATACTCTAAGATTTCACATTAGTGTATGCTGTCCAATAAAAAAAGTCAAAGTAAAAAATAAATTGACAAAGTAGATGAATGGATAACTGAAGATATTCTTACTCAAAGAAATATTGTTAGGGAAGCCTATGAGGAATTTAAATTAGTGAGGGATGTTCCGAGTGAAGTCAAATACAAATGTCTAAAGAAAAACTATGCAAAAGAAGTGAGGAAAGCTAAGTGTAAGAAAACAGCTGAAATATTAACAACTAGTACCAATTTTAACTCTGCTGTTTGGGAGGTAATTAATAGAAATAGGAGAGCAGCTCAAAAAGATACAGTTACTAATGTCCCTAGGATAATCGATGAACATGGAAATTATATGGATGATAGTATAGACATTTGTAACTTTTTCAATAAGTATTATCAACAGGTTGCATATAATCTCCAAAAGTCACTGAACACTAATACTTGTAATACAACTACATTAAATGCTGAGCCAATTGAAAAGGTATTTAAATTTCATCCATTATCAAGAGATGAGTTGTCAAGAATAATAAAATATTTGAATAACAAAAAAACAGTAGGATTGGATGGGGTCTCAAGCAAAATTTTAAAAGAATGTGAAAATGAATTACTGGACCCTTTATTGCATCTCCTTAATACTTCACTAGAGCAGGGTATTTTCCCTGATGATCTGAAACAAGGAAAAATTTTGCCAATTTTCAAGAGCGGTGATTCTGAAAGAGTTGAAAATTATAGACCCATTAGTATTCTAAATGTAATAAGTAAAATTTTTGAAAGAGTAGTTTTAAATAGGCTATTGATGCACCTGGAAGAAATTAATTTCATATGTGATGAACAGCATGGGTTCCAGAAAGGGAAATCTACTAAGACTGCAATAGTATCCCTTGTTGAAAGACTAATAGATATATAGATTCAGGTGAGAAGGCAGCCGCAATATTTCTTGATTTATCCAAAGCTTTTGATTGTGTGAACCATAGAATATTATTGGAAATACTAAAAACTGTAGGTGTGAATGGTATAGAACTAAAATGGTTTGAATCATATCTCATAGGTAGAAACCAGTGTGTTGAGCTTACCAAGGTGGATGGGAATGAAATAGTAAAAATTAAATCTCAAAAACTGGAGGTCCAGGCTGGAGTACCTCAAGGCTCAATTCTGGGTCCCTTACTGTTTCTGTTGTATGTGAACCAATTACCAAAAGAGTTAAAAGATCACAGAGCTCTGTTGTTTGCTGATGACACATCGCTTATCTTTAACAATTATTTATTAGATAGTCTAGAAATAAATGCTTTTACTGGAGTACAGTCAATTGTCCAATTCTTGAAGCAAAGGCAATTAACAATAAATAGTAAGAAATGTCAATTCCTACAATTCAAAAGTAAATATAATTCAGTAGAGGATAGAGAAATAAATGTGTTTGTAGAGGAAAATGAATTAGACCAAGAAGAGAAAGTAGCATTCTTGGGAATTTTATTGGACAGGAAATTAACATGGCATCCTTACATTGAGAGGATATGTAATAAGATATCATCTGGGGTATTGTCCTGCGGCAGCTTGCTAGGCTGAATGATAAAAACTACTGTTAACTGCTTACCATGGACTTATACTATCTCATATTAGGTATGCTATTTTAGTATGGGGTAATTCATCTCAACAAAATATGGACAGGGTGTTTAAGATTCAAAAGAAGGCACTCAGATGTATAGAGAAAGTGAATAGGTTAGACTCTTGTAGGCCTTTATTTAAAAAGCTTGGTCTATTAACTGTGCCATCTTTGTATGTATATGAAGTTGTAATGCATGTGAAAACGAGTGGTGTGATCCAGAATTCAGATGTTCATGAGTATAATACGCGAAACAGAGCAGATTATCATATAATGGGTCACAATAGTAGGTTATTTGAACAAAAACCAGATTATATTGGTAGGAAATTTTATAACAAGCTACCTCAAATCTTGAAAAGTAATGATGATTTGAAGATTTTCAAAAAACAAATTAAAAAATATTTAGTTGATAGAGCTTTTTATAGTGTACAAGAATTCCTTTCAAACCTAAACTAGGTTGAACTACTTGGTGTTAGAGTTATTATGTAATAACATGACTTGTCTTATACTCCATGACTGGAGTCTTTAGGACGTAATCTTTTTATTCGTATCAAGCTCGTGATATTCTTTGTATAATTTGGAAAATCGTTCTACTTTTTCAAGAAAATTATTAATTGAATGTGTGCTCGTAATATGTTCACGCTACTCCATTTCAACTCCTACCTCACTTTATTAGAAATTCTCGATATACAAGTCACTTGGCGACCAGCATGTCGAGTCGCTGAGCTACACAGTCTTTCAGTCGCGGAGTCGTCGATACTGTAATCTCGTATTTTGAGCGTCACCATTTGAAAACACATGCTGCGTTACCATAAGACTGAGAATCTGATCGCTTGGCGATTTGAGTTGTGCCAGTGTGAGTATAACCCACAGACTCTGTTGTTTACACAATTTGACATTATTCGACAAACGGGGTTACCTGTTGTCTTTATAAATAAACTAATTGAAAACATATCTTTCATCATTTATCATTTTCTACCTACATTTCATTTGAACAAAAACTTATACATATTCGATTAACATACCTCTCTCGATTTGATGAATATTTCTGAATTATTATTTGCTGGTTTGCTGCAGGTACGAGTCGAGGATGCCAAATGCTGGGAAGCAGCCGAGTTTGACCGCTCGCGAGGGTGGAAAGGGCCCAAGGTTTTGAAAATGGCTGGCCTCTTCGATGTGTGGACATCACCGCTTGTGAGTTCTCAATACTTTCTCCTCTCAAATAACTTGATGTGATAATTTACTAGTCAATAATGCTCAAATGGAATTAATTAGTTATGCTAACAATTGCACTCTTTTCCATAAATTTGATATAAAGGGGGGAAAAATAAATGAATCTTTTGAACAAATGAAAATCAATTCGGCAAAAAGATCAATCAATTCATTTATAATAGATTAATTTATTAATAGTAATGTACTATTATATATTTATAATTATAATCGTAAATAAATAATGCATTTAATTTCGAAATTCAATATTTTAATCAATCTCTCAATTGTCTCCTAAAACTATCCATAATTATCTCATTCATCAATTTTTCTTAACATTCTCGAAGAACCTCTCAATTGTCTCCTGAGACTATCCATAAATATTTAATTTATTTATTTTTCCTTGAAATTTTATTTATTGTTTTCTTTTCTAAAAATACTTTATCCTGTAATTATTATGTTTTTGTAACAGGGCCATACAACAAGCATGGGATGACCACCAACAATGCTCGAATTGAAGGCTTGAAAAACTCCAAATTTATTCAAAGACTCTACAGAATGGTCAGAGATGTGTGGTCATTAGTGATGGCTTCTACGAATGGAAGAAATGTGGCAAAAATAACAGCCCTACTTCATCTATGCACCACAAGACGAAAATGTAAGATTTTCGAAGTCGTCTAATAAATTTTAAAACTCGCTTCAAGATTCACACTCTTTTTTTCACGCTAGGCGACTCAAGTCGTACGATCAGAATCGCAGATAATCCAGTTTCTTAGATTTAAAGACTTCAATTTCATGCTCATTTTAACTACTCCAGTTGCCAGTAGTCTTTCGACTCAATTGAAATTGTAATCATCTTTTTATTCGTATCAAGCTCGTGATATTCATTGTATAATTTGGAAAATCGTTCTACTTTTTCAAGAAAATTATTAATTGAATGTGTGCTCGTAATATGTTCACGCTATTCCATTTCAACTCCTACCTCACTTTATTAGAAATTCTCGATATACAAGTCAGTTGGCGACCAGCATGTCGAGTCGCTGAGCTACACAGTCTTTCAGTCGCGGAGTCGCCGATACTGTAATCTCGTATTTTGAGCGTCACCATTTAAAACACATGCTGCGTTACCATAAGACTGAGAATCTGATCGCTTGGCGATTTGAGTTGTGCCAGTGAGAGTATAACCCACAGACTCTGTTGTTATCTACACAATTTGACATTATTCGACAAACGGGGTTACCTGTTGTCTTTATAAATAAACTAATTGAAAACATATCTTTCATCATTTATCATTTTCTACCTACATTTCATTTGAACAAAAACTTATACATATTCGATTAACATACCTCTCTCGATTTGATGAATATTTCTGAATTATTATTTGCTGGTTTGCTGCAGGTACGAGTCGAGGATGCCAAATGCTGGGAAGCAGCCGAGTTTGACCGCTCGCGAGGGTGGAAAGGACCCAAGGTTTTGAAAATGGCTGGCCTCTTCGATGTGTGGACATCACCGCTTGTGAGTTCTCAATACTTTCTCCTCTCAAATAATTTGATGTGATAATTTACTAGTCAATAATGCTCAAATGGAATTAATTAGTTATGCTAACAATTTAACTCATTTAACCCAGCAAATAAGAATCGAGTTTAATGACTATGTAATCAACCTCTGTGTACTAATGGTTTGAACATACACAAAAATAATTGTGAGTAATTGGATAAAAATGCTGATTACTATACTATGTTGAACTGACATTATTAAAAAAAAAACTAATAACAATTGTATATAACATTTTTTATTGCGGATGATGCCCACATGAGCTTTTAGTTAGTGCGTGGGTAATTGAAAGTGCATCGGTGATTTTATGAGATGATCAAACCTACATGCCTACAGGGGATTCAAACCCACCACCAGGTACTAAAATTATTTTTATTTAGTGCAGCTGTTCTTTGAAGTGACTTGATATGCTGCACACGTCAGTTCGGTAGTTGAATATTGTAGTTGACTATGATTATACTGTGAAATTACTATGAATTGTAGTATTTTTTACCAGTCTTTAATAAGGTTTTCATGTTATTCACTCTTTAACTGACCTGTTGTACTTCATTAAAGTTTTTGGAAAATTCTAAAATTATACTGTTATTAATGCAACTTTTTCACCGTGAAAGAGAAAAATACTTGAGTCCCTGGATGCACTCCTTTTTCTCCATTTATATCTGTCCAATAAAAAAAGTCAAAGTAAAAAATAAATTGGACAAAGTAGATGAATGGATAACTGAAGATATTCTTACTCAAAGAAATATTGTTAGGGAAGCCTATGAGGAATTTAAATTAGTGAGGGATGTTCCGAGTGAAGTCAAATACAAATGTCTAAAGAAAAACTATGCAAAAGAAGTGAGGAAAGCTAAGTGTAAGAAAACAGCTGAAATATTAACAACTAGTACCAATTTTAACTCTGCTGTTTGGGAGGTAATTAATAGAAATAGGAGAGCAGCTCAAAAAGATACAGTTACTAATGTCCCTAGGATAATCGATGAACATGGAAATTATATGGATGATAGTATAGACATTTGTAACTTTTTCAATAAGTATTATCAACAGGTTGCATATAATCTCCAAAAGTCACTGAACACTAATACTTGTAATACAACTACATTAAATGCTGAGCCAATTGAAAAGGTATTTAAATTTCATCCATTATCAAGAGATGAGTTGTCAAGAATAATAAAATATTTGAATAACAAAAAAACAGTAGGATTGGATGGGGTCTCAAGCAAAATTTTAAAAGAATGTGAAAATGAATTACTGGACCCTTTATTGCATCTCCTTAATACTTCACTAGAGCAGGGTATTTTCCCTGATGATCTGAAACAAGGAAAAATTTTGCCAATTTTCAAGAGCGGTGATTCTGAAAGAGTTGAAAATTATAGACCCATTAGTATTCTAAATGTAATAAGTAAAATTTTTGAAAGAGTAGTTTTAAATAGGCTATTGATGCACCTGGAAGAAATTAATTTCATATGTGATGAACAGCATGGGTTCCAGAAAGGGAAATCTACTAAGACTGCAATAGTATCCCTTGTTGAAAGACTAATAGATATAATAGATTCAGGTGAGAAGGCAGCCGCAATATTTCTTGATTTATCCAAAGCTTTTGATTGTGTGAACCATAGAATATTATTGGAAATACTAAAAACTGTAGGTGTGAATGGTATAGAACTAAAATGGTTTGAATCATATCTCATAGGTAGAAACCAGTGTGTTGAGCTTACCAAGGTGGATGGGAATGAAATAGTAAAAATTAAATCTCAAAAACTGGAGGTCCAGGCTGGAGTACCTCAAGGCTCAATTCTGGGTCCCTTACTGTTTCTGTTGTATGTGAACCAATTACCAAAAGAGTTAAAAGATCACAGAGCTCTGTGTTTGCTGATGACACATCGCTTATCTTTAACAATTATTTATTAGATAGTCTAGAAATAAATGCTTTTACTGGAGTACAGTCAATTGTCCAATTCTTGAAGCAAAGGCAATTAACAATAAATAGTAAGAAATGTCAATTCCTACAATTCAAAAGTAAATATAATTCAGTAGAGGATAGAGAAATAAATGTGTTTGTAGAGGAAAATGAATTAGACCAAGAAGAGAAAGTAGCATTCTTGGGAATTTTATTGGACAGGAAATTAACATGGCATCCTTACATTGAGAGGATATGTAATAAGATATCATCTGGGGTATTTGTCCTGCGGCAGCTTGCTAGGCTGAATGATAAAAAACTACTGTTAACTGCTTACCATGGACTTATACTATTTCATTTTACGTCATGCTATTATTGATCATTGATTCTAACCAGTGATTTTGGAATAAAGATTTCATTAGGCTATTGAGTTTGAAAACTTATTTGTTTTGAAAAAACTGGAATAATTATTCATTATTGTTATATTAATATGTTGAATATGACATTGATTAATAACATTCAGATTGGAATGAATTTTAAGGCAATCCTTGTATTATTTTTCTTGAACTTTAATTTTTAGGTTATGTCACAGTCGTAAAATAAGGTTAGCTTTTTACGCATAATTTTGTTACAATTTTATTCCAAAATAAACTTGCAAACTATAAATTCTGAATTTAGAAGGACTAATCCAATAATTTAGGTATTCCATGACATCTATTTGGTTTTTCATCCACTCCAAATCAATAACTCAATTGTGTTTGCTCAGTTAAGTCTAGAACTTGAATTGGAACCCTACCCCAGTCGAGGGTTTTTAAATCATGCTGTTTCAAGTCCTGGACCTAACGATTTTTGATAAATCCTTGACTCGGAAAGAGGCGAGAATCTAATTCAAGTCCTGGACTTATAAGCCCATCACTCAGAAAGCGAAATTATAAACTCCAGGGTCTATTTGAGTCCTCCACTAAGTTAACGCTCTGACTCGGAAAGCCAATTTTCTGACTCCAGAGTTTAAAGCCAGTTAAAGTCTAGAACTTAGTTAAATCCCGAGCTTGGAAACCGGCCTTAGTTTGTGAGTGGGTGATTTAATGAGATGATCTAACATGCCTACCGGATCGGGTAGCGCTAGTAGACTGAAGGGTGCAACAACGCCTTAGGCCGGTTGCAGACGAACTACTATCTCATATTAGGTATGCTATTTTAGTATGGGGTAATTCATCTCAACAAAATATGGACAGGGTGTTTAAGATTCAAAAGAAGGCACTCAGATGTATAGAGAAAGTGAATAGGTTAGACTCTTGTAGGCCTTTATTTAAAAAGCTTGGTCTATTAACTGTGCCATCTTTGTATGTATATGAAGTTGTAATGCATGTGAAAACGAGTGGTGTGATCCAGAATTCAGATGTTCATGAGTATAATACGCGAAACAGAGCAGATTATCATATAATGGGTCACAATAGTAGGTTATTTGAACAAAAACCAGATTATATGGTAGGAAATTTATAACAAGCTACCTCAAATCTTGAAAAGTAATGATGATTTGAAGATTTTCAAAAAACAAATTAAAAAATATTTAGTTGATAGAGCTTTTTATAGTGTACAAGAATTCCTTTCAAACCTAAACTAGGTTGAACTACTTGGTGTTAGAGTTATTATGTAATAACATGACTTGTCTTATACTCCATGACTGGAGTCTTTAGGACGTAATCTTTTTATTCGTATCAAGCTCGTGATATTCTTTGTATAATTTGGAAAATCGTTCTACTTTTTCAAGAAATTATTAATTGAATGTGTGCTCGTAATATGTTCACGCTACTCCATTTCAACTCCTACCTCACTTTATTAGAAATTCTCGATATACAAGTCACTTGGCGACCAGCATGTCGAGTCGCTGAGCTACACAGTCTTTCAGTCGCGGAGTCGTCGATACTGTAATCTCGTATTTTGAGCGTCACCATTTGAAAACACATGCTGCGTTACCATAAGACTGAGAATCTGATCGCTTGGCGATTTGAGTTGTGCCAGTGTGAGTATAACCCACAGACTCTGTTGTTATCTACACAATTTGACATTATTCGACAAACGGGGTTACCTGTTGTCTTTATAAATAAACTAATTGAAAACATATCTTTCATCATTTATCATTTTCTACCTACATTTCATTTGAACAAAAACTTATACATATTCGATTAACATACCTCTCTCGATTTGATGAATATTTCTGAATTATTATTTGCTGGTTTGCTGCAGGTACGAGTCGAGGATGCCAAATGCTGGGAAGCAGCCGAGTTTGACCGCTCGCGAGGGTGGAAAGGGCCCAAGGTTTTGAAAATGGCTGGCCTCTTCGATGTGTGGACATCACCGCTTGTGAGTTCTCAATACTTTCTCCTCTCAAATAACTTGATGTGATAATTTACTAGTCAATAATGCTCAAATGTGGAATTAATTAGTTATGCTAACAATTTAACTCATTTAACCCAGCAAAAAAGAATCGATAAGAAAAGATTTAATGACTATGTAATCAACCTCTGTGTACTAATGGTTTGAACATACACAAAAATAATTGTGAGTAATTGGATAAAAATGCTGATTACTATACTATGTTGAACTGAAATTTATTAAAAAAAACTAATAACAAAATTGTATTATAACATTTTTTATTGCGGATGATGCCCACATGAGCTTTTAGTTTGTGCGTGGGTAATTGAAAGTGCATCGGTGATTTTATGAGATGATCAAACCTACATGCCTACAGGGGGATTCAAACCCACCACCAGGTACTAAAATTATTTTTATTTAGTGCAGCTATTCTTTGAAGTGACTTGATATACTCCACACGTCAGTTCGGTAGTTGAATTGTAGTTGACTATGATTATACTGTGAAATTACTATGAATTGTAGTATTTTTTTACCAGTCTTTAATAAGGTTTTCATGTTATTCACTCTTTAACTGACCTGTTGTACTTCATTAAAGCTTTTTGGAAAATTCTAAAATTATACTGTTATAAATGCAACTTTTTCACCGTGAAAGAGAAAAATACTTGAGTCCCTGGATGCACTCCTTATATATCTTATGCTCCTCCATTTATATCTGTACAATAAGATACGATAGGACTGTATTTAAATAAACGTTTGTAACATCAAGTCGTAAAGATTTTTTTTTATTGAGGATGATGCCCACATGAGCATTTAGGGCCGGTTTCCGAGCTCGGGATCTATAAGTTCTGGACTTACAAAGTCCAGGAGTAAAATAAGCTCTCGGGTCTAAATCGACTTTCTGATTCACGATTTTATCTTCTAAACTCCTGGTTCTATTAAGTTCTCGACTTACTTTTTGTAATTTGAGAAGGAAATAAATTAATTTATTCTTACATTTATTCATTTATTTGAGTCCAGGATTTTAACGTAGTAAACATGAGGGAAATTCACAATATTTTGCTGTTGTATTGTTGGCATTATAGCAAAACGAAAACAGCTGATTGCAGTGGGATAATTCAAATGAGCAAACTACCGTATTTTGTAAAACTATTTTGTGAAAATACGTTTTGATTTCTTTACGTTTCAAAGCAAAACCTAACCTTTTGAAAGATGAATGAATAAACATTTCATTTTACGTCATGCTATTATTGATCATTGATTCTAACCAGTGATTTTGGAATAAAGATTTCATTAGGCTATTGAGTTTGAAAACTTATTTGTTTTGAAAAAAACTGGAATAATTATTCATTATTGTTATATTAATATGTTGAATATGACATTGATTAATAACATTCAGATTGGAATGAATTTTAAGGCAATCCTTGTATTATTTTTCTTGAACTTTAATTTTTAGGCTATGTCACAGTCGTAAAATAAGGTTAGCTATTTACGCATAATTTTGATACAATTTTATTCCAAAATAAACTTGCAAACTATAAATTCTGAATTTAGAAGGACTAATCCAAATAATTTAGGTATTCCATGACATCTATTTGGTTTTTCATCCACTCCAAATCAATAACTGAATTGTGTTTGCTCAGTTAAGTCTAGAACTTGAATTGGAACCCTACCCCAGTCGAGGGTTTTTAAATCATGCTGTTTCAAGTCCTGGACCTAACGATTTTCGATAAATCCTTGACTCGGAAAGAGGCGAGAATCTAATTCAAGTCCTGGACTTATAAGCCCATCACTCAGAAAGCGAAATTATAAACTCCAGGGTCTATTAATTTGAGTCCTCCACTAAGTTAACGCTCTGACTCGGAAAGCCAATTTTCTGACTCCAGAGTTTAAAGCCAGTTAAAGTCTAGAACTTAGTTAAATCCCGAGCTTGGAAACCGGCCCTTAGTTTGTGAGTGGGTGATTTAATGAGATGATCTAACATGCCTACCGGATCGGGTAGCGCTAGTAGACTGAAGGGTGCAACAACGCCTTAGGCCGGTTGCAGACGAACTACTATCGCATGTGGGATGTGGGACCGACATACCACACAACAATACGACTAACGCAGAGAGTCTTTCACACTACATTTGAGAAACCGCTCATTGGTGCGATTTTGGTATAGATGCTAGGGGAAGCGTGGTGCTCAAACCAGTGGTACCACAATCGCAAGGAAAATAATCGCTACCACAGCGCGCAACGCCATGTGAAAGTATCAGTGCCACTGCCATGCCTGCCAATGCATTCTTCATGCGCTGCGTTTATGGTACCACAAAAGGAAAGTAGTAGCTCCCACATGCGATAGTGATTCGTCTGCAACCGGCCTTAAAGGTGCATTTTCGTTTGTGTGCAAATTTCCGCAGTCGACGTTAACAAGCATTGTTGACATTCATGATGTCCAAATTTCAAGTGTGCTAAAACAGCTGATCAAAATAATAACTTCATTATTTGTCTTTACTTACTAGTAGTTCTGTGAACAGTAGACCTCACGCAGTATTCTCATCCACAAGTACCTGATTGAAACTATAGACCTTATGGAAATACAGCAATAGACTGGTTTCTCCACACATCTGTGTAATCACTTGTCAGCTGATTTATGATGAATAATTCTTAAGTCTGATCTTTACTTTCCTTGCCCTATTACCATAGGTAAGGAAAGTATGGCTTTCCGAAAAAAATTAAGGTACCCCAATTTCTACATTTCTATACGTCTCAAGGTCCCCTGAGTCCAAAAAAGTGGTTTTTGGGTATTGTATGTCTGTATGTGTGTGTGTGTATGAGTGTATGTGCGTCTGTGTACACGATATCTCATCTCCCAATTAACGGAATGACTTGAAATTTGGAACTCAAGGTCCTTACACTATAAGGATCCGACACGAACAATTTCGTTCAAATACAATTCAAAATGGCGGCTAAAATGTTGCTAAAAACAGGGTTTTTCGCGATTTTCTCGAAAACGGCTCCAACGATTTTGATCAAATTCATACCTAGAAAAGTCATTGATAAGCTCTATCAACTGCCACAAGTCTCATATCTGTAAAAATTTCAGGAGCACTGCACCATCTATGCAAAGTTTGATTTTAGATTCCCAATTATCAGGCTTCAGATACAATTTAAAAAAAAAATTTCAAGTGGAAAAGATTGAGCATAAAAATCTCTACAATAATTAATGTTCGGTATTTTCACCTAAAATTGAAAATAAGCTCAAAATTAGAGAGAATAAGATTATTCAATTGCAAACTGTTGGCAACTGTTGATTCTATTAAATCATTCACTATGAAGAGATAGCAGACTTCGTGTGTCTGCAGCGCTATAGTCCTGTCACCAGCTGGCTCAGATCTTAGAAAAGTAGACTTGAGATGCGCGGGAACACTAGCGTCAGTTGATCAAATTTCATAACGGCAAGGAAAGTTGTGTGAGTGCACCACACCAGATTTCTACTCTAATATTGGCGTATGAAGGAGGCTCCTTTTTCCTTTATATTATCCTTGAAATGCAAAATTTCAAAAAACCTTGTATATACGTCGACGCGCAATTAAAAAAGGAACATACCTGTCAAATCTGATGAAAATCTATTACCGCGTTTCGCCGTAAATGCGCAACATATAAACATTTAAACATCAAGAGAAATGCCAAACCATCTTGAATCTTAGGCCTCACTTCGCTCGGTCAATTATTAAAGAATTTAACATTTCTAATAATATCAACATATTGCCATTTAAAAGTATAAGCTCAACCTCCCCCATTAAAACATCATTGAACATAATCTTTTAGGTTATGTAGACAAATTGAAATCTACCCAATCTGAGATTCTCTCCCTGTCGTGGTCGACGACGGCATTTACGCACAACGAAAACCCAGCTTAAGCTGGATCTGGATTCGCACAAAATAGTGACAGTGATCAGTAAAAATATAATTTACATGAGTTCTAATTGAACTATTCCCATATTATGAATAATACTATTAGAACTTATGGAAATTATATTTTCACTGTTCACTGTCCCTCTGTCCCTGTTGTGTGTGAATCCAGCTTTAGTCATCTCAGCTAACCTGGCCGGCTAAGACTCCAATTCCAAGATTATAGATTTCCCCTTTAAAATCAAGTTCAATCAATTGTACAGAATCAATTGTGTTAAATACATACACATTCAAATACAACACACTTCAAATAAATTTTCAAAATGTAATTGATATTTTTTATCATCAACAAATGCGAATTAAAATTCTTTTTCTTTGCAGGGTGAGGTGATTCCATGCTACACAGTGATAACAATGGCATCCAATCAGCACTTTTCTTGGATTCATGAGAGAATGCCAGCGGTTTTGGAAAATGATGAAGCTGTTCAAGTAAGTATTTTATATATTTCAAACAAATTGTGTATCGCATTCCAGAAGAAAATACTGTCAAACTCTCAAGAATGGTGGAATGGTATGATATACATATAAGAATGAGCAACAGTCAGAGTAGATTCAATCATTTTCAAATTCGTTTCCATACAATATGATGTGGTTGTGAAGTTCCATGCTTCTACATAAAATTATATTACGGATGGACTAAAGTGTAATTTGTGTCCCCATACGAGCTAGGATTGATTTCCTTGATCAAACTATTTTTTTCATAAAATGATATTTTATCAATAATAATATGTGAATAGGTTTGAAGTGTATCTCACTGTAGTTGAACGGTTAGCTCCCAAGGTGGGAGCTAAGTGAGATCATAGAGAAACAATAGCATAAGTAGATATCCCATGGTATAGGGCGTTTATGTCGCAACTTTTACTCTTATCTCAAGCCGATTACTGTCGATTATTGTAGATTTCTACTGTTTTGACCGGGCAAGAGTGTATGAACGGCACAATATGAGAGGCTACCAGCGTCAGGTGGACTATCAGTTTGAAATAACAGTAATAGTTGCGACATAAACGCCCTATACCATGGGATATCTACTTATGCTATTGTTTCTCTATGGTGAGATTCACTTCGGACTGTCAGCATTCCGTATCAATAACACAAACGCTTTCCACTCAACTAATTCTCACTTTAAATTGAGGTCCACGTTATAATTATTGTAATTTGATTAGCATTGGTATTGCTATCTTTGCCTATCATTCGACAAAGCAAATAGCGCTAACCTTTTCTACTCCGAAACGTTTCCAGATTGTTTTTCAACCATGTAGAGAGATAATCAAGTAAACAAATATTTAATCTCAATTATGAAAATGTATCATTAAATCATTAAAAAATATATTTTCTTGACGAATAAAATATTTCTGATCATTTTCAACAGGAATGAACAGTTAATATTTCATCAGAAATACCGGTATCAGCTACATTCTATAGAAGGCACTGGTAAGGCAGAGAATCGGCAACACTGTTTTCCTATCTTTCTCTACTGCTATTATAATGTGGACTTCACTCTAGTTGAACAGATCGATTGATAGGTTTATTACGGAATCCAGGGTGGAAGATATAGTCACTTGAAGCGGTTACTATTCCTTATAAATAACTTTATAAATATAAAGAACCTAATCATTATGTTTAGCCTAATCATCATAATATTTATGTTAAAAAGTTAATGTTTCGATGATAAGATACTGATTCTTCTGTTATTGTACTATTCTTTGGATTAATAACTTTCTTCATTTAATTTCATAACCCCAATGCTTCTAATTCAAGCAATGCTTACCGTTTAATATTAATCTGATTATTGGCCGTTTTCTAAGACACTTATTAAGTCTAATTGACCATTAAATGTATTGGTTTAAGGTTGTTCGGTACACCTTTTTATTTTTATTTAAATAGGATAATTTTTTCAATAAAAAGTTGTTAAGATCATTATAAGAGTGAGAAAAAGTGGCAACTGAAATTTTTCAGTGTTCTAATAAGCGAGTTATGGGTTGTAGAAGTGCTAAACTCCGTTTTCTTTCCAGATCATAAACGGTTTCGAATTTTCCATTAGAGTTTTTTTAATACATTCAGTATATCATTTGCTTTGTTATAATATGCGTTTTTCGTGATTAATGCCAAAATAAAAAGTTATCGAATTTACAAAAAATGTTACTTTTTTATTTATGAACGATATGGAGGATAAAATGTTTTAATCTGGAAAGATACATCTTTTAAATTTTAAAGAGAAGTTCTAATAATATAGTCGAAACCGTTTATGATCTGGAAAGAAAACGGAATCTGGAAAGTTAGCACTTCAACAACCCACTCTTTTATTAGACCACTTGGAAATTACAGTTGCCACTTTTTCTCACTCTTATAATGATGTTCACAATTATATTGAAAAAGATTATCCAATTTAAATAATAAAAAAGTGTACGGAACAGCCTTGATGGTCCATTAGACTTCATAAGTGTTTCACAAGAAGTTTTCTATTTTATTTCTAGTTTGACACTTTTTAAATCTAATCATTAAACCAATACATTTAATGGTCCATTAGACTTAATAAGTGTCCTAGAACCCGGAGTTGTATGTGATGCGGGCTAAAATGTAGTGTTTGTGTGTCAGGAGTGGCTGGACTCGGATGGTATGTCGCCAGAGGAGGCACTCAATCTGCTGAAGCAGTCGGACACACTGCGATGGCACCCGGTGACGTCACGTGTCGGTGACTCTCGCTACAAATCAGCTGATTGCACCAAACCTGTCAAATCGCAGCCTGTGATGTCTGCTTTCTTCAAACCAAAGAAGCCCGAGTAGATTCTCAAGCCATCGTAAGTCGATCAATTGAGCAAACCCAGCATTTCCTAACTATCGTATACAACAATCAACTTTTTATCATCATTTCTAGTACAAATTACTACCTAGACTTGTAAATATAGTAGTTTGTATTGTAGTGTAGAATAATAGTGTCTTGCTCAATACAATAATTCTATAGTATTAGGATCAAATATGAGTTGAAAATATTTAAACAAAAAATACTCTTCAAGTTGCCGATACCTCATGTTTTCTTGCATTTGTTGAATAATTTCAGTTATTGTTTTATATTCTAGATCACGTTCTTATTAAATGTATTGTTAGTCAATTTATGTTCAAAACTTGACAAAGACAGAAGCTGGAAACAAGATAATTGTAGTGATATGGTAAAAGCGGTTCTAATTTAAGAGTGTATTTGTAATTGATTCCAATAATTTAGTTACCTCAATTTTCGGTTTAATTGATTAAATGTTTAGTGTTAGTTGTTCAGTGATAAAGTACGAGTATATTATTAAAATATCAGATTTTCAGTTCTTCCCTTCTGCAATTGGTGTTATCTTCTACGACAGTATTCTACAGAATTTTATTTTTTAACTTTTGAGAAATTGCATTCATTTATACGTTATTCCGAACTGTATTAAAAAATTATTGACATTTAGTGAAATCTACTTAGGTTTCTTAATTTATGATTGATATTGAATGAGTATTGGTATTTTATAATGGATGAGTTTCTAGTTTCCGCCGGAAGAAAACGCTTTGTAAGTTATATTTCCATTTGTTTTATTCTTACACCCTCATACCGGTAGTATTATAGTATGATTAATTATATTGCTATGCCCTGTTTCTTAAAATAATGAAGTATTCGTGATTGTAAAAAACTTTATAATTCAATGAAAAATTCGTTCTACCCAGTTTTCTTGATGACCTTAGCCTACACTCTTAAATTATTCAATTAATTAGGTACTCAAAAATATCATGTTGTGTATGAGATTTCTAATTTAGGTGGCAAAGTCTGCTGCAAATGGATTATTAAATTGAACAATAATTGTAATAAATAAATAACCATTATTTGATCTATTTTTGATAAAAAGAATTGAGTTCCCAAATAGATATCATACATTTTCTAAGCTTTATCAGTTTTTTAATGCCATTCATTCATTTATTACATATCTGAGTAGTCTGTTGCATGTTCGTGACAAATTACTTGTTCATGTTATATGTTAATTTAATGAACACTAATAGATGGATGCTTTTATTCTTTCATTACACTTTTCATAAGAACAAAGCCATATAAATCAGGAATACAGGAAATTGAATAGTCCTAAAGATGAAAAGTATTCGAGTATAAAATAAAAAATAGTTATGAGTTTTATGTTGAAGAAATGAATGTATTATAATATTAATGATGTTGCTGTGATCCTCTTCTTAACTTAGGTGATTTAAAAAGTGTAGCCTAATTATGAAATATGTTGTTTATTTATCTTTCTTAAAGAATAAAGTGTTTTCTATGTTTATAATCTAGTGTTTCTATTTTTTTTTTTTTTTTTTTTTTTGATTCTCTACGTCCTTATGCAATGTCAAAACGATTCTATGCATTGTCGAAACATTCTGTTTTGAATTAACAATAAGCCAATAAAGCATTTAATCTCCTTCTAAGTAGGCCTAGTTATTTTTCTTCGTGTTTTCATTGTCGTGGATAAGTTTCTGAAAGAGGTGAGCTTTTTATTTTTTCCTGAAATTATACAAATTGAGCTTTACATTCCTAACTTTATAATCTTGAATGATTTTTGTTTCCAATTTCACCGATTCAATTCATCATTACACCTTAAATATCTTTATTAGAGATAAGATCGAGATTTCATTTTTACTCTCCCCAATTGAGGCCACTTTTATTATAAATTACGGAATCTATGGACATAACTCATCTGATTATTTCAAAAACTTACTTTTTGCGCTATGCTGATTTACATTTTTTTCTAAGAAAAATCTTAACAGTTAGCTACCCATTGCCTTGTCTTGGAAATAAAAGTGCTTCACTCCTTGAACCATGAAAATACTAATATTATAGATAATGATATAGTTTTCTGTAATCAGTTTCTCTCCGTAAACTCAATAAAAGTTCTGTAATCAGATAAATTGGCTAATTCTGTCCCCTGCAATCCGTGGAAATGCGTTAATAGCTGTAATAACAGGTTAGGGATTCAAGTGACTGCTATTATTGAACAGTACCTTTTCTACAACCCTCAACTGTTTCTTCCCTGTCCACTCACCCTCTCTCTTTCTCTTCCTCTCTGTTATTCTTATCCTCCCTTATTCTTCTTTGTCACTACTCTTCGATGCCATTCTCTCCTCTACTTGTTTTAAACAACCCTTTCGATGTCCCTCTTTCACAATTCCTTTATTTATCACTCAACTTTACCCATTCTCAGTCCTCTCTTTTCAAAATTGGTCATCAAACCCTTATTGACTAGTCTTTACAAATTTTTTAGTGCCCCTTTTAACAATTTCTCTTCATAAAATCCTCTTTTAGAATTGGGTTTGAAAACCCCTCTCACCATCTGGCTCTATTTATCAATCACTCCTACGTTTTCCTCTCTTGTTTTTACAACCTGTTTTCTAATTTATAAATTTCGTTGCACAAACCCATTTTTTCGATCTTTTATTTTTCTCTATTTTCAATTTTGTTTTCACAACCCCATTATCTTTCATGTTACTATCGAGGCTAGTAGAGCATCATATACACATAATTTATTTCACTTTTCCCTCATTTTTTCATTCGTTCATACTCTCACACACAATATCTCCATCTCTCTCTTTCTCTCACTCACACACTATCTCTATCTCTCTTTCTCTCACTCATACTCTCTCTCTCTCTCTCTCTCTCTCTCTCTCTCTCTCTGACAATGACGTTTACACTATCCAGGACTTCACAGCACGCTGGCACTGTCTGGCTTTCTCATTTCTTGTCTCTCTATCGGGAGGTCTCTATTGCAGCAGAAGGAAAAATAAAAGAAGTCAAAGCACCCGCTTGAGGGATGAATCACACGCAATGGTTTTGACGTGGACTGTACCCACTACCCGGTGAGTGAGTGATTCCCCCACCACCGGTCGTTTCGTTTCCCCCTGACGTGGAAACCGGTTAGCTTGGCTTCTATTCTGTCGCCTACTCTGCAGACTGCACAACCGTCGTCGACGTTGAGCTTGAAACTCAGACACAAGCGTTTGTCTTCTGCTCGCTGAAAGTTTCAGTTTGCGACCGCCGCTTCAATTCAAAACTACTATTCTGTTGTTGACGTTGCTGTTAGCTAGCTGCTTTCGTGTACCAATCATCATGGCGAGGATTATTGCTGTGCTCGCCGGTTTCATGGCTTTTATGGCATTTGCTCGTGCTGAAGACATGGTGAGTCAACCAACAACAATTCCATCAATTTTTTCAAAATAAAATGTTTGATTATAACTTACCTAATTAAAATGATGTTGTAAAAATTTGTGGATACATAATCTATCTTCAAGAACTTTTCTTTTACAGTAAACCACAGTGATTGGCAATAGTGATGAATGCCTTGTAAAAATATTGAAAGTTTTCGAGGGAGTTTGTAAGTTCATTGACGCCAAAGGGCACAAGCCAGATAACGCCACACCCCTCTTTCGTTTTCGTCTTTCGGCGTCCCCTTCTAAAACACATAAATGGGGTAGGCGCCTAGGCGGTAGAGGTAGGGCATGATTTTCAAACCCAAAAATTTATAATGCCACATAGTTTCCTGATTGAATGAATATTACAGTATCATATTCACTTCTTGAAATAAATAATTGTAAAAAAGATTTGTGGTTGAACAATAGCTTTTTTTCTAAATTCTGAAATAATTTGTTAGATGAACGACCTATTATTACTTACTGCAAGATTTTGAAAAGCTGGGCAAAATAGTGATGTGAGCCTAAGGGATAAACTTACCGGTCTGTCTACCTGTGAATTTATGTACCAAAAGAATAAATTGCTTTCCTCATTTTATTGAGGAAAGTGTAATGAGTCATATTTCATTATAGCTAAAAACATAATTCAATATATTATTATATATTAACTTATATCATTATGCTGCGAAAGTGGTAGAAAAAATATAACTTAAACAGTAGGGTAACAAGTTTGTCAAAATGTTATTCAACTTGAGTTATAGTTTTATTGTTCAGTTGATAGGCCAATTCATTGAAATTTTTATAATAAATTATTCATTATTTTTAATATTATTTGAATTACTTATTATTGTTTTATTTTTAGAATTAGAATAGGTATTTACATTTTGAGACGACACTAATGGTAAGGTAATGGTGCGTTTACCTAGTAAAAAATGTCTATAATCAATTGTTTTGAGTTATTTTGAAGTTGAGGAGTAGCTAAATAGCTATCCAAAAGTGACATTTGAAGAGACATAACTTGCAGCAAAATATCAATTTTGTTATTAATACATTAATAATCATTAGTAAATCACTACTTGAAATTGTTGTGGGAAATAAACTGTTAAACTTTCGATCTTTTAGACTGTCTTGAAAAGCAGCCACACCCAACATAAACATTCTCACGAACACACCACACCGCATTCTCTGAAAGTTGATACACCGACACACGTTTGAAATACAATACGCTTCACAGATATTCTTCTGTCACAGCATACCATTTATTTACTTACTTTTAGCTCTGTGAAAAGTATAAGATAATGTACATAGAACGGGGCCTTCAAGCCCTTGGAGGCAACCCCCCCTCTAAATTTAGAAAAAATCAGCTTCTACGTCCCCCATACAAAAAAAATTCAGTTGTATGAATCCGTTATTTTGTATTATTTATGAGTTTTCATTTATATTCTAGTACTAAATTTAGAAAAAAATCAGCTTCTACGTCCCCCATACAAAAAAAATTCAGTAGTATGAATCCGTTATTTTGTATTACCGTATTTATGAGTTTTCATTTATATTCTAGTACTAAATTTAGAAAAAATCAGCTTCTACGTCCCCCGTACAAAAAAAAATCAGTAGTATGAATCCGTTATTTTGTATTATTTATGAGTTTTCATTTATATTCTAGTATCATAATAATTTGCTACAAGGAGTTAAATCGAAAATATATGATTGGAAGAATAAGATGTTGTCTATATCCAATACTTACCACTATTTTTAAATAAATTAAATAATCATAATTTTTAGTAAAACCAAATAGTGGTCTTATTCCTTCAATTATGGAGAAATACCATAACATCTCTTCCCAGTTCCCATACAATTAATAATCAAATGATATTAGTTGTAATATTTTAAAACTTGAACATTAGTCTTGATTCATTATAATAGACGGCGTTAGTGAGTCGGCAATTCCAGTGAAATTCTGAGTACTGTAATAATTCAATTCTGAGTATTTATGAATTCCTTTACTAACAGAGACAAAATATAAGTGGACAATTTTTGAAAGGATTTTAGCTAGTCAATTCTTGAATTTTGTTTTAATCTTTCTCAGTCGCTAAACCCGTATACTGCGGTTGTTGTTGTAACCGGTTTTCCTTTCGTTGCAAGCAGACAATACCGGAATGGAGGACCGTTTGCCAAAATAGTCTGGATTTGCATGATTTTTCCATCCGTTGATGTATACGGCTTCATTTGTTCAGAAAACAAATTCAGAAATATATAAATTGTCAACTTCGTGCAATAGATGAAAAATGAAAATAATCCACATCATATGCTATAAAGTAGTTTACCTAATACCAATAATTATGAGATTGTTATATTATAAACATATTTGAAAAAGTGGTGGAAAATTCACAAAACTATACGCTTTAAAGTGAGGAATGACCTCAAAAACTAGACAATCAAACAAGCAGCATGATATCAATGAGCGAACTTTCTTGATTTATCACTTATCATTAGTGTATATAATTTTCTAATTTCATTTTATTTGTACGGTATTCTCATAATCTCAACAACAGACGTAACACCTAATAAACACATACAAGAATTACTGTAATCATCTTTTTCAACTTCACTAATCCTATTCACCAGAATTATCCAAAATAAGTTTGAGTTAATTTCTTTGCTTATTCAGAATGTATGAATTGACGGATTGATATGAATAAATTACCCAGGACTACTGATCAATTTATTTGGACATTGACCTCATTTGAAATAATTACATTTTTGACAAATAAGGTGACTCATTTCACAAGCACTAGGCAAAATTTGCTATAGTGTGAACTATAGTAATCATAATAATATGATTATTATCCCGATGATAATGCTGTTTTATTGCCCCAATTTCTCTCAACTAACAATAATCATACATTGATCATGTAAAACTTACAGTATTATTTTTATTTCTATTTCAGTAGAGAAATATAGCCTAATTAGCCTAGGTGAAAAGTGAGATTTTTGTCAAAAATTTAATGATTTTCCGCACAAAAATATTTACAGTATAAGTAATTTTAGTTTTATTTTTTAGTTCAATATTTCCAATTGAGTTTGATAGATGAATCCCCTTCATCAACCTAATTTTATATAAATATGGTGTTGAATTACCTTCTAGAATATTGATTCGATCAAATGAAAGAATTCAATGTATTAGAAAGTGAAATATTTTCAGGCAGACAAATAAAAATGAATGAGTAATCTCAACTGAATGAAAAGTGGAACTCTAGCAAGAGACTTGCTTTTGCTCGCTTGGATAATATTTAGACAGTGATTGGAAAATTGTTTGATCAACGCGTCAACTATTATGTCAATATACATCAACCTAAATAATTTTTAATTATGTACCTTGGAGTCAATGCACTGTGCATAGTGAATTTTTCATTAGAAGCTGAACTTAAATTAACACCGCTCATTGCCTCAATCGACCAAGAATAATATGATGATTTTTAAATTTTGTTTTTCTTTGGAACCATAACTTGTTCCTACATAAAAAATTTATTCAGGTGGCATAAAATGCACAATTAATTGTAATTTTAAGGGAAAAAATTATTTTCAAAGTGTGATAGTTTTTGAAAGGAACTAGACCCATTTGAAAAAAACTTTGAATTATTTGTATCATGTTCCATACATGACGTTGTCAAGCCAAATAATATGAGTTGAACTAATTATCAATCCTCTTAATCAATTCAACTAAATCGGAAACAAGTATTTTTATATCAATGTTAAAATAAGTTTTTTTATGTTTTTTCTCTTGACCTTTTGTATAAATTCATGATTAATACTTTGTCATGGAGAAACGACTTCGATTAGGCCTCTCGCATCTACTCACATGTAGATGCATCTAAGCAACCATCAAATACAGAGCATTGGACAAACTGCAAAATTTTGTGAATACCTCCAACATAATACAGTAAAATCGAAACTTGAAAAATAAAAGCCTGTATAATATTCATATTTATTTCTAGATAAAGTTCTTGATTATCATATTTTTGTAAGAAATACTGCACATTCTTTCAGAGCTTTCGAATTTGTATTTTCCCTTTCTCATGAATTACCAGTTCTCATTTCATGAATTCATATAAAAGTGTTGATTCACCAACTCCTTGTGTCATCAATCCATAAAAATGAGAAAGGAATTCAGCAAAGGCAATACTCTCATCAAAAGGTAGCCAAACTAAACAGAGTCGCAGTAGGCAATTTTCCCCTTTTGCTGTTTTGCGTGGAGACCGAATGACTGAAAGCAGTTTAGCTTTCTGACAGAGAGAGTCGGTAGTTTCCTCCTTGCGTGATGTTCTCGGTTCTCTGCCTGATGAATCATAATTAGTGACTCAAGTACCTTCCACTGACTGGAAGGTTTCATCGAACGAACAGCTTACTCTAGAGCAACTTCCAAGTTACTCTCAATTAGCTTCTGAGTTCTGACCCACTCCGAATCATTCATTTCATTTAAGTTATTTGCTCTCATGCAACCATTCAACGTATCAGTTTTTATTCCTATCAATTTTCGAAAAGATTATAATATCATTTCTTGTGATTCGTTTCACAAGAAAATTCAGTTGTATTTATTTGGATAAATCAATGTTAACCTTTAGAATAGACTGGAAATATTCCTTAAAGGATATTGGATGAGGAAAAACATTAAAGGTTCCAAGAAGCTTGTGATAGAAGAGAACATAATTGTCGAGATCTTGTTTGCTTATAGTATAATTATATTTTTGTCATAGAAAATTGTCATTAATCTGACTTGTACAGAGTTGTAGCCCACATACTTCATTCAATTATGCATTTACGATGTTACAATAACTGGCTAGCTAGGAAACTAACTAGCTTATGCGTCATTTCGTATTTTTCTGTTTGGAAAATTGAAATCTCAAGAATTTTCATTATAAAAAAAGACATTTCACCCAATATACGAGTAGGCTACGCCTATTATGGTTTGTGGTTGATGTTCAGAGGATTTAGAAATTCAGTGGATATCCAGTAAACCAATTCCATATTGACCCTTATTCAGTTTGAAACTATACAGAAAGGTAAAAATTATCTCTGTTTGAAGGACAAATAATCAAACAATAATTTATTCGACGGCATTGGGTGGAAATTATTATATGACTGTAAAAATTATACTGGAACTATTTCAAACATCAGTTTTATTTCATTTATTTCAATGTTTTATGAGAAACTTTTATGATGAAATTCAGCAGACTATATACCTTAGCTTGATGTTTTTATTATTGGTGAATTCTGTCACAATAAAGGGGAGTGCTTCGACCTAATATGTTTGAAAACATCCTTCAGTTTGCATGAGGACAGAGTCATGTTGTAGTATCGTGATGAAGTAAATAAACTCCTTGTCATTTATTGATTGATTTGGCGTTTTATCTATACTGATAGGTACTGTAACACAACTAGAGACATGAAGATACTCTACTGTTATAGCTCATCAACGTATTGATTACAACTATTATTGTAGAGCTTGTGATAAAATTTTATAGCTCCACGTTTTATTATCTATGTGCTATGCTTAATAATAAATAAATAATAATTAAACGAGTGGAATTTTCCTGTGTAATAATATGCACGGTTTCTTGTAAGTCCAGTTCCTTGCAAAGTTGAGTACGGCATTGTACTTGTACCAGTGACGTAACAACGAGTGTTGCGAAAAATCACGTGGTACCAGCTCTGAAGTGATAATCTAAAGCTAGATCCCATCGTTCCCAGGAGCTGTGTAGAACAAGGCGTCTCATTGGCTTTTGCTCCGCTACTCAATTCCAAGGCCTTCAGTTAGTTTCTCACATCGCTAATTTTTCTCATTCATAGGTGTATGTGCCTTTCATTTAGCAGTGAGAAAACAATCAATCATTCGATCATTTACCTATTTGGGGGCCCGGAAAATTTCATGATAGCAAAACCAAAGAACACAAGAAATTACACTGATTTTCTGGTAAATTTCCTCAACAACTTGCTACTACACTTGGTAGCTTCTAGTGTTCATTAATGGATAGTATCATGCTATTCAATCATTGTAGCATTCATTACTTTGTGTAGATCTCTATTCAGACTGTGGTGATACGTGTTATGAATAATTATTCTCTTAAATATAGATCTATTTTTCCTTTTTCGTAAGTCCTATTTGTTATTTGAAGATTGGCCTATTTACACAGTATGATGCTTCTTCCATCATGGAATTGCAGGTTACGTAATTTAAGATATTAAGATCCTGTATTTCTATTCATTCGTATTTCCGATGCCCGAACAAAATTTTTATAGATTTCAGACTATTATTCAATTAATTATGCTGGGTAATCCTTTTTTATACTGCTCAATAAGCTATTCATAATAATATTATTATAACACGACTTCGTGACACTAGAAGCTGCTATTATTTAGTCTGCATCACGGTTCATTGTGATGTGTGTATCCGTATATCCTTATAAGTTGGTACATTTTCAGGAGTATTATAAGCCAACTCGCTTTATACTTTTGTAGAGGGAGAAATTCGTGGATCTCAGGAGGGATCCTGCCTCGATAAAAACAGCCGGTGTTATAAATTTCAATTGCTCAGTTCTGTAGCTTTTGGGAACCTAAACACCCTCATTCCTCAGTCGATTTGAGGCGCTACTTTTGAGGAATCGTAAAAGTTGAAACCTCTCTGACACTCTTCTAGTTATGGACTAAATCTCTGTAGCAGGTTTCAATCATTTAGCTGAAGTCATTCCTGAAAAAGCTGTGAAACGAACACAATATGTGGCCTGAACACGGCTGAACCTGTGTGTTGAATCCAAAATTTATTTGATAAAGACATCTTCGTATCGTTTGCCAGAGGTGCCCACAAGGGGGGGGGGTAGAGTTTGGACTACTCAAGCTGCTTCCTTGAAATACTTGGGATATATACTTTCCTAGATATAGGGGGGGGGAAGGCTAGTAGAAATCATTGGGAGGCAAAATAATAAACAATAATAAACGTTTCGATATCATTATTTCGTTATTTGGAAGCATTCTCAAATCCAGATACTGTACAGTCCTTAGCTGAATCTGTATACCAAATTTCAACTTTTTGGCAGTATGTCATTCACGGAAAAGTTGAGACAACGAACCAGGACTAGTTACTCAACTTGCTAACTCAATTAGCGCAATTTCCGTAATGAAAACGCGTTCCGTCAATAGTTGAGGGTTCAACCAACTTATTAATGTTGACATTTGAAATTCAACTGAGCTCGAAGCTAATTATCTAATCCAAATGAAAGTCCTTTGGAGGAAAACTTTGCAAGAAAGTGAAACGAAGCTTCACTTGCGTTGAAAATATGAATAGGAATTTTCATAACACAATGTAGCATAAAAAAGTGATCGAGCCACATTCTCACGGCCATACACATAAATATCACCAGACTGTTCATGACGTTGATACAATGTATAGTGTAGTTTAATGCAGAGGAAAATGCATGAATAACTCAAGGTTGTTTAACTGGCTGGATCACGCACTCACATGATAATAATTATTCCATTTTCATCCTTGATAAGAGAGGGGGGTTCTCCGTGAAGCAACTCCAAGTCTCATACTTTGATTATCATATGAAAAGGCTTTGTACTTGATAGCAATTATAACGTTGAGGATGGATAAATTAAGTTTGTTGGAGACATGCCACTTTCCAGTTTCATTTTGATTGTACCTGAAATTTGAAAATGTAAAGTCACTACACTCACTATTGAATTGCAGCAATGAATATTCTACAGTTGATTTTCTAAGCTGTTTCATGTAAATTTAATATCTTGTCATTTTTTAATCATATAGTGACATAATTTCTCATATCCGCAACACCATTTTGGTATTCTCCGTGTTTAATTATTAGAGTTTTAATAATTTATTAAAATGTTAGAGTACACTCACATTGAGAATTTCAAGCATAATTATCTTAAAATACCAACTGTCTCTTTTATTCATGCTTTCCAAAACTGTTGAAACTCTGCTCTAAAGGCTACTTGAATTGAATGAATTCTGTGTTAATTTATAAATAATACTACATAAACTTTGTAGTACTATCGTGGTCTACTACATAATTTTTAAGTAAAATACATTTTAGATTTTATTTATATTGTAAAAGTTACCATTTAGCCGATACTGTACAATTTATAAAAACATTACATGGTAATAATTCAAGTCTAATTATAATCTTCTGATGAACAGAATACAAACTTGTTCAAAATCACATCCACATTATTCAGAACTGTAACGATCTGTGGTCGTCGTCTGTAGGCACTGCGTTTGCAGTCTGGAGAAGGCGGTACTCTACACTCCACCCAGGTAGAAAGTGCATGTTCTTATTGCAGAATTCAAATACGAGAACTGGATTATGAATTTATTAAACCTGTGCACGCAGAAAAAGAGATAACTTAATGCTCGCCACACTTTCTACCGAGATCATTGTTTCTGAAGCTGCTGACCCAATTGCTATCCTGTATTGGTTGGGGCTTTTAGACCAAGATCTATCCTATAATCTCATCCATTGCAGTTTTGCAGTTCATATTGGAGTCAATTTTCGGGTTCATAAATCAGAATAATATTTGACCCATGATTATAACTAGATAAATTGGTTTATTACCTGGTAATTAGTGGCTAGATTGATAGCTCCTTGACCTGTAGCTAGATCAATCATTCCAGCGATAATAATCTACTCATTATGGTTCGTCTCCTAAATCTTTAATCCGTTGTATACAACACTGTCAATCAATGAAAAATATTGCAATATACTTTTCAAGTTATTTACTGTGTTTTTGATACTGAACTCATGAGCTCATTCTATCCCTATCATATTTCAATTTAGAAGTTTTATTAATTTGAGCCTTGCCAGAATAGAGATCTGCTATCGTTATGGTATCGGTTGTGTACGGAACTCAGAATGAACTTATTTATCTCAACTAATATAACTGCTTCTTTAAAAACTTTAGAATATGATTCACTTTACCAATATTTACCCAAGAAAAATATTGATTCACTTTGACGATATTTGATCAAGAAAAATATTGACTCACTTAGGCCTAATCTTAATGCATTTACGCTGTTATCTTAATTCATTTTAAATTAGTTACTGTTTCTTGAACGCGGTTAGAAGTAGGCTTCAACAAGGTTGAGTTTTTTAAATGCAGTGTTTTGAAATACTGTAAATAATTATTGCAACTTGAAATTTATTTCACATACTTTTATAAACTCTGAGATATACGTTTATTAGAATAGTTTCGTTTAGTCAGTATTTTTCAATATAGCCTTATAGCCTGAAATATCTAAAAAATGAATTGATTTGCTGCCTTTATTTAAATCCTAGGAGGGCGAAGTTAGGACGCAGACGGGACCCTCTCTTACACTTAACTCTCCAATACAATAGTAAGTTACAAATTCAAAAGAATCAAATAGATGAAAAGCTAAAGAAAAATAATTTAAACGAATTAATTAAAAAAAACTTTAAATAGCGAATGAAAAAATAATGAAATTTCTTTGAAATTAAAGTTCAGTAAAAGGAGACTGACTAAGAAAGAAGAGAAAAATAAATAAAGTTGAAAATGTCCATGAAATGTTATCTCAACAAATGTTACATTAAAATTTAAATGTTAACTGAAAGACAGTTAATTCAAGCATTATCTTCTTGGAAATTTGAAAGATTTTACTGTAACTTGATTAGATTATTCAGTAAGACTTATTATTATCACATTGTGCTTGTGATATTGATGGACATCATTATTGAACTCAATTAGTTTAATAATGAATTACGAGCTCATAACTACTACAGGTATTAAACAGAAGCTGAAATAGATCATGAATTAATAGCCTACTTATTATTTGTGTAGATAAAAAACTGTAGTATGCTTGTATAAAACATTCGGCATCTTAAGCTTACGTATTATAGATGTTCAACAGTCGGGGGTGTGTGACATTCTCACTGAAATGACAATTTTTACCGAGCTCAGTTTCAAATAGAGATCTTACTTTCTTGGTCGTTGTTCCAATTCCTGTTCTAGAAAATAAAAAAAAGGAGTTTTAGCTCTAAACAACGCTTTGAAACTGTGGTCATTTGAAATTCTCCTCCCACTGATGCAAGTTTCTTTTTTCCTAAACACGATTCTTTTCAACAATCGAACAGTGAACTTGCAAAGTGTTGGGTCTAAAAGTAACGAATGGTCCGAAGGCTACTTTTGACTTATGTGTCTGAAAAGGTAAAAAACAATGCCAATGTATCTTGGCAGCTACTTTCTCTCGCTAGCTGAGACTGGTGTTATTCATTACACGTAATGGGAAAGTACATAATGTACTTACTTCACCCTACTTGGAAGAGCTCTACAATAATTGACTGTTCGTTAGATGCCTGTTTCTTTACAATAACTTCCAAGTGAAAGTTCCGGGTCTATAAATCATAAGAAAATATCGGGGTAAATTCCCCCTTTGAAACGATAAAAATATAATATTGATACGTATAAATAAACAAACCATGATACACCCTTCAAATTCTGGGAAAACCCTTGAAAATGTTTGGTGACAACATTCGAGTAGTTTTTTTTTGTGGTAGTCAATTGATGTCAATCTGGTGTGTGATGTGACTCCCCACCAGACCCACCAACAAGACTATTTCTAACCAGACCCACTAACATTTCTCTATTATTCTCCTTCCTCAAGAAAAAAATTCTTGGTTAGGTCACTATAAGCACAGAAGAAGGAAGGTTATGTTTTTTACTCCGTGCTATAAGAATCTCAAACGTCTGGTTAAACCTCCTCATTCCAACATTTTCGCAAGCTAATGATGATTAATTCTTGATTGTCTGTACAAATTAGGTAATCGCTGAAAAATTCAGCTCATTATAACCCCGTTAATCATTTTCTTGCCTCACAAACATTTTATTTTTTTGAATGAAAACGTTCTTAGTTTCTATATTGATCAATTCCATACCGTACTTAAAACCACAGATCAAATTTTAATAATCTTGTCTTTTGGTACACCTGAAATGATCTCGTCTGTGCTGAAACTCATTATCCAGTATCACAAAGTTATCTTGTTTCATGAGAAGTTACGATTTTCAAATAGGTCTCTAGATTGTTTATTGTAAGCTATTGGAAGAGATAGCCATTGAGTGTTGTCCATGGATTGAAATTTAAATTGCCGTTAAATCGCTAACCGACAATCGCTGTGACACTTGAATCGATACGGATGACCGAGTTTTGATCGAGTGATTAAAATTTAAATTTATCAGTTGTAAGAAACTAAACTCTCAACTTTACCAACAAAAATTCCCATACGAATTGTGCATTTGCTTTTCAAATTACAAGTTCAGTCCACCGATCGAATCAAATCACTCTGTTTTGTTACATTTTACGTACGACTCTGAATCGAGTAGAGTTATACTACGACTACAAGATGAGATATAAAATTTGGTTTTTCACTCCTGAAATTTCCATGTAAATTTGCCATTTGATTATTAATTTATTCCTAATCTGGAATATAAATTGTTAGTTCGATATATTCAATATCTTTCCACATAAACACCTATATTTTGTATACTTGAAAGTTGAACAAATTAATTTTGAATATATAGTGTTTTCGTTTTGAATGCATACCTGAGCAACCAACAAAAGAAAAGTACTGCACCTACCTACTCAAAAAATAAGTGTCACTCATTAATCAGGGTAACTGGATGCAGTTCGATTATTAAGGATTGTTCGAAATGAGACTCTTAATTTAAATGGAAGTTAATTTTGAATGGAAGTTGGATGAAAATATCTTGCTCAATTCAAATAAGTTGTTTCACCTCGTTCCTGCGAGCCATTTTGAATGTCATGTTTGCGGGAATTATTGCCAGGGAGCTGAGAGTACATTTTTCCGTTCCGAAAATTGACATGATCGTGACATTTTTGTCAAAAATGAATAATAGCTCTTAACAAAGCACTTCCTTCCCGTATTTTCTGGTCTAAAAAGCCAGTAGTTATGCAATAACAAGCTCAGCTTATCTGGCGACTGTCACTTTTCAAGTTGTTTCCAGCTGCGTCCTGAGCAATAATAGTAGCTCATAACTGTGATATTATAATGAGTCACTTCTGTGACTAAGCAGGTCCTTTTCAATAGGGAGCGAACAATGCAATTGCAATGTGTATTGCAAGGGTGGAGGGGGAAATTCCAGTTTCTCATCTGGAAGCACAGTTACAAACGAATTGTGTTGATGGAATTCAGTTGCTGCATCACAAGTTAATTATTATTAGTCAAAAATATATACTCATTTAGACCATTTTATTTTCAGAATTAGGGAGAGAAACAGTTTTGGGTTCAATCTCTTGATTATCTCGCAATCATCTATGTGATGTTGTGATTTTGTGGATAAAATAAATGAAAAATAGTCTAAATTACAGCGCAGAATGTAGAAAATCATCCTCTCAGATAAATAAACTGGAATTTTCTAGTTGGAAGAGGGATTCATTCAGTTCATGTGTCAGGAAATTGGATCGATTTTCTACTCTTATGCTGATTATAAGAGACATAGGACACACTATTCCGTTTATTCAATTTTAAATTAAATTGGAGACAACATAATTTCCTAGTTCATCTACAGTAGAAATTTTCTACTTTGTTCAAAGAAGCCACTATACTAGAAGTAACAAACTTTCTTTGCTAGACTAAACAATGAGAAGGAGAGATTTAGCAAATTTGCAGTGTGTTTGTGTGTTAGTTCCCATCACTGCGCTGCCCTTTGATGCTGCGACTTGGAACATGCCACAATCATTTCATTCTCTCCTGTTAACAATAATTATTGTTAGTGAAGGTGGTGATGTTGGAGTCAAATTTACTTTAAACTGGCAGCATTCCTTGTAGATAACATTCAACCAATGGTGATAATTTAAAGTGAGTCTCACTATAGGATGAATGCGTGCCATTGCTGGGTGAAGACGTTGAGGAAATCGTGAGACAAAGCACCGTGTTTTTGCGAGAAATGCTGGTTTAGTTTGCACATTCTTCGAGTTTTCACTTTCAGCTTTCTTCTCACTATTTTTCGCACCCTGGTAAACAGATGATTGAATAGAATACTTCACCTTTTACTTCTAATATCGGGAACCGAGCTTCGCTCTGGAGTACAAAAGCATAAAAAAATTATTACGAATGAAGAAATTATAATAATATTTATAGTTCATACAGAAATGTTCTGTCTAATAACAGTGAATTGAGATTAATTCCCAGAGGAATGCAAAAATTTCCCTCGCAAAAGCCGGTTAAATTTTAATCCTGATTAATTTCACGTGAACCAAATCAGAGAAGACCATTTCAAAAAGATGGTTCTACTGGATTAATCAGGATTAAAAATAACCCGGCTTTTTTGCAACCGGCACTGAGTACCTGATTGAATGATTACAAAAATTCTACAGCTGAGTCATAATTTTGACACAGTCCCACACACATGAACTTGCTCACTCACTTCCCATCATCAACAGACGAAGAAATAATTATTATCAGCTGTTTTTCCAAGGATGAATAATAATTATCCTTTTAATGTCATTCAGCGAGTTTTCCCAGGGATGAGACCAAGTGCAATCGAATTTTTATATTATAAACCTACTATGTTCTGAATTCCGTTGGAATCGTTAGAGCCGTTTTCGAGATCTGGTGAAATACAAACATATAAACAGAAATTGCTCGTTTAATAGTATAAGATACTGATACTTAATTCACTTCTTAGAGAAGAGGAGTTCTCTTCGCATTGAAAAACGTATTGTACGAGACTAGAAAATTTGAGTTATTCTCATTGATCATATTTTTTTAATCAGACTGTTCATAGCATAGTGAGAAAAATGAGATTCATAAATCGAATCTAATACGCTTACGGAGCTACAAAAAAAGTTGAGCTTTGAAATGTGTTATTACAAAAAATGCTCCACCAACATGAACGTTATGACCTTATGTATAAACGATTCTTGAAACGTTCATAGTCAAGTATGCTTTGGGAACCTATCAAATTCTATCAGCTACTTGAATCCTTGTCGGTTGCTTTCTGTCTGATAATTTGCCACTCCTCCCTGCACAGGGACAATTCATCCAGGCAGAGAGAATTATTCATCTAATTCATAACACTGTGATATTTTGTAAATAAGTCAGTAAATATGTCATATCCTATGAATAAACTAATTTGAATTTGGTTTCTAGGCATTGATTCTATCGGGCTTGGTTGAGAACCGTTTATAAATACGACCCTATAACACTATAAAGCATTAGTGTTAAATCCAATTGAACCAAACAGCATAATGCACAGATGCACTGCATAGAATGAAAATCAAAATAATAAATAATCAGAATCTCCATTTTCTCTGTGATAATAGTACAACTTCAAAAGTTCCTAGCCAGTATTGTATTATTTTAGGTGCAGCATATTTGAACAAGAAAATCACATCATTTCCTTTTCGAAAAACATGCTTCTCGCTAGCAGTTATCAAATTATTAGAGTAGGAAGTGGCAAGAGCACCCCTGTCTGTTGACAGGAGAGCGTTTTATCTTATCTCCGGGGTGAAACGAAATCGTTCTCTGTGAATGGAGTATTTGTTATGAATCTTCTTGGTTCACTATAGATGAAGCACCAACAGAAGAACCCTTGATGATAATTTGAAGAAGAATTTGTCGACTACGCTCATGCAGGTCTGAATTATTGTTTGTGTAGAACCCATGTTCGTCAACTAAGAGTATTGCACTAAACCATAGCCGCTTATAAAACTCAGCACATCGGAACGAGTACTTCATTTTAAAAAACATGATTAAATTACATTAATACTTCAAGCACTTTTATAAATATATACCAGATAACCCATTTTTCAAATATAAACTAAGGGTAATTCTGAATGCATAACATATTGTAACCCGTGAATGTGTAAAATAAAACTACAACTCTACAACTCGTTAAAATACAAATAAGAAAATGCTGTATGTATAAGTTCCCTTGAAATTCACGTTTCTTTATAGGACAAAAGAACGTGGCTCAGTATTAGAACGCGATAGAAATTTCTAAAAAAAATATTTGAACGTTTTAAATGCAATTGTTTGCTCTAGCTGAACATTATTCAATGTAAGCAATTTTCTATGGAATCGATATTTTCTAGTACCGGTACCTTAAAATAATGTATGACTGCCCTACATTTTACTGATCCACTTTTCTGTTTTACAAACAGCCCCGTTGTCTTGGCCTGATAGGGTCAAAGATACAACAGTAGAATACAATAAAGTAACGTGTTCCTGTACGCATACAAAAGTAGGGCATGCATTTGTAAGGGGCGCCAGCGGAAAACAATTTGGGAAACAGGCGTAAAGGGTTTCCCCCTATATGTAGGCTACAATTTGCCCCCGTCGCGTGCGCTATGAAGTCATCTTTTCTGTTAATATTTTCTTTCCATGCTGTGATTCACACTTACAGCAACGATAGCATGGATACACGCCATCCCCTTTGAAATACAGTCGCCTAATAGAGTACAAGGTAAACAGAATATTAAGCTTTATCAGTGGAGTCCAGACTGTGAGTAAGGGGGTTGACCCACATTATCTGGTTTATTGAACTAAGGAGAATGAATGGTCCGAGCGGCACTTCAAGATTGCTGCCTATAAATGTTACTTTTAGGAAGATTACAATCCATTGAATTGCTAGTAACACGCAACTGTCAGCCAACTATCTACTTCCTCTCCCTTTCTTCCTTCTCCTCGGTCTCTCCTTTATACCCTTCTCTTCTTCCTTATCGCATGCAATTGATGCTAAAGTTAGCGTGCGACATCAATATCAACGTAATCTGATCATCGTTCGTTTGACTTGGTCTGGTCGATCAATTACCTGTCATTCTGAAGAGTAATGCCAATTACTATACAGTACAACAAAAACTGAGTAAATATTTTGTTACAATCACAATATATCCATTCATAACTAGACATTTATGTATTTTCTTTGTAGACGAAAATAAGCGAGCTATTGGCTCAAAATATACATTTATTCTTAGTAGATTTGTTATTGAGTAAACCAATTACAGATACAGTAACCAACCCCAATAATCATTGAGTAACCAGTAAACTAATAAAACGAGTAATTGAGTATCAATTAATTTAATAAAATTTTATAATTTTCTTAATGTAACATGAATATGCAATATGAATATTCTGTGTTGAGTAAATTCTTGTAAACATTACGTTTACGGATATATATTTATATTAAACTAGCCGTAAGGCTCGCTTCGCTCGCCAAAAAACCGCTGGAAAACCGCTAATTTTGGGCGTATCTTCGACGTTATTGCAAATTCCTTCTGACACAACATTATTACACCCTAACTTAGCTTCTGTTCTAAATTTGAACATTTTCTGTTCATTTGTTCTCGATAAAGCTGAGAAAACGCTGGAAAAACGCAGATTTTGGGCGTATCTTTGGTAATTTTTCCAAATCCTTTCTTAGTGCGCCTCTAAAGGGTCAACTGAACATACCTACCAAATTTCAATGTTTTTGGTCCGGTAGATTTTTAGTTCTGTAAGTGAGTCAGTCAGTCACTGAGTGAGTGCCATTTCGCTTTTATTATATAGATTTACTTTTTTTATGACACCTTGTCAAGCAGCCTCTTGACGAATTGCTTGAGGTAGCTTATTGATTGTATAATCGGTTTTTCTATTCTATAATATTCTATAGCTTCATGATATTCTAACTATTGTAATGACTATCTTATTCTAACTATTGTAATGACTATCTTAATCTAACTAATAACTTTATGATTATCATGACTACTATACTTTTAGTTCCAAAGATATGATTTAGGCTGAATAGGTAGTTGTTTTTCATCTTCACTTCTTCTCCAATCAAGTCTTCAAACTTCAATCAGCAGGCATTCTCCAACGTCTCACAAAGGACCAACGAAATGAGATTATCTGTCAACTCTTCGTTTTCTTACTTGAGACTTGATTCTTTTGTTGCTGTCTCTCGTATTATTGCGTCTAGTTTATTTGGAATCGGTCTTTGATTTCTTCGTTTTGTTGCTGCTCGGAATTTACGTTTTGACGCGGTCGAGGCTTGAGGCGCGAAAAGATGTTGCTCGAGTGCAGAATGTTTGGAACAATCCTGTGGCTCCCTCCTGATTCAGAGTTCAACTGCCATCATCATCATCGCATTCCGCGTCCATTTGGCAGTTGAGTGCCAGTCGTTGTCCCCTGGCGAAACAAATTCGAATCTCACATTTTAACATTGGCATGGCCGTCGTTGGCGTTTTCTCAACCCGTTGCTGAAAATGCAAGGTCGCTTGTTTGGCCTCAGCGCGATTGCATTACTCTGCCAATTTCCAAACAATTTCGCCTAATCAATTGATGAGAAAAAGGTTTTATTTTTGTTGATTTGATCCAACTATGCATTTAGGAGGTATGCATGAAAAGTAGAGTAGTAGTATACTCTACTGTGATTGTAAATACGCTAACAGATGAACTGAACTTACTGTATAGTAAACTTAGAGGAAAAATAAGAATTGTATTTAATATAATAATCATCTAAAAGTTCGTTTACGGAGCAGTGAGTAAGTCTGTACGTAGCTTTAGAGAACAATAGCAGGTTCTGTAGACGTGACATCTTCTCGACTCCTGTAGATTTGTGTAGACGGTGTAGACGTGACCCCTACTGTTGAAATAAGTCTGCCCAACTTGGAATAATAATGAAGTACCTTACTGTATATCAAATGCACAGTCAATATTAATCAATGGAGGGCCCAATTAAAACTTTGATAGCATTGATTACTCCTTCAATCGTGTAAATAAAACGTTGAATGACATTAAATTGGATAGCAGTCCAACCGTTTAACCTTGTAAAAATCGTTGACAATTATTTCGAAAATAAATTATTTCAAACTGCTAGAAAAAATAAATACTTTTCTTTCGAACTATGGAAATGTTATTAGAAGAAAAATCGTATGTGTAAATGTGTATTATTCGTAACTGGACAGTTTTTCAAACATTCAGTTAGTGTAGTTTAATTCAAACATGTCACTATAGGACTTTGGTACGATATCAGTTTATATTACTCTACTAATACCAAAATCAATTTTTCTTTTACCTGGCTCCTTCCTGATGAATTGTCCCACCTTAAATCAGTTCCCACATTAACATGTCATCTGAAATACCTCAGAAGAACTTCTTTTAGAAAGAGTCTCCTCAAAGCAGTTCATATTTCATTACTATTCAAGTGTTAGAATATTTAAATATCAATACTGTAGGTTGATAATCATTTCACGACAGGTCTCTTCCACCACACTACAGGAAAACTTATTTTACTATATGTTAAGAACGATGAATGGAATTAATAATTAATTAATTACCAAAATGAATAAAACCTATTTGTTTTTTCTTGGTTTTTTATTTTACATTTTAAAAGTTATTCTTGAAGTTTAAAAATAAAGTTAAATTTTCGATAGCTTGAAGCAAATTTTCTGAAAACGAAGATCTAATATGCATTTTCGTGATTTGAGGCGGAGAAATAATTTCTATTGAGCTGTATTGATTATGATGTATAGTGGTTAGTGGACGTGAGCTTCTTTGTTGAATAAATAATGGTCTATTGTGTGCCGAGCCTTAAGGACAACCATTTGGAAACTATGATGTTGCAACTTCTGACATTTCGTCGATATTGGCCGAGAAACGTTTAACCCAAATAAAAAGAACTCTTCTATTTAAGCAAAGATTGTTGAATTTTTTTAACCTAAAACCCACTATTTTGATCATGTTAGATTTGTTCAACTCTCTTGATTACTTTTTATGAAGTGTGTGAATGCTTCGTGATACAAGAGCTGTTGCAGAAAAGGTGCACTCATCAATTATTATAGAAAAATTATCATTGTCTTGCTAATAAGGGTCTTAGAAATTCATATAATTATTATTGTTCAAAGTTATCTTATTGATTAAAGGGACTCCAGAAGTATCCATTTCTATTCAGTGCCTACCTATTAAAACTTGGGTTTTACTTTTTTTTGATGATCTGTATTTAAGTTTGCCTCTTCTTCTTGTTTATTCTTTGTCTACCTTCTCTTTGATTTGGTTTGCTTCCAGTTTTTTGTTCTCTACACAGAGATTTCAATCGTCAAAGATCTTCAAATTCCTTAAGCTTATAGTTTTGTTATATTAACATTTCATTTCAAAACCCCCTACCGGTACTGTAAAAATGTGATGTTTTTTCTAAACAAAGAAGATCTTGATGTAGCCTCACAAAAGAGTTAGCATGGTGGGATGACGTACTTGTTACACTAACTTATTGTGTGTAGATTTCTATAACATTTCAAAGATCCCTATTGCCTGTTTATGAATATTATGATTTTCTCTACAAACGATATATTGACCTGTGGGTGTTACAAAACTATTGTGTTTTATTTATGCTATGAAAATGAGACTAACTGCAGTTTTTGAATGGGAAAATGACAACGTATTCAGAAGTTGATGCAGTGGAGTGCAATCTCGAATAATGCAGGATGCTTTCCACTGTTTCCGTTTGCTAAAGAATAAATAGCGCAACCGGCAACCGGTCCAAAGCGCAAATATTCGCTTGCAGCCTGACCCGGTTCCGACCAAACTGTACTGTTCGTGTTCTGGGGTCTGCTTAGTGCAGAGCAGACAGTGCTATAGTAAGACTCACTTCAAACTGACAGCATTGGTGGAATGGGAGGCATTGCTGTTATCTATAAGGAATACTGAGAGTTGAAAGTTTAAAGAAATTTACTTCAAACTGGCAGTATTAGTGGAATGGGAAGAATAAATGTTACCTATATGGAATTCTGACAGTTGAAAGTGAATTTCACTAGTGCTAGTGCCCTCAGTTCTCAGTTCAGGTTTGAGCTGATGGTGATAACGATGACCCTAACACACACACACACACACACACACACACACACACACACACACACAACAACAACCCATGACCTTTTCTCCAACCTCAGCGGCTCAGGTAACTACGGCTCTCAGTACTAGACGGACATCTCTGTACTCACTTCCTACAAACGCGAGCAAGCGAGATGGAGACAGGAGTGAGATGGCAAACAAGTAACTGTGTATGGGAGGAATAAGTGAGGTGGAAGAGTGGATAGTTGGTGGATACGAAAGGAAAGGGAGAGAGAAAGTGAGATGATGATAATAAAGAGGTAGAGTGAGAAATGAATGGAATAGAGAGCTCAAGATATGGGGTAAAAGAGGAAGATAAATAAATGAACAAATCGATTCATGGAAAATACAGTATATTGGGAGTAGTTGGAAGAAACGATCAAGAAATGCGGTGGTGAAAGTAAGTGAAGGTGCAGTGGAAAAATATGTTTTTGAAAAGAGTGAGTATGAATGAAAGAAAATTGAATAATGGAGAATGTGGAAATAATGGAGATTTATATGAATTTAGAGGAAGATTGATGAATCCCACAATGTTTAGAGAAAAATATAGGTGAATCTAAACAGAGGTAATAAAGGAAGAGATGGGGGGGGGACAAGCTGGTTAAAATAGATAATAGTTTTGGTAGACTTGTAAAGGATGAAAAATAAAGTCAACGGTGGAGAATAAAGTAGGTACTGAAAATTTAATTCCATGTAGAAAAAGATGATAGTAGTGAACAAATTAGTTATACAACAATTATGAACATACTATGGATATACGCGAAAAATGTCGATGGATCAAGATAGGTAAATGAATGTATGATAGGATAGATCTGTAATCTTATGAAATTATATTTAGGATGATTAGATTTGATTTCTGTATTTTCTTTTCACGCGGAGGGATACAGAGAGTCGAGATATATATTCAAATAAAGGAAAATTGGTAATAAGTTGATGAAATCAATATAAAAAATTGCAACTTTCAAAATTATCTTTTAGAAATGGGGGAAATAGACCTGCCATACTCATAACAGGCTACTCATAAAATACATTTCATATTCAAAAGAAGGTGATATGAATAGTGACTGCTAATGCTAATTAGTAGCATTTTCAGGAGAAGCTTTATTTATTATTACACTGCATATTGAGCTGACTCATATTTGTAGACTTGTGCAATCTTCTAATTCTAATAGAATTTTTCATGGCGATTACTGAACTAATCAGTATATCAGTAATAATAATTGAAAATCGGTTTAAGATTATTGCTTGAGCATTTGTTTTCTGTTTTAATGAGTTCAAGACAATGCTAGAAAATGTATGCTACGTGAGTGTATTGCCACTACAGCTACACCCAACATACTCTATTACTGATTCAGTCATTCTTATTAAATTACTGATACGATTTTTATGACTGCATTTCAAACACGTTCTTCAAGTTACTTCTTGGTGCGAACACTCACAACGATAAGAAATATACATCGATTATACCTCATTATTAGTCCTATTATTCCTTCTCAGTACCTAACATATAAAATTTATGAAAACAATTCAAGAATTTCTCTGAAAATCTTTCAAATTATGAAAATAATGGTTGTGATGTATCCCATTCTTAATCCTACGTACCAGTTCCCAAAAATTGGAATATCTCTTTTTTAGTAATTCAGAGTTTTAAACCACGAGGATTTCATTAATTTTATCTGCTAAAGTTCAATTGATACGTTTTTATTTATTTATTCATTTATTAGAGCAAACAATACAATCAATAGTTGGAAAAGAAAACAGGCTATTGCCCAAAACTTCAATTCCCTAATTTTGTCTTAAGTATCCAAATATTATGTTTTTCTTGAAATTTTATTTTTATACTGTAGTTGCAAGTCTGATAATCTGAAAATATATCATCTCAGATTTTTAAATTTGCTGGCTCATTTGGTTTTCATTTTTCATGTTTTTTAAATTAATAATTAAGTTAATAATATCACAGTAATATTTATGTGATTATTATGTAATATGAATTATAATTAAATCAACTGTATTAGATCAGGATTACATTCTATATAATTCTATCAATGAGCTTACATTCTGTATAGTCTGTTATTAATGTAATCTAGTTACTGAGGTTCTTTAAATGATTCGCCCAGTACCCTTCGATTTTCTTCCTGAAAACACAAGTTTTGACACATCATATAATCATAATCACCATATTTACTGTAAATCTACTATATGCAATTACCCGTTATATTCCTTTCATTCCAGTGAAGGAAGACACAAATTAGAGCAACCATATTCGTGAAATTTATGTGATGTATTCTTCGCATTCCCGCTATGATGGAATTCATAAACTAATCTGAATAGAATTAGTAACAGTTACGGTTCCAGGCTTCCAGCATTGACATTACTGTATATTAGAAGAACTAGAGCTTTAAAAGGCATGACAGATAATCTATTTTCTGAGCAGACAATAAAGGCATAGCCTACTATGAGAGGCGTAGTCGAGGAATAAAATTCTTTTATGTTGCTGGTTTTATGTCTTATTCAATGTCGAATGGGATAACGTTGTCACTAAGAAATTATCAGCATTCCTAGTAGAAAATTCCAATTTAATTCGTCTTTCAACGAAAAAAGTTCAAACTAAGTACGGTAATAGTACTATTTATTTGAAAACGTGAACATAAATCATATCTGATTCATGAATTTGTTGTAAAAATGGATACTGTAAAATATTTTCTATTCAAGTGGATATGTAGAGGAAAATGTTTTTAATGAAGAGAGATTATGTATGGAAAGGTATAAATGTATAACATTAGTAATGGAGAGAAAAAAATGAAAATTAAAGAAATACAATTAGGATCGATTTTTTGCATATTTTTATAAACTCTTTGCTCTTCTTGTCATCTTCATTGTATGAATATATCTTCCATCCAGCAGGCTCTTGAATTTTATGGTTCTGCTACTTTGTAACGTATTGATAGTAAAAACTATTGGTGCATTTTGAGTTACTTATAAGAACGTATTTTTTATTTCAGAAAAAAGTTCCAATCACAGTTTACTACGAGTCACTCTGCCCTGACAGCATGAAGTTCTTCGTGGACCAGCTGTATCCCACTTGGACGAGTCTGTCTCAGTACATGGACCTCACACTGGTTCCGTATGGCCGAGCTAATGTAAGTTCATTCATTCCTTCCTCTCTGGTAATATTCAATAATTGTTATTAACAATACGGTAGTGTATCATGGTAGACTAGCATACTGTAGAATTGTTCAGCATGTAACAATAACCTCTTACATTCCATTTCTTGAATTCTAATTCAAATTCTATGAATGTGTTCCGTCGAATTGTAATGTTAGAAAGCCTCAATATAATTCAATCCGTTTAGATCAATGTTCCGATCATCGTCCGGAGGCTCCAACAGTCACCTCTGATACAAGTCTTATTCATTTCTAAAAATTGGAAGTGAACGCTTCAATGCATAAATCTGTTATTTCAAATAATTAATTTATGATGAATAAATTCAGGAGGTTAAATAATATATTTAGGAAGATAAATTCATGAATGCCACTATATAATATAATAAGTCCGGTTGTACAAAAGCCGGTTGCATTTTAATCCTGATTAATTGCACGAGAACCAATCAGAGAAGAGTTTTTCGAAAAATAGGCTTCTCTGATTGGTTCTCATGAAATTAATCAGGATAAACATTAACCGGCTTTTATGCAACCGGCACTTAATGAGCTATTTTCCTTGACATCATGATTTGTATTAATAAGATAGGTAGTTTTCACTAGGACTGCCCTACTACTTCTAGCTACTTACTCTGTTTTAAAATTTAAAAAATCTTTGTTTGCAATTTGTCAATATATTCATCCATCAGGTATTCAATATTTTTTTTCCATATACATTTTTGATTAATTTTTAACTCTTGAGATTAGTTACACATATTAATTATTCTTTTATCTAAATAATCATGATTTTCTCTTCAAAATCATATAAAATTTTTCAAATTAATTTCGCAATATGTTGAATTATGTGAAGAATGCTCTGATTTGTTGAATGCTGTAAAGCTGTCAGGTAATAGAAGCAATATTCAGAAAATAAAAGACTAGGACAACTTGACGTGGTTCATGCTGCAAGAGCAGCTTATTCAATATTAACAAATTAATCATGCTATAGATCTATGATCTATTTTGTTCTGTATAATTTCTCAATGAATATCAATGTATTAGGTTCCTTTGTATGATTGTTCCAGTACTCGATGGCGGAAGACGGAAGTGGGAAGTACATGTTTGAGTGCAGACATGGGGAGCATGAGTGCGAGGGAGACCGCATCCACATTTGCGCCATCAACAAAATGCCAATGCAAGATTACATGAAACTCATCAAGTGCACTATGTCAATGTCAATGACTGCCAACAATTCGTCTGCTTATCCAGGCAAACAGGTACATCACATTTGTCTGTTCTCTCGTACAGTTTTGATACAACATTTTTACAACATACATTTTTTCTGTTCTCTCATAAACCTCTTTTAATATTAAAATTCGAGCAACAAAAGCCCGAGCGAATAAAATTGGAATTATTCTTTGAGGTTTTGAATAGCCCAGAGGGAGGCAAAGAAAATGCGTAATAAAAACGATGTTATAACATTTCCAATTCAATTTTAATATTTATTAATGGAAACCAAATTAAATTGAGAACCAATTAATGGAAAGTGTTTTCATTTCAACTATCATTAACAAGTATCTATTTCGGATTTTGAACTATGAAGATATTACGGTATTTGATAAGAGAAACTCCTTCATTATCTCTTCAGCAACATATTTCAGGCCTTTTCATATTCCACAGCAAGACTGAAAACTCAACTAAACAGAGGAATTAGAAATTCAAATTATAAAGAATTGGTGATCAGCTCATTCCTCAAACTTCAAATTATCAAGGGGATCTTGATAGAGTGCATTTATATTTTTCATATTAAAAAATCTTTCAATGGACTATTAAAAAATGTTGAATAGCTAAAGCACTTACTTTGCTGGGCCGTCCACTAGAACCGTTTTCGTCCGAACTAGCATCGACCGAAAACTACGAAACGCGACCGAACTATCCCCCAACAGGTTCATACGGCCGTGCAGGCCGTCTCCAGCCGTTCAATTTTTCGATCCGAATTGATTGGATTTTTCGGCTCTATCCGGCCGAATTAACTAGTGAGGTCCGCGTTATAATGGCAGTGTGTGATTTGCAATGGTGTTGCTATCCTTGTCTATCGTTCAACAAAGCAGGTAGTGCTTTCTCTTTCATGCATTGCAATGTTGCCACATCGTTTATCAACAATGTAGAAATTCAACTAATTGACAAAATATTTAATCTTAATCATAAAAATTTATTATTACATGTTTAAAAAATATATTTTCTTGACAAATAACATATGATTAACTATTTTTAACAATAATGAACAGTTAAATTCATCCAGATATACGAGTATTAGCTGTTTGGGTGGCTAGGCTGAGATCTGGCAACCCTTTTCTCCTATCTTCCTACACTGCCATTATAACGTGGACCTCACTATAAGTCGAGCTGAGACAACAAAGTGTTCCTAACCTAAAATTGTTTCACAGTCTTGTTTGTTTTTTGAAGTTGTTCTGTTTAATCAATACCTACTATTACTCGTGATAGTGATAGTAGGTATTGGTTTAATAAAGTTGTAACTATGGGCAATGGAAATTTGGTAAGTTTGGTTCAAGAGCATGTTCCATTGTAGGATATGCCAGACAAAAGATATCATCGTTGTGATGTTCAAAGGAATCTGTGAACAAAGATTGCTCAATAATGATTAACTAATTTAGTGGATATTTATTGAAGTTGAAGGTAAGATTATTGTAATGAATAACTAATTTAATGGATATTTGTTTATTCAATTTTCAAAATCTCAATATAACTTAATCATTGTTTATGAAAAATTTTGGTGGCTATGATAGTAGTTTATTCAATAATTTTGTCAACTAAATTGACGTAAACGGTTCCAATGAACGAACATATTCGGCCGGATTAATGGCCGGCAGATTCATCCGATTTAACGGTTGAACGGATCGGTTGAATACGGTTCCAGTGGACGGTTACACTTATTAATTATTTATCAGTATGATAGAGTCTTGAATCCTAAACTCTATCTGTTTCTTTACTGGTGTCACTATCATCTGGCATCAATTAATAAATAAAGTACTCAATCAATCACTACTACGATGCTACAATACATAAAATAGCCTACAACTTATCTCTTTTCTGTATAGGGCTAATTGTAATAAAAATAGAAAGAGAAATAAAATCTCAGAACCCTTTTTGAATTATTTAATCACAACATGTTTCAACATTGATGTTTCACTTGAAAATGGCATCAATGTTGAAACATGTTGTGATTAAATAATTCAAAAGGGTACTGAGATTTTTATTTTTCTTTCTATTTTTATAAAATACAATCATTTGAAAATTTAAACTACTCATCGATCTCTTTTGGCCTACAAATATATGTTCTGATTCAAGCAGTTCTTCAAGGATTTTAGGATTGAATTACCTTGGGGGAATACATAATTATTATCAAAACATTACGATTTATTTGTTATTTCTGTCATGTGAATTAATAATTGTATGTTGTTGCAGTGCGCTGCAAGTGTTGGAATCACCGATTACTCACCAATTGAAAAGTGCGTAACTGACATGGCTGAAAGCGACAAGCTGTTTGTTGCAATGGGAAACAAAACTATGGAGTTGAAACCAAAACTGGAGAGTGTTCCTGCCATCACTTTCAAGGATGTGAGTGCATTATACAGAGTAGTCTAAATATAAGATCCAAAAACTCTTGTTGGGTTGCATTTACTAGGATTAACTATCACAAATGCTTCAAGATGATCAAGCATACTTAGCTCCCGCTGATCCGAGATTAATATTGATTCATCATTAATATTGCAACCAGAATATAAATAAATATTGTAACCAACAGTTTTCAATTTTCCAAATCTCATCTAAAATGCAGGTTTAATACTAGGATGAATGAATTCATCGTGATTAATGAATATTAGCTGTTGATCCAATTTGCTGCTATTCCACTTTGCATATTGAAAGAAACAGAAACGGATCCCAATTCCATTGTACGCTAAGAAGCCAATAAAACCTCTAAGTATCAATTGTTGTACGGTTGATCTAAACTTCAGATCACCTGACCTTTACTTTACAATACCTGTGCTTGTGCTAATTATGGATTTTTGAGTGTAAAATGAGCCAAAGTATTAGGGACTAGGGCTATCTCAGGTACAATGTGATGCTGCTGATAATTAACTGCCAATTGCGTGGAAGTCATGCATTAGGGTGAAAACATATTGGAGCAGTGAAGATAGCCTCAATTTTGAGTAGTAGACTACTACCCTAGTAGTTTGGGTCATAATATAGTGGTGCGTTATGTTTTGAATCATTTGTATTATTTTTAACATTCAAGCACCCCGGAACCCACCCACCTAAAATGTAGGTCCACTCATCTCTCATTATTGTCTGTCTCATTACCCTCACATAAGCCTAGAGCTCATTTGGGCATCGCCCTAAAAAAAGCCAGAAGCTACCTTTGCCGCTTCACTATTTTTTCACTCTCAGCCAAGCAGCAAATAGCATCTAATAAAATTTCTTCAGTGTGGGATTTATTATCCTCATTTTGAGGAGATTGAGACTATTGCATACAGAGAAAAAAATGAAAAATATTTTTGCATTCAATTTAACAATCTATTGGAATATTACAGTATTAATGCACGTTATAATTTGACTGAATCGTAGTAAGACTATTAATTTAGAATTGGAAAAATCAAGGCATAAATGCCTTCCCCTTTTTTATGCCTTGTTGAGTTTAGGGGCTAGAACTGCAGGTAACGCTCCAAGAAGCTATTCATTGAAAACGTATTCAAATTTGAAAAATTGTTGCTTGAAGGATTTTTCATAAAATAGGTTCTTATTTTAAAATCCCTAGTACATATCATGTTGATAAATCAAATCAAGCTTTTTTTGATAAATAATCTATTCATATCCTTATAAGACAGATCTGTCAGTACATGTATGATATGTAGCCTAAAACATGTGTTTTTTCTCAGGAATACAAGCCTAGCGAACAAGCCAAGTACAGATCCGACTTGAAAATGGCCGTTTGCAGCATGATCATGGGAGAGAAGCCAGAAGCATGCAAGGCAGGACCCAAAGGTTCAGCTGGAAACTTGGTGCCAGAATTTGCAGTCTATGCTTCACTTGCTGTTATTTCAACAATCTTCGCTAGAATGTAGAAGCTTAGCTGCAGTTTGTAATTATTCAGAAAGAAACTACATATTATTTTTGAAAGTTGAAGAATAATCAAATTGAAATTGTATTCTGATTACCAGGAATTTTTTCTAGTTCTGTAACCAAGAACGTTTTATAAATTCAATGGAAGTTTTTATCTTCAGGATTACCTATACAACTAAATATTGTAGTCTGTCTTGTTTTTGTTTTTCTGTATTTCTTTATCGGTGTTGAAATTCACAGCATGCAGCTATATTTCAACAATAATCTATTTGGAAATTTCTATTATATTGTTGAAAATATGTTGAATTTCTTAATTTGTAACATATGAGGTAGATATTTTATTTAGGAATGCCATGTTTACAAACTCATATTTATAAAATTAATAGGTGACATTTTTCTGTTTTTTTCTAGAAATATCAAGTTGATATATTCCAAATATTCCCCTTATCCTCTAACAACCACTTCACGCACAAGTTTATTGGAATACAATAGTTATTACACATATATCCTGAAAAATCAGGATGGTTCTTTGGCAAACGTTATGAGTCTTTCACTCTTGATGAAGAAAGTTTTTTATAATAGTATTTGATTGAGTTAAATTGGCTTTCTATACAATTTTAAATAATTATAAGATGATTCTACCATTATATTTTGAGAGGTACTATTTTTATTTAAACTTCGAAGAAATGCGGTGTCTCCAATGTCTCCATCAAGTTTTAGTATAGCTTAGATATATACGTATTATGACTTTCAATATAGATCAATAGACGTCGTGCTACATGTTTAATCAATTAGTCATTTATCAGTTTCTTGCAATACATTCCAGCTTTTAAAATAACTCAATTATTAATAGATGCAAAAATCGTTATTATCTTGTTTGCATTATCATTTTATTCTGGATAGAAGTGAAGTCTATAATTTCGTTTAGTCTGCTTATAGATAATAAGTATTAAGAAGATGATTGTGCTACGTTTCTTTATTTTATTTCTAATAGAACCAATGAAAACTGTTCTCATGTACTTAAAAGTCTTCTAGATGTTAATCTTGAATCACATTATTTGTAAAATTTAGTCGGAAAGTATGATTTTATTGTTAATAAATTTTTTATTAAAATTTGTTAATCCATTCAATTCTAAAAATATCGCCTTTTAAAATAACTCATTTGCTGTAATGATCATGATCGTGACTGAAGATACGAGTATCAATAGTTTAGGCGTGGTAACTTTCATATGGAACTCTCTTCTAGGAACCGCATCTATGCTTTAAGCACAATCGACAATACATAACTCATATTCACATTATTGGTAAGGGCTACTCGTATTTATGTGAAAGTTGAAAAATCAAAGTACCCTTTTACAACTTTATTATATCTCACAACATATCATTTCAAGTGACTAAAATAAAGTTGAAAAAGGTTACTTTGATTTTTTTAATTTTTACATAACGCATATTATATACTGAAATTTATATAATTCACTCGTCATGTTGAAGCTTTAAAAGCGTCTAAAAAAATAAAAGTAGAATTTTATGACTTGTTCATAAAGTAATTTATTTATACTCTTTGCTTACTTGGAAAGCAAAATAATTGGAAAAAATTCTATTTGAACAATACTCTTCAACTTGCTGGTTCACTAGCTTGACTTATTTTCAAAATTTGAAAGCTATTACATTTACGTTATGTAAAAAGTTTAAAATTGAAGAATGACATTGTAGTCCAGTCAAATGGTCGTTTTTCAGGAAACAGCCCCGAAAGAATTTTTCTCGACGGTTCTACATGTGTTTTGGGGCGCTGAATACGAATCTGAAATTTGCTGACACGCCAGAGGGCGGCTTCACCCCCAAAACCCCCCAAAATTTCGGACTTTTTTCAATTTTCCCATTTTATCTCGTGAACCTTGAGTTTCTCAAGCAAAATCATTCTTGACAAAATTGAAGAGAATAAGATTTCCAATATATTGAGTGGTCGCGCAGGATTTTAACATTTTCGGTTCCGGAGCTACGAATTTTCAAAAAAAGGGTATTTTTTAAGGGGTTTTCAAAATTATGCAAACCTACCACTTACTTCTACCCTATACAACATGGACATTTTTCTAGTATAGATAAAAAACCACACATCACGTGGAAGAACAATTCATAATGAACAGGATTCCTTGAGAATTTTCAAATTTAGTAGTGGGGGGAGGGGGTTATACCCAAAAATAGAAAATTATGTCCTACAGCCAAAATACAATTTTTTCATTATAATACCTTTTCAAGGCCTTCCTAACAAAAAATGAATACTCCGGCTGAAATCATCTCACACGGGCTATTTTCTATGAGAATCACCCGTTAGAAACATTTAATTTCAGTATTTCCTAGTGGGGGTACGTCATAAGGATAAGTCAAGGATCAAAACTTCAAACACTTATAAATTTGACAGAATGATCAGATCTCCTCGTACTACAGCTCATTCTTCTCAGCTCGTCAAGGCGGTTCAAAATCATGTATCATCATGAAATTTGATGAAAAAAATCCACTTTTAGTGTATTTTAGCCCCTATTTAAATGAAAATTATCATTTTTTTCAATCAGCTGTAACTTTTGAACGGTACTGGAATCAGGAAAACGATTCATGGGAGCGGAAAGAAGAGAAAATTCTCTTCAACCTTGACTACTTTTTCGATTTTTTATCTGAAGTGTTTCACAAGATACGCAACTTTGAATATGCGAAAAAATTTTGATACGTTAATCATTTCCAAAGTCTCGTATATTCAAAGTCGCGTATCTTGTGAAACACTTCAGATAAAAAATCGAAAAAGTAGTCAAGGTTGTAGAGAATTTTCTCCTCTTTCCGCTCCCATGAATCGTTTTCCTGATTTCAGTACCGTTCAAAAGTTACAGCTGATTGAAAAAATGATAATTTTCATTTTCTCATTTTTTCTGCGATTTTACTGTTATTCTCAAGAGTCTCTAAAACGAGCAAGATACATGATAGAAACTTGCGATTGGTCTCAAATGAGAGAGAATTACATGTCCTATGAGCTACGTTGCCTTAAACCCATCGTGCATGAATGTTTATTATCGAAAAACTGTCGAGACTGTGAAAATGAGGAAAATATCACAAATTTCTTGATTTTTTGAATCAAACGTATCTTACATATCTGGAATGTCTTTTTGTTCATTTACAAATTTTGTAATAGATTATGACCGTTATACTGATTTATGATAATCAGTTGGTACAAAAGAATTGTTCATGCTGTCTCAGCCATGACTATCACTCCAAAGCCGAGGACACACCTGTCATACAGCGTTCCGATCCTACTCATGTCCGACATTAGTGTTGATGATGGTAGGACAGATCATATGACGGACATTGTCATCCGTGATCGTATCGGAGTGGGATCGGAACACTTTATGACAGGTATGTAAATATACTTGATCTGTATTATAATTGATTTTGGTAAGCTGCCTTGGTACCTACACTGGTGATATTGATGAGAGCTTGCACCTGTACTTGTATTCTAATAATACATTATTTTAATAACTTTGTATTCTATCACTACTCTGGTAATGGTTTCGATTCTCAGTGAACATTTATTGTATCAATCTCAACCACGCACACAATCATGTCAACATGTAATTGACTGAGTATCACAGATAAACATATTGGAATATTAAGTTTGTGCAAAGGCTGAAAAAATACGTTTTTACAAAGTTTTACGATTTGAGAAAATTATTCGATTTACTAAAAATGACCAAAAATAACTTTTAGTCGAATTATTTTTGGTAAATTGAATAACTTTTTCAAGAGTTGATATTTTCCGAAAATTTTTGATTAATTCTATCAACAAATTTCATGAATTTATCTCTTACCGAATATGAAATGAACTGTCCCAAAAATATAAACTTTAGGCGATCATATCTCAAAAATTAATTATCGGGTAAAAAATGTTTTCCTGAAAAAAGGGTTTAATTTTGATTGCTTGATAGTTTACAAACCAAAAACCTTTGTAAAATATCACCAATAAAACGTTTTTCCAGCCCTTTGCACAGCCTTAAGAATTGAAATTGTCACGACCACTAATTCATACAAAAAACGAGTAACCAATTCCATTGATTCGTTATCAATCCCCAATGAACTCTAACTTCTGTACCAAAGTACATATTGTTTAGTTACAAAAAGGTGGTGTGGTAATTTCAAATTGTTAATCCAATATGATCATCTTACAAAATATCACCCTCATTACTATGCAAAATGTTTAGAAACATTGGTTTTTTATAATGAAAGGAAACTTGTTCTGACATCACCATGATAAATTTATTTCAACTTCAACAATAATAATTAGTAAACAATAGAAAAATAAATATATATAGATCAAATTTGTAAAAAGTGAGAAAATATTATTTTTAAATTCATAAATGCCATTGCTTGAGCGAATGAATAGATTATTATAGGGACATTTTTGGATCATCAGTATCGCACCTGTTGATTTTGTGAAGTGGCGGAAGTGAGCGACTTTTGACTTCCATGAACTGCTTCCGGTAGTCGGCATACGAAGTCGGCTGTTTGGAAAGTTTCTGCGAAAGAGCGAGAAGTGAAGAGATGGAAGTGTCGTCGCCATCATCTTCTTGTGAGCCCAAACTCAGCAGCTTCTGTTTGTAAATTTCGCCGAAATCTTCATCCTTGATGTCAACTGCGCCTACTTCGTAAGCGGGTGACGCCCGGTCTTCTCCCGTCGTGTCTATCCGCCCTTCGGCTACCACCACTTCTTCGAATCCTCGGAACACATCCATTGCTTGATTGTTGGTTGTTTGATTTGTTTCTTGCTCCCTGTCAATCTTTTGCTCCTCACCTTTGAGATTCTTGTCATCCGCCGAATTATCACCCTCCAAATGTTTCAAAAGATCGGTGCCTTCTTCAAACATTTTCTCTTGTCCTTGGTTATTGTTTGGGATTATCTGATTGTCAGCATTAGCGTGGCCATCATTATCTTGTGGAATGCTAGTAGCTGGAGACTCTAAATTGTTATTTTCTGAAGCATCCGCTTCTAAATTTGAGTTTCCATCCTCTTTATTTTCATTCGGTTCGATCTTCTCAGAGTCGGTTAGTTGAAAATTGATCTCTTTATAAAGGTCACTAAATCTCATATTATTTTTGACCGTTTGGTCAGCACACTCATCACTGTATATTTGATCAAATTTTAGTGAAACAAAAGACATACTATCAATGCAGTCGGAGTTTAAAATTGTCAGATTGTTAAAATTCTCATTATTGTTGATCACATCAGAATTAGTTGTAGGTGATTTTTCTTTTTCATTTGTTGAATTTGGTTTTTTAAAATGAATTTCAATTGATGGCTCCTGTGTTTCTTTGCCTGGAACATCTGCATCTGGTAGTTTCTTTTTGACTTCTTTCAGCTCATTCAATCCCTGCTGTAAAGTTTTCACACCATTTTGCCATTTTTCAAGAATTGCGCTTTTCTTGAATGTTACAGCTACTTTGCTCTGGGTAGATACAGATTCCTCCTCTTTCTCCAAGTTTTCAAATTTCTTGATAAGATCGGAAACTCGTGTGACTTTATAAGTCTCATCACCACTATCAGCTGGAACTCGTTTCTCAGGGTGTTCTCTTTTTGGGCTATTTTTAGGTACAAGTTTACTGACAGGGATAGGTTGAAGAATACCTTTTGAAGTTTTCTTGATAAACATTTTGCCTTTGATTTTTTTCGAAATGCTTCTCTTAAGGGATGTTGTAGTTATGCGGTCTGTAGCTGGTGTTCCCCAATCACTTTTACGTAGAGAGTCCAAGTTTCTGTTCTTCCTGATTTTTCTTGGTGTTGAATGAGAGCCTAGCTTATAAATTAGCATTTCAGACATGAGTTCTCCATCTTTTAATCGTTTCGGTGTCTTCAGCATAATAGGAGTGCGAGCAGTTGGAGTAGTTTTCTTAGTACCTTTTATTGCCACAGATAGAACATTTCCTTGCTGATGTTCTTGATCCAAATTAACATCAATGGTTTTACTTGTACTCGGTACAACTTGATAAGAAGTCAGGAAATTATTATCGTTTGAGTCTTTTTTAGGTAGAGTATCATGACATTTCCTTTCATTACTCAGACAGTCATCCAAGTCTGCAGACGGTTGCAGAGCATCTGGAGCTAAATTCATATCTATTCTCTTGGTAACAAAAGGAAAGTCTATCACGTTTTCTACTAATCCAAGCTCTTTGGCAACATGTGTTATTAGACGATCTTCGATGTGCTCTGGTAATATTTTCTCATCCATTGGCAGTATATTATTTGTATCTCCACAAGTTGTTGCTCCCACAAAATCATCCAACTTCAAATAACTACAATTTTGTAATTCATTTTTTTCCAAACAATTATTGGACTTTATGTTCTTGCTTTCTTCAATGACAATTGGACCCGCCTCCATTTTTGGAGTAGAACTCTGTTGAGTGTCACACAGCTTATTGGCCAAACCTTTATTGTTTTGCGTTTTATCTGATATTTTTTGTTGTTTTTTCTGGTTGGTAACTTGTTCAACAACTTTATCATGCTCAGTATTCACTTTGTCTAATATTCCATTCGTATCGCTAGCATTCTTTTTATCATTTGGGTATTTGCCATTCTTACCTCTCACAGTTTTTTTATCTGATGGACTGTGATCTTTAGAAGACGAACATCTTGGAGATTTATTCTGCTGTACTTTCTCAAAGCTATTTCTTTTGTTTGTTTTCTCTTTCTTGTGGTCATTAGCTTCCAGTTTATTTGGTGATTTTGGAATCCGACTTGCTTTTGGCCGTCCTTTATCCTCTTGCAGATTGACCGAAACATCCACGCTCGAAGACTCATCCAAACTAGGGCTATTCTCTTTATTTGACGAGGCTGGAGCTTGGTTGATTTTCAAAGAAGAAGCACCCAAAAAGTTGTCATCATCAACATTTTTAATGTTCACCATACCAGCAGACCATCTTGATTTATTGCCAGTCTCAGGCTTAGCTCTAACATCAGCAACATCATAGGATTTCCTCGATACAGGCTTATTATCAGGCTTAAGACTGTTTCTTGAAGGTGTTGACGTTTTTTCTATACACTTGGTTTGAGAGGTCTTCCCATTGAGTTTAAATCCTGCCCCTGAATTTCGTGGAGATGTAGATTTTTCTCGCTTGGTTTCATCTTCGAGACTTGCTCTCTGTTTTAAAGAAGAAGGTGACTTACTCTTGGACCGAGATGGCTGTTGTTCTCCAGATTTTTGTCTTACAAATTTTTTATTCTTGGTATATTTCTTCTTTAGACGATCATAATCTTCAGCAGTGACTTTCAAAACATAGGGTTCTTCACCCAAATGTGTTTGATTGGATCCGTTCGCTGTTGAATTTTGGGCATCGGCTTCTTTTGAACCATTCGATTTCCTCTTCATTGACGACTTGTATTTTTGGAACGTTTGTGGAGAAATTACAACATCGAAGTCCTCTCTTTTGGTTGTCAAATTATTTTGTGCCCTGCTATTCGGTTCTGCTTCCATTTTGGAGATATTACCTGAAATCAAATCAAAATGTAATAAGTAGTTCATGCTTATGCATTAACAAATTAATATGTTCAAGTTTTATCAAAGAAGCAAAATGAGGCAGCTGTCATTATTAAATTTACATAGATCATTACTTTTTAATACAGATAAATATTTCATCAGCCACTAGTCCCTTGGAATAGGTGTATGCAGATTTATCTCTTGAAATGTATTAAGACAAATGAATTTGTTACTCTATAATTGAAAATTCACAAATATATTTGTTATATATTCACAAACATATTTATTAATAAAAACAATATAAAATCTTAAAGTTATTAAAATGTTTTAATAAAAGGGTATACACGTTTTTATATTGTTTTTATTAATTTGAATAAAGTAGCCCATATAAGTGAAGTGATTTTATATTCATCTATATTTTTAAAACATATGTCTGCCCTAACATGAGAAATTACTCAACTCACTAAACAACACATAAAAAGATAAAACAATCAGGGCTGCATTTATGAACGATGCTGAGACCAAAACTTATGTAAAAATTCAAACACCCCGCTCAAATAGATTAATTAGAATAGCGGAGTCATCACTCAGGCCACCGAATCGGACTTTTGAACTGGTGAGCTGAGAGAGTGATGACCGCGTAGAGACTGAACTAACGGGCCAACGTTTCGAGGTGCGCTAGAAGAAGGTTGTGTAAGAGAATTGGTTTTTGGAATGTGATTCAAGTGTTAGTATGCACAGGAGAGAGAGTATATATGTTATTATAATGGGATTTGTAAATAGAGAGTGCTTGAATTAGTAAAGTTGTGTATTTATTTCATAATCATCTTATAAAGTAGCAGGGCCCAGGACCTTAAAAACCTGGTTGTGGCAGTGCTACTGGAAAGCACTGTCATGCTCGCCACGCACGCCGTACGGTACTTATCTTGGCAGACTTTCCGAGCAACCTGACAATGCAATTCTAGTACTCTACTAGTATGGTTATATTGAAAGACTAATGGATTGGCAGGTATAATGTACAACACACATAAAAAGGGAAAAATAAAAACAAATGCTTTAAATTATTGTAAATTTATCCGGCGCCTCAACCAAATATGTAGCCTAATATTGAAAAAACTAATAGATTGGTAGGTTTAATAGACAAAAACAATATAAAAAGAAAAATAATAACAAATTTTATTTTAACCTTTGATGCTGATTGAAACCGACAAAATGATAGTTATAAAATTATTAAAAATTACAGTTGTTAACAACTTAAACTAATTATTATTGATATTAATTAATTGATTTTTTGAAATAATTAAGAGTTTACAAAACATAATTTTATATAATATGGGCTACTTGGTAGGCTATTGTCTGTGGTCGCTTCTTTTCTTACAAGATCCCAATCCTGAAAATAAAGTTATTTATGGTTTAAACTGCCCGGACTGAGACAGTCAGTCATAATATTGACAGATCCCTTCAGGTGATTAATACCTCAAACAATCGCTTGTTAACGACAATCAGATATGGGTCCCTGAGATAAAATTCAAAAAGTATTTATTTGATTCCAATCAAGATCTTGATTTGCAGACCATAAGCCAACTCACTATAGTTTGTATGAAGGTATCAGTTCATGATCAAGTGATGAATGAAACATTGTATTGACTCAAATATGTTTGATATGTATTGATATATTTTGGCTGCTCATTTATAATATTTGTATTAATATTAGTTTCAGTGGTGATATTCAACTGCATAATGTCTTATTTTGCTGTGTTGAATAAAGAAAATATTCGATTATATTCTAAATGAACGTTATAAATCACACGTTCATAACTTAGGCCTACACATTGGAAAATGCCAGCATTTAACCATTCAAAGAAAACTAGCTTACATTCAACGTTCTTACACACAAAAACTACGGTACTGTATAAACAAGAAGTACGATTGAAAGTCAACATCATATAAGAATATAATACATAACAGAATATAAGCAAATACGTCTCGTTCCTCTTTAATTTTCTTTATCAATCTTACAATCTTCTTTACTCTATTTGAATTTGATTAAATCAAAATATGGAGATGAAAACATTCACGTGGAGCAATAATTGGCCTATTAAAAAATAAAACATGGATCAATGTCATGTATAACAGTATCTACTTTTGTGCTAAGTACTAACAAATTCTGACTAAGATAAGTTATAGTAATATAGACAATGTACAGCATCGTAAAAAAATATCCTTTAAGTATCAATTTTTATTAATAATAATGAGAATAACCAGTCGTGTTGAATTAACAAGTAACATGTGCGAATGAGTACCTTACAATATTGGTAATTCATAAATTGATAATACTTGAAATACTTTCACCCTCATACATTATGTAGTTCAACTAGGCTCGGTTGCACAAAAACCTGTAAAAATCTGAGATGATTTTTTTTCAAAAAACCTTCTCTGAATAGTTCCCAAATCTTTAATCAAGATGTAAATTTAACAGACTTTTGTGCAACCAAGTCTTCAATACTTCTAATTAATTAAAATAATAACGTAGCTACTCTGTATGTTACACTGTACCGTATTACAGATAAAAAGTATAAGATAGAAGCATATAAGAGTATAAAAGTAATCTAAGTAGGCTATAGTTGTCTTATGTGATACGGTATCCGGTGCAACACGTACCGTACACTGTGTCTAATAAGAAGGTGACTTGCATCATCAAAACGAAGAATTATTCAAATGATAAAGATGAAAAAATTAAGTTTAAATTAATAAAGAGGGAGATATATTTAAATCCATAAGAATTTCTCATTCAACTTACTCATGAAATCATTTTCAGTCACTTTTGATTTTTGGAAAATAATTTAAAATCATTCTTGATGAAGAACAAATAATCATACTTCTCTTGAATACTTGAATCAATCAATTATTTCGTAATTAATCGAATACTAATAAAGGATGAATATAGTAAGTTACTTCCTGATCCATATTCACATCAGAATAATAAAATTGAAAAAAATGCATAACATATTTTCGGAAACAAAGTTCAAATACAGTAATTTGTTAATATGCCTATTAATAGTAGGCAAGAGTTTCTATATCGGGACCAATCTTTGGATGTATTAGTAATTTTCTGACTCGACGAAGTTCAGCAAAGACAACATTTTATGAATATAGGCTACTTATCCAAGTTCCAGTTGGGAGTAATAAGAAAGCATGCTATGGCTAATTTTTATAAAAAAAAAACATTTAAATATTTATAGAGGTTCTTATTGTTATTTGTTAGCTTATCAATCATGTAGTAGAAAGAGGAAAAATCTATGTGAATTTTAGTCTAAATTAAATCATGGTTTCTAGGTTTCATAATGCTTATATATTTATGTGCATTTCACCTTTACCTACTGTTATAATGTGACGGGTATAATTATATGAATCTAATGTTTTATTGAAGCAATTATTAATTTGGTGGTATTGGCGTTATAGAAGTACATTGAAAAAGTTCACCTATTATTCTTCTTGAGCTGAAGATAATAATATAAAACATTTAAAAGAATGTGGATTATTCTGCTTAGAGTGGGTTAGGCCTATCGTAATAAAACTACTAGTTTTTAAAGACGATTCAAGATCTTGAATAGGGTTTTTTCAGAGGGGAACATATAAATTTAATATAAAAATGGATAAGTCTATTAGTAAAAAAATAGAGTTTTTGACATCAAAAAGCATTGGGATTAATAATTACAGTCTGAGATCAGCAGTTGATAGGTACCACAGATAATAATTCAAATTATAAATCAATAGCCGCATGAAAAGTAATAATGAGAAAAAATGTACCCTAGCTACTTACGATTTCTAAGATGATGTTTTTCAAAAGAAATTCATTCAAAGCAAATATTGCATTGTTGCTCGTGTAAGTAGACTGTTTAGTTAATCCTTATTTCTCCAAGACTTCTTATAGTTTTATGTGTGGCACCAGGATCACAAAGAAATTCTGAAAACTGACAATAATCAGGTGTGAGTAAATTGTTGATAGAGCCCTTCACCTTTATAAAAGGTTGTAATTTAGAAAACAGATTCTAAATTAATTAATCCGTTAATTTCTATCTAGGATAACTTGTCAATATGCTTCCATATACGGTAATTCAGTCTTCAATGTACGTTAGGCACCTTTTTGAAGCACCTGAATTGATAAAAAATATATTCTATGAACATGCGTTGTAAACACAAGCTTTGAACAATTGATACAATGTTTCATCAACAAAATATAGCCTATATGTTTAAAATGATAAGAAGTTCAATGAGACGTTTACGTTTTCACAAAAATGCATACGGTAGGTGGTTTGTTTTTGCTGCTAGAATAGCAGCACAAAGAATTGAATATACCGTACAGAAGTCATAGAATATAATATAGAAGTCACATAAAAAATGTATTTATTGTACCGTACTGACTGAATCTTACAATAATAAATACTATTATTTATTTATTTGAAAATATACATATTTGACGGCACCAGGAACTAAATCCCATTATTATATCCCTCATAACGCACATTGAGAACTCTATGAATTATTGGACAGAAATTTTAATGAATACGAGAGAAGCTCGAATAAGATCATGATGGTGAATTTACCAAGTACTGTACGATCGATGGCATATAATTTTTGAATACCTATAAAAATCTTAGATTGGATTGACTTTCAGACTTTCATCAAGATGTACGGTACTGTCTAGTCTACTTGCATAAGAATGCAAATTTAAAACATCTTCTTTCTACAAATAGTTACTTATATTGATATAATCTGAGATGATACCGCATTTCATGCAAAATATTCATAGAAAATCCAGCAATAGTTATTTAACTTTGACTTCTAAGCTAATTATTTCCAAAATAAATGAAATTTCTCCAAAAACTTTAATAACTAGTAGGTAACTGATGAATTGGAATCATTTAATTATATTTTCTGTAAAACTATAATTCATAACCAACTAATCTATTAAAACACACCATTTTTACAGAAAAATATTTAAAAAAGAAAAGTATGCGTACCGTATTGAAAATGACGATCTAAATAATAAGTACAGTATTGAGTAAGTTTCTGAATGCACAGATCATGAACGTGCATGACATCTAAATGATTTTATTTTCGAATAAAATGGCAGGTCTGTTTCTTAAATATAGGTGAATGAGGGTAGGCCTAGGCTATATATGCTACTGAACAACTGCACAGTATAATCTCAATATGATGCTGGATGTATTCGAATTTTATTTCAAATTTATTGATTACGGTAACGTAATCAAGTACCTACCAAGGTTTCTAGGTGGATGTCGATAAATAATGAACTAATACTCCATTTAGGGTCTACTTCTATTTATTCAAAACTACCATCACTTTTGATTCTAATCCTCAAACTGATCCTCCTTGCCCAGGCACAAACTTATATGGATGATACAGCAGAAAAATAAAAACCAATTTATTCACTCATATCATTGAAGATTCTATAATAATAATTTTCATTAGAAGTACCTAGGATGCTACGACATGAAAATTTTACTTTCTAGAAATAAGACTACATAGATCTTTGTGTTATATTGTAGTACTTAGTGTTTACTGGATTTAATATTCTTTCTTCGAGTTCTATTGTATGAGAAAAGTTTCGAGTTTGATATTTGAAATAACTTACCTCGAGAAATGATTTTCCTCACAAGTTTGATTTTATAGTCTCGCATCAGCGCTGAAGACTCAATAACTGACAAATCAAAGTGAGCGTCTTGATGGAACAGAGTGCAACTCGCTCGGAGATAACCAGCTACAGTATCGTACCTTGATAAAAATAATCTTCAATTATTTGTATACCAGTTGCTTCTGATAGTGCTGTGCTTCTTGTTGCCAATGTTGGACTTGCGCGTTCATTTTTCAACTTTTGTGAAATAATAATAAAAAATAATGGCACTATCCTATGCAGTAAACCGATACCGTATCACTAATTTTATGGTACTAAGATTTTTTCTCATTTTCACTCGATTGATTGATCATTGTACTCATTACCGTATTTATATATTCCCATATTCATATAACTTAACATATTTATATTCTTAATTTTACAAAAACACATCATTAAAATTCTATATAATTTGATTATACATATAATAATTTTATTGTGTGCTGATCATATAGTAGCCTAAGTTTATGGAGTAGGTAAGAATTATTAAACTTCTTTTATGACTTTAATAGGGATGAAGATTTCCGAAACCTAAGGTGTAGGATCAAAATGCTTTTTCTCCAATGTAAAGTGATGGATGTGCACAATTAATTGTCTAAAAATTGACATTTTTATCTATTACATTACATTTTTGTACCGTACAAATACTTGACAGGCAAAATTGTTCATATTTTGATGAATACGCATTTATTATTGATCTGAATATAAGATTGTTTAGTTTTTTGAAATTCACCTAAATTCTTTAATTCAATACCTACGTTACCCATTAACTTTATTTTATAGGTACTGTAGGGGGTAGGCTACCCCACCACAGTGACCCCACTCACTTGATTAGAAATTATTGTTTTCGAGAAGATTTTTCAAAGAGTTTGTGATACGGTACGGTTATTTGTAAAAATAACTTGGTTACCCTACTTGGACAATCTATTTTGAATAAATTTGTTTACAAAATCTATTTGAAATACTATGCGGTACCGGTACTAAACCGATAATACTTCGTCAATATTGATCAATGAAATAATTCAAACTCAAAATTTATACCTATAATTTGAAAAAATTAGAGTTCATAGCATAATTTTTCAAATAACAGCTGAAATAGACATACAAATTTAATATTTTATTGGATTTAATGATAGTTTATTGCTGGATACCTGCAGGCCTACCGATAATTTAATTCTAAAAAAGGAATAATTTCTTAATAATTAATGCTGAGGAAAGCACTTTTAATTTGAATTTTTGCGGCACTCCAAGCTTCCATAGTCGATTAAATTCGATACTCGAGAATCGTGATACGCAGAAAATCCACTAACGACTATCGACATCGACGTAAATTCGTTTTCATGTCGTCTGTCTAATTGATAATAATTTTATTAGCCTATATTACTTTATTTTATCTTGTAATTTGGCTTTCTATGAAAAAATAACTACAATTTTCAGTCAATTTAGATTATAACAATTATTGTAAGTACTTTCAAATTTCTCTCATTGATATTTAAATCAATCATTTAAAAAATGAAGATATCTCTGTTGTTTTGTAGGTTACCGTACATTTTTAGTTGCATTGCTTTATGCTTTTTATTTGTTTTTATTGAAATTGTGAATTCAATTGGTTACGTCTATTCAATGTAGCCCTCAATAATTATTGATATTGTTTTTAATTTGCTAGATCGTTATCCAGGGTAATAGAATAGTTCGCTGGTGGACGACTACTTTGCCTAGCCTAATCAATAGCCAGCCAATATTGACAATTCAATATTAAAAATTTAAATTCAAATGATCTTTATTCACAAAAAAATAATACAGCAGCAGAAACATTATATAAATAGTGAGTTAAATTATTATTAATGTTTGTCAATGTTGACAATATAAACTTACATGGATTTAAGTGATTAAGTTATACTTTTTTAATTTCGACTCAATAATAGTCCTATGCTGCTTTGCTTTACTCAGCTGAAGCTTGTGTGGGCATCACCCATAGAAAAAAGGGTAATTTGTAGTTATTCAACTTTGTTTATCGAATTCAGTAGTAACAATAAAGTTCAAATATATTTCTTTAAAATAATTCAATCAAGGATTATTTTAGTTGAGGAAGTGTTATAGGGGGAAAAGTTTGGAAGAAAATTATTAACCCTGAAGTTCTGTTTAGGGTAGTAAGGAGGTAAACATATCAAACGTCCCCACCCCTACAGTGCCGTGAAAATGTAAAATTTTAATCAAATTGGAGAAAATTGAATGCTCTGTAAGCTCATAATCAGCATAGATTTTTCCATCAATTTTTAAAAAGTTATAAGAGCAAAAATGGCAAAAAATTGGAGGAAAACTTGTTTTTATTTTCAAAAATATCACATCTTCAAGAGCGGATATCTCGAAAACTATAAAAGATAGTTCGTAAAATACATAGTTTTCGAGTTATAGGCCTATAGAATAGAATACGTTAATCCACCAATAAATACAATTAAATGTACATAAGGTGTCGTCAAGAATAAAATCCCATAAAACTACTGAGCCAATTCATAAACATATATTATCATCACACAAAATAAGTATTCACTACATCGACGGTCAAATTGAAAAATTCCTCTACATTATATAATGGGTTCTCTGTTAGCAGCTTTTTAACTTGAGTTTTATAACGGGCTTGATTCATATTTCTCACACTAACAGGTAGCTTATTGAATGCCTTGATTGATAATATTCTATAATGTCCTTGAAGCTTTTTTAGCCTAACAAAAGGAACATTCAGATTACATGCTTGTCTGGTGAAATGCCCGTGTATCTCAGACCTACATTCAAGAACATCCAACTCGTCCCTGACCCTGACCAGGAGTTGCATGACGTACAGGCTGAACACAGTCATAACCTCCAACGAGACAAATATTGGACGACAATGAGCGAGGTAGTCAGCATTGGCCATAAGCCTTACTACTTTTTTCTGAAGAAGCAGCACCCTACTAGTATTGGCTGCTCCACCCCTTAGGATAAGCCCATATTGAATTAAACTCTGGAAAAACCCGAAGTAGGACGTTCTCAAATATTGCTGAGGAACAAGAGTTCTCAGTCGTCTTATAAGAAAAACCACTCTACTGAGCCGACCACTTAACCAGTCAATGTGGCATGTCCATGTTAATTTTTTATCTAGAATAATACCAAGTAGCTTAGCTGAAGTGATTTCATCTTTTATATTTTTCAAATTAAAAATAAGTGACTTGGTTTTTTCTCGATTTAATAAGAAGTAGTTTGCCTGAAACCAAGAAGAAATGTCGTTTTGAGCATCAGCCATCCTTCCCCTCAACATATCCAGATTTGCATCACATGAAAGTAATGATGTGTCATCAGCATAGCTCACTATCCTACTATCCACACTCACTCTAATATCATTTGTCATTATTATAAAAAGCAATGGCCCCAGATTCGATCCCTGTGGGACGCCATATTTTACATATCTTGGATGAGAGAAGACACCATTAACACAAACCGTCTGCCTACGATCCGTCAAATATGATCTCAACAGCTGATTGCTCTTTCCCTCAATGCCAAAGTGTTCAAGCTTAGCCAACAATATATCATGGTCAACAACATCAAATGCACGGCTCAGATCGCACATGGTTACTCCAGCAAGGCTATTCATCTCAAAACCCTTCAAAATATTCGTCACCAAACTCTCCACAGCTTCAATTGCTGACCGACCAGACCTGAATCCATACTGGGAAGATGTGAATATATTCTTGCTTTCAAAATATTCATACAATGCCATTGCCATACCAGTCTCAAAAACCTTTGCAAATATTGATCCTACTGATATAGGTCGAAAATTGGCAGGATCGTCCCAACTCCCTTTCTTATGAACTGGCACTGTCTTGGAATGCTTCAGAATGTAGGGGAAAACTGCATCGTCAATACAGGCATTAATACAATTTGTAAGAGGAGTCACAATAAAAGCAATCACAGCTTTAATTAAGGAGCTTGAAAGATCATATATGTCCCTACTTTTGCTGTTTTTCATTTTCAATACTATGTCTTCAACAGTCTTGAAAGAGAGTGGCCTGAATTTGAATGTGAAAACCGGAGCAGAACTCCTGGCAAGTAATTGCACAGCTGACACTGGAGGAGTATCAATCTTTTCACGTATATGGAGAACAGACGAGACAAAAAATTCATTGAATTCATCAGGTGTGACTGGCGTATTTCGTATTGTTTGTCTTGAAGGCTTAGATACTTCCCGGACCACCAGCGTAGCTGTTTGGAATGTATTCCTAGCCATTTTAATTAGAGCTTTCATTTTAAAGAGTAGCCCAGTTCGTCCCTACATTCAGCAAAACCACATTATAAACATCCTTATATAATTTTAAAGAGTTCTTCAAATCGTCAATACCAATTCCCGGTGAGCTCACAATAAATGTATTATCATTCAAAATATTGTCAGATTTCAGGTGTTTAATCATGGAATCCCCTATAATGAGGCTCTTGAATGCTTTCCTATTTTCGTGTGCGGAATCCCCTGACCTTCCCCCGCAATGACTGGATATCCCCTCTGTATTCTCAACATTATCATTTATCAGCTGTTTTTCATCCTTCTGATACGACTCAGCTAAAGTGTTCAGACTTATGATTTTACTCTGTAACACTAAGTTGTCCATCTCCAATGTCCTTATTGTGGATATCATTTCCTTTATCTGTAACTCCATGTTAATAATTTGTTTTGTCAATTCTACCACGCGCATGTCACCTTCACGACTCCTTATTGGAGGTACATCTACACTCGTATTCCCCTCAATCAAGGAGGTATCGGGTGCTTTATCCAGTTCAAGCTCAGTAGCCTCCAGTTCAACTGATCTTTTTATCAACTTGGTCTTTATATGCTCCAACTCAACAATCTTGGAGCGTATGAAGCTCAACTCAGCTTTACTATCGTCAAATGTTGGGAGAGGGAAATAGACATTTAAATCCTTATCACTACTTAGTCTCTCAGGTTCAGAATTTTCAGAATCTAGATCCAGATTTGTGCGCTGAATAAAATCATCATTATCATCATCATCATCATCATCGTTATCACCATCATTCCGTCCACTCACAAAGGAAATGCCGCTCATATTAATTGGATGGTTATGAGAATCCCCTCTCATTTCTACTAGTGTAGATTTATTTGGTGTAGTCTTCAACAAGGTTACAGAACAATTTTTATTAGTACAACGCCATGAAAGATTCCCGCAACTCAAAGTGTTAGATTTACGGAAGATAAATGAGTTATAAAGGAGCCCCATTTTCCCTCTTGAAGTTCTTACTTCCATGAGATCCATGACAACAATCAATACCACAACAATATTTATAATATATGTCCTTAGCAACGTTAAACCCTCGCCAATTTGAAAGAATAGATCGTGATTCTGTAACTATTTTTGTTATAAAGGTTAACACGAGTGAGCTCTATTACATAACATAGAATAGAAGTAGAGAAGTGATTGGATAGAAATACTTTACAGGCTTTTATGTTGAAATGTAAAAATGAGAGCTGAAGAGGTAAGCCGTTAGCCTACTGAAGATAAGAGGCCGATGAGATTAGAGAGAAACAAAATGCAGTTGCATGATAGTACGGAAACAGTTCCGAAGCAAAATATTAATGTGCGATCATTTATCAATAATTATAATTACAGTAGATTTCTCTAATTATTGATATTTCTCAATCAGAGTGTTATAGTTAGATTGATTCAAACCGCTTCTCTGCCGGAAGCGAACGCAAGAAACTCACGTGGCCTTGCTTAGCTATAATAAGTTAATTTAAAATTGAAAGCCTAACTTATGCCTCCCCTATGCAAGAAACCCAAAAAATGGTACATTTGAACCACCCCTACCCCTTAGCACAAGAGGTGCCCACTTAGGACACTCAACAGAACTGCAGGGTCAAACATAGTCTTCCAAACATTTCCATCTATACCCTTTTTTGAGCCTTTATTGCCTGGACTAAAAACTGCATACGCGATAAAACGCGATATGGGCAATTGGGCATTGATCAATAACAAGTGTTAATAAGGTAATTTTAATCCCTGATACACTGATTGTATTGGTACTGTGATTTCCTGTTTATTTGAATGTGTAATTTATTGTTATTTATGTACAATATTTTTTTAATATCAGGTTTTGAGAAAAGATGGGTGAACGTAAAGGAACCAATAAGTACTACCCGCCCGACTACAATCCAAATGCGGGCGGCCTCAATAAATTCGTCGGCACTCATGCCTTGCGTGAGCGAGCACGAAAAATACATCTGGGCATTATCATTATCAGATTCGAAATGCCCTACAATATTTGGTGTGATGGATGTGGAAACCATATTGGAATGGGTGTCAGGTGAGTCTACCAATATCTATTCACTTTTCTCTACACTTACTTACAGTAACTATATTACTATAATAATTGGACTGGGATTTCCAGATAGGCAGTGTCTGTATTTTCCTATTACAGTAAAATAACCTGCATGCTAATATTCGTGCTATGGAGGTGCTTGACTCCCAAAAAGAAGTTCCTCGTTAAAATCCTGTAGTAATCAGAGTGGCGTTTCCAGGAGTTTATTTTTCACTGTGGTATAGAACCAAGAGTCCCGTTTATCCTGAATTTGCATAGGAAGGCTGTTAAAAATTTTATTGCTTGTGATGGGAAGCTATTGTAGTTCCTTGCCAGTCGGTTCCGGGGCACCTCCAGTTTAGTCGCATGTCTTGTTATTGTGGCTGTGCATATCACACCTTTTTTGAAACTGCTTTTCATTCCTCTGGATATACATCAGCGAGCACAATACATATAAGACAAAGAAAAATTGTTATCGAGTCTACTTCTAAAAAATATAGCTAAAGAAATAACAAAGTAATCAATAGTTTCTGTTTCAATAAAATCTTTCTTTACTTATCCGATTAGTTCAAGTTTTAATGTTTTCTATTTGTTTTGCATAGGTATAATGCTGAAAAGAAGAAAGTTGGAATGTATTATTCAACACCAGTCTATCAATTCCGCATGAAATGCCATCTATGTGATAATCACTTTGAGATAAAAACAGATCCCGGGGTAAGTAGGTATCCGACTCTTTGGTCAAAATACCAATTATTCTATTTTATGTCGTGTATTTATGTAAATATTATTTGGTTCTTTGTCCAAAAATAACAAATGTCTCATATTGTTACAAGAATCTTGTTTGCTTCTCGTAAAATTTTTAAGCTTCTAAAACTAAAGTTTCTCGTAAACAAACTAGTTACTAAACTGACAGGAGGTTCTTACTGTAGATGCATCGATGTTAACTGGTTATATTTAAAAGAAAACCCAACCATATCACATCCAGTCATATTGGTTGTTAAACTTTTAAAATTTGTGTAGGATAAATATTATTGTGTGCCAAAAGCAGGATGAATATTGATACTATTTCTATTTGCTAAGAAGATTGTTATTTCGTCATCCTTCTTTAAAGTAAATTTCATAAAATATAATCGACGATTGATGATATTCTTTGCACATCGAGCACGTGTCATCATGTTGTCGATGGGTTCATGAAACTGTACTCATGAATGTCCAGTATTTACGGAGACACGTTCCTTACCATCGACTGCGTGTCGGCATTTCAGGGGAAATACCTTAAGGATATTTTGTTGTTGTTTTCAGAACCTTGACTATTTGATAGTGAGTGGAGCAAGACGGCAGGAAAACCGCTGGGATCCGACGGAGAACGAGCAGATCGTTCCCGAAGACAAAGCCACGCAGCGCCGGCTGTTCGACGACGCCATGTTTAAGCTGGAGCATGGGCGGGGTGACGAAAGCACTGCCAGCAAATCGACGCCCGCTCTCGAAAAGCTCAAGAACAGCAACGAGTCCAAATGGAAGGATGATTTCGCCACTAATTGTGCATTGAGAGCTCAGTTCAGGGTACGTCGTTTTCTCCTTCAGTTCATCATATCTTCTGCGAGTATAAATAATCATGTAAAGAATAACAATTTTATTATTGCGGATGATGCCCATATAAGCTTTTTGCTTGTGCGTGTTTCTTTGTGCTTGTGTCTCCCGTCCTTCGTAGGAGATGAGAAACTGTCGATCCCGACAAACCTAAAAAGTAGTCGTCATCTCTCATCATCATCCCTCTCACTCATTACCCACGCACAAGCCTTATGTGAGCATAACCCTCAGTATTATTATTATAGATGATCAAATCAACAAACATCCATGCCATCGACAGGATTCGAACACACAAACCTGGTGGTGCTAGCAGACCGAATTTTGTACCATTTTGCAGACTGAAATTTGCTATTTACTAGACCAACCCGGCCGGCTTAAATGCTCGTCTATATTAAAGTGCTGACTGATATTTTTCCGAGTTTTTCCTTTGTTTATAGATTCAGGGTGCTCCAGGCAGACAATCTACTCCAGCCACTGAATAACATGCTGGTTTAATAAATAAAATCTTTATCAAAAAAGGGATTTTCACTTCCGTGAACATATTTCGTATGTTTCAATATACTTGGTGCTTAGTGGTAAAGATGAATTATGTGACATCCATAATAATAAAATTATAAAACTAACTTCCCCACACCAAAGTCAATATTTATTGATAATTAAATTAGATATTCTACTATGTTTTTGTAACTAATTCTGTTCTATAAATCTATAATTTATTTATTATTTTATCTCTCTATTTCAGGCGAGGAAAAAGGATTTGAAAGCCAAAGAATCGACCGATAAAGCTCTACTGAAAAAGTCCAGTTTGTCTATAGCGTTGTTACCGGAAAACAGTGATGACATCAAGATGGCATCTCTGTTAGCACTACGACCATGTAAAAGTAAGTATGAACAATAAAATCACTTCCATCACCCAACAGAACTGTTTGTTACCTGAATGAATATTACTAATAGTTCTGTGAACAGTAGACCTCGCGCTCAGTGAGTTACATTGACCTGTTGTTATGTTTTCTCAAAAATTAATAAATAATTTATCAATTTAAAATGTCTAGAAAAAATCCTAAATAAACATAGAGCTTTCTGTCATATATCGTACCGTGACGTGTCGTCCCGGAATGTGAGTGTGAGCGCTGTTATCAGGTCTGGCTGCAACTGTCTACATCGTTGATGGAAAGATACAATTTTCAAGATGTTCGATGTTTTTGAACGGGTAGTATTATAGTCAACTGTCTACTAACGTTAATGGAAAGATACATTTTCAAGATGATCGATGTTTTTGAACGGGTAGTATTATAGTCCACTAGAAAGCTGATTTATGATGAATAATCATATAGTCTGATTTTTACTCTAATATTGGCGTATGAAGGAGGCTCCTTTTTCCTTTTATATTATCTTTGAAATGCAAAATTTCAAAAAACCTTGTATATACGTCGACGCGCAATTTAAAAAGGAACATACCTGTCAAATTTCATGAAAATCTATTACCGCGTTTCGCCGTAAATGCGCAACATAAAAACATTTAAACATTAAGAGAAATTCCAAACCGTCGACTTGAATCTTAGACCTCACTTCGCTCTGTCAACTACTTACTATTTTTTTCTATGATAATACCATCTGTTTGCGGCAGCTAGTTTTGCTTTTATGTCATTCCTTTTACCAGTGTGTTGGACCCTGCTGCGTTTCAAATATTTGGTTTTGCCTTTATTTATCATGAGCCCGAGATGTGCCGATCCTCCGTTGAGTTGCCTGAATGCTTCCTCTAATGTGTGTCTATTCCTTGCAATCAGGACCAAGTCCATCTGTGTATGCCATATATTGAAGCATTCTGTTCATTATTGAACCTCCTGGGTTTACATTTATTTCTCTAATGACTTTTTCAAGACTTAGATTGAACAACATAGCAGATAATACGTCTCCCTGTCTAAGGCCTATGTTTGCTGAGAAACTGCTAGTGAGCTTTCCTTGAACCTTCACTTTAAATTTTGTTTGGTGGAGTGTCATTTTAGTAAGACATATGAGTTTTGGTGTGGAATTTCAAATTCTAACATAGTCTGGATTAGACTAGCTCTCTTTATGCTATCAAACGCCTGCCGATAGTCTATGAAGTTGATGGAAACTAATGTTATATTCGTAGCACTTTTCCATTATATTTCTTATGGTGAATACATGATTTATTCACGATCTGTCTTTTCTGAAGCCACTCTGATAATCTCCAATTATTTCCTCACAGTAGGGTTTCAGCTTCTTGCCAATTATCTTTGCTAGGATTTTATAAACTATGCTCAGCAAAGCATACTGCCTTTTTTATGAATGGGTTATATTATGGCTGTTTGCCAATCCACTGGCATTACTTCTTCTTCCTATATTTGATCTATCAAGTGGAGTAGCCATTCCATCAATTCTTCATTACCTGATTTGAGCATTTCAGCCGTTATAAGATCCTCTCCTGGCGCCTTATTGTTTTTGAGTGATTGGATGACCTCCTTCAGGTCACACATTGGTGGTTGTTCAATGAACTGATCTGGGCCAATAATGTTTACATTATCTTCCTCTTCAATATTTCGACTTAATAAATCATGAAAGTATTCTTTCCAACGATCCATAATCAGCTCTTCCCATCCCAACAAATTGCTTTCCTTATCCTGACAAAAAGTTGTTCGAGGTTGAAAACCAGCCTTCTCTTCTCTTATACGGAGATACATCTTTCTAACTTCTTTCTCTCCAGCAAAAGCCATAATTTCGTCAACCCTGTTCTTTTGAAACTCTCTCTTCTTTTTGCGACACAGCTTGTTTGCATGCCTTCTTTTCTTGAAAGGATGCAGTTGTGGCCCTCGTTTTCCGACTCATCATTCTCATTCTTGCCAAGTTTCTTTCTTTCAATGCTTACAAACACTCATCATCCATCCACGTATTTCTCTTTTCCTTCTCATACCCAACCGTTTCCAGTGTAGCTTCCGTAACAATCTGCTTGAAATTTTCCCACTTTTGTCCCACTGTGATGTTTTCTCTTCCACTTCTTTCCACCATTTTTCCGTCAATTTTTGATTGTATGCCTCCCGAATTCCATATTCTCTTAGCAACATCTTGCTTCCAAATTTATTTTGTTTCTCACCTTTGAACTTCTTCATGTTGTTTATTCTTTGCCTATACTTAATTTTAACGAGATAGTGATCTGTATCACAGTCTGCCCCTCTGTAACTTCGCACATCTAATATGTCCGAGCCATGCCTTTTACCAATAAAAAAAACATGATCAATTTGGTTTTGTGTTATTCCATCTGGCGAGCTTCAAGTCATTTTATGTATTTATATTGAAATGGAGATTAGTCCCCTTATTGTAAATGCAATTAGAAAGTGAGTTTATCGTGATTTTCAAGTTTCTTGTAGGATCTTGTTTCTTGTTTTTGGTAACCTAAGACAATAGCTTCTTCTTATATCACTTTAATTCTATATCCACTTTAATTCTCCCTTTTGTTATGATTTACTAATTATATTGTTTCTAGTATTCCCTGTGCTCGTGATTTTTTTTCTTTTTCAACTTATTTTGTGAGTGTTTTTCTCTTTATTTAAGTCTACTATTCCAAACATATTGATTTTTTTTAATTTATTCCACTCAAAATTACTTCGCCGCCATTGCTTATGCTTAATTCTGTTATATGTATGGGGGGATCTCATTAATATATTTCATAAATTATTTCGAATTATTTTTCAGGTGCCAGTGAAAAGCAGAGAGATATTAGGCATAAAGCTCTGCGTCTACCATCTGTAGCAATAAAAACGTTGACCAAAAAATCGTTGGGAATCACCTCGACTTCAGTTCCAAATCTTGTATCGGCTGACTATAATTCATCTTCAGATGACAATGAAGATAAAAGTTGAGGATGGTAAGATTTTCTTTCTTCAATTAATGATTTTGTTATTTCCAAATGAAAACAATATATAACGCGCCTATTAAATGAAACTTATTAATGGATTCAGTAACCAACTAAATTTTACATTTCTTCACTAATTATTATTTTGCTTGATTCATCTTGTTCTATTTGACCAAATCGTTCAATGGTCTCAATAAGCATATTATTCTCATAAATTCTAATGGGTATATTCATACTCGCTTGGCCGTGCTGAGTGGTAGTAGTCCTATCAAAACTCATGGAAATAATTATATTTTCACTGTGCCGGTCACTTTCACTGATACCCTGTGCGAATCCAGCTTAAAAATACTTTATTCAATAATGTGAAAATTTTTCTAATGAATACTGTAATTCTATTGAAGAGATAGTTATTGATTCTCCGATTGGTAAAGAATCAATCATCTGTTGATGAGAATTAGCCAATCGGAGAACATTCTGGGTGTCGTGTCGGAGATGTGAGTGTATAAACGGCCAGCAGATGGTTAAGCTGTTAAGCAATAGAGGAAATACGATACATTATTCCAAGCTGAACAAACATTGCTTCATCACATTAGAAGTGATTAATTCAATCGAAGATTGAGTCCTGAATCTATTACAAATCATGTCAACTTGAACATTTCTTATTGCAGGTAATATGATGATCACTAAACACACTTCACAGAGCGAACCTCTCAATACAATGCATCTGGGAAAAATCCAAGACAATACGTACATTACTATACAAATATTCACCCAATTGTCTCTTGTAAATACTAAAATGTATAAATTTTATAAAATTATTTACATAAAAAAGTTCTTTGAAAATAATATTTTCCAACTCCTTCTTCCCCATAAAGATATTGTTTTGAATAAAAATATAAATCTTAGTACCCTTTTTAAATGTAATTAATTTTGTTATAAATTATTATTATTTTGGTATTTGGAACATCTAAATTCAAAAAAAATAGTTTGTATAAATATTTTTGGACAGTATATTTTACGGAAATCTAAAAGACATAACCTCATTTGGACTTTTAATGTTACCTAAATTTGGGAGAGAAATAGTGCAAGGTATTCTTAGTTTTTCTCTCCCAATCTGTGCTTCATTGTAAAAAAAGAATAAAGAATAAAATTACTCAGATTTATATTTTTATTCATATTCAAAAGTAGCCCTAAAGATAAAAGACAGATATTTTCTTATTATTGTACAATACTCGGTTAGCCCGTTGTCGATTATTTTTCTAAAGAAACATCAAATATAGGCCTAGTAGCCGCACCACGAGATGGCTCCTAGCTGACATTGTTTCAAGAGTAGGCCTACTGTATAATATCTGTTTCTGCTCCTCACTTTCATTCTGTTTTTTCTGCAACCACAATAAGCACGAATACAAGGAAATATGAATAAGGAAACTTCAAAATGAATAATCGATGTATAATTATTAGAATTCCATTTATCTGTAAAAGTACTGTACATCTATTTACAAAATTTTACAAGACATTATATTTCCATTGTGAATTTCAAATATAAATTAATTTGTACAACATCATATTCAAGTCCAATATAGGATCCAAATTGTCCTTGAGATCTCAGGACTCATCACAACCTTCAACCTTAGCTTGATGCTATCGACAAATAATTCGAATTATTATTCACATGCGAGTTGTTAAATGGAATGTGTCCATAGCTATTATAAGGAATCAGTCTTTGCCAAGAACTTCGTCATCACTTAAATTTTGTTATTAAAGACCTGCGCGAGTAAGATCACACAAATGTTTATTTCACAATGATAGAACTATTGGTTTATCATGACACTGTGAGTTTCAATCTTTTAAGCACATATAAATTAATTCAAGCTGAAACAAATTAAGCTTACAAGTTCAAACCGACATGATTAGCATTCTCAATATTCAGCTCTACAAAAATTTCATCACTTGAAAACTTTGGAGTTAGTAAATCGAATAAAATTCAGTTTTAGTAGATAGGAACTCAGTTAACGGAACTAACAGCTTCAATTCAACTACCTAAGTACAGTAATTCGATTGATTGGCTAGTAGCAAAATAAAGATGTACATAAATAAAGATTGCATAATTAAAATTACTATTTTAGATAATATATGTTGAACATGATCGCAGTGATTTTTAATATGTAGGAATGGAGTTTCCTACGGAATTTTTGAAGGATTCAATACCGTTATTTACAATGAATAACTTGGAAAAGTATATCTTCAAGATATTAAAGAATATAGGAAATTTCTAAATAATACTGCTGACCAAAATTTTTTTTCAAAATTATCAAGGTGAGAAAGTATTTAATTGTGAATTTTTAAATTTGTATTCTGAATGGCTCATACATTGCATCAAAATTGAGATGAATCATTGATATCGGAAAAGTAACATATTCAACAAAATCACACAGAACACATTCGAACATAAAGAACTTTCAAATAAAAATAGAAATATATTTCTGATCAGAAAATATTCCAATGGTATCCAAAGATTCATATGCAAAAAGTTGAAAGAAAATGCTATTAATTTCATACAACAGTTGTCAGAATATTACAATTTAGTGTGGGATTAAAAGTTATTTATTAAAAGCAATAAATAATAAAGATGAAAGTAACTTATTTGTAATACCTCATACTGTTTGAAGGATCAAGAAAATGAAGTTAAAACGATTTGAAGCTGCATCTAGAGTACAAGAACGTACAAATTAGGTAACAAATGTTTTAGGACTTGACTTCAATTTCTAATAAAACACTAAACAAGAGCTGCTCTCATTTACAATGAAGTCTTCTAACTTATTCGTTTGCGAGGATTTATAGGCTAATACATGATCTATACATACAAAAAGAAATTAATTATCAATTATAAAATCGATTGCAAAGTCACATTGAAGTCAGACGAGTAAAAAATTATCGTTTATGGTGATGAAAGTACATAACAGCATAGTAACATACATTTTTATGGCTTTCTTGAGTGCCTATGTGCGAATACTAATGGTAAAGGAGTAGATAATAATATTAATAAGAGTCAAATTGAAAAATTAGAATTATCAATTTAAAATACATTATAATTTTCTCGAAAATTGAAAAATATACATGTTCTAGAAAGAGTTACTGAGGTATGGAGAAAATTTCATTGAAGTCTGTTATTCCGCTCTACATACAAAACCTCAAGCGCGAAAAAATAGTAGTAGATTCAAGAATAATTAATAGATTTATAGATTCCAATAAAGATAGTTGTTGATATTGAGAAATTTGAAAAATAATCAGATAGAAATTATTGTGTAAGTTCTAAAGAATATTTCCAGATTTATCTGGTTATACTTGTGAGCTGAATTTGAAACTAATACAGTCTGTGCAAAATATATTATTTGTAATTTATGTATTGCATGACACATGAGAGATTAAAACGAACATATTCTAATTATTATCACTAGTGATTTTACAAGCATAAATAACTGGATGAAAAGCTCGAAATGAGAAAATAATATTTTGAAAGTAGAGTAAAACTATCAGTTTCAAAGTAAACATGAACTGAAAAATCTTAAAAGGTAGGACAAAAACACTGTAAAATGCGGCTTAGCACCTACTTGCCTTGCGTTTATGCGTTACCTATTATAATTATTGATTCATGTGGAGGTTGGTAAAAATAAATTTGAATATCAGCTTGTAATATTTACAATGCATTGATCAAGGTGCAGGTAGATCTGTGCCAACGTTTGGTTTAGAATCAAGTTGTTGAATGCCTGTTAGAAAGCCTCAACAGAATACAGTGGTCATTTCATATAACAAAAATTCAATCAGTCGGGTACCATGCAATACATGGACATCCAGTCAACTTTAATTATATTAAACACTACTCTTTACACTGCGAATATCCAATATGCAATATGTTCTCTTAGTCAAATAGCAGTAGAAACATTTAATAAGTAACAGAGCTTTTCAATGTTCGAAATAACTAGAGTTGACTGAAGCCATAAATATTTTTATACAATGATGTTATACATTTTAACAATTATAATGTTTTTACACAATCCAGTTCTAATTTTCATGAAGAAGAGTTTTTCGTTGTAAAGTTCAGTTTTTTTCGCTTTTAAGGAATTACTTTTTTAAGGCTACTTTTAATCAGAGTGAAGTATTATAAAAATGAAATCTGAATAAATTGATATTTCTTAATTTAATGTCAGTGATTCAATTTGTGGGATGAAAACAGAGAACTTGTGCGTTAATACGGGCGATAGTACTACTCGGTTGAAAATTATCAATTTCAATAAAGCACACTTGAGAATGTAACAGTGTGAAGTATTTTTAATCGGTTTGATACTACGAGTATAATAGAATTTTAGAACAGAAAATGATGTTTTTGTTCAAACTATAATCATTTTCAGTTATTTTAAAACGATAGAAAATGACATTTTATTAAAATTGCTACAATTATTCAGGACACTTTTTTAGTTGCAGAGTTCAGTAGTAAGGCAGGTACTATTTCGATTATCTTAATAGGACAATATTCTTACATAGAATAATGAATACTATAATTCATTTTTGAATGCTAAAATATGTCAAGCCTACTAAAAACTTGAGACTTTGGTGTTACACACAATATTGAAAAGTATGTTGATCCTAAAATGTAAAGTGATCAGAAAGACACACATTTTTCATTATTTAATAAGTTATCCTAATATGAATTTATGATTGTAATGTTATTGCTTTTTCTTCAGTTGACTGGAACACAATCGGAAATTATATTTTATCAATATGTCTCAGCAAAGAACAAAGATACTACAAGTTTTGTATCTGAAGACACAAATCAATATTAGCTTTAAATTGCAACGTAATCTTTAAATAATCCATTATCTGATTAAAAAATAGAACCTCATTCAAATTAATAGCTACCATTATTCGAAGAATCATTTCGAAAAAGATTTATTACAGAGAATTTGTTCACAAAATAGAAATATTTATTCTGCACCATGATTAACAAGTTTGAGTGATGAGGTTCATAATGTATTATTCCAAGTCATGTAAAGTCCAACTTCTAAACACCACAGTATACATTCGCTTATTTCAAGTTCGAATAATATTGAATTGCTAGAATAAAAATAAAAAACAAGAAAAATAATAGAAGCAAAACTTATTAATGACTAGCGCTAAATAATGTAAATCAAAGAAGCTGCCTAAAATTTTTGAGCACAAGAAAATTTCATGTCCCCATGAGAATTTTACAAAGATGAAACCCAATTTAAAAAAGTTATGCATGTACTGGAAGATAAGATACACTGATATGGCTCTGATAGCTTTTATATAGAAAAAGGGAGGCAACCTATGAATAGAGGTAAAAACTCTTTTGTGATAGGAAATAAACAAAGCACTCAATCACTGGAAACAAGTCAGAATAGAAGGAAAATAGAAGCAATTAGAAATGATTATTTGGTCGAATGAAGAAAAAACGCAAAAAGTAGCGTAGGTAATATTTGCTTGAGGTAATCACCAGCTTTCTCAATCAACATACCCCAAAAAGCCGACTCTACTTGAGTACCACTAGTAGTTTTACGAGATACCACTACAATACATAAGACCTTAAATTAAAACACATAACTACTATAATAACTAAATTGACAATTAATATCCATAAGTAATTGGCCAACTTAAAAATAAATACAATGAAAAACCAGAAATAATGACAAAAATTGAAAGATACCTACTAAGTAATTAATTTTATCACAGCATCATTTATGTCTACAGGTGATGATTTTGAGACTTTTCATGTCAAATTGTTCAGTAACAATTCAAATTCATGATATTAAAACTAATCAATCAACATTCAAACGAAAAACGATTAGGCAACAGTTTGAATGAGAATTCAAGATTTTAAAGCACAATATACTACAGAACATTATTAAATAACTATACCATATATTACTCTATAGAAAAATTCATTTCACAGTTTTTGATGACACTCAAAGTAATAAACCTTGATGATAGGTGATATTTTTGAATATCAATTGCATTATTGTTTATTCAATAAACGTCATTGGCAAAAACCTAGATAATAAAAACAATATACTAATAAAATCATGTGATGGTTGTAGGTAAGACTATATTATTACTATATTCAATACAAAATATCAATTCAGGTCTTCCAGTAATTACAATCACAAAATAATACAAATGAAAGACACTATAATTTCAATTAGTTGAAAATTAAAATGCGATTAATATCAACGTTCTAATATTTAACCTTGTTTGGCTGATCCCCAATATTGACATCAAAATAAACTATAGTGAGGTCCACGTTATAATGGCAGTGGAGAAAGATAGGAGATCAACGTTGCAGATCCTCTGTCATGTCAATGCCTTCTATGGAGAGTAAGTGATACCGGTTTATTGATGTAATAATAACGGTTCACTCTCGTTTAAAATAATCAATTATATTTTACAATGATTTCATAATCCAGATTAAATATTTTGTTAATTAATTATATTTCTACACTGTTAAAAAACGATCTGGCAACAGAGCAAAGCGAGAAAGATATAGCGCTATCAGCTTTGTTGAATTATAGACAAGGATAGCAATACAATTGCTAAGCAAACAATTATAACGTGGACCAATTTGAACGTCATTATAAAGTGAACCTCACTATAGCAACATATAAATTACGCTAATTTCCAATAATAGAAGTTCAACTAAAATGGAAGTTTAAATTAAGTTTTTATTTCAAAATTTTCTAACTTTTCCTAATAACGTTATTTTTCTCATTGGATAAGCTAGCAGAAATGAGAAATTATTGAAAGAAAGATCAAACTACAGTATTTCCAATACACATCTTATGAGATGTCATACAAATGAGAATGAGAATGTAAAAGGCCATCAATGAGATGAATGAAAAGGGAAAAATAAATTCTTTATTCATTTAAATGAGCCTGATGGATTTTGTAGACTACCAGTCACCTACTTGAAAACAGTAAGTTACCATTGAAATCTGTATGGTGACTGGTTATTTTCAGTTTGAAAAGTTTGAGTAGTAAAAAGTTATTTTGAGTAGTGAAAAGTTTATGGGCCGGTTTCCGTACTCGGGATTTAGCTAAGTTCTAGACTTTAAACAGCTGGAGTCAGAGAATTGGCTTTCCGAAACGGGGCGTAGTCGCAGTCCACGTTCAAATTAAATTTCAAAAAACTAGAAAATTGAACACAAAATAAAATAAAGAGAAAATAGTGTTAAGTTCCAACTATTTTGAATTATTTAGGAATGTTTCATTTCGTCAAGGAAAAACGTTTCCAATTATTATAGAAATGAGAAAAAAATGATTATCATAAAAACTGCGACCACGCCCCGTTTCCGAAAGCCAATTTTTTGACTCCAGCTGTTTAAAGTCTAGAACTTAGTTTATAAGAAAATATCCCATTGATTATGGTATAATACAAAACATGTTATTAGGTACCTTTAAATACAATAGTATTTCTGCAGCCATCCCCTTCTCACTTCATTCAATGATCTTTAATTTCAATTGATTAGTATGAACAGTTACCCCCAATATTTGCATGAAAATAAATGTGTTTGGAAATCAAACCAGGACCAATACAACTAAATGGATACAAAAATTTTCACGGAGAAACCTATCATTTAAATGAATTGTGTATCTAGTCATTTGAGAAGAATAATGCCTAGCTAGTTTGGCTCAAGCGATTTGATTACACAAAACAAAAATATCATATGGAAAATAATTTTCAAATCCTATCTCGCTTTTTCATGAATATCATTAGTTTTAAAACGTATGACTAATTGAGTATTATTTCATTAATTCTCGAACGACCCAAAAATGCATTTACAAAATCTAATATCTTGTATTCATGCACAGAAGAAGACAACCGCAGGATTTTGCTAGGATATTTACAAATAAACAATGATCGCAGTCCGTCCCTTATCGGGAACAATATTCTCAATTTGGTTTTAACGAGTAATGTCGGTTTTAAAAACTATGGCTTAATATCTTGCACAATGAGTAATATATTTTATTTTATAATAATTATTTAATGGCCCACAAAATTGATTCAAATAAAATATTATAATATCTTGTGTACAAGCAAAGGACAAGAACAACATAGGTTTCTGCTGAGACGTTTATCAATAAACAACGTTCAGAGCTCGATAATGACTCACAAATCAACTAATATGTTGCGGTGACGCACAGAAAAATACAACAATGATAGGTTTTTGCTAGGACGTTTACCAATGTCCGGACTAGGAGACGTCAGCGAGCTGAGGAGGCAGAGGCAGGTCAGCTGGAGAGGATGCTGTTGACAGCCTCGTCGAGCGCCGGGTCACTCTTCAGGTTGAGGATGCTCTCGATGGCGTCCTGCACTTGGGCCTTGATCTCGTCATCGTCGGGACAGTGCTTCTTCTTGGTCTCGGCGCCGCCGTCGACCCCCTCCTCTCGCTCCCGCTTGGCACCGCCACTCTCTCTCTCCCTCTCTCGACCGGCACCTGCACCTGCCTGCACGCTTGCCGACGTTGCCGTTGATGCTAATGACACATCATCACAATCATTATTCATTCATTTGTCGTAGATAGTATTATACTTTATGATGACAATATTTTCATCATACAAAACATTATTTTTTCTACAACTGCTCGTAAAACACTTCTCCAAGTACTGAGAGAGAACTTTTTGTAAAACAACCAATTCTTGGGTAGGTAACCTATAATCTATTTTACGCTCGCTGCGCATGTTCAGTACGTTTTACACTCGCTAAAATCAGCTGTCTATGATTTTGTTTTGATATTCTAGGTAGTGACTCAAGCAATAAAGTCGCGTTTTACGCTCTTACTACATAGATATAGATAGCTAATAATATAAACAACATGAAACTACCACAGAGAAGATATCCCATAGTATAGGTAGTTTTTGTTTCAAATTTGAAGCAGACTTTTTGTTTACTCAAGCCGATTACTGTCTATTATTACTGTTTTGGCCGAGTGAGAGTGTTAGAACGGTACAGTATGAGAGACTACCAGCGTCAGATAGATTCAAGAAAAATAACTACTAGGACTCGGCTTGAGTTATCAGTGAAATTTGAAACATTTCCTTCACCATGGGTTATCTTCTTATGCTATATTTTCTCTATGATAAAACAAAGAAGATAAAACTTATAAAACTCTTGAAACTTTAGGATAAGATATATGTCAGGTTTCATGTTAAAATGTTTTATCCTACTTCTTGAGTAACGATTTACAAGAGAAAGAACTAGAACTGTCCTCAGTCAAACACAATAACTTATTTGGAAACAAATAATTGGAACTTGCTCTAGTGCATGACTTGCCAGTTGCCATAGAAGAGTAGGTCAATTTGCTAAATGTTTTCCTTATGTCCTTGTCAACGGTCATCTAATGTGTTCAGCCATTTGTATCATATTGTATAAGAGGAATCTATGATTAATTTACCTTGATGAGTAGTGGGGGCATTTGCGGCGGCTGCAGCCTCCTGTCGCAATTGGTCCAGTTGAGCCGTCTCATCGGCCACAAACATCCTTCCCAGCATTATCAACTCGCTCGTCTGAACTTGCCTCTGCAAAACACCAACCAAACACATCACAATTAATAAGCTCTTCCAAGACAACACAACTTTCTGAGAACAGTAACCATCTAACCAATCAAGTATTAGATTACCCAATTAGTATATTATTGAACCCAACAAATTATTGATTATTGTTCAACTGGTCATGCGTTTGCGATAGATCATTCAGATGATCAAATTGGTCTTATCAACCTCTATCAGCCGGAGACGGCGGATGTTTGGTAGCTTGTAGATGTTCTCACAGAGGAATATTGCAGACCTGGCAAGTACCCGCTTGCCGGATCTCGTGAGAACAGACTCTTCTTCCACGAGCAGCAGTTAGGCCTTCTGGCACACTGACGTCGAGAGGGGGAAGTTTTCCGGACGGAAAGTTATCAGTTGTTGAACAACCGAGTTATCAAGCGCATGAAAAACAACAATATTGTAAAAATTGAAGTTAGTTTCAGTTATTTTCCGGCCACACAATTGGCCTAAGTGTCCTGTGTATTAGAATTATGGTAGGAGTGATAGCTGTGGGTGAGTGCCAAAATTTTAGCTCCTTATAAAAACCTTTCACCCGATCAAGTATTCATTTCTAATAGTAAAATTGGAAAAGTATTAGTAACCAGTTATCAGCATGTTATTGGCAGGTATTTTTCTTCGGAAATAATATTTTTGATAAAATGTACAGTATATTTTGTTCTTCAAATTCCAAGCAGATTACTCAAAACATAAGAAATTAATTAGGTAGCAAAATGTTGCTGTGTAAGCACCTATGACTCCTTTAAGTAATTAGAGATCTTCTACCCCCATATGGCGTTTACAGCGATATTTCATGAAATAAAATAAAAAAGAGTAATTGTTTGTAATGTAAGATATTAATATAATGGAACCGAACTCACCATGCTCTCCATAAGCAGGAGATAGTTGTACTTGTTGAGCATGTGCGCGTTCTTGTCGAGCAGATGACGGGAGGTGGCCTCGAAGAACTCGTCGGCCTTCTCGAGGTCGCGCTGACTCAGCACCGGGTCGTCCAGGCAGTGGTAGCTCACCAGTCGCGCGCATGCGTCATTCGCGTTCGCGAACGGTCGGCTCGTGTCGGGTGCGCATGCGCCCTGCTTGTCCAGGTTCAGTTGCTGCTCAATTCTGCAAATACATTTAGAAGGATTAACCCTTTGTCCACCGACGGTACTTACTCACAGCTACCACCAACTTTGGCCATCATTTATTAGCGTCTCATTCGAAAAATTATCAGTGTGGGGCCAAAGGTACTTTACATTACTAATTCTGTCCATGATAGAACAGTTACATACTCAAAATATGAGTGGTCTTTTAGGAAGGCATCAAAGCTGTATGTATTAATAACATAACATTAAGAAGTGGTAATTAATACACAGATTGAGATGGACCCTACACAACAAATTGAATCATCAATACACCATATTCAAAGTTAATGCAAAATGTTTTTATCTATACTACATACATATAAAGGAAGGAAACGTCTTATACCTGTACGGAATACGAATAATCATAAATCATGCATGTACATGTTAAACGCATCATCATGTCTCAACTACTCAACTTAAAATTTTGCATAACGATTTTTAATACAAAGGATGGCTATTGGTTTATTTTCAATAATCCATTAATTAAAATTTTAAAATTCACATAAGATCAAATCATAATCTCAATCATATAGTTTTTCCATTTAAGTTATTAGAGTTGTTGATACTTTCAATATCATCGTGGAACTATAAAACTAAAATTAATCATTTGTGTTTTAACATTTTCGGAGCACGAGTAATGACTCCTATATCTATATAAAAAAAGTATTGATATAATATAATTAATTAAATTATATTTCTTATCTAGTAACATTCTTGTATATTTTGATCATTGTAATAATTGTATTGATAAATAACTGATTGAATGATTCATCAATTTATTTTCAAATCAACACAGTAGTAAATGAGAATCAAACCTTGATCAAGAACCAGACTTTTATTTTTCCTAATTTCAACAGACCTTCTGCTAGTCTGCTGGAATTGTTGTGATATAATCTCTTGTTTTTCAAATAGTGTAGTGTGATGTGTTAGAAGATTATGATTTGATAATAAATGAACAGTATTGAACTTCTGCAACGCAACCTCGTATTAAACTGACAACTTAATTGATCAGTTTAAGAATTTGTGTATATCCCAATTGATATCAATATAATTATCTTGATTCTTAACTACTTCGCCTAATAAAGATTTTTTTCATTTTTTTCTATTCTTGAAGCAAGGCAAACATATAAATGTAGAAATTATGTGATTCGTGATATTTTTAGTTCTGAGTTACTGAGGAATGAATGTGTATAAAAATGTCAGTAATAAATTATATAATTTTCATGTTAAAAATTACTGATATTGTTAGTCTCATCATAACTTGTATCTAGCTATTTGATTCATATCTTTGTCAAATATAAATTATCAGTATTGCCTATAAATTATCTTGCCTTGCTTCAAGAATAAAAAAAAAAATGAAAAAATTCTTTATTAGGCGAAGTAGTTAAGAATCAAGATAATTATATTGATATCAATTGGGATATACACAAATTCTTAAATATATACACAAACATATATACACAAATTCTTTACACAGCTGAACCTAGTTCACTAACTTAGAAATATACTTTCAATTACACTTACAGGCCTGCACGTTTTGCATAGTTTATTTCAGGTGGACTGGGAGGTTCTGGGAGACAACATGTCTGTGTGCCAACCTAAAAAACAAAAATATTGTTCAAATGCTCACTGTGACATACTTGAAAATTTCACGTGGGGTTCAAGTTCCATTAGGTTAGCATCAATTAATATAATAAAACAGTCCGAAGGAATAAAAATATTCATTCTTTATTTTTACAAAAGAGCACATCATTGGAATCTCTCATCATTATCCTCTTCGTTTTCTGCTACACAATCACAAACCTAGGTCTCATGTAAAAATGATAAGTCTGAACAAATTATAAGGTATCAGCAGATTTTAACGTTTTCACTGTTTCGATTGTACTTATAATTCGAACAATAATTATTATACAGCGAATAGTATTCGCATATAGAAGCTAATATTATTCTTCACTAACGTACTTACTACAATACTACAAGTACTTCACTACAATAATGTTACTTAGTGTAGAATAATGCACGATATTGTATTTAATGATAAATAAAAATATTCTGTTCTATTTTATATTCTTTTTTTCACTGGGACTATTCTCCAAGGTTATAGCAAGGTACTGCAGAGATGTTGAAGATGGGAGCCATTGCCTTGGAACGCGTCCATACTAATTTCTGAGCACACTGTAAGTCGTAAATAGTGTTGTTTAGTTATACACTCAACACCTCAGCACACTGCACAGAAACAATAGTGGCGTCTACTAGACGCTAGTGAAAATCCGTTCATTGTCCCTGTGAGATGAATGGGTTTGGATGCTGCTAATGTCCCTCTGTGTGATGCGTTGGTAGCTACTATCTTAGAGAAAAGATAGCATAAGTAGATATCCCATGGTGTAGGTTATTTATGTTCCAAATTTCAAGCCGATTTTTTGTTAACTCAACCCGATTATTTTAGACTACTGTCTATTATTAATATTTTGGCCGGGTGAGAGCGTAAGAACGTAAAAGTATAAGATACTACCAGCGTCACATAGCTCCACGAAAAATAACTACAAGGACTATCATCTTGAATTAACAGTGAAATTAGGAACACAAACGCCCTATACCAAGTGAAGTGATATCTTCTTATGCTATCTTCTCTACGCTATTATTGACCCTGTGTGCTCAAGATATATTATCGAGATGTTGTTAGGATGCAAAGTTTTCGGGACCTACCTGCACGTGCAGAGGTGAAGTGGCCTTTGAACTGGTGGTGGGCGGCGGTGGTGGTGGTTGTGGAGGTGGAGGTTGAGGCGGGGGCGGTTGTGGCTGTGGTGCGGAGGCCACTTGCGGCGGAGGCGGAGGTTGGAAGTGAACTGGCGGTGGAGGCGAAGGTGGCGGGGCAGGAGGAGGGGGAGCGGGAGGAGGCGGAGGAGGTACAGGGGTGGGGGAGGGGGATTCCACAGGTGGTGAAGTGAGAGGAGGCGCGGGGATTGGCGAGGGGGGTGGAGGGGTGGCCGCCACACTTCTGCTGCTCGGCACGTTGCTGCTTGGACTTGTGGCGGGCGGCGACATCAGTCTCACTGGAGTCGATACTTGCTGCAAATCCATTCAAACAATCAAATTAAATCGTTATTGGCAAAGAACGAAACTTCATATAATCACTAAAGCAAAAAGAAAAAATACAACTTCGACATTTAGAACATAAATCTTATTGTAACTTGTATTAAAAAACTTATCCTTCGATCATTTATTACACAAAAATACTAACAAATTAGGATAATAATTGTTTGTTGTGGATTCTATCATTGCTCATTTTTTGACTGAAAGTTGGACTCAGATTGCAAAACATAGCCTGCTTTTTTGAACTGTTTTCAGCAAATTTTAGGAAAGGTAGGAAAAGTTTTGGGCTGAGCCTGCTTTTCCTTTCCAATCATTGCTATGCATATCATTAGATGAAAAACCCTAATCTGATATTGTAGTAGTTATCCATATCGAATAAAACTACTGGATGATTGGTAGAGTTTACCAGAGATTGAATAATAGTGGTGTGACAACCATAATACTTCGATATTTGAATTTTTGCAGTGATAGCGTAGAATCTATTTATTCAATCTCTTTATTTTATTATACCTTATGATAAACTATTGGATAATTATTCCATCAATGAGAGTTATTTTGTAACTACTTTCTTTGAATAAAGTGAATTATTCTGATTTCAACTTTGTAGATTCATTCTAAAATAAGTTTGATCTATTCATCTCGTAAGATAATATGACATATGATTTAATCAATCTAAAAATAAAAAAGAGGAATTCGTTGTTTGGATGATCTAAATGACAGTGATATTTTACATTGTTATGTAACTTTTGATTTAATATTCAGGTGTTAAGGTATTACAGAAAGTTTAGATGGTTTTTAGAAACACGTTCCTATACGAAAAAGTCATAAAGTATAAACAAGATGAACCAATAAATTTGGTAATAATGCCCTAGAATACACATTCTCAATGGAAGGAAAGATCGGAAAATGAGAGGTAAGAAAGATTGGAATGATTATTGCATGAGTAAAATTACGACGAAAACTTACAAAAGTGAGTCCTTGAGCGTGCTGGCCAGGTATTGTAGGAACTAGTTTGCCGGATAGAAGAATCTTCTGCTGCTCCACAAACAACTTTTGCAGGGTAGCCTGCTCAGCATTTGTGCGAGACTTTCTGTTCTGCAGCATGGTTATTTGGCTTTGAACGGCTTTCAGTAACTGTACAAATCAAGACACCATATAAAATTTAAACTTTCAAATTCAAATTTATAAATAGGAAACAAGTTTTTTTTCCAAAGAAAACAATTTAATAATTCGTACATACAAGTACAATTGTTCAAATATAAATCAACAAAATAATTTAAAATCATGTGGATAATCAAAATTATCCTTCTAGTGATATACAATGATAATTTCAAACTAATATACAATTGAATGTTTGTAAATAACGCTAATCTCCGACATATTTTCATTGCCTATAATAAAATAGTAAGTTTGAAAATTGAATATTTGTACGAAAATGAATACAATTTTTTAATGTACTTTTTAGTGGAGCCGATAATATGGCTATATAACCGGTATTATTGCAGTTACTGATTATGGGTTTTGTGAATTTTAAAAACAGAAATAGAGTTTTTTATTAATTATTATCATCATCATTATTTAAAATGACTGTACCTGTTGCTTTTGAGGAGTGAGCTGAATGGTCTGCACCCTTTGTAGGGCGCCCTGCACAATGTCAGGATTGGAGCTGTTGAGAGGCACCAGACTGGGCGGCTCCTGCTCCTTCTCACCACAGACACCGCCCTGAGCACCTCCACCACCACCCTGGCGCTCCTCCATCATCATCGGCTTCACAACGGCCGACTTCTTCGGCAGCTTCTTCGGCTTGAGCGCCGGTTTGGGTGGCGCCGGCGGAGTCAGCGATTTGTTGATCACTAGGTTGGGGTGCGATTGTGCGATGCTTTCCAGGAACGAGTTCTGGTAGCCGGTCGAAGTCTGTTGCTTCACTACCTGTTGTTGTTGCTGCTGCTGCTGTTGCTGTGGTGGAGGCTGTTGTTGTTGTGGTGGTGGTGGTGGTGGTGGTTGTGGAGGTAGTGGGGGTTGTTGTCGGGCCGTTATCAGTGGCATGGATTTGGCGGGCAGCGAGGGAGACGGCTGGCAGTTGGCCAACGAGGTTATCACAGTCGGATGCGACTGGGTCGTCTGGATGACCGAGTCGGCGAGATGGTTGTGGATGGCAGTCGACACCGAGACTGGCTTCTGGTATTGGGAAGACTGGAAGCTGTTGATGGCCGGCGGCGTTGTCTCGGTGCCAACCGAGTGTGAAGTGGTTGCCGGTTGCAGCTGCTGCTGCGAGTAGAGCGGAGGCGCCATCTGCGTGACAACTGTGATGTTGGGTCGGTTGGCAAACGTCGGCCTCTGATTGGCTGGGCTGAGCGGCGAGAACGTCACCGGACTCTTGCTGGAGCCTCCACTGGTGCCTCTCGGGGACTGCGGCGACTTGCTCGACATCTTGCAGGCCACTTGCGACCTCGCCTGCTCCGGGGTCAACAGTATCCGCTGCTGCTGCTGCTGCTGTTGTTGTTGCTGCTGCTGCTGATGGTGATGTTGACTATCAACACTATTCGACATCACAGACATACTATTCGTAATAAGAGAGGCTCGACTCTGTTCAACAGAATTAGCCATCGTTGTCACTATCTGTAACCTATCATTCAAGCAAATATTGCTCGAATTATTGGCAATGTTCGACACAATTGGAAGTCTATGAGTTTGTGAGTCACTTAAATTCAAATTATTGGCACTAGTCACAACGGACACATGATTAGGTTCACTTAAACTAGGCATACTACTGACAATTTGCACTCTTGGTTCGTTCATATTTAAAGCACTAGTGTTTGTTGCAACAGAAACTCTACTGTCAGCCGCAGAATGAACACCCGACACGAGTTGAACGCGGCCAGACACCTGGTTCATCGGTAACACAGAACTCGTATTCTGAACACCAGTCACAACCTGCACTCTGCTCTGCTGCTGCTGTTCACTGTGTGCATTCGGCATTCCGGACACTATTTGAACCCTTTGGTGATCAGTTCGGTTGGTAGGGGTTTGATTTTGTATTGCCGACACTATCTGCACTCTGTTTTGTTCAGAATAGATAGCATTACTGGTTGGCACTAGGTGTATCCGGTCAGGCTCTGGAGTCTGACTTTTAGCAGCCGTCATGTGGATTCTGTGCTGATCTGAGAAAGACATATTGTCGGAAGGAGTTATAGCAGAAACAATTTGTACTCGATTCTTTTGCTGTTCAGACAAGGCGATTCCGGCGGAACTAGGAACTCCCGAGACAATGTGCAGGCGATTGTGGTGGTCGGTGTTTGGCACAAGATGGACTCGATTGTGAGCCTGGGCTTGGGCTTGGGCCTGCGCATGCGCGAGGCCGTTCATGTCAGTGAGAATGCGCACTCCGTTGTGCTGGGTGGACTCGAGCAGAGGGTTGGCGACCACCACACTGGTTGGCGCATGCGTGGGCCGCCGCGTCGCCCCCGTTGCACCCCCCGTATTGATCAGCACCGACTGCCCGCCCAGGGTCAGCCCCGTCGCCATGTTTCCACTTGTCTTCATAACCAGCGAATCATGGTGACCAGATGACCAGCTTAGAACGGCCGTCTGAAAACAAACATTAATTTATATACAAATTATACAGTGCGAGATAGTAAATTATTCTGTTCTCATTTTAGCTAATACAATAATATCATTGCGGTACTGATATCACTCTAATGCCTAGTCCACACGTTGGCCCAGTAAGCTGGCCCAACCTGCAATGTGACCAGTGCCCAATCAAGGCCAGCGGCAAACCACCCATCCACGCACTGGCGCTGGTCGTCAATGGCCTTCATTGGGATAACTTGTGGATGCGGTATTATAAAGCCACAGTATTAATAAAAAGATAAAGAACATTGAATAAACTATGGAGTATTGTGGTGAGTGCAATATTATCTTAATGCATATACGTGAATATAATAAATATATTTGGCGTCAGTAAATATTAATTATTAAATAATTATTATATAATAATGTAGCTCCAGTAGAGAAGTCTATTATGTTTGTTTTCTACAGTATTTTCTAGTGGAGTTGTTTATTACTTATCTGCTTGCTATTTTTATAAATATTGTATGATAGGTACAGTAGCTTTTGTAGAGTAAGAAATTAGCTATATATTTTTTTCTTACTGTATTTCCTACAGTGTAACGGATAATTACCTGTGTGCTTATGTTGCTGTTACTCTTTTTTCATTTTTTGTACTTTTTTACGCAGAAATAAAGTAAAATTTATTATTATAGAAAGTATTATGTTATTTACTATTTTCTCACTTTGTAATGGAACCTAGTAATTAGCACTTGAATAAACGCATTTTCATAATAAAATAAATATACAACAGAATAAGAGGACCTGTAAAACTATTTATGACGGAGTGTAGGATAATAATTTATTCTCACTTGAATATTCCATTAGATATTTGAAGTTAGATAGAATGGCAGGGCAGGAGTGGATTACCTGTAGCAGTCCTCCATGCTCGGCGAGCAACTGAGCCAGCTGTGTTTGAGCTGCGGCGGCTACACTCGGAGTCACCTGGCCCATACCCCCCATCCCCACGTTCATGCCAATCTATCAACAAATACAATCAATTAATGTAGGCTACATTTCAATCGCAAGGTTCCACTTCCTTTATAAACATATCCCTACTAAACCGCTCCAAATGATCTGGTATTCACAACAATGAGAGTATAATATAAATTTTATAAACTCTGATGCCTAGTCCACAAATCTAGGCCAGCGCTGGCAAACCACCCGTCCACACACTGACGCTGGTTGTAATTGACCTTCATTGGGCCAGCATGTGGATGCGACATTGGGAATACCGAATATTCAGGCCATTTTAAAACTTTATAAACTTTATTACGTTTGTAGTTTATCAGAGATCGAATTGTTGAATTGTTTAAAATTAAAATCTACAAAGTTGAACAAATTAGAAAAGAAATTAGGAATAACCAGCCCGCAAGAAGTAAATGCAATAATTAGATGAGAGAGGCATAATTACAGAAAATTAAAATATTTGGGACATGTGATGAGGGGTGAGAAGCATGAACTGTTGCGGCTTATCATGCAGGGTGAGATAAGGGGTAAGAGAAGTGAAGATTGTCCTGACTATGTAATTTGAGAGATTGGTATGGAAAAGAATAGTCGCTAAAAGAACTATTCCAGGCAGCAATTAGTAAAGTGAAAATCTCATTGATGATTTCCAACCTCTGATAGGAGAAGGAACCAAAAGAAGAAGGAGAATAATTACAATATCCTACTTACTTCAATCTTCGTAACATGATTAGTTTGACAGACAGACAGAAGATATTTATTTACAAAAAAATGCAATTTACAAAGCAAAAATCTTATGAACTCATTTTCAATATAAAACAACCTCATGAATACACTAAGCCAAATAAATCTTTGAAAATGGTTTGCATGGGCAAAAAATGCCTGTGCGCAAACCAGAGTTGCATATACTTTGAGATGATCATGGATAATATGGTGTAAAGATGTGTTGGACTACTGACCTGTGGATTGTGCTGCACCACCATGCGTCCGTCTTCGCCGAGGGCGAACCTGAGGCCGGCAGTGGCACACTGGGTGGGTGATGCAGTTGCAGCTGCATTCGACGCCTGCTGCAGCTGAGCCACTGCAATCGACTGCTGCTGCTGTTGTTGTTGCTTGGGTGTGGCTGGTCTCGGTGATGTGCTCTGCATAAACTGCTGTTGTTGTTGTGTTGTTGTTGTTGCTGTTGTTGGAGCACCTGCTGCTGATGTTGTTGTTGCTGCTGTTGCTGCTCTTGATGGTGTTGTTGTTGATGGTGGTGCTGGATGACTGGCGTCTGTGTCATCATCGGACCTACGTCTTCTTCTTCGATGCCTTCAAAACATAGTAATCAAAATGGCATGAAGTGAAGCTATTATTTACGTGCTGAAATTTGTATTCTAAAGATTCTGGAGCTTAATAGGATAATATCAAGTAAATTTATGGTTGAAATTATAGTAGACTTCTTGTAGTTCATTCTTAGATACACACATTAGATAATATTAATAGTTGTAATAGATAATAAGGTATTTTTGGTATTGCATAGTTGCATTATTGCTGTATTATTCTTATAATTATTTTATTCTTAGACTTACACTTGCATTGTCACTCTTTTGAAATCATTATTGCAGTTTGCAGTGAATATTGTATAGCTTATTAATTTATCTTGTAATTTATGGGGAGTAAATGAAAATACAGTAAATAAAATTTATTTATACATCACTCAATGTTTACACATGTGATTATAATATAATCAATTTATTTATGTAATATTGCAAGTCTTTCTTATTATTTATTAATTATAGCATAAAATGTGTATTTCTTTCTTTTTCTTGTAACTGTTATTTATATAGAGGACGAAAATTCAACTACTCATGTGGAACAAATGGAATGTAACAAGAAGTATAATTATTATTGAATGCTTTTCAATTAACCCAAATTCGATGTACACAGTTACAGTTACATAGCTAAGCGATAACTAACTAGCTAGTGGATTGAATTAAAAAGGAATTCATAAATTTAGTATTTTCCATAGTTGTAAAAACAGTAAAAATAAAAATAGAAAAGAGTGTTATCCTGCATCTCACTGTCAACACACAAGTTTCCCTATGTTGGCAGTAAAGAAATAAAATTGATTTGCAGTTCTATATTAGTATTATTACTATAAAGTGAAACAAGCTCGAACCACCCAATTAAATTTTCAAAAGAATCGATTACGAATACGAGAAAAGTTCATGACAACTGGATGTCAATCGATATAGAGCATAATATGCCGAATTACAAATAATTGACTTCCAATTGATGAATTGATGCATTAATGCTTTTTACATTTATTATTTTAAATTTAGATTGAGAGTAACTGATATTGATTGAGTGAACTGACCAGATATTTTCATGAGATTCAACAGGTCGAGTCGCGGCTCCTCTTCCTTCTTCTTCTTCTTTTTGTTGATGGTGTTGTTGATGATGGGTTGCTTTTTGATGAGCGACGGCGAGGGGGGCGGAGTGGGTGACTGTACAGGGGTGGGGACGGGTGCGGGGGAGGGGGGCGGCTGCGGGGCTGCCATTGACGAGGGCACGGCGATCAGCGTCGGACCCGACGACGTTTGGATTTGCTGCAGTTGGATGCCCTGCAGTAGCTGAACCACCTGCACAAAAAAAGACGAATTCATTACTCAGTTCAAAATATCAAATCAAATCCATTCATATTTAGCCTACTGAAATATTTTTACAATTAAGAAATCTAATTTATCATTATTATTGAATTATTGAATGATTAATTAATCGAGAAAAACAAATTCGACATGAAATTGCCACTGTCGAATCTTGTACACTTGAAATGATTTTCACAATACAGTAAAAATTAATATTTTCAAAACATTTTTGTTTTATTAAATCAAAAATACCATGAAGAATTTATCCTCTGAATCTAATGGATTTATCTCTTACCGAATTTGAAATGTTCTGTCCCAAAAATTTGAACTTTAGGTGCTCATATCTCAAAAAACAATGATCGGAAAAAAATGTTTTTCTGAGAAAACTTTTTTATTTTGATAGCTTGATGATATACAAATGGAATAACTTTGAAAAATATCACCAGTAGAAAGTTTATTTTTAGCCTTTGCACAGCTTTAAACATTCAGTATTGCACAACTTCTAGAAAAATACAACGTATCTTGTATCTTGATATCTTGTATGTGTGTGTGTAAAATAAATAAATGTAAATTGTAAATTGATTATGCCTCATGCTAAAACCATACTTTCACAAAATGTCAATGCACTCTAGTGCATGAGATTGAATGTTTACAAACGTTTATTTCAATTTCCTGAAATTTCCTAGAAACCGGTCTTTCTAAGTATCGATAAATTTGTGGTTTTTGACAATTTCTTAGTCTTTTTCATTCAATATGAATAATTACCACAATATCAACTTCTCAACTACACAAAAAGTGAAAATATCCTGAAACACGAATATATTGAACTTATCATGACCAGCTCTGCTGGTTTAGCAGGACCAAACATTGTAATTAATAATTATTTCAAATAACACCAACGAATCATCAACGATTCTTTCTTTTATACTGATTAAGAAAGTCTTTTTCTGTATGTAATATTTGAGTCAAGCCTTAAGGAAAACTTGGATAATATCAAAACTGTTAACATGAATAAGATGGTTGGTAACTGACCTGCTGAGTTTGCTGCCTGCCTTGAAGTATGACAACGCCGCCGGATTTGGAGGGGGGAGGCTGCGGAGGAGGAGGAGGGGAACGCAACACCAACTGCACGCCGTGACTTTGCTGCCTCACCAGAACAGGAGCACTAGGAATCATCTGCAATAGTTCAAGTTTAATCTCAAATCCTATTACATTAAGCGAGCAATTTCTGTATATATTTTTATATTTGGTTATTTATATTTATGGTTATTCATGTCCAACGGATCTCGAAAACGGCTCTAACGATTTATTTTAACGAAATCTGGAACATAGTAGGTTTACGATATAAAAATTCGATTGCACTAGGTCTCATCCCTGGGAAAACTCGCTGAAGGACATAAAAAAGGATAATAATTATTCATCCTTGGAAAAACAGATGATAATTTCCTCGTCTGTCGATAACAGAAGCGTGTGCCTGTGTGGAAGAGATACAGAATTAAGTTCAGCTGTGTAATCAATCAGCTTATCTCACGAGAAATATTATCTAAAAATGTTAATCGACTTGATCAAAATAATCTGAGTTGCTGACATGACATAGTATATCATTCTAAATTTGAGCATATCAGAATATTTTCAAATTTAATAATCATTATTTTACAGTTTCAAGTGATTAGTGAGTTTTATTTTGTTATTCAATTTGGCTTGTAAACAATCTAAATTAGAACTTTTCTGTTTTCAAATGTTTGGACTGAAAATTGGCCCTGAATTCAAGTGTACGGAACATAACCTACTCTTTGAACTATTTATAGTGTATAAATCAAAATTCGGGGGAGAATCAGTTCTGGGCTGTGCCTGTTAATCCTTCCCCAATCATTTTGAAGAATTAGATTACTGGAAAGTCTGTTAAGTGATGCAAGTAAGTAAAGTGAGCCCGCTTCTTTATTCTCCAACTTTTCAAGATTGACTTTCCTTCGACATGCTATTATTGTCGAATGAGCTGCATAAACAAAAAGAACACCAACAAATAGATACTATATTTAACCTAAATTTATTGAAATAGCTGCTGCGGTATCAGTTGCAATCGATTAACATGTTGTTGGATTTCGTCTGTGCACTAAGATGTTAAGCATTGAAATGCATTTACATATTATTATTATTGTCATTTGTTACGTGAAGCCACAAATCTGAGCAGAGCTCAAGTGGCATGTAACATGTCATGAACATTTTTCTATGCAAAGTGTATGCATCTGTATCAACTCAAAGTGTAAAGGCACCACAACATTCCTCCATTGTATAGGGACACGCTTCTACAAGTACATTAATAATTGAAGACAAGAAAAGCCTATGACTACCACATAACCTTATTCTTTCAGGTAGACAATTGAAGAGCTTGAGTCCCGAATAATATGGTCCTTTTTCCAAGAGTGTCAGTCTGTGAGCGGGGTACTGATATACAGCTGAACTCTTTGCTCTTGTGCTATAGCCATGGCAAACTACATTTCCTTCAAATCTCTCTGAATTACTGAAGACAAAATTTACAGTCTCAAGGAAGTGCAATGCTGGGACCGTGAGAAACCTGTATTTTTTTAAAATGGGCCTACATGAATTGGATGGCCGCAAGCATAAACATTAATATTGCATTATTAAATTAGTAAAATATGATGTGTTGCTGTTAAGCCCTTTACAAGATAAATGAATGTATTTTAAATAGGATAATTCATCAAGAAACGTTTTGTAAAGACGATTTCTGGAAACAAGTTGCATGAAGTTTTAATAACTTCTTTCTATTCCAACTCGAGTCTGCACCCATGCCATAATGCCATGTAGGTTTTTCCATAATGTAAAATAATAAATAAAATTGAGAAAGGCATTGTCAACCGCAACTGGTAGTTTAGAAGAAGAAAAAAGCTATTAGTTATTCCAATAAGAAAATCTATCAAGTATCCCCAAACATAAACAGAAATAAAAATAAGTTGATTCAATAAAATACATTGTATTGTTTCAATTATTATGTATATTTTTGTATAAGTACTTTTTTGATGAATATAGATTATTTTAACAGTGATAAACTAGGAATATAGATGATTTTAATAATGATAAACTATCTAGGGAAGAAAGTACAGAAATGCAGCTCTAAACTCCCCAGAAAGCTCAACTTGAAAAGAGTGTATCTACTACTGCTAGTGAAGGTTGTTGTATCTACTACTAGTATTAAGTTCAACTAGCGATGAACTAACCTCTACATACTGGTTTATACAAACCAAATCAAAAATATTTTTCCAGTGATGAACGATCTAGAAAAGGAAGTCTCTTAACAATGTGGCATATCTCAACATTTTTATGAAATTCTCATGAGCTTTTAGGGATTTCTTACCTGGTTGAAGAGCAAAGCCGAGGCCTGCTGGGGCTGAGCGACGGTGGCGGCGGCAGCGGCCATGTTGGTGGTGTGCGCCTGTGCGTGCGCATGCGCCGTGGTTGCCTTGGTAACGGTGGTAGCCGAGCTGCCTGCTGGTTTCGGCAGGATCTGCTGCGGCTGTTTCGGCTTCACAGCTGCAATTCAAATTTTATTTAGTCCAATTCACAATATTCACATTTAAAAGCAATAATATAACAAATAACGCAGCTAAGCAAGATGAAGAACAATGTGCTAATAATTATTAGACTAAGTAATTGACCGAGCGAAGTGAGGTCTAAGATTCAAGTCGACGGTTTGGCATTTCTTTCTATGTTTAAATGTTTATATGTTGCGCATTTACGGCAAAAAGCGGTAATAGATTTTCATTAAATTTGACAGGTATGTTCCTTTTAAAATTGCGTGTCGACGTATATACAAGGTTTTTGAAAATTCTACATTTCAAGGATGATATAAAAGGAAAAAGGAGCCTCCTTCATACGCCAATATTACCGTAAAAAATACAATTTAGCTGTATTACAGATAAAAATTAAAAGTTTGTATTTCAAAAACAATTTTCCCTGTAAAACAATTTACAAGTCATTTTCCTGTATTAATAATAATACAGGACTTTATCATTTTTGTGTTTCATAAAAAGAAACTTCCTGTATTACTGGACCTGAAAGTTGTTGAACATTTTATCGTGTTAAAATGGATGAAAGTAGTAGGCTAGTTCTAGTTCTAGTAAAGATGACTATGTTATTATTCGTAGGCCAAGAATTTTTAAGGACAGAATTTCATACAATATGATGCAGGAAACTTATCAATATAATGAACGGTTTATTTATTTATTTACAATGCAAAAAATAAAACAATGTAATATCATTGAAAGATAAAATAATAAGGTTTAGATTATGCTTTCCTCAATAAAGCATTATTGGAAATATTCAGGAAATATACGTTCATAATGGTTTATGTTTTTTATTAAACAAATTAAAATATCAACATTTTTGATGATTAACTTTTTTTGAAACATTACCGTACTTCTTACATAACTGTTATAATAAGTTATGTAAGTTGAGTAGTTATTATTATTTCTCAACTACTATTTATCATTAACAAAGTTATTTTCCTGCATGAATGCAATCTGTCCATCGTCAGAAATTAGATAATGTGGATTTTCCACCAAAACACCTCAAGTAGCACTTTGTTCAGATATTATATTAGGCTCGCTGGCCAATGAAAACATAAATTAAAAATAAAGGAACTGTAATACAGGTGAATATTACAGGTGATTTTACAAGTGTAGAATTATTTTTATGAAACATAATTTTACAAGATTGTAAATTTCAATTTATAAGTCCTGTAATACAGGCCCTGTATTACTGGGGTTTTATGAAACAGGCCCCAGACTATAGAATTATTTATCATAAATCAGCTATCTAGTGGACTATAATACTACCCGTTCAAAAACATCGAACATCTTGAAAATGTATCTTTCCATCAACAGTTGTCTACTAACTTTGTCTTTCCATAAGCTGAGGCCATGATTCTAGTTTGGTGTTTGGAGTTATTGATAGAAAACATTTTTTTTTACATTTATCTTTTTCAATCTGATTATCAAAATTGCAACAAATAGTATTGAAAAGAAATTCATTTTCAAAATCATGAAAAGTGAGAAATGAAGTTTTCGCCACACTGCACAGAAAGCAGCTGTTTTCCAGTCCCTACGTAGATCTGAAAGACATTGTTTGCAGACGACTCTCGTCTGACGTCAGAACAGGTTTCTTTCCGGCCTAGGCCGGAAAGAGTACCCTTTCCAGCCGCTAACATGGAACTATAGTGAGGTCCATATAGTGAGTTATAATGACAGTATTTGATCAACTTTGGTTTTGCTATCCTTGTCCATCATTCGACAAAGCCGGTGTTAGTATCCTTTTCTAGGTTCACAACGATGCCAATTATGTTTTTGACAGTGTGGAAATATAATTAATTAATGCAGAGAATCGTCATCGCTATTCTTCTATCTTAATCCACTGCCATTATAACGTGGACCTCACTATAAGAAAGGTGATCAAAAAACTTTTCATTATTAAATAATTAAAACATTTATAATAATATCATCTTATTGTCATTTGAAAGAATAAAAAAGTATAAACTCAACCTCCCACATAATTGAACATAATCGTTTAGGCTATTTAGACAAATCAGAATAAAAAATAAAAATACTTGGACAATTTCCTGATATTCAGATTACCTCAGATTTGCTAGAGCTATGACCTTCCACTTCTGCTTTCGGAAGTGCTTAGTAAACAATTATTCTCACATATATATTGTTTTCTGTGTGGCGAAAAATAGCGTTCGCACCACGGACAAAAATGTTTTTCCGGCTCTCAATCTTTTCTAGTCCTCGGCCTACGGCTTCGGACTTGAAAACCGATTTCGAGCCGAAAGTCTAATTTTCGGCCCTAGGTGCGAAATATACTATTGTAGAAAACCAGCATTATGGTAGTTTATTTTGTCAATTTCAACACACCGATTTTTCGCCAACACGACAACACAGAATGTTCTCTGATGGGTTGATTGGATTGGCGTATCGACGGCAGCCAGACCTGATAAAAGCGCTCACACTCACATTCCGGGACGACACGTCAAGGTACAATAGGACAGAAAGCTCTATGTTTATTTAGGATTTTTTCTAGACATTTAAATTGATAAATCATTTATTAATTTTTGAGAGAACATAACAACAGGTCAATGTAACATACTGAGCGCGAGGTCTACTGTTCACAGAACTACTAGTATACAATAAAGAGAACATTGAACAATGCTGTAATGACAATAATAACGATTAACTAACAATAACTACAGGCAATAATGACAAAACTAAGGACAAAATTTGTGAATTAGGAATAATTCACACAACACAGCTTATCAACATTATTCAAACAATACGAGCTAGCTGAATAGGTTGTGGTAAGTAGAAAATGAGGACTACGGAGGTTGTCAAATTAATAAGACGCTGAATAACCACAGATGGACTGTAGCCATATTGAAATAGATGAAAAGAACCCGAATAGAAAATTGTAAAATTGTACTCAAATGTAAATAAACAGAATATCCACGAAGTAATACCTTCATTACAACCTTCAACTGGTAGAAATTTTTACGTTCAAAGCTTTGAGAGACTTGAAATTTTCCCGACTTATCACGCTCATGTTCAATCTTATTAGTTTATTAAATTATCAATATGGAATACTGTAAACCTAAACATGGAGTTTATCCTGAGATTGCTCATTTCATATTCACAATATTTCATTCTATATTATATTGGTTTTAAGAGACAAAGGCCATGAGGCGTAATGCAGATTACAAAGAATAGATGTTATAGATAATATGTTTGACTGAAATGTATCTTACCAGTGTTTCTAGTCGCCTGCTGATGGTGGAATATCTGCACGACCTGGTGACCTGGAGCCCCATTACCTGCAAACACCATGAATATTGTGTTTCAATCACGTTATATCTTCTCAATTTAATCAATGAGGTGAAGCAATAAATAAGTTTTTATATTGGCGAACAGTGATGGTAATCGTACATATTCTTGAATTGTACCAAATTTGTTCAACCCAATTCAAAAGATATAGAAATCACATTCTGCTCAAAACCCCATCCACCATAAATGGTTCACTACTCTCTATCATTTCATCAATTAAAATTACCTTCAATGGTTATGAATGACTTCTACTCTCTACCATTTTATCAATCAAAATCACCTTCAATGGTTATGAATGACTTCTACTCTCTATCATTTTATCAATCAAAATTACCTTCAATGGTTATGAATGACTTCAGTGAATATTAAATGGAACGGCCAACTGTTTGTCAGGATTTCCTACAAATTTGGGGTAGCTTAGTGGTCTAGAGCGCCACAACTTCAACCAAATATTGCTGCTTTGCAATCATGGGTTCAATTTCCCGTTCCAAGTTACTCAAGTTTGACTTTAGTAAGTATCTAATTTTAGGTAGGACAGTTACGTATTCATTTCGAAATATATTAGGTACAGAAAACAACTTGTATAGGTTATAATGTGATTCGTCTACAATTGGTAAGTTCAAAAAGTAAATAATTTCTTTTGAAGTTAGTTTACAGTTTACATCTATTAAATTTTCTAATTGCCACATATTTTCCAATTCGGGTTTTAATGGTAATTTGTTCTGATAGTAACCAGCAATCTTGGTAATCTGATAGTACAATTCTCTGGTTGAAATAATACTAGGATGTAGAACTTTCAATTTACAAAATGTTAGAGAATTTTCAATATCTTGGATCAAACTTAATACAATGTTATATAAAATATTCAACTGGTTCAGCAAATCTCTAAATCTCTCTAGTTCTACATAGTCGCTAAGTTATCATTTACAAATTTCAATTTATTCTCCAATTCATTAAAATTATAATTAACAATGTTTAAAGTCTGATTAAATTCAGCCATAATTTCTGAATTCAATGAATATTGGGCTGATATTTGATTTATCAAATTGTTTTGATTATCTTTCAAATGTTCAAGTAAATTATCATATCTTTCACTATCATACGAGTCTAAATTTCCAGTAATAAATTTTATTACAGCTCCTATTCCATTCACAAGTCCTCTTTTAGATCTCTTATTATTAGTTACATTTATAATGTCTAACTTATCTTCTATTACATTCTTAGTGTGATTAATAAATTTCAAATAGTTAACTATATCTCTTGCTTTACTACCATTATCAGTTATATACTCTACATTTTTCATTATTGGAATCTTATCCCTAATATTCTCTAATACCTTATCATAATACACATTCAAATTATCAATATGATCAAAAATACTATCTAATTCATAATAGTGTATGAAAGTGTGCGTTGAAATTTCTAATTTTGCAGAGCCTAAATCTGCTGCAATTATTCCTAGATTGTTACTTATATTCCGGAATTCTTCAGCTTGAGAAGAAGGATTCGTCATACTCATTAGGCAGAGGAGGTACCTGGAAGAACAGGATTTGAATTAGGATCGATTGTTACTTGTTCCGTTCTTTCATTAGTTTGATTTTTGTTCATTTTCTTTAACTTTCTAGGTCGTTTTATTTTAGATAGATGAATTTTTTCTCTAGTGTTATGATGTCGGGGATTTATTTTGGCAGTTTTAAGTTCTCGATTCACTGATAGGAGAGTTTCTTTGTTGAATTTATTTTTTGTTTTACTCTGTTTTTGCACATTTCTCACGTAAACGGCTTTTGGAATTTCTGGTAGTTCCTCTCGATCTTTGTTCCTTTCGTTGATGACTTGTTCTTTTCTACTTTGGTTTATTTCCTGTATGTGGTCGTACAATTTTTCTGTTCTACTTTTATGACTACTTATGTAATCATTCATTACTTTTGTCTCTATGTTGATATCGAGAAGAGTGTTTTGGTTGACGTGTCCGTATAGAATTTCGAAGGGTGTGAGTTTGGTAACAGAATGGATACTATTATTGTATGCAATAATAGCGTAGCTCACTTTGTTTTCGATTGATTCCTTTGAAAATTCGTTGCGATTGTTTAGAATTCGAATGTGTTCGATTAGTGTTGAATGTAATCTTTCAGCCATACCGTTTGAACGAGGATGTTGAGTACTAATGAAGTGAATCTTAATTTTGTGCATCTGTAGCAACTCTCTTACTAAAGTGTTATTGAACTCTGTTCCATTGTCTGACACTATTGTTTCTGGTGTTCCGTGATGTGAAAAGTATTTTATCAGTTTATTAACAACTTCTATGCCTTGACCACTTCTTAACTGGTATGCTTGAGCGTATCTGGAAAAGCTATCAATAATAGTTAGAAATTTTTGTTTATCGAATGTGATGCTGTCCATATGTAATATCTGTAAAGGTCTCGTTGCTGTTGGAGTTAGATTTAACTCGAGGTTCAAGGGCGTTCTTTCATATTTCGTTTTCAAACAGATTTCACATTGATTTATCAAATTTTGTATACTAGTTCTCATTGATGGCCAATAGTATTTTTGTTTTATCCGATCGTAGGTTTCCTGAATTCCTCTATGATTCGTTTTTCCTTCGTGATAGTTCAACATAATAACTCTCATGTCTTCTTCATCTGTTACATCTAATAGTTTTTTCGAACATTTTACTAATATCAAGTCAGGGCGTTTGAAATGCGTGTTGATAACAACTGTAAATCTTTCGAAGAAATCGTTTTCAAAGAATAGTGAATACTTGATGTTTGGTGCGGTGTACGTCTTTATGAATTCTACGATATCTTTTTCGAAATTATTCTCTGATATTTGCACAATAAGTCTGGTTTTATCGAATAGTTTTTTCACTTTCACGTTTTGGGGGTTGTATTTGACAAGGCTGAGTATCACTTGGTGTTTTCCATAATTAACTGGTTCATCTAATATCTGTACTCCTGCTGTCGTATTATCTCCGGCATTTGTGTGGACTGTCTGGTCGTCTTCTTCTTCTTCCTGTACTTCTCCTAGGTCCATTAAGCGATTCTCATTTTGGTCGATATTGACTAATACAGATTGATTCTCGATGTCGAATCCTGCGAATAGATCGTCTTCGTCGAATCCTTCAAATAGAGGACTTTCGCCATCAGGAGTTATGCCATCCAATCCTTCGAGTGGATTCTGGTTAACTCGTACATCATTTATCACAGGTTGCGTTGTTTCATTGTTGGGTCCTATAGTCATTAAGCCCTCGATAGCTTCGTTTACAATGGCATCAATATCACTTAAAATTCCGGGTGTCTCTTGTGTAGTGGTATTATTGTTGTTTAGTTGAATTCTGGAAAGAGCATCGGCGTTCTGATTTTTACTACCCTTTTTGTATTGTATGTCGTAGTCATACTCTTCCAATTTAAGTCTCCAACGTAGCATTTTTGAATTAGGTTCTTTGATTGAGAAGAGCCATTGAAGGGGTTATGATCGGTGAAAATATTGAATTTCCGTCCGTATAAATACGGTCGAAAGTGTTTGGTAGCCCATACAATAGCTAGAAGTTCTCTTTCTATAGTTGAATATCTGGTCTCAGTGTCGTTCAAGGTTCGGCTTGCATAAGCAATTGGAAGGTCAGCACCATTTTTGAACTGACTAAGTACGGCACCTATTGCAAATTGGCTAGCGTCCGTCGTAAGATTGAATTTCAGGTTGAAATCGGGGTATTGTAGGATTGGATCATTTGTCAAAATATTTTTACACGTTTCAAAACAACTTTTGTATTCTGGGTCTTCAGGGTTGATTTTTGCTTCTTTCTTTAAACATTTCGTTAGAGGTTTTGTGAGAGATGCAAAATTCTTAATGAATTTTCTGTAGTATCCTAGTAGTCCTAAGAATCCTTTAATTTGTTTGACTGTTTTTGGTATGGGATAACGCTTAATTGCTTTAATTTTTTCGGGGTTCGGTTTTACTCCATTACTGGTTACCAAGTGTCCAAGAAATTCTACTTCTTTTCGCAAGAATTCGGTCTTATCTAACTGCACTTTGAAGTTCGCTTTCCTTAATCTCTCAAACACTTCACGAAGTCTACTTATGTGCTCTTGGAGGCTAGTTGAATAAATGATTATATCGTCAAGGTAAACTAAACAAATTTCGTTTTGAATACCTCTTAATACATTATTCATTGCTTTCTGAAATGTTGGGGGTCCATTTTTTAAACCAAACGGCATTCTTAAAAACTCGTAGTGTCCCGTGTCCGACGAAAAGGCGGTCTTTTCTACGCTATTGTTATCCATCTCAATTTGGTGGAATCCTGAGAATAAATCGAGAACAGAGAAGTACTGTGATCGGCCTAATTTATCCAATATATCTGTGATGTTGGGTAATGGGAATCGGTCATCTATTGTTTTAGAATTTAGGCTACGGAAGTCGATTACCATTCGGAATTTCTTTTTGCCTGAAGCATCTGCTTTTTTGGGGACGATCCAGAGTGGGCTATTCCATGGGGAAGAACTGGGTTGAATTATGTTTTGCGCTAATAAGTCATCGATTTGATTATTGATTTCAGTTCGATAGACTTCTGGATATCGATAGTTTCTTGTGTAGACGGGGATCTCGTCTGTTGTCCTTATCACGTGCTTGATTTGATTAGTGAAGGAAAGTTTTTCTCCTTCAACATAAAATATATCTTTATAATCTCTTATCAATTTTGTAATCTCAGATTTCTCTTCATTGTTCATGTGGTCTGTCCTAATTTTATTGAGGTCCAATGTAGGTTTACTGTGGTTAATCATGTTGAAATTTGGATGGTTTAGTTTGGATTCAAAGTTTTCGGGTGATACACATTGATAGTTCTCGATAGGTTCAATTTTGATTGGTTGAATGAAGTTGAGAGTTTTATTTTCTGTAGTGGGATTCGTAATTGTACACAAAGCACGACCGTCTGTCACTTTAACTAGTGACTCAGGAATTTCTAAGCCTTTGATGTTTCTGTAATGTAATACACCATCACCATTCACAATGCCATTGACCTTCATGTAAACAATACGCGATGTTCTGGCTTCAATGAGATGACTTTCTATTACCTTTTCATTTGCCTTCTCTCTCTGATCTAGATTGTGATAGAAAATAGGTAATTTTTTCCCACGCAATATTATTACATTATTTACAAAGTCACACGAGCATTCCAATTTCTTAATGTTATCTAAGCCTAACAACAGATCAAATTTGTCATGAAAATCAAATAAATGGAATTTCAATTTTGTTTTCCTAAAATTTGGATGTCACAACTGAAGTTTTCTTTTGAAGTTCCGTGAACTGTGGTTACTTCGAAGGGATCTTTTACTACCGTTTCTTTGTAGAGTTCTTGTCCGAGAAATGGTTTAATAAAAGATTTTGTACTTGCGGAATCGATTAGTATTTTCAAGTTTGTTTTGGGGTCATAGAAATACGGTAGCTCATTATCGGTGTCTCGGAGATTCATTATGGAGAATCGTTTTGTAGGCTGGTGTGGCCTAAAAAATGGTTTTCCTCAGATTGTTCAATTTCATTGAACTTTTGTTCGTCAAAATAAATTTGACTGTTCTGCTGATTTTCAAGCGATAGATTTTGGAATTCGGGTATTTCTTCGAAACTGTTTGTAGCTTCGTCTACTTGATTTTGTTGCTGGATGTTGTTGCTAGTCATTTGAAATAGACGTGGATTTTTCTTGGCTGGTCCGTCATATGTGTTTCGAGTGGAAATACTCATTGGGGTAGGCTGATACTGTTGTTGTTGTGGTGGTGGTTTAGGGTGTTGATACTGTTGTTGATACTGTTGTGGTTGTCGAAATTGTCTGTTTGGAAATTGTCGGGGTTGAAACTGGTGTTGATTGTGTTGGAATTGACGGGGTTGAAATTGATTTGGGTTTCCTTGGAAGTTTCTTTTGATTGGCGGGTTGCCTGACAGTTCATTGAAAACAGGGGTTCTTTTTTGTTGGTAGTAACTTGCTAAGCTTGGTTTTTGGTGATTTTGTGTTTGAGTTGGTGTCATTTTAAATTGAAAATCGTTACACAACATGTTGAGTGCTTGTTCAAGAGAGCTTGGGTTTTTCGTTCTCATTAGGGAACCGACGGGTTCACGTAACCCTCTAAGAAGTACTCTTAATGCTAATTTCGATACATACTGGCAAAGAACATTGGAGGCATGCGGTTCTTTGTTAACAAAATAAGCGATTTGAAGATTCAAAAGTTTTTGGATTCTCTGATAGAAGTTGAAAGGTGTTTCGCCAGGTTCTTGTTTTAATTCACTCAATTCTAGATTCAACGTGAAACAGTCCCTCTTGTCTAGATAACTAGTTAGCAATACGTTTTTTACGTCAGGCCAATCATAGCTACCTGAACTACTCACTACTTCATTGGCTTGTCCTTTGATTTTAGATAGAATTGTTGAATACAAATACTCATTTTGAAAATCATCTGGGTTACTTTTTACATAAAACTTAGCTACTAACTTATCTACAATGGTTATGAATCTATTCAACAGTGTTGGTTCTCCAAAGAACTCAGGAATCATGTCAAGATACTCCTTCTTGAGAACAGGAGTAGTACCTGCTGGTACACAAGATCCTGCTGCTGGCAATTTAGGGGCAGGTGGTGCTGGTGGATTCATTTTTAATAATGAATATGTGGGTCAAAATGTCACAATAATAAAATAGTTCAAAAGATAAATAATTGTTTCTACTCACAAGATAATATCCAACATTGCACTATGATTTCTTAACACTATTTCACTGATGACAATATGCACTTGACACAAATGAAGTTCTCTGTGGCAATATTCACTTGACACAAATGATGTTCGCGACGACTTCTCAACGGTGAAAACCGACGAATTATTTCAATGTTTGGAAAATTATTTTCACTAAATTTCACGAATTGACTAATTCTGAAGCCGTCCTACCGACTGCGCCAGTTAAAGTTTATCAATAAATAAATTACTTTTTAAAAAACAATTTTATTCATTACAAAAACATTACAAGTTTAACATGAGGTCCGTTCGCTATGTGCGCTAGCAAGGAACTGAGCTCTGAATACAATGTTGTCTTCCACTATGACTATGCTGACTAAACAAGTTAACTGTGATTCTATGCAGTTTTCACTCAATATAACTCTCCTCCCTAAAAGACATCAGGGGTTGGATGAGCTGCAAGAACGGGTTGCACATTTTTAAAGAATTTCTTTATAAACAATTATGATATAATTACTAGAAGTACGATATACAGTAGAGAAGTCCATAGACTAATGCTTGTCGTAAAATTACTTTCTTTTTATAAATATCGTTTGACTTTAGTAAGTATCTAATTTTAGGTAGGACAGTTACGTATTCATTTCGAAATATATTAGGTACAGAAAACAACTTGTATAGGTTATAATGTGATTCGTCTACAATTGGTAAGTTCAAAAAGTAAATAATTTCTTTTGAAGTTAGTTTACAGTTTACATCTATTAAATTTTCTAATTGCCACATATTTTCCAATTCGGGTTTTAATGGTAATTTGTTCTGATAGTAACCAGCAATCTTGGTAATCTGATAGTACAATTCTCTGGTTGAAATAATACTAGGATGTAGAACTTTCAATTTACAAAATGTTAGAGAATTTTCAATATCTTGGATCAAACTTAATACAATGTTATATAAAATATTCAACTGGTTCAGCAAATCTCTAAATCTCTCTAGTTCTACATAGTCGCTAAGTTTATCATTTACAAATTTCAATTTATTCTCCAATTCATTAAAATTATAATTAACAATGTTTAAAGTCTGATTAAATTCAGCCATAATTTCTGAATTCAATGAATATTGGGCTGATATTTGATTTATCAAATTGTTTTGATTATCTTTCAAATGTTCAAGTAAATTATCATATCTTTCACTATCATACGAGTCTAAATTTCCAGTAATAAATTTTATTACAGCTCCTATTCCATTCACAAGTCCTCTTTTAGATCTCTTATTATTAGTTACATTTATAATGTCTAACTTATCTTCTATTACATTCTTAGTGTGATTAATAAATTTCAAATAGTTAACTATATCTCTTGCTTTACTACCATTATCAGTTATATACTCTACATTTTCATTATTGGAATCTTATCCCTAATATTCTCTAATACCTTATCATAATACACATTCAAATTATCAATATGATCAAAAATACTATCTAATTCATAATAGTGTATGAAAGTGTGCGTTGAAATTTCTAATTTTGCAGAGCCTAAATCTGCTGCAATTATTCCTAGATTGTTACTTATATTCCGGAATTCTTCAGCTTGAGAAGAAGGATTCGTCATACTCATTAGGCAGAGGAGATTAACAACTTCTATGCCTTGACCACTTCTTAACTGGTATGCTTGAGCGTATCTGGAAAAGCTATCAATAATAGTTAGAAATTTTTGTTTATCGAATGTGATGCTGTCCATATGTAATATCTGTAAAGGTCTCGTTGCTGTTGGAGTTAGATTTAACTCGAGGTTCAAGGGCGTTCTTTCATATTTCGTTTTCAAACAGATTTCACATTGATTTATCAAATTTTGTATACTAGTTCTCATTGATGGCCAATAGTATTTTTGTTTTATCCGATCGTAGGTTTCCTGAATTCCTCTATGATTCGTTTTTCCTTCGTGATAGTTCAACATAATAACTCTCATGTCTTCTTCATCTGTTACATCTAATAGTTTTTTCGAACATTTTACTAATATCAAGTCAGGGCGTTTGAAATGCGTGTTGATAACAACTGTAAATCTTTCGAAGAAATCGTTTTCAAAGAATAGTGAATACTTGATGTTTGGTGCGGTGTACGTCTTTATGAATTCTACGATATCTTTTTCGAAATTATTCTCTGATATTTGCACAATAAGTCTGGTTTTATCGAATAGTTTTTTCACTTTCACGTTTTGGGGGTTGTATTTGACAAGGCTGAGTATCACTTGGTGTTTTCCATAATTAACTGGTTCATCTAATATCTGTACTCCTGCTGTCGTATTATCTCCGGCATTTGTGTGGACTGTCTGGTCGTCTTCTTCTTCTTCCTGTACTTCTCCTAGGTCCATTAAGCGATTCTCATTTTGGTCGATATTGACTAATACAGATTGATTCTCGATGTCGAATCCTGCGAATAGATCGTCTTCGTCGAATCCTTCAAATAGAGGACTTTCGCCATCAGGAGTTATGCCATCCAATCCTTCGAGTGGATTCTGGTTAACTCGTACATCATTTATCACAGGTTGCGTTGTTTCATTGTTGGGTCCTATAGTCATTAAGCCCTCGATAGCTTCGTTTACAATGGCATCAATATCACTTAAAATTCCGGGTGTCTCTTGTGTAGTGGTATTATTGTTGTTTAGTTGAATTCTGGAAAGAGCATCGGCGTTCTGATTTTTACTACCCTTTTTGTATTGTATGTCGTAGTCATACTCTTCCAATTTAAGTCTCCAACGTAGCATTTTTGAATTAGGTTCTTTGATTGAGAAGAGCCATTGAAGGGGTTTATGATCGGTGAAAATATTGAATTTCCGTCCGTATAAATACGGTCGAAAGTGTTTGGTAGCCCATACAATAGCTAGAAGTTCTCTTTCTATAGTTGAATATCTGGTCTCAGTGTCGTTCAAGGTTCGGCTTGCATAAGCAATTGGAAGGTCAGCACCATTTTTGAACTGACTAAGTACGGCACCTATTGCAAATTGGCTAGCGTCCGTCGTAAGATTGAATTTCAGGTTGAAATCGGGGTATTGTAGGATTGGATCATTTGTCAAAATATTTTTACACGTTTCAAAACAACTTTTGTATTCTGGGTCATCAGGGTTGATTTTTGCTTCTTTCTTTAAACATTTCGTTAGAGGTTTTGTGAGAGATGCGAAATTCTTAATGAATTTTCTGTAGTATCCTAGTAGTCCTAAGAATCCTTTAATTTGTTTGACTGTTTTTGGTATGGGATAACGCTTAATTGCTTTAATTTTTTCGGGGTTCGGTTTTACTCCATTACTGGTTACCAAGTGTCCAAGAAATTCTACTTCTTTTCGCAAGAATTCGGTCTTATCTAACTGCACTTTGAAGTTCGCTTTCCTTAATCTCTCAAACACTTCACGAAGTCTACTTATGTGCTCTTGGAGGCTAGTTGAATAAATGATTATATCGTCAAGGTAAACTAAACAAATTTCGTTTTGAATACCTCTTAATACATTATTCATTGCTTTCTGAAATGTTGGGGGTCCATTTTTTAAACCAAACGGCATTCTTAAAAACTCGTAGTGTCCCGTGTCCGACGAAAAGGCGGTCTTTTCTACGCTATTGTTATCCATCTCAATTTGGTGGAATCCTGAGAATAAATCGAGAACAGAGAAGTACTGTGATCGGCCTAATTTATCCAATATATCTGTGATGTTGGGTAATGGGAATCGGTCATCTATTGTTTTAGAATTTAGGCTACGGAAGTCGATTACCATTCGGAATTTCTTTTTGCCTGAAGCATCTGCTTTTTTGGGGACGATCCAGAGTGGGCTATTCCATGGGGAAGAACTGGGTTGAATTATGTTTTGCGCTAATAAGTCATCGATTTGATTATTGATTTCAGTTCGATAGACTTCTGGATATCGATAGTTTCTTGTGTAGACGGGGATCTCGTCTGTTGTCCTTATCACGTGCTTGATTTGATTAGTGAAGGAAAGTTTTTCTCCTTCAACATAAAATATATCTTTATAATCTCTTATCAATTTTGTAATCTCAGATTTCTCTTCATTGTTCATGTGGTCTGTCCTAATTTTATTGAGGTCCAATGTAGGTTTACTGTGGTTAATCATGTTGAAATTTGGATGGTTTAGTTTGGATTCAAAGTTTTCGGGTGATACACATTGATAGTTCTCGATAGGTTCAATTTTGATTGGTTGAATGAAGTTGAGAGTTTTATTTTCTGTAGTGGGATTCGTAATTGTACACAAAGCACGACCGTCTGTCACTTTAACTAGTGACTCAGGAATTTCTAAGCCTTTGATGTTTCTGTAATGTAATACACCATCACCATTCACAATGCCATTGACCTTCATGTAAACAATACGCGATGTTCTGGCTTCAATGAGATGACTTTCTATTACCTTTTCATTTGCCTTCTCTCTCTGATCTAGATTGTGATAGAAAATAGGTAATTTTTTCCCACGCAATATTATTACATTATTTACAAAGTCACACGAGCATTCCAATTTCTTAATGTTATCTAAGCCTAACAACAGATCAAATTTGTCATGAAAATCAAATAAATGGAATTTCAATTTTTGTTTTCCTAAAATTTGGATGTCACAACTGAAGTTTTCTTTTGAAGTTCCGTGAACTGTGGTTACTTCGAAGGGATCTTTTACTACCGTTTCTTTGTAGAGTTCTTGTCCGAGAAATGGTTTAATAAAAGATTTTGTACTTGCGGAATCGATTAGTATTTTCAAGTTTGTTTTGGGGTCATAGAAATACGGTAGCTCATTATCGGTGTCTCGGAGATTCATTATGGAGAATCGTTTTGTAGGCTGGTGTGGCCTAAAAAATGGTTTTCCTCAGATTGTTCAATTTCATTGAACTTTTGTTCGTCAAAATAAATTTGACTGTTCTGCTGATTTTCAAGCGATAGATTTTGGAATTCGGGTATTTCTTCGAAACTGTTTGTAGCTTCGTCTACTTGATTTTGTTGCTGGATGTTGTTGCTAGTCATTTGAAATAGACGTGGATTTTTCTTGGCTGGTCCGTCATATGTGTTTCGAGTGGAAATACTCATTGGGGTAGGCTGATACTGTTGTTGTTGTGGTGGTGGTTTAGGGTGTTGATACTGTTGTTGATACTGTTGTGGTTGTCGAAATTGTCTGTTTGGAAATTGTCGGGGTTGAAACTGGTGTTGATTGTGTTGGAATTGACGGGGTTGAAATTGATTTGGGTTTCCTTGGAAGTTTCTTTTGATTGGCGGGTTGCCTGACAGTTCATTGAAAACAGGGGTTCTTTTTTGTTGGTAGTAACTTGCTAAGCTTGGTTTTTGGTGATTTTGTGTTTGAGTTGGTGTCATTTTAAATTGAAAATCGTTACACAACATGTTGAGTGCTTGTTCAAGAGAGCTTGGGTTTTTCGTTCTCATTAGGGAACCGACGGGTTCACGTAACCCTCTAAGAAGTACTCTTAATGCTAATTTCGATACATACTGGCAAAGAACATTGGAGGCATGCGGTTCTTTGTTAACAAAATAAGCGATTTGAAGATTCAAAAGTTTTTGGATTCTCTGATAGAAGTTGAAAGGTGTTTCGCCAGGTTCTTGTTTTAATTCACTCAATTCTAGATTCAACGTGAAACAGTCCCTCTTGTCTAGATAACTAGTTAGCAATACGTTTTTTACGTCAGGCCAATCATAGCTACCTGAACTACTCACTACTTCATTGGCTTGTCCTTTGATTTTAGATAGAATTGTTGAATACAAATACTCATTTTGAAAATCATCTGGGTTACTTTTTACATAAAACTTAGCTACTAACTTATCTACAATGGTTATGAATCTATTCAACAGTGTTGGTTCTCCAAAGAACTCAGGAATCATGTCAAGATACTCCTTCTTGAGAACAGGAGTAGTACCTGCTGGTACACAAGATCCTGCTGCTGGCAATTTAGGGGCAGGTGGTGCTGGTGGATTCATTTTTAATAATGAATATGTGGGTCAAAATGTCACAATAATAAAATAGTTCAAAAGATAAATAATTGTTTCTACTCACAAGATAATATCCAACATTGCACTATGATTTCTTAACACTATTTCACTGATGACAATATGCACTTGACACAAATGAAGTTCTCTGTGGCAATATTCACTTGACACAAATGATGTTCGCGACGACTTCTCAACGGTGAAAACCGACGAATTATTTCAATGTTTGGAAAATTATTTTCACTAAATTTCACGAATTGACTAATTCTGAAGCCGTCCTACCGACTGCGCCAGTTAAAGTTTATCAATAAATAAATTACTTTTTAAAAAACAATTTTATTCATTACAAAACATTACAAGTTTAACATGAGGTCCGTTCGCTATGTGCGCTAGCAAGGAACTGAGCTCTGAATACAATGTTGTCTTCCACTATGACTATGCTGACTAAACAAGTTAACTGTGATTCTATGCAGTTTTCACTCATATAACTTGAATAAATGAAAAAATTCAGGAAATATTTAATAAACTTGGTTAAGTGGTATAGTGGACATTACTGTCCAAACTTCTCCACGCCAACAAGTAAAAAATCATTCTATTCTATCCTTATCGATACAAACCTTCTATTTTGAAGAAATGAATCAACAAAAGGAAAACTACATTTTTACTAAAAATGAAGAGCTGATGGCTAAACAGAAACTTTGTAAAATTTACCCAATTTTATTAAATTTTTCTCATAGTCATTCAATCTAAGCTGTTTTCCATGCATGAAATCAAGCCGGTAAACAGCTGTTTGCAGAACAAATAAACATATGGATTCTCATTACAGCATACTATACTGTAATGAAACTATATGTTTTCTTTACAGTCGAGTACGTTTCCTAGTTTCGAAATAGGAACAGCAAAACTGCTAGAAAAAACACCTTCAGCGCTTCAGGTGGAAGTTTTGTCAACTTCTAAAAAATTCCTTATTCGGAATTTGTAAACTATGTTATGTTTATAGAATGCATGTAGTAGCTTCAGTACAAGCAGGTAATGTTTTCTATTTCTCAATTATTCTCCTTTAGATTATTATGACGAATGTGAATGTCTTTTGCAGTGCCCGAATGAAATTCTAGTCTCGGCTAACGCCTCGACTAGAAACATAATTCTCGACTGCAAAAGGCCCCTTCCCGTCCATGTGACGTAAGATACTATTACGTGTTCCACATGGGATTGAATAGCATAGCACAGCATACCTGATGAATTTGATGAGGCTGAGGCGTAACAACTCGCTGCTGTGGGGAGGGAGTGAGAGAGCGCGAGAATGGCGAGCCAGGCGAAGCAGCCACACACTTGCTGCCCCCACCCCCACCCACACCCACACCTCCGCCTCCACCCCCTTCCACACTTCGAATGGCTCCCCCCGCCGTCGCCGCTCCCACCTGCATCATTATATTATTTAACAAACATCAAAATTAAATTAATTCAACTAGAGCTTCAATTAAATCTCTTCCTGCACATTATCCTGTAATCTCAAATGTATCCTAGCTTGCTTCATCAGGATTAAGCAAGACAAAATAGTAATACTATAGAGAAAAGATAGCATAAGATGATATCATCTCATGGTATAGGGCGCTTTTGTTCCAAATTTCACTGTTAACTCAAGCTGAGTCCTAGTAGTTATTTTTCGTGAAGCTATGTGACGCTGGTAATCTCTCATACTGTGCCGTTCTTACACCCTCACCCGGCATAACAGTAATAATAGACAGTAGTCGACAGTAATCGGCTTGAGTTGACAAAAATTCGACAGATGAGTAAAAAAAACACCACGTTGTGTAATTATTTTTCAGGTACCTTCTCTATTACGGAGGTTAACTAACATCATGGTAGTTCTAGCTTTTTCAACTGTCACTTGCAGTTGAATTGTGTAATTCAATAAGGTATAATAACTCGAATCTTTTATTTATTAAAATATTGTACTGCACCTTGATTGCGGTGGACTAATTATCCGTTTGAAATACAGGTTAGGTTTTTGGGGATTCCAATGATCTTATATCATTAGTTATTATTAGAAGACGTCCGAATAATCGGCACTCTTCTGAATTTTGTTTTCCATAGCAATTTTGTTTTCTATGTGGTTTTTGGTGTTTTCCATAGCAATTTTGTTTTCTATGTGATTTTTGTGTATTGTTTCTGATTGATTGACTGACCTGTTGTATGCTAGTCTGGCTGCCGACCTGCTGTATGACCTGCTGGTGAATGCTGGCCGATTGGCGTACATGGTGTTGGATGCTCGACTGTAGGATGCTAGTGGTGCCGATGTGCTGAATGATTGGCGTATGCGCACTGGTGTCCAGGCATTGTGCAGTGTTGCCACCTCCTCCCACTGGGTAGGTGAACGCTGCGGCTGACGGCGACGGTGCGAGCACTAGTTGTGGTCCCAGGCAGCCTGCCGCACCACCCTGTCTCAACACAATTACCAACAAATAAATAGCGAGTTCTTACTTTTGACTCACTCAATAAATTACCAATAAAACTAGTCCAAAAAAGCCAAACTGACAAACCTAAACAAGTCAGATACATCCTATAATAAGCCATATGATTCTAAGTTGTGGACAATCACAATGAAAGATGCAGATCTCCTACGAGCTGCTGAAATACGATTGTTCGTTGCATTATTTTATTTATTCACTAGCAGGTAACCCGTGCTCCGCAAGGGTTAAACAGCAAATATATTGAATTTAGACAAACTAAAAACTTGACGCACTGAAATCTTGAAGAACTGAAAATATGTGTATATAAACATCCTTGGTAAATTATGAATCTAAATTTCAAGTAAATCAGTTCAGTAGTTCAGACGTGATGATGCGTCATTGGTGTATTTCCTACCCGGTAAATATATAAGCCAATTCTTTTCTTCATTATATCTTGGATTTCAAGAACAAGGACGACTACTGGCATTACACCCAAATCAGTGTCTAATACAATAATTTACATATTGATTAAGGCTGTGCAAAGGCTGAAAATAAACTTTCTACTGGTGATATTTTTCAAAATGAAAGAGTTTTCTCAGGAAAACATTTTTTTCGATCATTACTTTTTGAAATATGAACGCCTAAGTTTAAATTTTTGGGACAGAACATTTCAAATTCGGTAAGAGATAAATCCATGAGATTTAGAGGATGAATTCTTCATGTTCTGTCCCAAAATTTTAAACTTATGACGCTCATCTCAAAAAGTAATGATGGAGAAAAAATGTTTTCCTGAGAAAACTTCTTCATCTTAATAGCTTGATGATATACAAATCGAAAAACTTTGGAAAATATCACCAGTGGAAAGTTTATTTTCAGCCTTTGCACAGCCTCAAATAACTAAAAATAAAAGGGTACATTACATGCAATTCGCATAAGGTATAAATTCAAGCAAATGTATAAGCATATTTATTTACACATTTCATGAGACACAAATCATGTGCATGATCAGGAAAGGATTAACAAGCTTAGCACAAAACTGTTCCCTTACAGAATTTTGATAGAAATAGGTCCAAAAAGTATATTTAACTAGCATCGAAATGCTGACAACAAGAAACAGTAATATAATACAGACCTTTTTGTGTAGTTGAAAAGTTGATATTGTAGTAATTATTCATATTAAATGAAAAAGACTAAGAAATTGTCAAAAAACAAAGATTTATTGATACTTAGAAAGACTTTTCAAGTATCAATAAATCTGTGGTTTTTGACAATAATATGTTGTAATTTGTGAATGAATGAATGTACCGTGTGATGTTGTTGTAGAGTGAATGTCAGGGCTCCTCCGGCCTGCTCTTGCTGGGCTTGAATTTGTTGCAGTTGCTGCACCTGTAAGCAAAACATTCCATTCATAAAATACCAGCAGTACGTCATGATTCTAATTTATTTGAATGATATTCCTTACATATTTTATGGGGTAAATGCTTAAGTACATGCTATGCATTTCTACCTGAACCAGATGGCGTGGAATAGACTTCCTGATTTCAATCACTGAAAAGAGCACACACATGTGACAGCGAAGTGGGATCGCTAGTGATAGGTGGGTGAAAACATACCATGTTCAAGTGAGCAGAATGGTTTGTCATAGAAATTTTTAAAACAAAGGTTAGAGTAGTGGATGCTTATTGAATTTTTTGGCTGTTTAATTTATTATGTAGACCTAATTTTAGATGCATAAACCATTAGAAAACGGGTTACTAGTATAAATCAACAGGATTTGTACTTCTTGGATGACCAGTTGGGCATACTACAAAAAAATGTGACGATACCTGAAAAAATTGTTAAACCGATGACAGAGCCCCCTATCACTCTATCCTTACTTTTAAAGGATGTTTCTATAGAAAAGCCTGTCTACAGCATGGTGACTACTCAAAATGACATGACTTTCCACATCTAACGCCAATAGTCCTACTTGTGCGCTCTTCGCTGATTGTTTAAAATCAGCCACCTGGCATTTTGTATTATGCTCTTAGTTTGCAACTAAGTTTCGATATTTTTTGCAACTAAGTTTCGATATTTATTTCAACTTAAAATTAAAGTTTGCAACTAAAATTTCTATATTTGAGACTTGGTATGTGGTTAGCCCCACACATTTGAAGCTTCTATTGTGATTATGTCGGACTTGATTCGACTGTTCACTAGTTACTTCAGAGGATGAAATGCAATGTCATTTCTCTTTCCCCAAGTGAAGAAATGTCTAACAATAAAATAATTCTAGTACTTTACAAAGAAAAATGATTGTGTGAATGTTCGAGGAACCATGGGCTCCATTGGACAGTAGCATAGTACATTCAAGAATAATGTGTTCAACAATAGTGTCGAGCAATAGACATGTAAAATATGTTGAGAACTGACCTGGTGGGGAGTGAGCAGAAGCGAGCTGCCGGGGCGCCCCTCCAATAAGCCCTGCGGTAGAGAGTCCACGATGTATCCTTTTAATCTATCAATCTGCAAATAAAATAATAGCATTCATAGTCATTAAATATATAAACTTTATTGTGTTCAACAAATTTACAACAGAGAAAAATCTCTTTAGTTTAAGAAAAAAGTCATTAATTACCGTAAACTTTAATGAATATTCTGATAAAACATTTGATGACAAAGACCAAGAAATTTGCATTTTCAGAGCTAAAATTTATATAATTTGGAAAAATATTTACTATTCAAACTATTTATTATTATTATTATGTAACTGAAACCTCAAAATAGCCGTATTTAAATTCCTTATAAATGATCTCATTGATATAAAGAAAATAACAACATGTTCCATTAAGGGGGTTCGCGAATTCCTATACCAACAATGTTAAAATTTCCAATATTCAGGTACATTTTTCTCAAAAACCAGTAGAGATATTTATAGCTATGATTTTTTTTTATTCCCCTTTTATTTTTCTATTCTAAGGCACAGGCATTTTCCAGTATTACATAAAATAATTTTTTAGATATTTTTTTCAAAACTTTTAATTTTTGATCGAAATAATTTTCCAGTGCGGAGGTCTCAAAAATTAATTTTTATTTGTCAAAACAAAGCTCAAACAGCTGCATATTATATATCATTGTCATCAGAAAGACCGGGAGAATTCCAAAATGTAAAAAACAGGAATCCAATTTTTTACTAAAAATTAATTTGGCGAACCGCCTTAACCTATTAACCAATACCACAACATTTCAAATGTGGATTACCGATACTATAATGGGCGTCTTGGACGCGCTGAATTTTTAGATACATTATCTCTTATGAGGTAAACTCACCGAGCGGAATAGACGCTCCCCATAAGAGGCCATGCATTCTGAAGACGCGCGGAATAGTTTCAGTGCGTCTATTCCACCAGTATAGTTGGAGTCTACGATTTCTAATGGATACCTATATAATTTACAATTATTTTCACATAACTTACACTGTTTCAGCATTGCATGCTGCTTTGTATTCTGGCCGCGTCGTGTCTACTATCCAATGTTAGAAAAATGAAAGACTCTGGAACAGGAAAGATTTTTTTGAGAATTGACAAAATATTTTTTTTGAATTCAGATTTACAAAATTAAGTTTAATAAAAACGTGTGAGAAGTAGTCAATGTATACATCAATCTAAGAAATATCTTGAGTTTATTGGTGATATTAGCCTATTCAACTGACTGTTTTATATTTTCTATTAAGTTACATAGTTTTAAATCATTGCTTTTGACAATTACAAATTACTAAGTTATAGTATTCTTATATAATACTATGTATTCATGTAAATATAACACTATTCCACTAAAACTTGAAGTACGGTATTTTGGCTGATTTATTTACAAGATTTTTCAAAAGGTTGACATAAAAAAAATGAATAGAGTAGACAATTTTAATAAAATACATTATACACGTAACTTGAGAATACCCAAAATTGAAAAACATCTCACAGAAATTGAACTAAATTAATAGTTTTTGTAAGACTTTCTTGCTTAGAATTATTTTTCTCCTAACAGGTAGGCTACATCACTTGGCTATTCCATCTCACACATAACCTTACACTGCAAAGTATGGTACCGTACCGTACCTCGGGGTACCGACCAAGTTCTTTGAAAAACTATTCTTAAATTTATAGGTCTAACTTGAATGAATACCTGACATTTTACTCAATTATGATAAAGTTTCGTTGTTTATGTTAGTAGTTGACAATAATACTCTATGTAAAGTACAGTACTTTAGCCATACATGTTTTTTCAACACACTTTGTTTCTTATCCAATGAAAGTCACCTATTTACAATAAATTTAAAGCAATATTGAAGAACAAACGTTATAAAAAATAATTATATTATTGTACCAATAGGTTCATTGGGACAAAATTAAGTAATACTGGTCAGCCTACTTGCGGGGTAGGTTAAGTTAACTTCACGTTGAAACTAAAATGTACACAGAACATTTAAGCCGCGAACTTACAATCTTGCATATTTGCCAGTGAAACAATAAATTAGAAGAAACATTACTTATAAAAACTGACCTGAATCATGTGATTTCTTTCTAGATAAAGCATATAGCTTTTAAATAATAGTAAGAGTACATCAGAATGAAGTATCGTGTGGTATTCTTGGTTATGAAAATAGAGACGGTAAGTTGCACAATGTAAACAAACTTGACTTACCTTGATATTTTGCGAGTTTACAACATCTTAATTGAATAAAAGCTGACTCAATGCTACAATTTTTCATTATGAATAAAGCAGCATTATGATTTATAAACAAACTCAACTTTGTATGAAAGTTTGTTTGGACGGTCTGTCCGTGAGTATTTAGGTACAATGAATGGATCGACGTATAACACTATGTACATTGGTTCACTGATAATATCTTATCCGTCAATAAATAAAAACATTTTACACATTAAAAATAAGTCACAAATAAATCATTGAACAATAATCCATTATTATGGAGAGTAAATATAATGTTACCTCCATAGCTGTTACGGTAAACAGCCATTTTCACTAACCAATTCAATGTTGCCATAATTGCAAACAGTTTGATAGCTATTATATCAATTGGGCCAACTTATTAGCTTTTATTCGCTCAAACAAATGATATTATGAATGAAAACTTATTTGAAAATGATTTTTATTAAAATAATTATTAATATTTATAAAAAATATATGAAAATACTTTTAATATAAACACTTTTAGACCTGAAAAACACGAAAACGAAGAATCTTTCTCGAAAGAAATTCCCTTAATTCCCATTTATTCCCTCCATCAATCACAACTTGTCAATCATTGTGAAGAGAAATGATTTCTTGCAAATCTATAAAAATGCCATGGTTTTGTTTTACATTACTATTTTTGACATTGATGTGTGTATTCAATAAAGTTTTTATAAATTATTTTATCAAACCAATAATTGGATCGAATTATTTTGTTTGTGATCCATCAACTTGAACCATTCTGTAAATGGCATAATGGTAGAGCATAAAGGGGAAATAATTATTTTTGTTTAGATCTCAACTACTGAAGAATTATTCTTTATTCTGTGCAGTGTGCATCATTTATGTTCATCCTAATCCTAAAAGCAATCAAGTCACACGACAAAGTCAAACTCTGTTGATAGACGAACTCACAGAAGATTTAAAAATAATATGCCTCTCTTTCCAACCCAACAGGTACGGTAGCTAATTTTTATTGGGAAGTTTATTTAAAGAATCAGCTGAGATATTTTTGGTTGAATTTTATTGAAGCACTAGACAAGCAAGGACTCGTTGATGAAGAAATTCCCCTTCCATTCATAAAGATACTTCAATGCTAGTGGTTGTGGTGGGAATGAAAGGGGGAGTGTGACAGAGAGAGAAGTAGTAAACTGATATTTGGTGGGGAGGTTGTTGAAGAGGGGATTCAGGAAGTAGCAGTAGGGGGATGCCCTACAATATCATGAACGGGGATTCGGCTTCAGTTCGTGTTAGGATAGGTCCAGGGGATTGTTTAGTTCCTATAACGTGAAAAGTGAGAGTGTAAAATGTAGTAGCTTTTAGTTCCCTCTTTTATTTATTTCAGTCTCGTACACCTTTTGTCAACTGACATGCATTCAATCGATAGGGTCATTATGTCATCAAAATTATATTTTTGCATTATCTAATGAAAATGATTATTTAATTGCTGAAGAACCTGTGCATCGCCAGTGAGTTCTGGTAAACATGCAGCACGTATTCAACGTGAAAACGGTTCCAACAAAAATGTGTAATCTAAAAACACTTACCCAGGTGTAACGTGCCTGTCCAACAGGGTCTACAGAAGCCAAAACAAGCATTCCTTGAAGCTCATTGGCTGTGACGTCACAGACACATTATGAGAAAGCACGGCTTCGATCTGTTCTTTGTTGCCGTGCGCTTGACAATAGATTAAGTTGATTGAGACGAATTAGCATCAATTACAGTAGAGGAGAGAGTTATAGGAGAAGGTTACGTTTTTAACTCTCATATGGTGTTTTGACATAAATGAGGAGATGGAATCATTCTTTGATAGGGTGATATGATTAGCCTAGTTGTTTATTTGATTTCTTGCGATTCGAGGGTAGTATTGATTACACACGCCAACTTTGGTAAGGGCATTGACTCATTCACTGAAGTTCATAATCCCATGCATCTCAAAATTGAGTGTGGGTGTTGGAATTTGTGTAGAGGTTACTGTACCCCTCCTTTATCAGTTTCATGGAGTAGAGGGTTTAATTTTGGATTTTTTTAGTCAGGAAAATTTCCTAGAGAAGTGCAATTGAGATTGTAGTGATGGTGGGGGCTCTGTTGTTTGGATCTCTGGCCAATGGCAGCCGAGAACGGATGCTGGAGAGGCGTGGCTTGGTTTAATTGCCTTGCCTGCTGCTCTCTTTCCTTCCGGATAATCTCCTCAAAAAGCAAAACAAATCGTTGATTTTTTATTTATAGTAGGTAGGGTAGTAGAACGTAGTATGAGCTTGATGAAATTTCATTCTTTATCGACTTTCGACTGATGGTGATGAATGAAGTCAACATCATCAAAAACACTCTTCTAGAATATCTTATTTCATTCATAACTCGTGAAGCAGACCTATTCTCCTGTAGACTATTGAGTACCAGTTAATCAGTTTGGACTAGCATTTTTATCATGTTATTTAAATTTGAACTCAATATCGTGATGAAGGCAGTACCGGTAGGGATATCCTATCTCATTCCTCATATACGGTATGTCATTTCTGTCAGTGGCTGTGCTCCTGACCCCTCTATTATGTGTCACGCACGTATAATATAACCAATAACCGACTCTCGTTACCGGCGGTAGATTACACTGTACAGGTACCAAATTTTCTTTAAGAAATGTGATTTCTCCAAGCTAGATATTTGAAGAATTTTCATTACCGTACTTGACCGGCCTGCTTTGAAATGTAATAATCGCATATGCGATACAAAAGTAACTTAGTTTGTATTGTGAGTATTTAACTTATTAGTGGTGGAATACTTGAATATGAATAGGCCTAATACTTTACCTATATAAGTAATAGCTACAGAACGTAGAAGTATAATGTAGGCCCAGTGGTGGTGGATCTTTCTAGGAAGGGAAGTAACTGCCCCCAGTTTCAATGAGACAATTCTATTAAATACCGTAAAAAGAATAAAATATAATTTTGAATGTTACTGTGAAATTTACTTGAAGCTTGTGACTCAAGGGTCAAGACTAACAAGTCATGGTCCATTTTGAATAAAACTAGCAAAATAAATATTTACAAGTGCCAGATACTATATAATTTATTTTACCCATGTCACTATGCATGTACTCTCCCAACTGTCCTTCCTTTAGACCCTCCCTTTAGTCCTTCCCATAAATAATTATTTATAGAACTTGAGCAATATTTATAGCTCGTCGGTTGAAGACATAACTTATTCCAAAGCCATTCTTTACAAACTAAGTAGGGTAGGCTAGATTTATGCGTCTATATAGTTAGTTAGGTACGGTACTGTACTATTTTTCGCTGATACATCTCATCTATTATGCAAATAAGAACATCAATTTCACTGGAGATACACTAATAATTGGTTAAATGATTATTATCATGATAACACTGTAAGTATCCTTAATTAATATGTTATTTACTTATATGTATGATAAATAATGTACTTACTTTATTAAGTAAGGACTAATTAAGGTTAATTGAGAGGTAGGACTTGACATTTCATTATTTTTACCAGCCGTGAACCTAATATTGATATACCGGGTGGGGCAGAATGGACTCTAGTTTCTAACAATTACTGAGCAGCGCACATATCATTGAGTGAGACAAGAGGGAAAATTTTTATTTGTCTTCAAGTAGTGGTCAGGTCCTGGTGCGTCTTTAATATAAAGACAAAAAAAAGAAGAAGAATAAGAATAGTTTGATTGTGACACAGAGGGTTTTTTAAATAGTGTGACTGATCTTGATCTAGTTGCTAAAACCAATAGTACCTACTTCAGTACTATTGTAACCTTCTAGTCCCACATTGCGCACGTGCGCCCTTCAGTGATTTTTTTAAACTTTCGTACTGGTCCATTCTGTGCCACCTTATAGGCTCTATCCAACGGATATGGTTTTTAGTGATTTTGAGGTCATGACTATATTTATTTATTTATATTGACTATACGTTAATTATTTATACGTAATTGAGTACTTAATAAAATATAGATCCGATTTTCCTCTCACAATAAACTCTACACTTAATTATTATAATCTAAGGGCCACTGCTAACAAATATGTAACCTATAACACTAATATTGAATGTATAAGGAGGCAGTTAATTTACATAGGTACTAAAATAATAAACCTCATTCCAAATCACTTTCTCATGGACAATATCAGCGGAAAAATTAAACTGGATATACAGTAATTTCTTCTTCCATTTAGATATATGACTCGAGATTTCTGCTCCAGCATTGTTTTTTCATTTTTCAGTGGACTCGCTTACCTTTATTTTGAGTACCTATTCCTCTGTTTTCTTCCTTCCCCCCATTTCTCCCTTACCTTTTTCCCTCATTACTTCTCTTCTCTTCTTTGCCTGCCTATTACATGGGAAACCATAGTTGGCTAGGTATCTTCCTCTCCTTTTTTCTCTTCTCCAACACACCCAACCACAAAGCCCATGGTTTTTTATATTTGTAACATTTTATTGTGTTTTATTTGTTTCAAATTCTTTGTAATTTTGTTTTGTCTTGTTATGTGTGTTTTTAATAAATAAATTGATTGATTGATTATAATTGATGTATAGATTGTATTAATGGAAAATTGGAAGGGTTAACAGTTCAGGGCTTAGGCTATTGCTACTCTCCCAATTATGAATCATGTTACAATAATAAATAATAGTAAAAAGGATAAAACGTTCCTTTCATAACATAACATTTAATTTGCACATAATATACATGAAATTTCGTAAACTTCGAAGCAATAACAAAAAGTACATTAATCACATTTAAAAATAGTATATTATTTCAACTAAATATTGTAGTTCAGCTGTATTATATTAAAATTGTAATACTTTTTTTGACAAATAATTCCATTCAAATTATGAAATCTTTTGATAATTATAAATAATTAGTGTAAAATTAAAATAGAAGGAATTTGACTTTTATAGTCGAGTAACTTTGGAATTATTGAATTAGAGAGAGGATGTATATGATATCTTGAGAAGAGAATCTTACAAAGAAAAAGAATGTTAAAAGTAACTTGAATGCAACCTCTGTTGCAAAATTGAACAAAAAGGAATGCTAGAAATTCTAGAACTGGTTCATTCATTTTCTAGAAACATCTAATACGCCTAACAAGCCTTAGCTCCAACACAGAGTGTTTGCGTTTTCAACACAGCGTGCTTTCTGCTTTTACAATTCCATTTTAATGGTTGGTCTCTTGAACGATCTTAGAACATGTGTCTATCACAATCTAGTCTTTAACCTGTACCACAAGAAAATATGCATATATAACAGTGCAGCACGATTAATATACTTACTAAGGACAAGTTGAAACATGTTACTTTATTCTACTTTTATAATATTCATGATAATGATTGTGAACGTTTTATAAATAATAGGGAACATCAAGGTGTCTACGAATTAATATAATATAATAATCTAGTGAAGCCTAAATTAGGATTATAATAAGTACTTTGAGGTTATTATGGAATCTCTAGACACGTCGGTAAAATAGGCTATGTAAATAAATTCCAGCAAGCACAGACATCCAAATTGGTTTGATACAAACAGTTCAGATATTGATACGCTAGATTTAATTGACATTGATTAGACAGTTTGATTATGATCTAACAACATAACTTACACTGTACAGTAGACAATAAATTAATAGATAGTACTAGTACTTGAAGACAGATGACTAGAGCCTCTTCCGCATAGCAATCATAGTCGACTAGAATACAAGCACAACAAAGGCATCTGGCGTAGGCTACTATTCATTTATGAAGACAAGAAATGCAGGCTGCTGCTGGCGACTGTCATTACTCATTACTGGTTACTGGTATGGTGTGTGAGGATTCACACTGATTACTTCAGTTGAACTGCAAATAGCAAATTCAATCACTGTAGTCAACATTATATCAATTTGCTTCTAACACAATAATAACTTAAGATTATAAGATGGTAGTCAGATTACAAATCGTAATTAGATGATTACAATGATTACGTAATTATCTATAGTTAGTTATAATAACATTGATATGATTAGATAATATAATGCGATCATTACAGATTATTAGGTACTATAAGAAACGTGTGTCTCTACGTAGAGGTACAGTTGTGCCATAAAGGTAACACATGATCGTCGACATTGAATTGCAATACTGACACTTCACAATTTATTACATTAGTTGACAGTTTACACTAATATGCTTTTGTATAATGTATCATTGTGATAAAGTGATTCACATCACTTCTATTCCTATTAGGTATGAAGAGTACTGGCATAGTAGAAACTTAGTATGACATGATGTCAAATAACCAAGTGCCCCATTACAACAGCATATTTTTGAATGGTTATCAATAATGAGCCAACTCTTATATCTCTAATATCTGTGTCTGACTTTCCAATCAAAAACGTATTCAACTGGTCAAAATTGAAGGATTTGCGGTCATGTTTATCCTCCTTTAAAATATTACTACACTAATTTTCTTCAAGAAACTGATAAATAACATCAAATACGAATTATAAGTTGAATATAGATAAAAATTACTATTGTGTCATCGTTAATGAAGTGAAAAAAATCGATAGTACACAGGGCGAAGACAGTGAATACATCGCATCTCGTAATTGATGCATATCGAAATGAGTTTACTGGACAAGAAAATGCATAGTTTTCAAAATGTATATGGTATTATATATGGGACTAGTTTTTATCAGGATAAATTATAAGGTTTTACTGTTAATTTAACCAGAAGACGTCTTCCCCCAAAAATGTATTAAGAAGTCATTAGGAAGATGATTGGATTATATTGAATCATGGGACATTCACTCATCTGGATGATTACAATCCACGAATTATCCTCTCTTAAGACTGTTTTGTGATGAAAAAGATCAGGGACGTGTTATGAAACCTCAAATATCCTGACGTTATTTGGATTCAGCGACCCCAAATTCTTAAAGCGTAAGTCCCATTTTCAAAAATACCCGAAAACAAGGGAGTTATAGCTGTTTTTAATATAGCTTTCCATTATCATATGATTATATAGTACATACTAAGATAATAATACTCCTGCCTCACAAAGGGACAGGCAAAGGTTTTAAGAAGTTTTTGAACACCTGAGAAGTTTATACATAAACATTTTTAATTTTTAAAAGTTCTAGTTTTCCAAAAAAATATTGAACTATGAAAAGATGAATCCAAATATGAAATCATAAATCATCTCCACTCATCACCCAATAAAATAGGAGGAAAAGGAATGTTGTACAGTAAAATTCACTGAATTTCAATTGTCATTCAACAATCCAATTTATCAGGTTCAAATCGTTGAATATCACTTTAAATTCTCAGCAATTATTGACTATTTCTTTTTACAATCAGAAAAATCTATTATGAACATACAGTATAAACATTGTGCTGATCTGAATCGATCTATGGTAATAATAGGAATTGAAAGAATAGAAAATGTCATGGCATTCCAAGTAGTGATGTCTGTGTATTAGAACTGCTGAGTTGATAATGCATACTGAAAAAAAGTCATGAATAGCTCAGACCAGCCTGGCGACTTTGATGCTTTTGAAACCGGAATCTTGTTTTATTTTTATTAAAGAATGATACGGAATGAAAACCATGTATCATAGTACAAAGCTTTGTATCATGAGTAAGATTGACAATCATGGCTTGTCGATTTTAGTTGCTGACCTAAATCCTCATTCCTCAGTCGTAGAACTATGGACCAAGCGCGAGCATTTGCCTTTTATGTCATATACCGTCGACACAAACTTATGAAATTTATGAAAAGCTTGATAGCTTGAATAGTGATCTGATATTTGTTACACGTTTTTATTCTAAGACATAATATGTCTTGTAGACTAATTTTTAATGTTTCTTCAATCGGCAGGAAAACTTTGGTTTTTCAAAGTTATCTTACTCCCTTATTTTGGGGTATTTCCAGAAATCAAGATAAATAACCTACCAATTTCCTACACGAATACAGTGTAAGTTGTATTATAATAGCTAGAGTACTTACGTACTGTATAGTACAGTACCTGTTCGTTTTTACCGTATAATTATATGATAATAGAAAGCTTTATTAAAAACAGCCATAACTTCCTTGTTTTCGGATATTTTCGAAAACGGGACTTACGCTTTAAAGAATTTGGGGTCGCTGAATCCAAATCCGAAATCAGAAATCTTCTATCTATATTTTTAAGGAAGTTAGACTTTGAGAAAAAAGTGATGAGTCATACTTTGTGGAAACGGCGGCGTAGTTGTTAGATCTTGCCTCTGCTTGCCTCGAGGGGAAAAGACGTGACAAAACGAGGTTCCTGGATAGGAGTCACCATGTGAAAGACACGATTTGACTCAATGTACTTCGACAAAAAAACGAGAACACTGTTCAGTGTTCAAGTTGCACGTCTCCTATCGTGTGAAAGAGGCCTAATGAAAAAGAGTGAGAGCAATTACAGTGTCTGATTGCACTATTGCCGATGAAATTCAAAATGGAAATGGTAACACGATACTCTACATAAGGATTTAGTCAGGAGCATTCAAATCAACGCCGGGCCGAGCCGAGCGGTGCTGGGCCGAGCCGAGCGGATTTGTGCAGTCGGCTTGACGCCCAATTCGAGCGTTTTCGGCCATGCGGATTCTACCTTCTTTCAGTTTAGTTCGATCTTCCCACGTAGTGAGTTCTCACTACAAGGCTAGAAAACCTACTGAGTGAATCGGCTTCAGTGCGAACGCAGGAAGATTCCGCTCGGCTCGGCCCGGCCCAGCTTTGGTGTGAAATGGGCCTAAGAGGAGTCTCCCATAGAATATGGGAGTTTCTTTTTGAGAGCAAAGCCTTAGAATTTGACTCAACTCGAATGAAATAAATAAATTTAATTTCATTCGTAGTATTGATGAGAGCTAATGACCACTAGAGACTCAAAAAGCCACTTGTGATTTCATATAAATCAAGAGTCATCAATTCAAACAACTTATAAATATTACCATCGACCGTACTTACTGTAATTAATTAACAAGGTGTAGTTGCCGGCTGGCAATCCTTTCTCATAACCCTGCAATGAATGGTCGATACGACGATAGAGCTTTCGAAAATTAGGCAAAGCTGATGTCCTCATCCAGACAATCAGGTCTTCATTTTGAAATCCATTGTTGTCGTCAATTTCTGTATCCAGCTCCCAAATGTCTTTCGTCCAAGCCTTAGGCTTGGCAAAGTCTTTGAAGGCTACAAAAAATAAAATTGATTGATATTCACAAGTTCACAAGGCACAGTAAAAATTAAACAATTTTGAAGTAAGATCTTTCCTCAATTGATGGAAAGTTCATATGTGCATTGTTTGATGAAAGATGCAATAATTAATTCACTGATTCGTTGTCTACCTATAAGAGAAGGATCACTTTGTTTCTTAAAGAATAGAATAGATAAACGTTTATTGAATAAATAAGCTACATTAAGCGAACCCAGAACAAAACTAAAACATTGTAAAGGCAGACATGAGACACCTCAACTTGGCCAACCCACCAACAAAGTCATAGTTTTCAGTAGTATTACACCTAGATAAAAATTATGGATTAATGGTATGATGTAAATGACAATAGGTAGGTTATTATGTTACATTAAATACTATACATTTTAATAATCTTGATTAATTTGCTATGACATTTATAATAGTATGTTGCACCAAGCAGCGAGATCACTTTTGATTCGGATCGGAGCAGCATTGATCGACTTGTGCAACAACGAACACTGGTTATAAAATGGAATACCTTTTTTCAATTGCTCAACTGTTCTGGCTCCCTTTGGATTTCGAAATTTGATCTCCTTGTCAGAATCCCAAGCGATTCCAGTTCTCAGAAGAGGAACCGGCTTTCCTGTTTTTAAATTGTTCAACTCCAACGTATCTGAAAGGAAAGCGTAAGAAATTATATAATTTGAGAACTTGACCTATTTATTAGGTTTGGCATCGAAATTAGAAAATCAAGAAAACTTATAGCAGTTATACTAAAATAACATAACTAAAAAAACATAACTACTACGAGAACTGCATTGTGGATTTTGTTATTATGAACAAATTCTACTACTTGTTAATATCTTACAGGACCCATGTGCACAACATTTTCAAAAAAAAATATATTGAATGCGGAATTGAATTTTCAAGTAACACAACAAGGATGTTCCATTTCTGAAGATGTTGTGAAGTTCAATGACTCTTGAGATTCCTTCAATTTTATTGAACAGTAGGAATCAGGATGAGGAATAATTTCTGCAACAGTTTAATCTTAAAGTTTATCAGTATTATTTATGAAATTTACCAATTCCTTATGAATTAGCAATTCAGTTGTGATATCTTATACAGAGTGGGTGAAAAGTCCGAGAACGGCTTAATATCTCATACACAAAGGTTATTTGACGGTGGGTGTGATTGGGGATCCTACTAAAATTGAAAATACTACTTTACTATGACTTCAAAAATCTGGTCCGCCATCTTGGATCCTCCATATTGAATGCAAGTTTATTTTTTTAAATAGGAAGGTGGTAATGCGATACATGATTTCGATAGGAAATTTCAAGAAAAAATGAATGACGAAAACCGCATATCGATATCTCAAACCGTTCAGAAGATATTCACATTATTAATCAATATCATGAGATATCGATGTGCGGTTTTCACTATTCATTTTTTCTTGAAATTTCGTATCGAAATCATGTATCGAATGACAACCTTCCCATTTAAAAGAATAAAGTTGCATTCAATATGTCGGATCCAAGATGACGGACCAGATTTTTGAAGTCATAGTAGAGTAGTATTTTCAATTTGAAAGGGGTCCCCAATCACAACCACCTTGGAATCACAATTTTTTATGAGATACTAAGCCGTTCTCGGACTTTTTTCTCTCCTTTCTGCTTTGAATAGTATTGATTAATAATGTGAATATCTTTTGAACGGTTTGAGATATCGATGTGCGGTTTTCGCCTTTCATTTGTTCTCAAAATTTCATCTCGAAATCAAGTATTGCATGACCACCTTCCTATTTAAAAAATAAAGTTGCATTCAATATGGCGGACCAGATTTTTCAAGTCATAGTAAAGTAGTACTTTCAATTTGAGTAGGATCCCCAATCACACCCACCATCAAATAAACTTTGTGTTTGAATCACAATCTTTTATGAGATACTAAGCCGTTCTCGGACTTTTCACCCACCCTGTATATCACAATTTAATATCACTGTCAATAAATTATTGTTACTAAATATTTTCTTGACTCTTCAATGTTTCTTTTCATTACAAACTGCTTGTTAATAATCACTTTTGAACACTTTAATTACGACATAGCAATCTGATTTCTGAACGAATCTGTCTGAATCAGACTGCTATGTTGTAATTCAAGTATTCAAAAGTATTTTATTGAGTTTCAATAAATTCAACGATCTTCCACAACAATTTTAATGATTTGTTAGCTAAATTCAATACAATTATCATGATTATTTTCATCCTTTTCAATTAATTAGGATGATTCTCCCCTGTACTCATGATTTTATAATATCACTGGGCCAATCAAGCTCAAACTCATCAACCATTCACCACCAGCGACCACAAAATAAACCCGAGCTACCAGAGTCCAGTGATACATTACAGATATGAGATAGAGCATAAAAAAATGGCTCCTCAGTCACCTAATCTAATACCTGTTGAAATCTGAATGATCACCGCATTAAATACATGAATCCCCAATATTAGTATTATATGTGTACAATATAATTATAAATTATACATATAATTACGTGTACTATATTAATAGAATATTATAAGCACGATGTGGAACGGCGGGAGAAACCGCCACCAAATATGTAAGCAAGATGTGCCTACACCAAATATGTAAGGGGGAAAAAACTATGATAACAAGAAAAGAACAGAATAACTAGAACTCTAATTAATGAAACTTTAACATATATACATTTGAACAAAACAAGATTATTTTGATTATAAAACAATATTTGATATGAATTAATGGGGAAAACACTCAGGATTCAATGTTTGTGGTTATGAAAAATTTAAGAACAATGATTCAGTAGTCATCTACCTTTTTGAAATAGCTTCCCACTTTGGCATCCACTGGTATTTCGCGACTTTAGTATTTTAAAAAAAAAAGAACAAATATTAACTGAACCAATGAATAGGCTCAGAACCCGTCTCCCTTAACAATACAATTATTTTTATACTGCCCGATCTGTGACAGAATAATTGAACTATTAAACGAACCGAAATCTAGCCTTTTTCACTGAATCAGCCGGACTTAACTTTCAGTCCTATCGAACGAGCTCACACACTGACCCAAAAGTAAAATTTTGGGTATTAAATATAATTCAGTCAATGTCAAACATGAAAGCCATTTCAAGTACATATTTTTATCAGTTGCACAAGCGGCACGTTTGTTATTAAAAACAAAAGAGATCTACATTAATTTTGACAACAAATGAAATAAACAATCTTTCTGTCGATGACAAAAATTGTTCAAGGACAAAAACACTGTTCATTAAACTTTTACAATTTAAAACTCTAAAATCCTGATCAATATGAGATAAATATATGATTCATATATATGTCCCATATAACCAGGTGACAATATGTACATAACTATATATTATAGGCTACTATGTAATGGTCATACTATGTGCATGACCATTTTAGAAGCATAGGGGCCCGGCCACACATATATCATATAGGTATCCATATTTATATCTTAAATCACTCTGTAAGGTATAGATATTTACTTATGGGATCGCAAATCGCGCTTTGTGTGGCCCGGAATTGGCGTTCTATTTGCAGCTACACTCTTCGAATTATCTGAATAATTTCGATTTCTTAGAATATTCTGACAAATGTATGAGGTAAGCATTGAATGAGGGCATAGCACTTACCGCTGAATAATGAGTTGGCTATAGCTCCACATGGTGCGATTGGCTTGCTGTTGTCCTCGTCAATAGCGAAAGGCTCACAGTCCTCGGAAGGAGTCGTGCTCAGCTCACCCAGCAGCTGGCTGTCGTCGCGCGACTTCACGTACCGTCTGTGGTTCTGATAGAAGTTGGTCAGCCCATAATACATGTACACGGTTCCCTAAAGCAGAAACATCGTTCAAACAAAAAATATCTTCCTCAATCAAGTCTATTTTATTCAAAAATTGTTTTGGTTTGTTGAAATAATTATCATGATTCAAATAAGTCTATAATAAAGATCTTCTTATAAAGTATTTTAATAGGGCTACTTGAACTGCAGTATCCTAGTATCCTTCTTATACTTTTTTATTCACACACAACTAGTTTCAGCACTCATGCCATTTTCAAGTGTCAAATAAAGTTTGTGTTCAAATAAAAAGTTATAAAGAGGATACCGTACTAGAGATTTCTATATTATTAATAAATAATACATATCCTATTCTGAAAATTTAAAAAAAAAATGCTGAAGCTTAAAGTGAGGCAGCGCTGCATCAGAGACATTATAATTTAATAACGGTTTAAAAATTATAAATATGTAGATAGTTTGACAACTTGTGAGATGTCTTTCGGTTTAGACTGAATCAGTGATAAATTATGTCTGTTTTATAACCAAATGTGCACTTTCCATTACCACGCACAAGCAAAAAGCTCATGTGGGCATCTTCCACAATAAAAATATATACAACTTGAATGGAAATTTAGAATAGGTGTGAATGAATCCTATTGAATTAGTCCAATAATTGAGTTCAATAGGTCTCTTCAATTCACCAACTAGAAGCAATTGTGGTCGAAGTTTAATGAAGATGAAGATCATAGTGATTTTCTCATTGACATAGAGAAAACCTAGGCTAGGAAGCCTTTACGTCATTCACAGTTGTTAACATACCACCGACAACCGAGCATATACACTACGTTCGGATTATATACACTACTTATGGATTTCATAAGAAAAAACACAAGCAATGCTTCAGGCTTTTTTAGAAATGTTTTTCCATCGCCACGGTGTGTGATCCATATGATTTCAACAGGAATTCGCTTTATACGTTCAATTTTATTGCCAGTAAGACAATAGTAATTATCGGCAACAATATTTGGAGTATAGCTGAAATCACGGAGGTTTAAAGAAACGGAACCCTATGATAATGGTAAAACTATTGTTTGAAATATAGTTGGAGAGTATGAAATGCTTCATTACATTTTTCCTTCAATAAGGAATGACAAAGTATTATCAACGAGTAAATATAAAAATATACATGAATAAGTAAAGTAGCGTCACCTCAAAGTCTTCAATTTCGAAATTAATGCTACACCGGCAAGAGGCATTTGTCTTGTCACCAATAATTTCTGCACATTTTCTAGGTGGATTATCTATGCTCGCACACTGCGTGTAATCTATTGTTTTCTCTCTCACCTGAAACGGAGTTAATTAATTAATTTAATTACAAATAGAAAATTATTACAATTGCAAATAATTTTTTTGTTTAGTAAGATTCAATCCATATTGTCAGCAATTTTTATAAATAGCAACAACGTTTCACAATCAAACAATGGTGACAGTTCCAACAGGGCATTACATTAAGGGCCGGTTTCCGAGCTCGGGATTTAGCTAAGTCCTAGACTTTAAACAGCTGGAGTCAGAAAATTGGTTTTCCAGGAACGGGGCGTGGTCGCAGTCATTGTCATAGTCACATTTGAATTAAATTTCGAAAAACTAGGAAATTGAACACAAAATAAAATAAAGAGAAAATAGTGTAAAAATTCAGCTATTTTGAATTATTTAGGAATGTCTAATTTCGTCAAGGAAAGGCGTTTCTAATTTATAGAAATGAGAAAATAAAAACTACGACTACTGTTATAAAAGCTGCGACTACGCCCAGTTTTGGAAAGCCAATTTTCTGACTCCAGCTGTTTAAAGTCTAGGACTTAGCTAAATCCCGAGCTCGGAAACCGGCCCTAAGAGTATAGGACATTTGGTTTGTGGATTTCCTATGATAAAATAGGTTAAATAAAACTGCATGAATGATTAGATGTTTTAATGTAGAGATGACAAAATTGAACTTGAATTTGATGAGAAAATTTTAAATAAAATGATAACTAACAATAATTAATAAACAAGCTAATGCAAGTTGAAAACAGGTTGTTAATCACAAGTGGCAAATATGAGATGATTCGCCACGAGAGTTTGTGCTGGTACAGGAATATTCTAATGGATTACTGCTGTTTTAAATCTTGGGGGTCTTTACTGAGTAAGGAATCTCCTGCCAAGTAACGAAGTTATCAACGAATCATTAGATTGACAAAAACCAGCGCCCAGAGAATCGCTCGTATTGGGTTTTGATATCCGTTCAATATATAAGTCACTTATATGTTGATCGACTTAGTCACTTTTTCGCTCTCGGTAGTAAAAAACAAAAAAACTCCCTAGGGAGGTAAAGTGACTCCATTTAAATAACATGGGAAGCACCTCTATTTTGAAAATATAATTTCACTGCTCTTTTAAATGCTATAGTAAGGTCCACGTTATAATGGCAGTGGAGAAAGCTACTGTACGGTATCTGATACATGTTTATTGATGTAATATTAACTGTTCACTTTCGTTTAACACGCGAGTGGTCGCACGGACTTGCACAACGTCAGTGGTCGCGCTTGAGCATTTTGCTCACACCCACCCTTATGGCTCCCTAGACTATTAACAGTTGGTTTCGACAATGCTTTTTCAATATTTATTAATTTCAAATCTTTCTTAATGTGTTTTATGTTATTATACTATTTAATAGTATATAATAACATAATACATGGAGGAGATTCCAAAAATACATACCGTACTGAAAATTTATTGTTAGAATTTATCATTTTTATGGGATAAAATAATCTACTCATGAATGGAGTGAATATATGTTCTTTATTTGACTCATTTTTTGACATCTAGATAGAATAAAAAGATAATGAAAGTTTAAATCAGAAGATGGAATATAAAATAGGAAGATAATACGCAAGGCGCGCTTCATCCAGCATAACATATTCACAGTTGTCGCACTTTACATTTTCGAAGTAACAACCTTGGCTGTGAGGAGTAGCCCAGAATTGAGGGGAGACAGACATGCCCACAACACAAGAAATGGAGCCGTCATTGAACTCCAGCAGCACCGGCTCACAAAATTCAGCAGGTCGCCGGCCTACTGTGGGGCCCGACTCTTCAAACTTCTGCTCAAGGAGCTCAAGGCAATTCAGGATTACGGTGCCTTTACTAGAGGTCTGAAGAACTACTTGATCACGAGGCCCTACTATGCATTGGCAGAGTTCATAGAGGACCACACATACCAGCACCACAGACCGTGAATCCCCATTGATTGGGAAGAAATTTGACAATTCCCAGGTCAACGACCATGGAGAAGACTACAACAAGTAACAAGTAAGTAAGTAATACTTATACATTGAAATTAGTCAACGTTCATTCTGTCATCCTCAAACTGTTCAAGGACTCAAACTGTTCAAGATTGTCTAGAGGACAGTCACAGCGAGGATTACTTGAGCTGCCAACCTTGGAAAACGAAAATTCCCAAAGCTGCATAAAAAAGTTACAATTGTGCGGCAATTTGCCGCGGGCGCGACTACTCGCGTGTTAAAATAATTAATTATATAGCAAGAAATTATTTTTTTAATTAGTATAATAATCATGAACCTGGCCTCTCACTCAAAATTTATGTACCTAGCTGTTCTTTTAGAAGCACCAACGAGGTAAGCAGGTACTGACTGAAGACTGTGAGGATCTTTATTCGCAGTTCTTTGAACAGTGACCGGCAATGTTCCAGGTATGACGAGAATGTAATGATGCGGATCACCTATTTTTGAAGAAGCAGAACCCTCTCACAACAACACACATGTCCCCAAAACACAATCCCATAGTTAATATGACTATGGAATATTAATATGACGGTGGAACAAAGCATGCTACGCAGTCACCAGGTAGCTTCTCACAATTTTCCTCAACTTGCGCATCTGGTAAGTCACATTAGAGTCAAGTGACCCATGAAAAGTCAAGTCAAGTCATACAGCATGAAAGCTTATTCTGCGACATATACTGTATATACTGCATTCATATGTATTATAAAGTTTTTATAATATCTAATTAAAGAAAATAAAACAAATCAACTTACCCCTTTTGAAACGTAAAACAGGCCGACGCCAATGGAAATAAAAGCAATTCCAATCACAAAAAAAGTCGGCAAAACTGTACCAGCAGTCAGAATTGGTTGCCAAGCAGGAAGTCTTTGTTGCTTGAATGTGCCATCTAAAAAGTATAAAACAAATCAATTATCTGAATAAGACTCTAGAATAAACTTAAATCTAATTGCACAATCAATATCAGATCAAGAAATCAGGGTTTAATTGTAGGTACTTTCTATAGTATTAGAAAGAGTACAATATAAAAAATTGTTCTAGTAACTGTTGAAGCTGCAATAGAATTGAATGACTAAAAATTATATTTTTTTGTTGCTAATAAAATATAATGTTACTAACCAGCTGGCCGTTTAGATTTAAATGATGTATCTGTTGTAGCCATGGTAGGTGGAAGAGTCCACTCAAGCTATTGCATATTTTTCCATGTAAGGCAAGTAAATAAGGACACTGATGAATGTTATTAGAGATATCACAGAATAAATAAGATAGTCTATAAATAATACAATCATCCAATTTTAATTTACTTTACACGATTTGGTATTTACCAATATAAAATATACAATAACAACACAGCTCTAACTCTTCAATCTCTGATTTATTTATTCAGCTTTCCTTTCCTTTTCATTTTTAGTTTTCACAGCTGAGAGCTGACAAGCTCACACGTAAACAGAACTGCCAACTGCTATGTAGAATCAAAATCCATTTGTATGATGAAGCTTTTTTCAGCGTGAACTACAAAAACAAAACAACAGTGAATTGATTGATTCTACGTTCTAAGTTTTTACCATACTACTATATTTTCTAAAGTATGCTCATTATGAGACTAAATTCAGCACCTGATCAATATTATTATTATTATTGTCTGTCAACACTGTTGCCAAATTGCTTTTGGACCTTGAAGGAAATAAATGATTTACATAAATGAATATCAATATTATAAAGTAATTTTTGAATCAAAGATAAACTTTCTGTGGTGAGGTTCACGTTATAAAGGAATTTTTCAAGTTTTTATTGGTACTGCTATCATTTGACAGTGCTGGGAGCACAATAATTTTCAACAGTGAAAAAATCACAAAATATGAATCATTTTTTTATTGATACACAAAACACAATTCATTGAATCCTTCCCAGAATTTTGACTGGTACTATTTGATTTTTATAGATTCTCAATAGAAAGCATTCATTTTTTTTATCTATTAAAAAAATTTCTTAGATGAATGAATAATAGTAATTATTTTAAACAAGTGGTATAAAAAGTTAGCATTTACCGATACTGTATCAGCTATCCCTTATAGATGGCAAGGTAGAGGATAGTCAACACTGTTCTACCTTTCAATTTGCCTTTCTCCACTGTTAGTTATTTTTTGGTAAGTCCATAGGGTGGGCATGAAACCCCCAGGGATGCATAATGAGAACACAAAAAGGAACAAGTAGGCCAGTCGACCTACTAGTCCAAAAGAAAGCAAATAAAAACAAGCAAAAGAGAAGAAAATTAATCAAAATTATGCGCTGTCCAACATGAAAAACTCACGGAGTGAGTACAAAGAATTATCCAACAATAATCCTTTCTGGACCCTCCGAAATTCGCCGGCAGGCAGATTCTTAGCCATGAGCTTGTTGAAGAGCCTGGGCATAGCCCGATCCCGATCTAGTCCTGCTCAGTCTTTGGTAGGGCTCGTCCAGCCTCTGTCTCCCTCTAGTCTCATGTGGGTGTATATTCTACCTCATTACAAGCTCCCCCACATTTGCATGTGTTCTACAGAGAGTCTGTAATACATAGAGGGAGAAGACTGTGAGGACCTTCTCTCTCACAAAGAGGGGACGACAGTGGGCAAAACTCTCTGCACCACAAAGGATCCTTAGGGCCCTCTTCTAGGGTGAAGAGTCATTCATCACCCTGGATTAGCCATGACTTGCTAAATCTGAGGGACCTGGTTTTAATAGCTTATGAAAGATTTCGGCAAGATGGTTCTGGTGACTCAAATGCAGCTTACTTGAGACTGAGAGATGATTACCGTCATGAGGTTGCAAGGGCACAGCTTGCATACAATGCTGGCATTATCAGTGGGGCACCAAACAAGTGTTTGGCAACATGGAAGGTGATTTGGAGTGAAACAAGATCATCTGCTCCTGCACGTGTTCCACTATCATCGGAGGAGCTGAACAATCACTGGGTGGACTCCATCCAGCAGATTCGAGAGCAGATTGCGGCATCACCAGAGGCATCAAAAACACCACTGGAGCTGCTGGAAGACATCAGGCGACCACCAGCGGCAGCCTTCGCTTGGCATGGAGTGACCTGTGAGGACATCCTCAGGATCTCAAGCAGAATGAAGACCTCAACCAGCAAGGACTTTTACTTTATGTCTAGTGGCTTCTTGAAAAGTATAATTGAGCTCATAATTGTCCCACACACATATTGTATTAACATATGTCTGTCTCAATCTATATTTCCAGACCAGCTTAAATTGGCAAAGGTAATACCTGTGTTCAAGAAGGGTGATAGGGGTAACCCCAATAATTATAGGCCCATTTCAATTTTGCCTATTTTGTCCAAAATATTTGAAATGGTGATAGCTGAGCAACTCTATGAATTTTGTGAGTTGAATAATCTGTTTGCAGGTACACAGTTTGGCTTCAGAGTGGGGAAGTCGACAGTGGAGGCTCTTGAACATATTTTTCTCAAGGTCCATGCAAGTTTTGAGAAGGGAGGCCTTGCTGGGCTCACACTGTGTGACCTTAGCAAGGCATTTGACACCCTGGACCATGCTACTCTTTTGGCCAAACTCGCTTCCTATGGAATTGGTGACAGCCATAGGATGCTTCTCCGTTCCTACCTGGAAGGACGTGAGCAGATAGTGCTGGCGAATGGTGTGAGGTCTCAAGTCAGATCAGTGAGCTGTGGGGTCCCCCAGGGCTCTGTACTGGGGCCTCTCCTGTTTCTCATCATGATTAATGATGTTGCCCTTTTCAGAGACAGGACTGTGGTGTGTTATGCTGATGACACCTCAATGCTGGATATCAGTGGTGACATGACTGACCTGGGCAGAAAGATGTGTGCTTCTGAGAGGGCTGTTGCAGACTGGTTTCGGGCAAATCTCTTCCTTCTCAATAGTGAGAAGACCCAGAGAATTGTGTTTGGCCTCAGGAATGGAGTACATTATGATTTCCCTCCAGTGAAGCTCCTTGGCTTCACTCTGGACCGTAAGCTTTCCTGGGGCGGGCACATTCAGGTAGTCTGTGGCAGGTTGAGCAGGGTGCCGTTTTTGCTCAGGAGCCTGAGAAGATGTGTACCAGAGGCCCATCTCCGCATGTGTTACTTTGCCTTCTTTCAGAGTGTGATGGCCTATGGCATCACCTTGTGGGGTGGTGCCTCTGAGGTAAAAGATGTACTGCTGGAGCAGAAGAAGGCCATCCGGATTCTTTGTGGGGCAGAATTTTTAGCACATTGTAAGCCTCTTTTTGTGAGTGAAAAGATTCTCACTGTATTCAATTTTTAGATCTAAAGGTCAGCTATAAAGGCATTCCACAGTGTCCGTACCAGGGGTGATGTGCATGATCATGGCACCAGAGGCAGGCTGAGGCTGGACCTGCCATATTGTAGATTGGGGAGGACCCAGAGCAGCCTCATCTACCAGCCAGCTAAAATTTTGAACAAGCTGCCAGTTTCAGCCAGGACTCTGCCAGAGACAGTCTTGAAGAGGAGACTGAGGGCTTTCCTCCAGGAGAACCCCTTCTATTCTAGGAGGGAGTTCCATGATTGTGATCCTCAGACTGTAAGTAGATACTTCTTGCATTAGTCTTGCTGCCTCTTCTGCTTGCTGCTTTTTGTGTTTGATGTGTATTTTTGTTCTTGACCTGTCTTATGACAGTTTTTTTTGTTCTTGACCTGTCTTATGACAGTTTTTTATGTTCTTGACTTGTTCACTTGTGGCCATACTTATGACCACGCCATGAACAGAAACTCATTATTATTATTATTATTATTCTGAATGAGCAACACTTGTGAAACATCTGTGGCTCCACCCCAAAGCGTGAGGCCATACAGGACTATGCTCTGGAAAAAACAGAAATAGCAGACCTTAAGATAGGATGCAGGAACACAGTATTTCAATTTCTTGAGCAGGAAAACCACTCTGCTCAGCCTGCAACAGACAGCCTCAATGTGGTCAGCCCAAGACAACTTCCCATCCAGAACAAACCCAAGCAGTTTCACCGGGGAAAAATCATACTCATCCCCATTTCTGAGGCTGAATATGATTGACTGCGTGTTATCCTCATTGAGAAGAAAGAGGTTTGCAGAAAACCAGTCTGTAGCAAACAACCTGGTCTCCAGCATCTCGGCCCTTAGTACATCAACTCCATGATCATGATTGAAGAAGGTGGTGTCATCTGCATAGCAGACACCCTATTGCTATCCTTGTCTATCATTCAACAAAGCGATTAATGCTATCTCTCTCTCTCGCTTTGCTCTGTTGCCAGATCGGCTTTTAGAAATGTAGAATAAATAATTAATTAACAAATATTCCATCTTGAATATGAAAATTAATCATGATAGTCTATTATTTACACATATAATTTTTTGCTTAAAATATAATTGATAATTTAAAACGAAAATGAACAATTACAATAAAATTAATGAATCTGTATGATTTACCGTCAAAAATGGATTGACAAGACAGTGAGGATCGGCAACGTTGTTCTCTCATCTTTCTCTAGTGTCTTTTTAACGTATACCTCACTATAGGCGGACCATTATAACGACACTAATGATTCGTCTACTCTCAATTCAAACAATTTAAATTTTTTGTTCTTGCTGCTGAGATGTGGTCTCTCAAGCTCTTCACTTGTTTCCATAATATTAAAAACCCTACTTCAAGGTAATAACTTATTCCCAATTGTTTTTTATTAAAATGAAATATTTTATAAGAAAATTATTTATTTATCCTACAAGAATTTATTTATGTTTTATTGAGTCTTGTAGCCTACCATCCTGCAAAAAACTGGCAGCTGTTTTCCTGATTATCAGACAATTCCAATGTAAATAAAAACATAACCTTTATCTAAAGTATAATTCTCACTTATGAACGTGATCAAATTTTTAATTATCATGTGATTATTTCTGTAATCTGCAACAAGTAAACAAATAATTGATTTTTCCATGTAACCGATCAAACAGTATTTTCCTCTCAATTTCATTAACTTATAAATAAGTGAGCATAAAGAAGATCATGCTAATTAAGGATAATTATGGCATTGCGGAATGCCTTAACAAATGTATCTTTTTTGTCTGAAATTATGTGTGAAAATTACGAAAAGTTAGAAAGTGATGTAACCCTTGGCTAAGGTGATGCATTTTAACCAGAACTTGAGATGTCTTACGTTTCTTTGCAATTTGGTCAGTGTGGAAACCAACTAGGTTATGAACTCTATTCAACAATAGGTGAAGATTTAGGTACTGGTTTGAATAGAAAACATACCTTGAATGATGGTTATATTGAAACCAGTCGAGACTACTGGTTTCGCGAGAGTAAAGATGGCAAGTTTACAGCTCGAGCAATCATGATTGACACTGAAAAAAAGGTAATCGATGGTATTTTGACTAATTTGAAGAGGAATTCGCAGTGGAAATACAATGATTATAATGCTGTCACCAACCGCGTATCTGGAGGCTCAGGAAATAATTGGGCATTAGGATTCTCAGTTAGGGGCAAGGAAATCAGTGAAGTTGTCATAAACTGTACTAGAAAAGAGTTGGAAGCATGCGACCGAGTGGACAGTATATTGTGTTTAAGCAGTGCTGCTGGTGGCACTGGCTCAGGTGTTGGTTGCTTCATCACCACTCAACTTGCTGATGAATTTCCTGGTACTTTCATTGTAAATACTCTTGTACTGCCGTTTGAGACTGGCGAAGTCATAACACAAAATTACAACACACTTTTAGCATTAGCAAAACTTTATGACGCCTCTCACGGTATATACCTTGTTGAGAATGATGTACTACATAGGGTTCTAACTTCAGAGTTGAAAATATCCAATACTGATTACAATGCCATGAACAAGGTTCTAGCTGAGCAATTGGGATCTATTTATCAGCCAATACAAAATGAAGTAAGTCCAACACTGCGTATTTTGGACTTATTTTCTCACTCTTCCTATAAATTAGCGTCTATCTGGTCTTCACCTCACGTGTCAACACCAATCACAGCCTTTGAACCGGTTCCAAAGTGGGACGCATTGGAAAGGAACGTCGAAAGAAATTTGAAAATTCCTTTTGACTTCAACGCGAATAATGCCAAAGAGTACATTAGTCAGTATTACAGATCTGTAGCTAATCTAATAGTCTGTAGAGGCCCGTATCATGACGATAAGATTAGAGATTCTTTTTTGAAATCTAAAGACATTTACCCAAATTGGATGGTGCCAGCACGTCAATGTCAAACAGTGAGAAATGAAAGACCGTTTTTGCAAAAGGACAAATTTATTACACTTGTTTCCAACAGTTCGCGGGTGAAATCTGTGCTTGACCGTGTATTGGATCAGTCGTGGCAGATGTTCGTTCACAAAGCATATCTACATCAGTATGCCAAGTATGGACTTGAGAATGAAGAAATGCTTCAAGCAATACTAAAATGTGAAACTATTCTTAAAGACTATAAACGTTTATGACATATCACTAAAGCTTTTAACATTCATGGGAAAACATTAAATTCATTTTTCATAATCAAATATTTAAATAATGACTATGTATTAAATCTGGTGATTTTTTTAAAGCACGTGTTATTGATTTTCCCTTGGAATGCCTACATTCATCCCACAATACTGAGTAACTACTGCAACCGTTCGAGCCACTATTGGATTTTATTGATGTATACAAATGATGGTATTGTATGTTGTGGTGCAACTGTTGTTTCCCCAGGCAATCTAAATGATCAAATAAGAATTAAATATAGTATATCTATGGAACTGACAAATCTAATAATGAGTAGTATAATAATTCGACTCATTGCTGCAATAGCACAAGATATCAATATTCCCCCGACTGCTCACAAACTAATCAAGATTACGAAACGCAGACGCGTCACTCATAACAAATTATAAACCGATATTAGTAACAAAATATACTTTTCTTTATTCTGTTATTCCAATTAATATTTTAGGTCCAATTCACACTGATGTAGCGTGACGCTAATGAGGCAGGCACGGCGGTGACGTGGTACCCACTTTTATAACTTTCATACAAACATATTATTCAATGGCAAAACGCCACTCCAGTTTGCATTGAATCAAATGTTTGAATGAGAGTGGCAAAAAGGCAGTGCCGCGCCACTTCACTACAGTGTGCATTGGGCCTAAGAGCTTTGCAAGTCCTTTTATATAATCACTCTGTTCTTGCACTCCAATCAAAAATGCAAAGAGAAAATCATGAAGATAATAAAAACTCAGAAAGTTGTATGCTCAAGTGCATATAATTTATTCTGCACGTAATCCTGTGAATGTCAAAAATTATATTTCAAAAAATCAATTTGCTTGAACCAGCTAGTGAACTTGTAAAAAGCTAACGGCTACAGTAATTTTTTTCTTTGTATCATAAAATATAAATAATGAAATAATAATTCAAGTACAAGAGTCACTATAAATAACAGGTAAAGCTACTAACTAATGTTTTGAAATGTTAATCAACGATTGCTGCAAAGAATGCAATCAATATATTGACATCACTTTCAATGGCCATTTAAAAACAACTGTTCATTGATAACAACAGACATTTCTCCACTTCACAGTCGATCGATTTGATAACATAAATAGAATTTCTCAGGTACAAAAAGTAGAAAAGATCATGAGAGATCTAGAAAAAATTAGAAGAAGCTTTTCAGATCCAGAGAGGATTTTTAAAACATTCTAACAATAGTTTAGAAAATTTTGGATACAGCACATTCCAAAGATATTAGAAATTTAACACTAAATCGATAACAGATCACAAGGTTTTTGATTTGATAGAACAAAGATTTTTTACAATATAAAATCCGCTCATTCAGTCTGGTAATGGATGTGAATTTCTAACATAATATCAAAGATAATATTGGGAATAGTATATTCAAAACAATAACGTATAACATTAAATTGTGATAATACAATTGAAATATCAGGGTATTTTCTCAAGCACAATGGTTTGATAAATTTTAACATGAATCACAACCAACTTCAAGACAATGCTCTCATACAGAAGTAATACGGATAGATTTTACTGTCGATATTTCTAGAAATTAGAGTAATAAAGCACTGAATTAAAGAAGTGTCTTTTTAAGGAACCTTTAATTACAAAACCGTTCGAGCGTTACACAATTCATCAGTCTTGAATTCTCTATCAAATCATTCAAATTCACTTCAATACAAAAATAATGCCCAAATGATTTTATCTTGGCTCTGATATTAAAACAATCACATATCGAATAATTCAAGCTTTGATACTTATTCAAAATTACATAATTTTATTGTAAGAAATAACGAAAAGCTAGTTCTAACTCAAGTTCTGGTTATGGACTTCAATGATTAAGCAGAATGAACTTTACTCATATCATAAGTATGTACTCATGACTTAAGTTCTCGAACATGGAAATCATAAGTAAAAGCTTTCAGAATTCTGAATTGTCAATTGAAAGATATTTTAATAAATCCTAGAAACATGTTATGCTCTACTCACATTTAGGCTTGCTGACAACATATTATCTCACTTAATTCCCAGCCAACCATTAAATTATTGAATTGTAATTGAGATTCTACTCATAAAAGCAATTGATATACATTGGTGAATTAAACTTATATTCTTTTTCGGGAGCATGAGTTTTATTTGTGCTTAGAAGATTAAAGCATATCCCATGCAGATTTACCAACGTCAATGTTATATTTTGGCCCAAGTCACTCACAAATCGGTAACGGTTTTTTCAGTTCAGGGTTGTTTACTGTAACAGAAAAATGACAAAGAAAATGTTTAGCATGAATTTTTTTTGTTGCATTAGAATTTCATAAATGTTTTATAATCTTTTACAGAATATTGACTAAATTCTATATTCAATACATTTTATTGAAGTTGTCATAATAAGTACTTATTTCCATTTCCAAACAAATAATAAATAAATTAGTGGTTGTGAAAATTTAAAGAAGCTCTATTCAATATAGAATTACTTTATCGCAGCATCACCTTTACTACAACACAAAATATTAACTACAGTAATACAAATCCAAATACCCCTTTGGGAGTCATTCATATGTGCAATATCTCAAATTTACGAGTATTCCAACTTTTCGTACAGAATCATAAAAAAATATTACGAAAGAAGAAATTATTATAAAATTCATAACATTAATACAGAAATGTTCTATCTAATAACTATAAATTGAGATTAATTCCCAGAGGAATGCAAAAATTTCCCTCACAAAGGCCCAGTTGCATAAGAGCCGGTTAAATTTTAATCCTGATTAACTTCACGTGAACCAAATCAGAGAAGACCATTTCAAAAATATGGATCTACTGGAATTAATCAGGATTGAAAATAACCCGGCTTTTTTGCAACCAGCACTAAGTACCTGATAAAATTATTACAAAAGTTCAACAGCTGAGTCATAATTTTGACACAGTTCCACACACATGAGCTCGCTCACTCACTTCCATCACCAACAGACGACGAAATAATTATTATCAGTTGTTTTTCCAAGGATGAATAATAATATTAAGAAATTGATGAAGTTTTGGGCAATAGCCTGTTTTTCTTTCCCAACTATTGTATTGTTTGCTCTATCCAGTAAATAAATATTGCCATTTAAAAGTCAAAACCTAACCTCCGTAGCCTTTCCTTTCACCTTTAAAACCTAATTGAGCAGGACCTTTTAGGTTATGTTCATACACTAGATAATTAGAAATCTCGCATATCTGAGACACTCCCATCCCTTTCATGAGTGGTCAGTAAACGAAAAAAGGGAACATACGAGAATAATACTAGTAAAGGCGAATTCTCACATATCAGTATGTCAGTGACTGTACAGTGAAAATATAATTCCCATGAGCTAGAATAGAATATTATTGTTCTAATGGAACTGTCCCCACTCAAGCCGGTCGAGCAAGTATGAATAGTCCCATTTGAACTTATGGGAATAATATTCTCACTTTACCGGACACGTTCACTGACACTGATATGTGGAAATTCGTCTCAAATGAATCTATAAAGTTTAGACTGTATAGATTCTATACCGTATAGACTGTAATTGAGACAGGACATTCAACTTAGTGAATGTTGTACCTTTGTACTGTCAGGTGGGTTCTGGCCGCTTTCGGGTTGCAGGTCTATGGCAGCCATTTGTTGTGCGGAGCGCATGGGCAGATTGGAGGTGGGATTGTCGAGCAGAGACGAGGCTCTGGTGAGCAGTGAGTACTGGCCGCCACTTACAGCCGCCACTAGTCGATCACTGACGCCGGCCACTCTTGCTGCTGAGGCTGTTGGCGATTTGACGACTGTGCTGCTGCTGGTTGTTGCTGCTGCTGCTGCTGTTCGATTGGTTAACTCTTCCACCTGACTGATGTAGTCGACTTCGCGTTCTTGTAGTCGCACCTGCTCACTGCTCAACTCGCTACACTGGCCCTCCAATTTCTGAAACAATTGTTTGTTTTTCAGATTGATTCCTACGGATTTTGCAAAATTCATTTTCATTTACAATGTGCAATTTCAGAGAGGCACACGTTTTAACCAAAACTGTTTCCTGTTCCAATTTATACATCATGCCAGCCCAAATGAGTCACATACATAATTTCACACATTTATAATTAAAATATTTACTAAAATTCGTTTTTAAAAGCTGGAGCTTAAGCTTAAGCTGGAGTCAGTAGCAGAGTCCGTGTCCAATTCAGTGGAAATATTGTTCCCATAACCCATCCGACCGAATTATAATCGATAGTCTCATTAGAACTTATGGGAAGAGTATTTACATTGAAGCGGACACAGCACACATTCTATTGATAAATGTGCGAATCCAGCTTACTCCTCGGTCAAATGTCTAAACAAATTTAGATCGGTTCTCTATTTCACCATATATAGTTTTCTGTGTATACTGTTAATAAGAACGAACCTTGAAAGAAGTTAATGACCAGAAAATAAGAGAAAACTCAAGTTCTAACTGTTTTATTAGATTTTTAAAGTAATTCAAGCTTCTATTCAAATTACCCTTCAAAATCCTTGTTTTGAATCCTAGTCTTCTTAAGACTATTCATGTCTTCCATGAATAAAATAATAGTATATCAGTCATTCTATAATTAGACATGCGTCTATAGTCCTGATCGATTTTGAGGCTTCAATAAGGTTTCATGTATAGAGTTGATGTAGTCGTTTGACTGCTTTGTTTGCGAACTTGAGTCGATATAGTACGAAAAAACACACACATTCCAATAGGATGACTTTGTAGAATGTAAATGCCCACTTTACTTATAATTCAAATATTATAATAACTCAATTTTTAGAGATATTTCTATCAAAATTTGGGATAGGAACAGCTTTTGGCTGATGAACTTTACTAATCATTAAATTTACTAGTCATTCAAATGATTTGTGTATGATTAAAAATACATAAATGAAAGAAATATTAGTTGAGATCAATCAACTAATTTACCTTGTATAGTTCACTGTGTTTCAGGTTTGCTTCTTTTATAGTTATTTTCTGTTTTTCTATTAATTTGTCTTTTTCAACTAACAAGCCTTCCAATTCCAACACACGTGCCGCTAATGCGTCATTCGCATATTTTTGTGCTTCAACTTGCTCTGATAAACCTGTAATAAAAAACAACAATTATTTACCAATAGAAGATGAGTTAAACCCCAGGGGCTTATATACAGTGATGAAACTAACTCTAAATTCTCCGTATCTTATGCCTTCAAACAACCTCATCACACTGAAATTCACTAAAAGTATTCAAATACCAGAATTTTCCTAAAATGCCAAGAAACCTTAATTTTCTGTTATTTCTCATGAATTATAATGTGCATCTACATCAGATGTGTTATGTTTCCACAACACATAATAGAATTCAACATGTTTTGTCTAAAATGTTATTGGAACATGCACTGGTTCATTAATTCTATAGAACAATCTGTCAATAAACAAAGTTGTTGGAGATATGTCAATAGAACAGAAACATATTGTGTTTCTATTTCATACAGAACAATTCTAGAATATCTCTTACATGGTGTTTATTAAAAACAATAAAGTGGCCGAGGATAAAGTAAAGCTAACCGCTATGGTAGCCGTCTAGAAGCGAACAGGCTCATGAAGAAGAAATGAAAAACACATTAATTGCTACCACTTTAGAAATTAGTCCAGACAATGAATACTCAAGAAACGGTATAGAAGGAAATGTTTGAAAGACAATTTTGACCCCACACTTCTGTTAATGGTAGTAAGAAGGTAAACATATCATAAGTCCCCACCCCTACCTACCGTGCTAAGGGGGTGGGGGTGGTTTAAAGGTACCAATTTTTGGTTTCTCGCATAAAACTAAAAAACGATGTACCTTAAGGATTTGATTGTCGTATAACAAATTAAAGCTTACATAATTTCCTACAATATTCATTCTACAACTGTTTTTATATCTCCTCTAGTTTTCGAGATATCCGCTCTTGAAGGTGTGACATTTTTGAAAAAAAAAACACGTTTGTCACAAATTCTTTTCTATTTTTGCTCTTATAACTTTTTTAAAATCGACTTGAAAAATTCATGCTGATTATGAGCTTATGGAGTATTAAATTCTCTACAATTTGATGTATAATTTCACACTTTCACGAATTCCCCTACTCCTTTTGCAGCAGCTTTAGTGTTTAGAGTGAAATCTCCATTTTTGCAACAATTTCCATTTTCAAGACAAACCTACGATAAGCATCAGTTTTTATTATGCATTGTTGGAGAGTTATAAGCCCTGAAAGAGCAAAACATTGGATAAAAAACTGTTATTTTAACAATTACACACCTTCAAGAGGGAAAATCTCTGGAACTGTTGAGAATATCACAAAACTTAACTAAACAAAAAGTGTAGAGAATTTATCAAACTTTATTTTTGAATAGTTAGTTATGTCGGTTGAACGCTTTGTTCTCAAGATATGAGCGTAGAAGCAAAACGCTGAAAAATGCAAATTTTAAATCACCCTCATCCCCTTAGCACATGAGTTAGAAATGGGGACTTTTAATATGTTCTCCACCCAACTAGTCTCAACAAAGCTGCAAAGTCAAAAATTTTGTTTAAAGCATTCCCTCCAAATTCCTTTGTCAATTGGTAAATTGTTGCAAAATTGGAGATTTCATACTAAACACTAAAGCTGCTGCAAAAGGAGTAGGGGAATTCGTGAAAGTGTGAACTTATACATCAAATTGAAGATAATTCAATGCTCCATAAGCTTATGATCAGCATGGATTCTTCAACTCGATTTTAAAAAGTTATAAGAGCAAAAATAGAAAAAACATTGGTGGCAAACGTGTTTTTTTTGTCACACCTTCAAGAGCGAATATCTCGAGAACTAGAGGAGATATAAAAAAGTTTTTGAATAAATATTGTAGAAAATTATGTAAGCTTCAATTCGACAGTCAAGTCATTAGGATGCATAGTTTTTTAGTTTTATGCGAGAAACCAAAAAATGGTACCTTCAAACTACCCCCCCCCTTAGCACGGTAGGTAGGGGTGGGGACTTTTGATATGTTTACCTCCTTATTACCCTTAACATAACTGCGGGGTCAAAATCGTCTTCCCAACTTTTCTCTCTATAACCCTTTCCTTGACTGGACTAAATGTTCCTCAATCTTCAGAATTTTTAAGTTCATCTTGCTAATTTTATTAGGAGATATTCATCTAGGCGTTGTTAGTTCCCTTCCAATCGCACTTTTCTTATTAGTTCTTTTTTAAATGGTATTGATAATTGCAATCCATTCAAAGCAGTAGAAGAGTGGAAATAGCATGAATTAAAATAATCAATACAAGATTATTAAGAACTAATAAGAAAAGTGGAATTGGAAGGTAACAACATCTATAGTGAAGTCCACGTTGTAATGGCGGTAATTTAATCAACATTGTTGTTGCTAACTTGTTCATCATTCGACAAAGCAGATAACGCTACCCTTTTACCTATGCAATGTTGTCAGATCGTTTTTCAACAATGTAGAAATATAATTAAAAACCAAATATTTTATATAAATTATTATGAATATTCATTATCAGATTATTCAAAAATATATTATCTTGACGAGTAAAATATATTTCATCTTTTTAACACTAATGTTAATAGTCTTAACGAAAGTTAATATTCATCAAATTTACCGGTATCAGTTATCTTCTATAATAGGCCGTGGCAAGGCAGAGAATCGGCTTCGCTGTACTCCACTGCCATTAACTTATAACGTGGACCTCACTATAGATGAATATAACCTATCCTAACCTAATAAGATCAGAATAAATATATTCTTGATTGCTAACAATGAATAAGTTCAATACACGGTATAATTTCTTTCCAATCGTACCACCAATGTCATTATCTTCTTTTCTGCATTATTAAGGTAATGTGGTAGATATCGTTTTTATTCAATATTATTGTACTTTGATTGTATGGCTCAGCTGAAGGTGTGGCTGGTGTTGTCATGAAACAACATCAACGTCTTATTATTTCAATATTATTGGGCAGAATTGATTGAGAAGCATCCGTTCAATAGGAGGTTTACCTTTGAGTTAATAGTTTAAATATAGTGGTATTGACATAAAAGTCCTATTCTTTCAATATTATTTGACAAAATTGATTGGGAAGGGAAGCATCCGGATGTGTACCTTTGATTTGATGGTTGAAAGTGTCGCTGAGCATGGTGAGCTGCGCGGCGCGGTTGGTGGATCGCGCGACATTCGCGAGCGTGTCGCGCACCTTGAGCTGCGTCTCGCCCTGCATCACCAGTTGGCGCTGCACAGCTGCCAGCTCGCTGCTCGCCTCGCGGCTCGAGTTCACCATGCTCAGTGCCAGCTGCAGCTCGTGCGCCGTGTTGTACAGTGTCGCTTTCGTTTCGTCCAAACACTGTCAACACAACCAAGCAATCAATTCATGAAATCGAACCCTGTTGCCCTATCTTTGTTTTTCACTTGAGGGGCGCTTACATTAGTCAAGATTCCTTGAATTCCAACCAACCAAGAAAAAATAAACATCAAGTCATAATCCTGTTGCCCTGTCTTTGTTTTTCACTTGAGGGACGACAAGAATCAACAAATTATATAAGATAAGATAAGATACGATAATCTTTTTATTCAACACAGTACACTTTATAATATACAGTTGAATAACGTCTGGTCTTAATAAGTAACAATAGTAAATACACAATAAAAAGCACACATGGAAGACTAGAGTAGGCCTACCTACAAACTATGCTACCTTCTATCACTAAAATCCTTCACACTGTAGTAGGCTTGTGAAACCAGGAATTTATACACTTTACTCTTAAAAATTTTTATATCAGACAAGGACTGCAGCTCGATAGGTAAGTCGTTGAACAATTTAGCTCCAATATAAGAGGGCATTTTCTCGTACAGATGCAGTCGGTGTTGTCTCAAAGACAGTTTATTCCTCCCTCTGGTGTTATAAGTGTGGATATCAGCAATTGTATTCAGATTAGATAAGTGCTTGTGAGTGAAAATTAACAGTTTGAATATATAAATTGATGGTAGCGTACACAAAAGCCTGTTTACAAGAATCATTGGACTTCAGCCCCGCCAAGTAGCGGATTGCTCTTTTTTGTAGTCTAAATATTTTTAAAAAGTGTAACTCTGCAGTGCTTCCCCACAACTCTATGCCATAAGCCACATGTGAATAGAACAGTGAAAAATATACCATTCTTGAAACTGACATTGGAACAAGTCTCACAATGTTTCTGATAACAAATAAGCCTTTACTGACCTTGTCGATAATAAAATTTACATGCTCATCCCATGCAAGTTTCGAATCAAACTTTAAACCAAGTAATTTTACATACTCTGTATTGCTAATAACATCGTCCCCTATGTACAACTGAGGTTCAAAAGCGTTATGTCTTCGGCTGAAGTCAATGAGACTACTCTTCTTTGAGTTAACTGTGAGGGAAAGTGAGTTGAAAAATTGAACGACTCTATTGCCTATCAAGTTACAATTAATCTCCATCTCATTCAAGTTTTTGTGTGAAAAAATTAAAGATGTGTCCGCATATAAGGTAAGTTTATTAAGAGGAACAAGTGAAAAGATGTCATCTATGTACAGTATAAAGAGAAGTGGTCCCAGAATAGATCCCTGTGGTACCCCTGATGATATTCTGATTAGGTTTGAAGCTGTTTGTCCGTCACTACCATGAATTGAAACATACTGATACCGATCAGAAAGGTAAGATCTTATTAAATCATGCACTTTTCCTCTTAAACCAAGCCTAGTTAATTTTTCCAAAAGCAACTGTTGATCTACACACTCGAAAGCTTTAGAGAGGTCGAGCATTACTCCAGAAGTGTAGTTGCCACCTTCGATATCTTTTATTATACCTTCAAAAACCTCGATGAGGGCTGTACTAGTTGACCTGTTCTTTACAAATCCATGCTGGTTTGGTGAAATTAGATTATGTTCAGAGAGATAAGTCACCAGTCTAGTAAGAATCACCGTTTCAAAAATCTTTGAAAAAGCTGTCAATAACGAAATAGGTCTATAATTGTTAATGTCATGTTTGCTGCCCTCTTTTGAAAAGTGGAAGTACCTTGGCAATCTTCAAAATTTTGGGAAATACCCCGCTCTCGAACATGGAGTTGATAATGCAAACAAGCGGCTGGGCAATCGCCTCACAACAGATCTTTAATACCTTCAACGGGATGTCATCATGTCCTGTGCTACTTTTTGGCTTGAAGTTATTGATTATGCGTGAGATTTCCTCTTCATTTGTAGGTGTTAGAATAAAGTGATCAGGCGGCAAAATATGGGAGCTAGGAACGCTATCAGGAGTACTAATAGATAAGTGTTGTTTTTTTCATTTTCTCATTTATTCTTAGAGCAGTAGTCGCAAAGAAGTTATTGAATTCAGCTGCAATTTCCTCTTGGTTAGTCATAAGTACGTTCTCAATATCAAGCGCTAAAGATTCAATTTTCTTTCCAGTACATTTACCTCTAAATTGATTAATTAAATTCCAACTTGTTCTAGATTTCTTTGATGAATTTTTTATCATATCTCCATAGTAACGTTTTTTAGCTTCAGTTACTAACTGATCGTAATACATTTTTATGTTTTTAATGAGGGATAAATTGAAATTGGGAATAGAATGCGCATTTCCTGTTGCAAATTTAAGCAATAGTCTAATTTGCTTAATTTCTTGTGTTATCCAGAGCACTACGCGACTTCCTAACTGAGGATAGAGCTTTGGTCATGACAGGGCAATGAATATTGTAGTAGTGGAGGAAGGTGCAATGGAATAACCAGTATTTTCTGTTTGTGTCCTTTTCCTCGGTAATGAGATTCCAATTTATTCCAGACAAAACCGCTCTCAAATTGGCCAGATTATGAACACTACAATTACGGAAGGTGGTGCGTGTAACATTCTTTGGTTGGCCCATACGAATACCTTTTGTTAGATGCAATTCAATGGACTGGGCTGTATGATCAGAAAGCCAAGAATCTATGACGTTAATATTCTTATGCATTAATGTAGAGCTGGTGATTATATTATCTATAGCCGTTTTACTGGTTACTGTTATCCTAGTGGGAACTCTGACGTTATATTCCAAATTGAATTGATCCAAAATATTCAAAAAAGTTCTACGTTGTAAAGAGTCAACCAAAAAATCAACATTAAAATCTCCTGAACATATTAATTTAGTTCCAATATTGATCGACAGATATTCTAAAACATTTATAAAATTGTTAAAAAACAGATTTATGTTACCATTAGGAGGCCGGTAAACACATAGGAGCACGTATGGTTCCTTATTTATATTGAATTTACAACATGCTAGTTCGATGCAACCCTCCTCACAGAGATCACTCACATTTAGTTGAGCAATATTTCGGAGCTGTTTATTGCAGATTATTTTGTGAAAAATTGCAACACCACCCATGCTCTTATTAACTCTACAATAATAATCAATGAGATGCATATTCTCTATATTGATACAACCCAGTTCATTATTTTTTAGGCCATGCTCAGTCAGTATGAGAAAGTCTGGTTTTTCCAAGTCAATGAATATTTCCAATCTATTTTATTGCTCAACGAACGTATGTTTTGGTGGACAACCTTGACCATCAGAGAAGCTGACTTTGATTTAGACCGAAATTGATTGTTGCAAGTACTACCAATTGGAAAATCAGAGAGGTCATACGTAGGCCTATTAGTAATTGTCAAGCTGACCGAATTATTATATTTTTCAGTCTGACAAGATATGGCATAATCATCCCTATAATTCATGTTAACTGTTTTATTTATATTATTCTCTATTAATTGAGCTCTTTGGTCCTGCCTAACTAATCGTTTAATTTCTTGCTTTCCACAAGCAGGACCGTAATCTAGTTTCCCATAAAGCTATGAAATCCTAAACTTATGGCTGCATCATTATCATGTGTTCCGTTAATAACATTTTTTATTTTTTCTGCGACTGCAATCTTCCCTTTTCTATTTAAATGCAGCCCATGCCTTGTGAACCTGTCTCTCTCAAGGTCAGTGATATCAATAATTCGTACATGATTAATTTTGTCACAAAATCTTTTTATTTTACCATTGATTTTTCGTATCTCGCGGTTCACACAGGACCAGTGAGGAAGATCATATCGGATTGGTATGGTGGTAACAAGGACATTTGTGAAATTCATCACAAGAAGAAGAGGCAGTAAACCTTTTAGAAAGACTGAAGACTGATTGCAATATACATCATTGGCCCCTCCCATAATAATTACATGATCGCTTTTGGAGAGATCCTTACTATCACTCATGATGTTAGTTGCAATCGAATTTAATTTCGCCCCTGGTTTAACTAATCCACTGACTGAATGCTTGAAATCAGATTCAAAGCAATTAACAATGTCACGGCCATGGCTACTCCCAAAAATTTTCACTACTCCCTTGGTACGTTTTCTCCTATCCGCCCTCAGATTCCTCTGATCAATTTCATAATTATTTGCGTGATTTGAGGTAATCTCAGAAGTGGAACAATTAGCCACATCAATCGTCGATCTGTGTGATGATATATGCGACTTAACGTAAGTATCTGACTTGGGTTTTAGAAACTTACATACGTTACTAAGCAATCTCCATCTATACCCAAAAGCATCAAAATGAGAATTTCCCAATAGGCTCTCCTTAAAACATTTTGTCCTATTTATTCTACGAAATTTAAATACCTCTTCTATGAAATACAAAGCGAATATCCCACAGTCAAAATTGTTAGTTTGTTGAATACAGGGCAGTTTAATCAGTTCATTAGTATTGAATATAGAGCTCACTTTTCCAATCAATGCTGTGGAAAACCTATCATTATAACTACCCATTGAGTCTAGACTATAAAAACGTTTTTGGGCATTGTCATACAGTAATATGCTCCAATGTGAGCCTGACCATCCGTTATTAGATCCTGCTTGAAGACTATCATTTACGATAAAAACAATAACATTATTCTGCTCAACTATTCTATTCAGAAACGATAAATCCGCTCCTTCATCGTTAATAATCATTGTTGTAACTGCCGGTAAGACTATGTAATTGCCTGGGAAAGATTCAGTAAGGTAATTACAAAAACAATCTATATCAGCATCAGCAAGGAGCTCTGATATGAGAAAGGCGCTCAATCGGTCGATGAGGGCGCTGCCATGCGACGTTGGAGAAACATTTTCCTCGTTCTTCTGCACTTGCGACTCGGACGATGACATTTCCATGAGACGGATGTCCAGCTCCATTGAACGATTTATAGCAGCGCTCCACTGCTCCTCAAGTACTTCCATCCGCGCTCTCAATCGCTCGTTCTCCCGTTCAAGATCTGCCTGCTTGGAATGATCGTGTGTGTCTGGTGCTGAAGTCAGTAACACATTATCTTCGTTGTCCTCCACCGAGTCATGCGAGTGCGACCCCGAAACATCCCGCACAATAGACAAATCGTTGTTTGTTATGAGTGAGACAGAACACCCTTTTGCTAAACATCACCCTTACTAGTTGATGGTGCCTTTCTGAACTTGAATCCCTTATACAGAATCGCTGGGTTGCCCTTGGATGTTTTACATGATTTTATTTCTGAGTTCATATGATTTATTAATCGTTCATTATCCATATGTCTATAAATCTGTATTTGAAAGTTTGCAGTCTATAGTTACGAAATGGGTGGAATCAACAAGTGTCAATAACACAGCTGACACTCGAACGACAGATAACAAAAACAGGAGCTTAGATTATAGGATTCCGTAAACGCTTCAGCTTACTATATACAGTGTACCGTTCCCATAACTATCATTGATAAGCTCTTATCCTTTATCGCCGTTGTGAAAAATGTTCGTAGCAATCCAAACCGTTACACAGTCAGTCAATGAATCGATAACAAAACTGTACTTATCACAATACACAGGTGGGACCAAAAAGGCGCCAACTTTTTCCCGGCAGCAATAAGTCACTCAAGAAACCCAACCTAACCTCACCATCGTAACAAACTTTTCACACTACAAAGAGATAAGATGAAAAGTATTTGTAATTATTTTGCATCTACAACACAACACAACTTGTAGTTTCACTCATAGCAAAAACACCATCTAATTTAACTTTAAACTATTTGAAATTGAAAATTAACTCAGAGCCGACGTTAACCACAGTTTCACCTAGCACATCAGGCGTGCCAACCCCCCTATGATATCAGATATTAGTAATAACGGGATGAATTGAATCACAGCTTCAAATCTACTATAGAAGGCAGCGGAAAAAGAAAATTGCAAGTATGCCATCCTATCATTTCCACTGACTGTATTACAAATCTTAATATTCGCTATAAGCATGTAGGTGGAGGGGATGCAATATAATAATCTGATATGAGATCAAATTTATATCAACAGTCAAATGGATTAAATAATTTCAATTTAATGTTATAAGGGTGTGTATTAAAATGTCATTCAATTTTTTTCTACTAAAGTTGATTATACTGGACAAAAAAATATCCACAATAAATTCATACTCAATTATAAATAGGCTATACATCACTCCTATAATTCACGTGTTAAATTGTGGCCTAATTGACGAATAAAATTCATATGATTATCCGAAAGATGCTCATGAGTAGATGTTCATAGCCAATAAGCTTATACTATAGTCAACCGCAAGAAAATAGTCCGATGAAAATTGGAACGGCTGAGTACCTCCTCAACCCCCCCCCCCCAACACCCATATATATTGCCAATTCGTCAGATGTAACTTATTAAAAAATTGTTGATTCTTATAATCAGGACAAAGTTGATCAATTCTTATTTGACAATGTTGCATTCATCGGTTACAATTTTTTATCGGACAATTTTCGTGTGGTTGACTATAATATTGGGACGATGGGACTGACCTTGGTAACAGAGACAGTCTTCTCCCTCTCGTGGCTGAGCTGCTGGTGCAGCTGGTGCGTGGCGCTGGTGAGCTGTTGGTGCGCGCGGTGTGCACGCGTGGCCTGGTCACGCCAGTAGGCCTCCTGGTCGCGCAGTGTTGCTAGATTGGTGGCCGCCTCGCGCTGGTAGCGCTGCAGTTCGGCTGCCACCCGATCGGTGTCCGACTGCAGCAGCGCCACCTGCTCCTTCAGCGCCACGTTGTGCTCCTCTATGGAGCGGTTCACGCGCGACGCGCCCAGCAGGCGCCGGTTGCGCTCTGCGTGCACCTAACAACATACCATTACATCTCAGTATGGCATTCTACCCTTCAAATTTAGGAACATGGGAACCAGAGAATTCATAAATCTACATACGTGGTTATGCTTAAATCCTTTTTATGATGTTGACATTTTTTTCAGCAGCCTGAATCCAGCATGAACCTGCAATACTCCAAAACCGTTGAAACCATACAGGCATTGAAACTTATTTACTTAATTATTCACTAACTTATTGATTTGGACACTATTATGTGTGTATGTAGGTGTTCTAATCTTTTGACTTGCGCTCAAAGTTGAAAAAAGTACATTCGTCGGGATCAAACCCAAATTTCATTCAGTTTGAACGCTCAAAAGAAAGTACAAAAACGTCAAACAAATTATATGAATCTTATTGGCAATTTCTTCCTCTTTCCAAACACATTCTTAGAATTAGATTTAGACTGATGATTATCTAGTTATTTACGTCTGTCAAAGATGTCGAAAAATCTATCTATATATCGAAAACTACGGTCGATAAAAAAAAATTTACTTGGACATTTTTTGATGCAAATATCATGTAAAATTAATGCTCTTCGACTATTACACCTTTTGTGCGACAGCCTGTATATTGAAAAAGTATTTATTTATATAATAATATATGAAAAACAAATTAATGAATGAGTATACCTCACGGCGATGCCGCTCGAACTGGAGTTGCAAGTTGATGAGCCCGACATGGTCCTGCCAGCGACGTCGCTCGGCGTCTGCACTCAACTGCTTCTCCTCGTGCAACCGGCTAGCGGCCACAATCGACGCCTCCACCGCCTTCTGCGGCGAGAAGAGTGCGGCCGACACCTGTGACGCATGCGTGCAGCACTCGTGGTGCACGGTGGGTGGCAGGGCGCTCGCAAACAGGTGCTCGTAGGGCAGGGGCAGCGGTGTGGGGGCGGGGGAGCAGGCGTCCGTCTGCACGCATGCACTCGCCGTTGTCCTGTCCCCCCCGTCTGCACCGCTGCTCCTCCTCCTCGCCTCTCCCGCGTGACCGTTTACCACGGCCACCGCCGCCTCGTCACCGGTCGCCTGACGTCACCAAAACATACATTAATTGTAATCAATAATAATAATTTACTAGCTGGCCCGGCGAATTTCGTACCGCCAAATAGTTAATGCATCTCATGACAAACTTTAGCTGGTTGCACACCTTAGGAGGCGCGATGCGGCATTTTGCAACCAGGTGCTTCTTGCTTATATTGGTTTGAATGGAATAACTCACACACACTGAATCGGACATAGCGTGGGAACGTTGTGATAAGGATATCTCCATAAGATCAACACTTTGTATCATCAAGCCGCGCCTCCTCAGGTGTGCTTAGTCTTAGCTTAATCTGATGCACTATATTTTTATGAAAATTATCCAACAATCAGTATTTTATATCTCAATATGGACTTCCTATGTGCTTAGTTAATTGTATAGCAGTTTGTATTTTTAGATATAGTTGAATGCAGAATGCTGGGAAATTAAATGGCATATATCTCCTTGCTGCTGATTTTCCCGTGCATATTCTAAATTTACAGCATTTTGAGTTATACGACCCATGTTTGGACGTCGTTCGCACCGCGGCATTATTATTAGAATTGAAATTTTGTGAATCAGTTGAAAGAAAAAAAAATAGAAAAACAGATCTACCGACGGCTGTTGGATGACGCAATGATTATAAAAGCTGATTTTTATTTATGTGTGTGGCCAGCTCACAAATATTCTTCCATAAGGATTACACGTAAACTTTGAAGGACCGTAGGAAAGAGTCCTGAAGTCTGATCATAAATTTGATAGGCCATAAACCTGCTCCTGAACATAACAAATACAACTAAACAAAAATTATTAAATTCGGTGCACACATAAAAAAGTTATTGAATGTCAAAATTTGTAGCTCGATTTTTATTTATATAGATTATTTATTTTGGTTAAAATGATACAAACAATACAGACAACTTGTGCAAGTACAATAAACAATGGAATAGTAGTTATACAATACATGATAGTGATGAATGCTTAACCCAACTAAGATTGGGTTCTATTTACTTAGTGTTGAATGATGTAAACTTAGTGTTGATTATGTAAAATTATTGACCTGACTTTTCGTATACCTGGAGTCCTTAGGACGTAATTTTGAAAAAGAAAGTTTTATTGTACCTTGACTTTGTCACCGCTTCCTCCTTGGCCTGCCTTCTGGCCACCGTCTCGCGTCCACAGAGACCCCCCACTGGGCCCATCTCCGCCAGCCAACACACTCTCCACCTTTCACAAAACACCCTTATTAAGTGATTTGCTCATACAGTGTGAATAGAAATTGCATTATAAAACAAAAAAAGTCAACCCCCTTAATAGGGTTGTGTGGCAGAGAGGACCTGATAGACTTATAAGGAGGTTCACTTTCCAATGTCAGTTGATTTGATAAAAAAGAGTACTTGTCACGTTTCCTTTCTGTTCTCTAGTTCTCTCGCACAGCCATCTATAGTAAACAACATAGCCATCTTCAATGGATGGCTGTGATCTCAGTCTTCCCGAGTATGTTTGATCTAATATTAATTGGTGATACTTGTAAATAATGATTGATTCTTTATTAAATATTCAACCAAAATTGGGAAGAAGGAACGTTTTGGACTTTGTGTCTGTGTTTCTACAACATTGGTGTAAAGTAATAATTTCGAGAACAGAAATAACTATTTCATGATTGAATTATAGACTTTCATTACTGACATTCAATATTCTGATAATAATTAATTAATTATTTTTGTATATTGTCTTAATATGCGTGAAATCTTGGCGCAAGTTTTCAAAACATCCATACAACAACGCAAAACCTCAAATGAAAATCAATTATTTACAACAATTTATAGTAAAATAATCTCTACAGATCTAAAATCTGAAAATACTTTTAGAAAACATGTTTTACTAAATTAAAATCGTTCACACTAAAGACTAAAACCAAGATTTAATATGGCGGTTGACCTGTTAAAGACTGCTTGTTTACATATTTGTACAGTCACTGCTGAAGTCAACAAAATAAAAAATTCCAGGCAAAATGAATTGCTGGAGTCGGAGAAGGATGATATAGTTATCAAAGCTGCCTAATGACAACCAGCGATCGAAAAAATTAGATCGAAACATTAGATGCTGGCATTATCTGATATAATTGTTTATAATATACAGTACATTAGTCTTAGCTTATACTAAATTCTAGAAGTAGAAGTTCATACTCAATTTGTATTCTTCATTATAAAGTTATTCTTACAATAATTATAGCCTTGCAACACGTAGAACAATCTGCGACCTGCGATCAGAATTCATAAGGAATCTATAAATTAATATTCAAGATAAATTGATACCTAAGACCGCTCTGAACGCAGATCACAGATGCTTTCTGTGTAGCCACGGCCTGAAAGTAATGAATGAATGAATCAATTGTCTACCTCTTTGTCCATCTGTGCATCGTGCTGACTGCTGGTGCTGCTACTGGGCCATGGCCAGCTGACTGGGTTGATCAGCCGCAATGGACTCGATGGCTGCACTGGCTTCGGCACAGGACTTCCCTTCTCTCTCGACTCGTTCAACTGCAATACAAACAATCACATATATCCACTCTATGTACAAAACAATATAATTATACTAGCTTACACAATTCAATTGGATACGATTCATTATTATACCCACAATATTATTTTATTTATACAATCACAAATCATATGGAAAAGACTTGGAGAGAGCAACAGGCTTAGCCCTAACTGTAGGGCTAAGTGATGTTATTACATCAACAATCAACATTACCCAACATTGCACTATTACCCAAGCATTACAATACAATATTAAACCTGTTGATTAATGAAAACTCTAGAAATTAAACTAAAAATATTCATTGAATTTTACAAAATATGAACTGAAGGATTATTGATAGATAAGATGGAATAAAATTGAATTACGATAATATAACACTGCACTGTGACTACATAAATCACCTGAATTTGAACAGTTGACCGTTATTCATGCCATGACGAAAAAATATTCTTCCCATTAACATACTACAGCATAGCCACCTCTAATACAAGGCTATGACTATGGCTATGACTACAGACTAAGCAATGGTGTAAGAGCCACATGGAAAATCTTGATAAAAATTTATTAAAATTTGGGAGAATAACATTTGTTGGTTGAGTCAGTTGCTCTCCCACTATAATTAAATTATATAATAAATGTTATTAGTGTTTGTTTAGTAATGGAATGTAAATGAGCTATTTGTGCTACTAGGGTCTAAAGTTACACTTTACTCAATCTTATAATGAACTTTTAATGGTGATTCTATCCATGTAATTTTTTATTGGAGTTGGGAATTGAGAAATTTCTCGACAATATTGACTATATTTATATTTTAGATATTTCAGTTATTTATTTATATTTTTAGATGGGTCTATTATTCATAATTTTTGTAAGTACCTATTTTTATTTTTGCAAATGAATAATATCACAAATGACAATGTTGATTCAACTCTTACTCGAGCATAATCGAGAAAAATGTTCTAACCTGAAAATTTTCTACCTGAACTTGACCATGAATAATTTAAGACTAAATTATAATCATTATGAATTATGATTATTATAAGACTAATGAATTATTAGATACTTCTATGAAGAAAAACTACTATTATTTTTTCATAAAACCACAAAAATAAACACATTAATAAACCACATAATATTGATCATACCAATATTGATTGTAAGTTGTATTGCTTGCGATGGCTTGCTGGCTTGTGCCTTTGTAGGTTTTTTTCATTTATTGTTATTGCCTGAGGATTTCTCGTGAACAATGTTGTGTTACAAGAAGAAAATAAACTTGATTGGCAAAACATAATTCTGAAATGCTGACCTGACTTCTCTCCAACAACACTTTTTGCATTTTCTGTGTTATGAAGGCAGAGTCCTTCTTGAGGTCGATAGAGGTGGTTTTGAGGGGTTGTTGGAAGGCAGACACGCTCTCAGTGGGAAACCTGTAGGGTTGGGGGTCTTTGCGCATGGGAGAGCTCGGCTGTGAAGACACAGGCGAACTGTAGCCGGCGCCCAGGGATGTGTTCAGCGCTCTCACCACTGTTGAGCCAATCGGAGGGACACCTCTTCCAGTCGAATGTCGAATGTCCTATTTACAAAAATTAAAACCATTGAGAAATTTAAGATGTTATTAATGTTAAATAACAAATATAAACGTTGGAATAACATAAATATTGTTAATTAACAATATTCATAAATTTTAACTATTCTAATTCAGTTCAATCAAATAATTTTAAAATATTCATAACTTAGTCATAAATTTGACTTTATTTCAGCGAAAAATGTACAAAACAAGTAAAAAATAAACAGTAACACCAATAATAAAACGTATTATCTGCTCTACTAGAAAATACAGTAAAAACAAAATTACAGCATATTTATTTATTTATTCATGCATTGATAGATACAATATCATTCTCAACTATGAATGATTGGGAAAGGAACAAAACTTGGACTTAAAGCCCAAAACTGTTCCTTTCCCAAATTTGGGAAAAAATTGACCAAAAATAGGTTATGTTCATCACTGTATTTATATTCGATTCACAGTTCGATCGATTAGGCCCGCAGCAAAGTAGACCCACGCTAATCCACGCCACTCCAACCCACCCCGTGGGATGGTTTGTAAACCAGTGCTATATTAAACGCAAATTGGTGAGGCGGGTGATGGTGGCACCATCTCTGAGTGAGATTGGTAAATTTCAAGCTTTAAATTGCATAATATCATAGCCAGCTCTAATACAAGGCCCCGGCCTACGATATTGCAACGTCGCAGTGTAGGCCTAGAATAGAATCTAATACATGATTGGTGAAAAAGATTTTTAAAAATACCAGCTGATCTATTTCACCAATCATATATTAAATTCTAGGCCTTCGCTGCGACGTTGCAATAACGTAGGCCGGGGCCTGTCTACTAACTTTGGGCCGGGGCCTTGTATTAGAGGTGGCCTTGATAATATGCAATTTATTATCCTACCCGTATTATATTAAGCGAGCAATTTCTGTATATACGATACTGGTTATTTTTATATCTGGTTATTTATGTTTTACGGATCTCGAAAACTGCTCTAACGATTTTCACAAAATTTGGAACATAGTAGGTTTATGATATAAAGATTCGATTGCACTAGGTCTCATTCTTTGGAATACTTGCTGAACGACATTAAATAACTGAACAACAAATGATAATTTCGTCGTCTCTCGATAACAGAAGATGCGTGTGCCTGTGTGGGAGACAGAATTATTTCCAGCTGTGTAATCATAATCAATAAGCGAGGAATTTTATCTAGCTAGATAATTTTTAATTGATTTGATCAACATAATCTGATTTGTTGACATGACATGATAATCCTCCTAAACTAGAGTATATCATAATTTTCAAAGTTGATCATTATTTGACAATTTCATGTGATTAGTAAGTGTTATTTTGTTATTCAATTTGGTTTGTATATGATATAAATTATAAATTTTCTGTTTTCAAATGTTTGAACAGAAAATTGAACCTGAATTCAAGTGTATGGAACATAACCTACTTTCTGGACTATTTATAGTGTATAAATCAAAATTCGGGAAAAAACAGTTTTGGGGGCTGTGCCAGTTAAGCCGCGTTTACACCAAAGTTATTAACAAAATGTTAATAACTCAATCCTCATAGATTCTGTTAGATTGAACTTGACAAACACATATGATCATCATGTGTATGATAAGTTATATTCAATCTAATAGAATCCATAAGAATTAAGTTATTAACATTTTGTTAATACCTTTGGTGTAAACCCAGCTTTAGTACTTCCCCAATCATTTTAAAGAATTGTGTTCGGTTTATCAAAAGGCAATAAATAAATAACGAGCGAAGCTCGGTGCCCCGATATTGTTATTCTAAATATTGGAGATGTGCCAATCATATTACAAATTAAAATAAGGTTATATCTATGTTTTAGAGAAAAAGAAGCAAATACTCGTCACTTGTACAATTACAACGGTTTAGTGAAGGCTGGAATTGGTGCTTGAAATTTTGATTTTCATTCCAAATTATTCAGTTAGAATAAAATGTATGACCTTGATTGGTGTAGTTTCGGGTGTTGCTTCAACAGCTGCTTCCGGTGGAGATGTTCCCTCAGGTTGTGCAATAGCGGACCCACTATTATACGCCTGCAACAATAATGCAAATAATCATGAACAGAAAACTCATTCAAGAGAGCAATGAACAAGAGAATTCACTAATTAAACTAACAAAATTTACTAATTCACAATCCGGATAAATATGTTAATACCTAGTGATGCAGAAAAATAATTATTCTCTATAACAATTCTTTTTCTCTGAAATTCGAAAAAAACTCGTATCAAAAACTAGATAAAACGTATAATCACATGTTAATTAGAATTATTATGTAAAATTTTAGAAATGATTTTTTTATTCTACAAAATTCAAATTTCCATTTCCCATTTTTATATCTATTATCTTTTTAAATAACTAGGCCTATGTATTCTTTATTCTTATACCTTAGTTTCTCCTCACATTCTTTCTAAAATCCATTCAGAACTATGATAAATAGGAAAGAAGAGGAGACAATCCATGGCCTGTGTTCGCAACTGGTATTATAACTAAATGGACTGTATTCGATAATTCAAAAACTTGTGACAACAATATTCGAAATCGACAAACTTTTATTGTACACAAACAAACATTACACTATTGTTTTCGACATGGAGTTGCAAAGCTAACTGGTCTTAGTACACTCTTACTCGTGGTACATACAATCTTCCACCAGAGTGCACCACCTCCTTATACCTCTCATACAATTTTATTAACAGCCTACATTGTCGCCAGTCTTCTTTTCAAAAAGTTTTTGCATGTTTTCTCATACAATTTAATTACGAGAGAGGCATCTTAATTGAAAAGTTATTTAGTATCGGTAATGCTTGATCCATTTGCGACATAAATAAATGAATGAAATAAAATTTAATTTGGATTTTCGTTTAACAATAATTATTATAATAATTCATTAGCATTTGAATAAAATGTGAATTCACAGTAATTTCCATCTGTAGACTGGCTAGCCCTTATGGCTTCGTATAAAATGAGCGCTGCTATCCAGAGATTGTCAGTTTGGTGTAAGGGTAAGCATTCCTGACCGGCAATTAGGAGGTACTGGGTTCGATTCCCGGGCTGACAAATAATTTTTGTATAGTAGCGCTCAGCGAATTTCCATCTAGCTGGTTACCTTGTTGTTAATATTTGCAGTAACAGAAGTCTTTGGGGTGATTTACAGCATTTAATTTGGATTTTCGTTCAACGATAGTTAATAATTATAAATGAAATAAGATGATGGCCAATAAATGAATAAGTGGCAGGAGGCCTACCTGACTGATCGGGGTGAGGGGGATAGAAGTGGGTGCAGACGTTTCATGAGGAGACACCATTCCGCCGCACAGAGACTGCGGAGTCCAAAGGTCCTTGCCGGCCGTCTTCTGCAATTGACTGCTAAATCCTCTAATGCCTCTGCTCGTATAGCACCCATCTACACAACAATTGAAAACATCACCAAAATGACACCGAATATGAGAGAATAAAACCGATTGAAGCAATTATTCAAGTCTTATCTCTTTAAAAACACTCGATTGGAGAGTATACTCTCAATTCATTCATTCAATTATTTAGTATTACACAGCTTTCAGGAAAGTACCACAGTACCACAGGCTTAAGCTCAAAACGGTTTCAATTCTAATTTATACTACAGTCCAAATGAAGCTATGTGTCATTTTCACATTTTCCAATTACACATTCCAATAAATCGAGAAAACCTAAACCTCTGCTCTTCTGTTTACTATAGGTTCTCCATAGTTTTACTCACATGGATCTCGCCTACTTAACTTATAAATAAGTTGAGTTTTTCAAGAGTCGTTCGACATTTGAAGCTCCGCAATCAGATTCAAGAATGAGTTTAATAATAATTTTCATTAATCAGGAAACAGCTGAATTTGTTGTTATAATAATAATATAGATTGTAAACTCGAATATGTTGGAGGATTGAGTTGTGACATTCTATACTGTATTTTTTGTTTTTCCAAAAATAGAATTTATTTGAACATTGACAATTCGAATCAATTAGACTCCAATAGAACAGCTATTAGTCTATTGCATAATAAATCGTGTCTTTTTAGTTACTAGTTGAACTAAATATTTCTTGGGGTCATTTGTACAGTGCCAGTTTAAAAGGAATCTCACCTTCAAATGGATAAATCAATGTCAAGTTTCGTTAGCTATAATGCAATTTATATTGATATATAACCACCAGCTGAATGAATTCAGTTTAATCTTTCACTGTGCAAACGGCACTATATGAAAATATCAACTCATTAAACATCGAAGATAAGTTTATACAAAATATTTCGATAGATGATAAACCGCACTCACCAAGAACTCCTGAGCTCTCTAAAGGAGATCGACTGGAAAGTGATGGCTTTTCAATGGGCGGCAACCTCGGTTGAGCTTTCACAAACTCTTTCTGCTTTTCAGACGTTTCCACCGCAAAGCTGGCACATTCCACCACTATGTCATGAGGTGCTTTTTCTATCCACCTGGACGCAAAATATAATTATTCATTCCCATAAATCTTTGAGAATATTTATTTATTTACATCAATAGAAAAATTACAACAACATATAGAGGCTTACAGCTTTATACCAAAACAAGCCTCATTGAAAATCAATTGTTTACACAAACTGAAACTAAATTAGTAAGAAAGAAAAAAAACGAAAAATAGAAATAAAAATAGTTTGGAAGAAAGATTATAAATAGGAAATAACACAAGACACAATAGAAAATAGAAAAAAGACTGAAGAAAAAAAAGGCTAATTGAAAAAAGAGAATAGGTATCAAGCCTATTTTAAGAAGAAGAATTTGAAATTTAAATTTTTATGGTCTGAAAATTGATTAAGCATTTATAATTCAAGAGCTTGATAACATTGTTCACTAAAATTGCGCAAATTATCAGCGAATATATCTAGAATCGTATTCAAAGAATTGTACAATCTAACAGTTTTTTGTAAGAAGCAATTTGCATGATGTACAGTGTATATTCTATCCAAAGCAAAAAACATATTTAATCTAGGTCTATTTAACGGAACAAAGATACTAAAGAGTTCGATAATATTCGGAATGTCTAAATGATTATTCAATATTTTAAATAGAACAATTAATGATACGAAATCCCGCTTGTTCTTCAACGACATAATTTGAAAACTGACTCTCAGACACCTCATAGAAAAGTCATACGGGCATGAATGTCCATACTTCTTGTAATACATGAATCTGAGGAATTTATTTTGTATGCGTTCGATACTACTAATATATATCTCTTGATAAGGACTCCAAACAACTGCACAATACTCAAGTCTACTTCTCACCAGGGCCAGATACAGCATCTTGATTAAATCAATGTTTGTGAAGTGTCTGACATTTCTCATGATAAATCCTAGCATCTTATTTGAAATATTAAGGATGTAATTAATGTGATCTCTGAAGGTGAGAGTGGAGTCTATGTAGACACCCAAATCCTTAATCACATAAACTCTTTCAAGATGTTCATCTAATAATTTGTAGTCAGCAAAAATCTGTTGCTATCTAGTGAAGACAATAAATTTACATTTCTTCACATTTAATGCCAGATTGTTTCTTTCACTCCAATCATTCAACCTGCCCAAATCCTCCTGTAACATCTGAGAGTCCTGATCATCCTGTATAGTTCGATAAATTTTAACATCATCTGCATAAATGAGACAATTACTGTTTTTAATACACTCTGGAATGTCATTAATAAGTAAAAGGAACAAAAGAGGCCCAAGATTACTCCCCTGGGGCACACCTGAACCACTCGTGAAACATTTTGATCTAATATTATTGAAATACACAAAGAATAAACGCTGACTAAGGTATGAGTGAAAGAAGGCAACCATTTCGGATGTGAAACCAAAGGCAAACATTTTCTGCAGAAGGATTTTGTGGTCTACCTTATCAAAAGCTCTGGAATAATCGAGGTAAATTGCATCAACACGTATGCCTTTATCAAGGTGACTTGAAATTTGATTAGTAAATAGGAGAAGATTACTGACAGTTGATCGTTTTTTAAGGAAACCATGCTGACTAACCGTTATAATGTTTTTAAAATTATTTAAAATATGCTCAAACAGTACATACTCGAATACTTTTGCAGTTGCATTCAAGTTGGATATTGGCCTGAAGTTTTTCAAATCATTTAATTTTCTACCCTTAGGAATTGGAGTGACTCTTGCCTCCTTCCACCTACTAGGAAACTTGTTTTTACGGATGGACAGGTTGAATAAATAGTGTAGAGGCTTAATCAAAATTTCCCCACAGCCCTTTATTATATAGGGGGGTATGACCACAAGATCTTTTAGGTTTTAGGTTTTTAATAGATTCAGCTACTTCTCCCTCAGTAATGATTCTTATATTAAAAGAGTCTGAGACACCGTTTATTTTGAAATTGTTATTGGGACCTACTATGTCGTCGAGAACAAAGTGAGTATCATTATCATAAACAGACGCAAAATGATCAGCAAATGCTTGAGATATTTCTCTAGCAGGAATCTTCACATTGTCAATTTCATATTCCCCAGGTACGGTTCTATTTGCTCTTCTATCCTTCACGTAGTTCCAAAAACTTTTAATGTTAGTTTTAGCACTGTTTTGTACACCTGTTATGTAGCTGTGATATGCAACTGTTATTTGAAACTTCAGTTTAGTTCGAACTTCTCGAAACCTTTCCTTATAATGATTTGATATTGTAATATTAGGCTGAGCCATTATAAAATAATCCAACTATTTTTATAATATTATCGGCTACATCTCATTATTAAAAACAACTCATTTTACTATCTAAATATAAAATAAATATGCATAAACACCCATGCAGATTCGGAATTCATCACATCTTCGACCTTCTACGATTATGAAATTCTAGTTTTCAATATTATTGCTAGACATTTTCTCATGAGGTGTTGCAATAGAATAGTTTATAGAGTTACGCAGCAGGGTAGAACAAGTAATGATCTAAACATCTGCAAGCTGGCAGGTTGAATACCTATTGAAAAGCTACAGAAAATAGCAATTTTTTAATAAAACTTGATCCCAAATAATACTTTGTCTAGAAACTGGAAAAGATGTAAGATTCAACAGCGGTTTTTCATTAACAGAAAAATACCACCAAATGGTTATGAAACAGAATAATAATAATGGAAAAACGTTTATTTTCAAGACGCATAACACAGATGAAATAAGAAATGCCTATTACCATTATATCAGTTTGTACAAACTTTCCAACAAATACTTATGCAATCTTGTTTAATACTCGTATTTGATAGAATGTGAGAAATATTTATCATGATTTTCTTCAATTGGTGAACTTTGAAAAAATGTTTAGCTTATCAGTTTGATGATATGAAATATTTGTATGGAAACATTCAATCAATGATTCAGCAATAACAATACAATACTGGCCACAAATATTCAGAAAAAGTTCTAAGGAAAGTTTAAGAATAAGACGGAGCTTGAAGAATAGTTGGGAATGAAACAGTTGGGGATGAAATAAACAATGAGACAATATAAGGACAAGTAACCATGCAATTTGCACAATTAAAAAAAAAAAGATAACTAGTAATGTCATACAATAATTACCATCTTGATGTAGTTTCATCATCTTTGCCAGAAATGATCAGAGATGGGTGCATTTTAACAGACTCCAACAACGGCTGAAAAGTAAATAAAATATGCATAATCATTGAACCAATCTAGAGTAACCAATCAAGAGAATATTGAACCATTCATCTCCAACTCAAGAATAAAAAGTCAATGTGATTATGCATAAATGAGTCATGCAAAATAACTTATTCAAATTACTAACACACATACGCTCATTATTATCCATATTTTAAAAACCGTAGAGATTTACGATTAAAATATAAAAGATCATAAAATTCCAGATTTAAAAAATCGTGCAATGTGTTGTGATTATTGTTTCAAGAACTGGAACGATGTTTTCAAACTTCAATCAAAATGACTAATTGAACTGTTTGGTATGAACGAGCAATATCAATAGTTCATAGAGAAATGCAAAGATTTAAATAGAATGTTTGCAGCAATTAAGGCTAAATTACTAATTTACTTACCTTTATTGTATGCCTGAATATTGTGATGCTATCTCGTTGGCTGTATTCTTTGCGGAGGTAAGCAAGAAAGTTACACGGAAACATCCCATAGAGGCGATGGAATAATGCGTACAATCCAACTTGAAGATGTAACATATAACTCTCGGACATTTTGTTGGGATTGTTTGTATTCCAAGCAGCAAGGCGACTGTAACAATAACAATATATTGATTACATTTGATCAGCATCATCACTGGAAAATTAAAGTCATTCCTATAAGAGTTTGTGTAGGCTAATGAGTTATTTGAAATAATATTACTCATAATTCTTCTTATCCTCTTTCTTTTTAATTTCCTTAGTATTTGTTAACTGATTAATAGTACTAAGACAAAAAAATGGTACAAAAACAAACCTGAATATGAATAAATTGTCCATTGCATTAATTCAATTTATACGACAATATTCAAAAATATATTTTTTCAATTCAGCTATGCTACCGGAAAGAGCACAATATGATCAAAGACCAACCTGAAAACGTCACTTTCGTATAACAGATCAAAATTATCTAAGCAAATTACAAAGCCATGTAACTGAATAAAAATTACATATATTTTAGTACAAGTGATGGAATTGGAAATACATATCGACGATTGGTTCTTGATCACTTCACCAAAGGATTGTGTTGGAATAGTTCCAGTCAACCACCATTAAACTTATTGATATTTTCAAGAGCAGTGAATTGATACAGTTGAAACGATAGAACGACAATTTCAAGTAGAACTTCAACTTATTTGATATCTGAGTGCAGAATAATTTCTCAAGATATGAGTCCGAGCCAGAGTCGGAAGAAGATCATAATACATGGTAATAGAAGTACACGAGCATAACTCGCTTACTTTACAAGGACAGAAGCAGTGTGCATTGTTCATAACCGGATGGTCGCTTCATGCCCGCAAATCATGCAGTCGATTATCTCATTCAAAATGTTTGTTTATGCAGTATTTGCTAATTCACAATGAGGCTACGAACCCGGATTGGCTCAGGAGACTCCACTCACAGCTTGAGTTATAACGAGCTGAGCCGAACTCGGTCGTGTATGTACCCTTCAATAGGATTACTGGGTCAAATTCACTTGATCAGCAGAATAATTTACAAGTCATATGAAAAATGAGACTACACCAAGAAAAAAAGGAGGAACATTTTGGAAGGAGTGAGGGAATTAGTACATGAAAATAAGCAGGTTAATGGTGTGATCACATTAAATGCGTATAATGTGCAAATGCACGTATACGAAAAACAAAATCTGGAAAGTGCCTGCCATTGAAACTAGTGATTTGCATGTAGCTGATCATACCGAACGCAACCAGCAAGTGCACGCGTTCAGTGTGTGTTTCTATTGCTCTTTCCAGATTTTGTTTCTCATCTGCACGCTTGGTCATGCATAACGAAGCGTGGACTTGCACATATACACATCCAATGTGATCTTACACTAAGGCAGATAGCGATTAGTTGATGCAAGCCCAAAAGATAGATTCGAGCTCACCTAAAGATATCAAAAATTTCCTGCAAGACCGGACCAATAAGACCAGCAATCATTGGTAAGAGAATGATGAGCAGTAGTAAAGCACTCATTACTAACAGCATATCTGTTTCCACCTGAATAAAAAGAAGCACAAATCAATTCAGGAAACAGCTGCAATGAGTCCTTCATCTATTAGCTCAGAAAATAAATGAAAACATGACATATTGTAAACCTGCAGGCAGATTGTTATGATAATACCCTAAATGATACTGCATAAATCACATACATTTATTAGTATTATAATCAAGTGATAAATGGATTGAAAACCTGAACATTGATTTCGAAAAATACACCATTTATATTCTTGTTTCTGGACATTATTTGTAAAAATTACTAGCTATTTGTAGGATATCTATAGAGGTAATTCCGTTTAATAATCCCAATCTATTTTGAATATATTAAAATATAAATAATACTTTATTTTGTTATTACTTCAAGATTTTGACTATTCAATGTTTTGCTATTACTCATAAGATTTTCAATCGTGAATTTAACATCAGCGATAAACATACATATTGATAGGCAGACGTAATAAATTGTAAAATCAAGCTATCATTCATTGTTTTGGGCTTATAAGCCTGTGGTACTTTTCTGTAAGTTGTGTAATTCTGAATAATTAAATAAATAAATGAATAATATGGCGAATAAATAAATTGCAGTGTATTCGTAAGATAGAAATTTATATTACATAAAACATTGATTAATTATTACAGAACCCAACATTTTGTGTAAAATAATAATAATTTATTTATGACAACAAATTCACTCATTTTGGTTACTCTTCTCATGCGTTCTTTTTTTGATAAAGTTATTACATTCTCAAAAGACGACTAAAAATACGTTCAAGTTATTTTTAATCGTTTTTTTGAACACTTTCATTATATTCATGAGTAACACAGGTTCATGGTATTAATGAGTAAGACCGGATATAAATGGTCAGGGCCGGATCTACCAATTTTTCTAAGGGGGCAAGTTTATTACTTTTGGCGCCCCCCTCACAATCGACCATCACCGACCGATTTACAAAAATGCGAGGGACTATTAGGCTAGTTACACACACATTCGTTTCGTTTTGGGCAAATTCCGATAAGTGTGAAAATGTAATTTGAAAGGAATTCGGTACCGAATAGAAACCGCATAGAACCGAACGCCCACTTGACACTAATAAATTCCATCAGGTTTAAATTCGTTGCTAGCGAGACGCTACTTTCACACACATTCGGTTCAGTTGGGTTCGTTTCGTTTTCGGTCGATTCCGATAAGTGTAAAACGGTAATTCAGTTCCGAATAACAACTGCATAGCACCGAACACCCCCACGACACGAATTATTATTATTTAAAGCCTATTATAGGTTTTATCATATTTGAGTTCGTTGCTAGGAAACAGGAAACAAAAAAAGTATTTCACACACGCTCGGTTTTTTGTTTTTATTTTAATCTGATATCGTGAATTTCTGATTCAGAATCTTCTATGTAAAAATTATATGGTCAATTAATTTTAGTTAGTTCACTGGAGCATTAATTTGCTAAAACCTTATGATGATAAATTAAAACTCGGGTTGAATTTTCAATTTTTATTTTTCCAAGGAAAATTAAACATGATTCCATCAATGGAGAGAAGAGATGAATGTGTCAAAACAAGAAACAAATTTTTAATTTGAAAAAATAATCACTCTGAACGTCCAAAATTACCATAATCAAAAACAATTCCACGAATTCACATTTTTGAATTAATTTGAAAATTTTATAGTTCAAGAAATTACATCTTACCATTTGAACACCAGCTGTTTTATTTCAATACCAGCATGAAAATATTGTGAAAAACCAAACACAGCTGTGTCTGAGAAGAAAATACCGAATTAGAACCGTACGAATATAAACCTGATATGTATGAAAGTCTCATTCGTTTTCGGAAACGAACCGAACCGAATGAAACCGAATGTGTGTGAAGCTAGCCTAAGGCTATATTAGTCGTAGCCTATACGAGGTTGAAATAGAACTTAGGTTGAATTTGAAGTCATTTTTTATAATCATATAAGTTGTGTCATTATTCATTTTCATTTACATACATAATTGAAAACAATGCTGAAAAAATGAAAGCCTCAACTTTAAAATCAACTTGTTGATTGTGAGAATATTCAAAATATATGAATTGCTATTAATACTGTGGATTAATTACGCATTTTTAACAATAGTATGAATAAGTAGGTAGAAAAAAATAAAATCTAATCGAAGAATATTCATAAAATGCATAATTTGCGATAGACAGGTTACAACGAATAACAGAAATATGGAGTTCTTGATCATTAAAGTAGCAAAAATCTCTAGTACTAGTCAATTACTTGAATAAAAGTATATGGAAGTGAAATTGTCAAAGAATAGTCTGATAAATAACTCGTTTTTCTCTTGTGATGACAAAATGATAATATTCTTCAAATCACATTATTATCTTTGGGATCTGCTTCCTAAAACACCTTCATGTGATGCATGATACAGGTAATGCGGTAGCATTAAATATTCTTCAGAGGCAGAATTTGCAATTGAAGCTTTGAAATTAATCAACAATTCAAGATTAATTATTGAATGAAGTAAATCGTAATATATAATAGACTAAGTAAAACAAAAGCATTATGCAGTGAAATGATAAGTTCGTTAATAGAGGAAATATATAGTTACAAGAATGAAAATAGATCCACAAGATCTAATTTTAATTTTTCGGGCTTACTTTGCTGAAAATTTGTTTATTATTTCATCAAAAATTTAATACTGCGGCTATAAAAATGCTTCTTATTTTGATCTGTGGGTTTTGCCAAAATATTTGAGTGAAATAAATTTAGAATGTGCACGGAGACTATGACTATGACGGATATGACGCTATTAAAACTTCAAATTAACATATTACGTCACATATAAACGCCTAAAGCAGTTATTACATATATATTTTTATAAGAAAATGGTAACTATAATTTGACGCCCCTTCTAACTCGGCGCCTGGGGCACATGCCCCCGCTGCCCCCCCCCCTGGATCCGGCCCTGTGAATGGCTCAATCACAAGCATGAGGCTGGCTAGAGAAGATTGTTCAAGGTTAAAAATTAAAAATAAACTTTAAGATTGATTGATTAAAGTTGACTGTAGGCAAGTGCAGAAAAGATTGCTAGAGAAATAAACAATTTATACAGTGATGTCATGCTGAAAATCAAAACTAAGCTGAAGTAGTATGTCTTGCAAAAAATATTGCCAGAGAAAGAAATAACTTATACAGTACTCTATTTTCTATTTCTCCCTCACTCTGCTGCAATTTGAATCTTATTATCGTAAAATCCAACATCTATAAAGCTGGATCCCTACATATCAGTGAAAGTGACCGTTACAGTGAGGATATTATTCCCATAAGTTCCTATGGGACTATTCACACTAGCTCGGCCGTGCTGAGTGGGAATAGCCAATCACAACTCATGGAAATTGTATTTTCACTGATACTGATGTGTGGGAATCTTTAGATGTTGGATATTCACGAAAATTATATTCAAATTGCAGCAGAGTGAGGGAGAAGTAGAAAATACTGTATTTTAAGTTATTTCTTTCTCTGGCAATATTTTTTGCAAGACATACTACTTCAGCTTAGTTTTGATTTTCAGCATGACATCACTCTTAGTCCCGGCTGAAGTATGACAGTCGTAAGTCCCATTGACGGCTTATATTATATATTCAGGCAAGGGACTCCCCACCAACAAAAGCCATACGAATTTACTAGTGATTAAATTCAACATAATTATATACTGCTTTCATGTATTAAATTTTGAAGCGTATTTTGAGGTTGACTGTCAATTGTTCTGATATGTTCCTTAAAAACACTTGAATACCTTACTCTGATCCACAATATTACTATAATGTTAAATTATTACTACACTTATTATTGTGTGATTCAAATGAATTACCTTGAGCAATCGAAGCAGTTCTTTGAGCAGGGAATGGGAGGAGATTTTGTAGAGCCATGTTGGGTTTCGCCGCGCGATCAGTCCGAGTAGGGTGAGGCTCTGCAGCTTACAGGTGCCACGCATCGTTTCCGACAGCCTGTTACCACAGCCACAACAATGTGTATATCAATAAATAAATTATAAATACACACCTCAAACCATCTCTATGAACACGTCTCACTTAAAAAGGATTGGTTGGAAACATCAAGTGAATATAATAAGTAATATAAGACATTATTATTATTAATAAGTTTCACATTAAATAAAAGTAAAACTAGTGAATCATATCATTAGTTTTCATGGAAATGTTGAAGAGTCAACATAAGTTAATTGAATATAGAATCAAATATTTATTTTCAAAATATTAAAGAGAGTTACAATGTTTATAATAAGATGTTTTCTAAGTATCATAACAGAACACAATATAATACACCACCATCAATATATGAATTGACAACATCCCACTGAAAAGTTTATTGTATAATAGTGTATTTATTGTAAAGATGAAGTAGAAATATGTTGTGTGGATGGACCTTTCGACCATGGAGTTGTTTGTTATCAACATGATATAACAGAGCACTAAATAGCATTACACTAAAAAATGGAAAACATGAATACATCACTCCAGCTTAGAATTCGTGTAATGCTGACTTTTCATATTTATGTACATTCATAAGAACGGTTTCAACAAGCTCGGTCAAGACATTTTAACATGATCAAACTGAGAACGCTTTACAGGAGTGCACTATAGTTAATACTAACTATTGCAATATGTTATAATTATGCTAGAAATATGTTAGTGCACTCGTTGTAGTAAACTGACCCCTATTTGAACATGTTCAAATGTCTTGACCAAGCTTGGTGAAACTAGGAATAAGAATTGGAGAATGAAGGTTTTGATTTGCACACAATTACCAGACAAATTTGATCAATATTGGTAGCAGTCTGAAATAGGAATAGCGTTTCACTCTCTAGAATAAGATGTACTCAGTCACCCGAGTATGTTATCCAAGGAAGTTCTAGTGTTAAGCTAGATTGTAGATAGAAATTATGTACATGAGAGATTGATGTACCTGCTTTCACGAGCTACCTATCTCAACCAGTAGAAAGTGGAATCAAGTTCATAACTGTGATTATTTAATAAGAGGACTCATTTATTTAAGATGGATGATTTATTTATGATAGCAAAGGCAATTTCTCCCACAATCAGCATTAATCACTTACCTATCAAACAAGAACTTGTCATTGGGTTCCCTTATTCCTATTAGTATTTCAACTACACGCAGAGATCCTGTTGCAAAGTAATAGTCCAGCAAGCCATTCATAACCCATGCTTCTTTTGCTGTAATTGAAAAAAAAAAACAAATGTTATTTTTAATATTAAATACATTCAATCACAGAAATAGTCCATCATATGAGAATATCTTGCATTCATAAATTTGTGTTAGTAACCATTATTGGAAATCTGGAATATATGTTAGAAAAGTCTATTGATTTCACAAAAATAAAATCATGATTCATTATTAATTTTATTTTTGTAAGCTGAATTTGAAATAATATAAAAATGTTGGCGACTCAAACATGTTAAAGAGGCCTTTAGCTTCATAATTTATTGAAATAAATTTATTATCATATTCAATTGCTTGAATTAATTTAGGTATTAGAATTTTAGATCTTATTATCAATATCGAGTTCCAAGTTCAAGTACGGTACCTACCGTAGCTAGAAGAATCATCGAAATATATATAGAGTAGGCCTAGTGTTATTTTCAGAATAAACTAACCTGAGTTCAGGTAATCATGGAACTTTGTCTTTGCTTCTTCGACTGTCGGTGGCTGATTTGACTCCAATGCTTTGAAATCGGCAGCAAAGTCCATGGTTTATCATCACACTGCTTTCTCAAATATTCGATGTTGGAGAACTACAAAAACTCAAGGCCCTTAGCTACCTCATTCAAATTCAGGAGAACCTTCTACTTCAAGCTAACGTTCTTCTCTCCATTCTATACCTATAAAAAAAGCAAACAGACAATAAATTTGTTCAACTACTGCATTATTAGTACAAGAAATCAGCATCAACTGTCTCAATAAAGAGCTTCAGAACATTAATAAGTTTTGTATGACTTCATCATTTATTGTATTTAAGGAATGAAATTAGCGGTCTTAATTCCCATTCAGTCAACATAATATTTATGCAAATCAAAACACAAATAATTGTTTTAATTTAAACCATCAATGATGAAAAATTAAACCTTATCATATCAGCTAAGATTGAATAAATATAACTTCATTTCTGACAAGTACAATCATATCAAGATAGCTTCAGAACACTAAAATCTATTTTTAGAAATCCTATCAATACTGATGAGTTTTTTTTGTATAAACAGTTTATATTGTATTCTCGATACTTATTTCTACTTTTAAAAGCGTTAAAATGATAAAAAGTGGGGCAAAAGTAACTTATCACTGGGCCAAGAGCTCATCTCTCAAGTCATTCGTAGAAGATTTAGGTTTTCTATTGATAGCCATCCTCATAGCAAAATCAAGATAAATCGAACGCTAATGATACAGTAACTGCAGAATTTAAAATTAGATGAGAAAATTGAATTTATAAATTGACATACCATAACTTCAACCCTACTCCATCATGATGATACGCTGCAGGACGATTCCAACCAAACCAACCAAGTTTCTCATTCTCACTTCACACACACGCACACACAAACATATGGTCGCACACACGCGCACTGTTCCCGTGATTTCAGCTTTTTCATTACCACTACACCAAACTATTATAATTATTTTATTTTAAAAGTAGTTTACAAAAATAAGTGAGTTGAACATTACAATTGGTAATACAAATACATACCTTAAGCATAATAATTGAACATAGATAATAATATTAAGCATGTAACAGAAAAAACCACAGTGCATCCCTCTTTAGGCTAAACCTGTGTTGAGGGATGTCTCGCTCTCTAGTTGAGTCAACTTAATTATAATACAATAACAATTTTGAGGTATCAAACAATAAAGTAAATTTTATACAATAATCAGTGTGCTTTTCACAAGATGGGATTATGAATCTTTAACAATAAATTACATTTGAATGAAGACAGCAAAAAAATGTAAATAATATTACACCTCTATTAAACGTTTTTCTTCATAGAAGCGATTAAGTCTATTCTTAAACAAATTGTAACTGGGTGCATCTGATATATCTGATTTCAGTTTATTGAAAAGTCGTGGTCCCTTAGCAAAAGCATGTAAGGAGGCCACTCTACTTCTTGTGAAGGGTTCTTTTAGTTTATTAGCAAGATTTCGACGAGTGGAATATACATGTTCATCCATAACTGGAAACTCTGAACGTCTTAAATACACAAACTTCAAAAGATTTATTTCAAATAGGGTATCAACACTAAAAACGCCAAATTCTCTATACAATATTTCGGTTGGATATCTTATGGGTCTCTTTAAACATATTTTTATTATTCTTTTATAAAGAATTATGAGAGGTTGGAAAATTGAACTCCCACAACTTCCCCAGGATACAATACCATAGCAGATAATTGACTGTATCAGTGCCAAGAATACCATTCTTAATTGATAGATAGGAAGGACATTCCTTAATTGAACGAATTTATAAATTAATTTTCTAAGTTTTGAACAGATGTATGAAATGTGCGAGCTCCACCGTAAATGTACATCCAATACTACACCTAAATATTTTATTTCATTTTCTTTCTCTAATGTAGGACATCCACAGCTGTAGTATGGACTGGCACAATTTATATTATGTGATACTAGTTTACAGTCAGTATTATCTGGAGGCAATCCAGAGGACGACAATGAAAAGGGAAGAAATCTAGTTTTTTGAATATTCAAATGTAGGAGACTATTCTTTAACCAGGACTTGATAACATCAAAGCATTTATTAGCTCTCTGGAAGGTGATTGGCCAAGTTTCCCCCCAAACTATAGCAACTGTGTCATCCGCAAAAGAGTACAAGGAGCAATTCCCTAGATTTATATTTAATAAATCATTTATGTATATTAAGAACAAAACTGGCCCAAGCACTGTTCCTTGTGGAACTCCAATATTCACATTTAATAGTCCACTTGTCTTTTTATCAAGCCTAACTTTTTGTCTTCTACAATTTAAATATGACTCAAAGAATGACAATGCAATACCTCTTATTCCTATTGCTTCCATTTTATCCATTAGAATTCTATGGTCAACTGTGTCAAATGCTTTTTGTAAATCCAGAAATATTCCTAAGCATTTGTCCCCATTATCTAATTTGCTCAAAATTTCTCTTGTTACTCTAAAAATTGCATCGGATGTACTCATACCTTTTCGAAATCCATATTGATTACTGAACAAAATGTTGTGTTTTTCCAAATAGGATACCAGCCTCGACTTTACACACTTTTCAATTACTTTGGATATACTTGAGAGTAGGGAGATAGGACGATAGTTACCAAGTTCAGTCCTACTACCACCCTTATAGAGAGGAATAACTGTAGCTATTTTCATTTCATCTGGAAAATACCCCTGTTGGAAGCAAAGATTTATAATATGCTTCAACGGGTCACATATTGCTGAAGAATTTTCTATCAGACATTTTGAATAGATTCCATCTACTCCCGGAGCAGTACCTTTTTTAAGCCCCAATATGTTATTTCTCACCTCACAGGCCGTAGCTGGATAAAAGAAAAACGACCTACAAAATGATCTATCGACCTTATACTGGATATGATTTGAATTTGAACCTGTCTCTTTGACCCTATTCGAAATTTTCTGTCCAACATCAATGAAAAATTTATTAAACTCTTCAGCCATTTGTTCACTTTCAGTGGATTTTACTACTCTACCATCAGGTATATTAATTTCTTGAATAACATTTTGGTCTCGAGATTTGGAATCAGTAGCGTCATTTATAGTTTTCCACACCTTTTTCAAGTCCTTACCGCAATTTACAAACTCATTTCTAAAGAAAATCTCCTTTGCAGAACGTATCAGTGCCTTCAAAATAGTGTTGTATTTCTTATAATAACGAACATTAATCGTGTTAAACGGCTGCTCCCTTATTTTAAGTGACATATTATTCCTTTTCCTGATACATTTCAATAACCCTTTAGTTATCCAAGGTTTCAATCGTTTCTTTCTATTACTACTTTTCTGCTTCGAAGATGAACACGAATTAAAAACATCTACTATTTTATCATAGAATCTGCTAAAAGCTACTTTAGCATCCTTTTCATAATAGACTCCATCCCATGACACTTCTTTAATTTTAATTTTAAACAGGTGGTCGTCAAAAAATAATGCATCATACTGTACAGGCTTCTTATTAGGCTCTAAACTACTATTTTTTATAAACTGAATTCGCCCCATAATAGCTTCATGATCTGTTATAGAACAATTGTATATAGCTGGGTTCAATGTACATATCTTAGATTTGAGAAACAGATGATCAATACATGATTAACGATATTGAATGAAAAAACGTTGCTATCTCGTTTAAATTTTTTAAATTAATTGTTTCACATCTGTCTATAAGATCAAGATCCTCTACTAAATCGCAAATTTCCATTGAAAATTAAATAGAAATATTAGCTGAATAGAAAAAACCCGTTTTTGTTTTAAACCTAGATTTTCTTGAGGTCCATCTCATTTTTCACTTGTATAGGCTTCTCACCTTCCTCCTTTCTTACAAGAATCTTACCATCTCTTATCCAAACAAACCGATATCCTTTCTGGGTCGCAAGTTTTTTCGTTTCTCTGAACAGTTCCATTGTGGTGGGGGTGAGATGCTGATAAGCGCACACACGACCTTCAGCAAGAGACCGACACAGCGTCTTCGTAGAAATCCCCGCACCTCCATTATCTTCACTAGCAGCTTGTTTGAAATCGGCCAGCCAGTCTTCTTTGTCTTGTCTTCGAACGAATTTGAAGACAATCGGCTTGATTTGCTCTTTTCCCCGAGATGGTAGTCTATGTGCAGTACTCAGACCATTCGAAACAACAGGACTTTTAATAACAGAAGAAAGTTTATTGAAAAGTTCAAACACCGATTCACTTTTTGTTTCTGGAATACCCGTTACAACAACACTGACAAACATACATATAGAGACAAATATACATCAAATATACATCATATAGAGACAAACAAACAGCTAGAAGCAGGACTTCCTATATTTATAAGTAGTATAATTATAGGAGGTCCTTTTTGAAGCCAACCATTTTCAAAGTGTCCTTCATAGTACAGCTGGATAGATTAATCTGAAGAAGGGTAGAATAATTCAACCAAAACATTATTCTTTAAACAAAAACACAATATTCATGTTGTCAACAACTATAAATTGTAATGCTCTTTGAATAATCGTCAGTTTAGTTGGATTTTTAGTCTGATTTTAAGGGCCATACAAACTTACGGATTTCGCCTGTGGCGGCCTGCAGAGTTGAACGGCTCGGTGCAAGATCACTGTACACACTTGTGAGCAACACGAGTCCCGCCTGCCGTACATTTCAATTTCCTCTCCACCGAAGTCTAAATCGCCCAATAATGGAGATAAGAGGAATTCAGATTTCAGATTTGGATTCAGCGACCCCAAATTCTTTAAAGCGTAAGTCTTTTTGAAAATACCCGAAAACAAGGGAGTTATAGCTGCTTTGAATATAGCTTTCTATTATCATAGTAAAAGAGTACTCGGTTAATAATTTTTTTTTGCTCACAAAGTTTTCAAACACTTAAAAGTTTAGGTCTAAACATGAACATTTTAAAACTTGAAAAGATTTTTATTTTAAACTTTGAAAAGATGAATCCAAATATGAAATAAAAAAACTTCCACCTCTTATCACCTAATAAGATGAATAAATTTCTTCCTAGAAATAGAATTCTTTATTAATAAGCTGAAGAATCTGTTTGTTTTATCAATTTGTATATTCCTTATAAATTTATGACATCCAAAGTTTAAATACTGTATATGCAAAAGTAACTTATTCTTTGGCCAAAATAGTAGTGCTGGTTGGTTTTATTCAAGAGTCTTCAAATATACAATTGGCAACTTAGGAAAAAAATACCAGAATACATTGGTTCAGGCTGAATAAAAAGCAACAACAATAAAAAGAACAAGGGCTTCTGAAGGGTGAGCACACATGCATGGGCTTTGTGAATTCAACTCTGTCCATTTTCACTTCCATTTCCTTCTTATTATGTTATCTGTCTTTCTACACACAAAAAACATTAAATTTTTTCTCTCACACACACCAATTCCTAATTCACACAGCGTAGCAGTAGATAGAGAATTGAACCTCACTACCGATGTTTTACAAAAAAGGTTCAATTTTTATTGAATAAAAAAATGAAATATGTTTATTCTAAAGCTAATAAATATTTTGGAGAAACACTGGTATTATTGTACAGAACTAGTATTTTCTTACTAAAGGTTCTACCAAATTCTTCATAGAAATAGAATTCCTCATTAATAACATCAAAGTGCTCATGGAGTTTTTATTTTCGACTATTTTAGAGTTCACGCGAACCATTTTATCAATTCGAGGACGCTGAATACGATTCTGAAATCAAAATTTTGCAATCTCGTTTTTTAGGCGATTTAGATTTTTGGTATCTAAAAATCCGGCCCGGCAGGAAGAGTCTACACACTCACGGATTTCGCACGAGCCGAGCCGAGCCGCGCCGCGCCAGTAGCCCTGGACGGATTCGGCCTGGCTCGGCCCGGAGGAAAATTGCCTACACACTCACGGATTTCGCCCGAGCCGAGCCGAGCCAGTCCAAATCCGCAGGCCGCCACAGACAAAATCCGTAAGTGTGTAGGGCCCTTTAGATTTAAAATAACTCAACATAATCATAGTGCCAACTAATGAAGCATTGAAACTTTAGTTTTGTGTGATTAAACTATCTAGTAGAAAAGACAACATATTATAATAGAAAAAAATCTACATATCTCTCCAATAACAATGTTTAATTTTTTCAACTTGATTTGGATATCAAAATTGGAAGAAAGGCAAGAAACTACTTCGTCACACTATCTTTTATAATATATATATATATATATATATATAATATATATATATATATTATATATATATATATTTAAAATGTAATGATCTATAGCATAGAGATAAGATACCGTAAGATACTTGTATCAGTTGTCTGTCTATGGTCAACCGTACGAAAATAGTCCGATGGAAAACGGAACAGATGAGTACAGCCATAGAGAAAATATAGCTTAGAATATTATGCTATCTCTTCTCTATGGTACAACGTTGCCAAATAAGAGTTGATTAACGTTCTACTCAGCTGATAATAACTGATAATCAATTTTTATTGCCCTATTAGGAAAGGAAAGTAATGCTTTCCGAAAAAATTGAGGTACCCAAATTTGTAAATTTCAATACGTTTCAAGGTCCCCTGAGTCCAAAAAAGTGGTTTTTGGGTATTGGTCTGTATGTGTGTGTGGTGTGTGTGTGAGTGTATGTGCGTCTGTGTACACGATATCTCATCTCCCAGTTAACGGAATGACTTGAAATTTGGAAAGTAAGGTCCTTACACTATAAGGATCCGACACGAACAATTTCGATCAAATGCAATCCAAGATGGCGGCTAAAATGTTGTCAAAAACAGGGGTTTTCGCGATTTTCTCGAAAACGGCTCCAACGATTTTGATCAAATTCATACCTGAAATAGTCATTGATAAGCTCTATCAACTGCATTAAGTCCTATATCTGTAAAAATTTCAGGAGCTCCGCCCCATCTATGCAAAGTTTGATTTTAGATTCTCAATTATCAGTCTTCATATATACAATTTAAACAAAAAATTTCAAGTGGAAAAGATTGAGCATGAAAATCTCTGCAATTAATGTTCAGTAACATTTTCACCTAAAATTGAAAATAAGCTTGAAATTTGAGAAAATGTGATTATTAAATTGCAAACTGTTGGTTCTATTAAATCATTCACTACGAAGAGATAGCAGACCTCGTGTGTCTCCAGCGTTATTGTCCTATCACCAGCTGTCTCATATCTTTCAATAGTAGACTCTATTAAATCATTCACTACGAAGAGATAGCAGACCTCGTGTGTCTCCAGCGTTATTGTCCTATCACCAGCTGTCTCATATATTTCAATAGTAGACTTGAAAGATGCGAGAGAACACTAGCATCAGGTGATCAATTTTCATATCGGCAAGGAAAGTTGTGTGAGTGCGCCACACCAGTTTTTTTTATAATACACCGGACAAATTGGCAACGTCTATTTATTGGAGAGATGAGGGGGGGGGGTGTTAGAAGATATTCACCCGTTCCAATTTCCATCGGATTATTTTTGTCTGGTTGACTAGAATATCAATATCTTGTAAAATATTTTATTTTTGATAAATGGTTGTTCAAAGGATTGAAAGAATATCATATTTAAAAAAATAATACTGGCAATTACTCGATAAAGTCAAAACTATGATAGCATAAAACAGGATGAAATAAATTATAGATGATATTTGATGACAAGCAATTTGTTTTTAGCTTGAGATTGACAAATTATATCGATTGAAATAGCAGAAACAATATGATATAAGATTTCACAAAAGTAATACACTCAAATATATATAAACTTGCAAATCATTTACTCTGTTTTTTCATACAATGGACTAGAATTTTGAACTATAAATTCCACTCTAGAGTATTTCCTACTATAAGGATTTTCTATTAGGTGTTTTAAAGTCTTTTTTCAGTGCTGGACTCACTTGGAGACTTGGCATAGCAGTGATAGCAGGTGGGTTTCCGTAGCCAAGCAACTTTTGCATTTTTTCCATAAGCATTTTTGATTTGACACTACTCAAAGGACTTTCAGCCAGCAGATTTTTATTTGATGGGGTGATAGCACTTGTTTCGCCGGACACAGATACAGAACTCATCTTAGAAAATGAATCACAAATGTAGTTGCCAGTTCCACCACCATTCAACATGTCCAACAGGTGTTCTTTGCTCTTAGAAAGTAGTTCTTTCATGTCCTGAAAAATAACAATCATGCATACAAATTAAAAATGTTTCAAGGATTTGGAATGAGAACTAGTCATTCAATATTTTACTTGAATATGGAGGACGATCTTTAATAATGATGAAAAACAAAAAAAAAAAAATACGTAACGTAACTTTTATCTTCCAATTTGACAATTTCCCTGAGGGAGAAACTGTGATTTGATCCCGTAATGCACATAACATTTTCCTTCAACTATATTTTCTCTGAATATAGATTTTCTAATTATTTTATTTTCGATAGACAATCTAACTCGATCCTTGGGGCAAAAAGCTTGCCTCAACTCAATAGACACAATCTATACCTGCAATATCAGATGGGCACGTTAAACTGTCGGTCCCGGCTGAAGTATGACAGTCGTAAGGCACATTGGCGGCTCAAATGATATATTCAGGCGAGGTGGAACTTCCGTCAGGAACTCCCCAACAATAAAAGCCATAAGATTATTATTACCTGCAATCTAAGGCCCAATTCACACAGAACTGACTTTTTACCACTTCCACGCCACTCCTATACTAGTAGTTCTGTGAAAAGTAAACCTCGCGCAGTTATAAAACACAGTCTCCTCTAATACTGTTCATCAGAGTAAATTCTGTCCTGTCCTGTCGTGCCGTCCAGATATCGGTGTATAAACTGTTTGGGTAGTTGTATCGACAATGCTAATAATTTTATGTGAACAGCTTATGCTACTATCATCAAAAGCTTACCGAGTTGAAAGCCGAGAAAAGTCAGGAGAAAATACTATGCTACTTCGAGTTATCAATTGCATGCAATTAATAGTCCACACGACAGCTGATTTTTTACCAAGTTACATTGAGATATTAAATTGCATGCGTCATTGCATGCAATAATCCACTCGACAGCTGATTTATATGAATAATTCTATAGTCTGATTTTTACTCTAATATATTATTGGCGTATGAAGGAGGCTCCTTTTCTTTTTATATTATCCTTAAAATGGAACATTTTCAAAATCCTTGGATATACGTCGACACGCAATTTAAAAATGAACATACCTGTCAAATTTCATGAAAATCTATTACCGCCTTTCGCCGTAAATGCGGAACATATATATAAACATAAATAAAGAGAAATGCAAAACCGTCGACTTGAATCTTAGACCTCACTTCGCTCGGTCAATAAAAATATAATAATTCGTTTATTTCACTGCATTTTTACAATAATTGGTAATACAAATACATACATTAAACATAATGGTTGAACATTACAATTGGTAATACAAATACATACCTTAAGCATAATAATTAAACATAGATAATAATATTAAGCATGTAACAGAAAAAAACCATAGTGCATCCCTCTTTAGGCTAAACCTGCGATGAGGGATGTCTCGCTCTCTAGTTGAGTCAACTTAATTATAATACAATAACAATTTTGAGGTATCAAACAATAAAGTAAATTTTATACAATAATCAGTGTGCTTTTCACAAGATAGGATTACGAATCTTTAACAATAAATTACATTTGAATGAAGACAGCAAAAAAATGTAAATAATATTACACCTCTATTAAACGTTTTTCTTCATAGAAGCGATTAAGTCTATTCTTAAACAAATTGTAACTGGGTGCATCTGATATATCTGATTGCAGTTTATTGAAAAGTCGTGGTCCCTTAGCAAAAGCATGTAAGGAGGCCACTCTACTTCTTGTGAAGGGTTCTTTTAATTTATTAGCAAGATTTCGACGAGTGGAATATACATGTTCATCCATAACTGGAAACTCTGAACGTCTTAAATACACAAACTTCAAAAGATTTATTTCAAATAGGGTATCAACACTAAAAACGCCAAATTCTCTATACAATACTTCGGTTGGATATCTTATGGGTCTCTTTAAACATATTTTTATTATTCTTTTATAAAGAATTATGAGAGGTTGCAAAATTGAACTCCCACAACTTCCCCAGGATACAATACCATAGCAGATAATTGACTGTATCAGTGCCAAGAATACCATTCTTAATTGATAGATAGGAAGGACATTCCTTAATTGAACGAATTTATAAATTAATTTTCTAAGTTTTGAACAGATGTATGAAATGTGCGAGCTCCACCGTAAATGTACATCCAATACTACACCTAAATATTTTATTTCATTTTCTTTCTCTAATGTAGGACATCCACAGCTGTAGTATGGACTGGCACAATTTATATTATGTGATACTAGTTTACAGTCAGTATTATTGGGAGGCAATCCAGAGGACGACAATGAAAAGGGAAGAAATCTAGTTTTTTGAATATTCAAATGTAGGAGACTATTCTTTAACCAGGACTTGATAACATCAAAGCATTTATTAGCTCTCTGGAAGGTGATTGGCCAAGTTTCCCCCCAAACTATAGCAACTGTGTCATCCGCAAAAGAGTACAAGGAACAATTCCCTAGATTTATATTTAATAAATCATTTATGTATATTAAGAACAAAACTGGCCCAAGCACTGTTCCTTGTGGAACTCCAATATTCACATTTAATAGTCCACTTGTCTTTTTATCAAGCCTAACTTTTTGTCTTCTACAATTTAAATATGACTCAAAGAATGACAATGCAATACCTCTTATTCCTATTGCTTCCATTTTATCCATTAGAATTCTATGGTCAACTGTGTCAAATGCTTTTTGTAAATCCAGAAATATTCCTAAGCATTTGTCCCCATTATCTAATTTGCTCAAAATTTCTCTTGTTACTCTAAAAATTGCATCGGATGTACTCATACCTTTTCGAAATCCATATTGATTACTGAATAAAATGTTGTGTTTTTCCAAATAGGATACCAGCCTCGACTTTACACACTTTTCAATTACTTTGGATATACTTGAGAGTAGGGAGATAGGACGATAGTTACCAAGTTCAGTCCTACTACCACCCTTATAGAGAGGAATAACTGTAGCTATTTTCATTTCATCTGGAAAATACCCCTGTTGGAAGCAAAGATTTATAATATGCTTCAACGGGTCACATATTGCTGAAGAATATTCTATCAGACATTTTGAATAGATTCCATCTACTCCCGGAGCAGTACCTTTTTCAAGCCCCAATATGTTATTTCTCACCTCACAGGCCGTAGCTGGATAAAAGAAAAACGACCTACAAAATGATCTATCGTCTTTATACTGGATATGATTTGAATTTGAACCTGTCTCTTTGACCCTATTCAAAATTTTCTGTCCAACATCAATGAAAAATTTATTAAACTCTTCAGCCATTTGTTCACTTTCAGTGGATTTTACTACTCTACCATCAGGTATATTAATTTCTTGGATAACATTTTGGTCTCGAGATTTGGAATCAGTAGCGTCATTTATAGTTTTCCACACCTTTTTCAAGTCCTTACCGCAATTTACAAACTCATTTCTAAAGAAAATCTCCTTTGCAGAACGTATCAGTGCCTTCAAAATAGTGTTGTATTTCTTATAATAACGAACATTAATCGTGTTAAACGGCTGCTCCCTTATTCTAAGTGACATATTATTCCTTTTCCTGATACATTTCAATAACCCTTTAGTTATCCAAGGTTTCAATCGTTTCTTTCTATTACTACTTTTCTGCTTCGAAGATGAACACGAATTAAAAACATCTACTATTTTATCATAGAATCTGCTAAAAGCTACTTTAGCATCCTTTTCATAATAGACTCAATCCCATGACACTTCTTTAATTTTAATTTTAAACAGGTGGTCGTCAAAAAATAATGCATCATACTGTACAGGCTTCTTATTAGGCTCTAAACTACTATTTTTTATAAACTGTATTCGCCCCATAATAGCTTCATGATCTGTTATAGAGCAATTGTATATAGCTGGGTTCAATGTACATATCTTAGATTTGAGAAACAGATGATCTATACATGATTCACGATATAATGAATGTCTAGTGCAACCGTGTAAATAATTAGTATAACCATATTCCAAGAGCATATTCAAGTATTTATGACCTATTTGGGTTAGATCATTACCCAAAATATCAATATTTGTATCTCCAATCAAGATTTTGTTTTCATAACAAGTTGTTTGACTAAGGAATATCTCCAAATCATCTAAAAAAGCCAAAGCGTCGGTATCATTAGGTGGTCTATACAATGCTGTACAGCAAAACTCTACGTCTCCATATGTTATTTTAAAATTTAAAGAATTAGTATTACCAATATTTATATCCAGAATATCTCATTTTATTCCATGTTTAACATAAATTACTATTCCATCAGATTTATTAAATTTTGTTGGTTTCACAACCTTATTATAATTGTTCAACTCGAAACCAGAATCTTGTGATAGCCACGTCTCAGTGAGAACTATTAAATCATATTGCGCATCAACACTAGATAAAAATAAACACAATTCATCGAAGTTCTTATTAATACTTCTTATGTTCAAATGAAAAACTTTTAACGATATTGAATGAAAAAACGTTGCTATCTCGTTTAAATTTTTTAAATTAATTGTTTCACATCTGTCTATAAGATCAAGATCCTCTACTAAATCGCAAATTTCCATTGAAAATTAAATAGAAATATTAGCTGAATAGAAAAAACCCGTTTTTGTTTTAAACCTAGATTTTCTTGAGGTCCATCTCATTTTTCACTTGTATAGGCTTCTCACCTTACTCCTTTCTTACAAGAATCTTACCATCTCTTATCCAAACAAACCGATATCCTTTCTGGGTCGCAAGTTTTTTCGTTTCTCTGAACAGTTCCATTGTGGTGGGGGTGAGATGCTGATAAGCGCACACACGACCTTCAGCAAGAGACCGACACAGCGTCTTCGTAGAAATCCCCGCACCTCCATTATCTTCACTAGCAGCTTGTTTGAAATCGGCCAGCCAGTCTTCTTTGTCTTGTCTTCGAACGAATTTGAAGACAATCGGCTTGATTTGCTCTTTTCCCCGAGATGGTAGTCTATGTGCAGTACTCAGGCCATTCGAAACAACAGGACTTTTAATAACAGAAGAAAGTTTATTGAAAAGTTCAAACACCGATTCACTTTTTGTTTCTGGAATACCCGTTACAACAACACTGTCTTTGCGCGTATATCCCTGCATTTCCGCCACTTCGCTTTTCAATTTTTCATTTTCTTGTTTAAGTGTCATGACTTCCTTATTTAATTTATTAACTTCTTCCTTATGTTTTAGTAGATCGTTTTTGAAAGAATCGAACTCATTGGACATGAATTCTATAGAATGTTTCACTAATTGGAAATCTTCTTTGAATGTGGGTGACAGTTCAGAACTTATTATTTCTTTAACTACACGTCCAATAGCCTGTATATCCAACACAGAAAGCGATTGTTTGTTATCGGCATTGCCGGCAGTAGACAATGCTTGCACTGATAACGCCGCACTATCTGTTGACGCCGCACTATCCGACGACCCAATCGAGCCTGTCTTACAGGCAATGCACTTCCACTTCGCTCTATTATCAACCGACATTTTTCTAAAATTTGATTCTTTAATCAGTTGACACAAAAAATGACACTTTGTGCCACAAGATTTACATGTTATAAAATCCTGCTCTGGAACATCCGAATTACACTTCGAACAAATCATTATTGACCCGACAAAACTGATTACAAAGAGAGCGCACAGCACACGATGTTTACTCCTCGAAGTCTAGAGGCGAATATGATCCAATACAAGCAAAAATGGCGTTTTGCCACGCCACTTCAGTTAGAAATGTATGTTTATGCACTGAATGTTAGCACTGTATATGGTACCATGTACCATATTTTTATATTAGAGTTAAAGAAGTCAGCGCCACATCCGCGTCACGACACTTCTGCGTGAATTGGGACTAAGTGCCGGTTGCACAAAAGCCGTAAAATTTTAACTGTGATCAATTCCACGAGAAACAATCAGAGAAACCGTCTTATCAAAAAGGCCTTCTCTGATTGGTTCTCGTGAAATTAATCACGATTAAAATTTAACCGGCTTTTGTGCAACCGGGCCTAAGACTTCAATGACTGACAAGCAGACGATGAACCTATTAGCCCATAGAGATGCTACCTACCGTAATTAAAATTAAGTGCATTTTAGTTTCATCGAGGTGAAGTAATATTTGAGTATACAGTTCCAGAGAGTGAAATACGGCAGAATATATATTTATATATATATGGAGTACCACAAGGATCAGTTCTAGGCCCCCTGCTTTTCATATTTTTTATAAACAACTTCACGAGTAGGCAGGGTGTATTATAATATGAGTAGTAGTTTATTTTAATTAAGTTTAGGTTCAGTTAAGGTTAATTAAAATCTTTTCTATATCATTATCAATATAATCATCCGTATTATCTTATCATTACTCTAGCACAGACTACAACCAACGACACCACCATTTGCAAAAAAAAAGATTTTACAAATGCAGGATGAAATAGCTGAAACAGACATTACAATAAATATTAGAAATCGACTTACCATGCGTTTGATGCTGTTTTTGAACTGGTCCAAAGCATTTTGCAAGTATTTGGAACGGGGGTTGGAGCTGAACACTGACAGTTCGGTCACAAATACATAAGGCACATTACTCCTGGAAACGGTCGATCGCCATTCCAGATTACTGCAGCTAATTTCTGACCCAACACAGACGCAAGATTGCCAACCATACTTCTGAAATAAACACAGATTTTGACTAAGCATTACTGTAAACTCACAGTTATTCAATTGCAAGAAATATCATGCAACAAAATAAGACAAGAGAAGTATAGACAACAATGCTACTTATTCGAAGTAATAGAGTATGGCTTAATAATTATTACTTCTAAACCAGCGGTGAAATACTGATCTATAGTGAGGTCCACGTTATGATGGCAGTGGGGAAAGATCTTCTATCGAGCTTCAATGACGATAACCATACGTTCTCCAGTATGGTTAAATCTGGAGCTCGCTTCAAGGATGTAGCAGAAGAGAGCGGTCAACTGGACGACGACGATGTACTTGTGTTCTTAGCCGGTACGAATGATATCGCATGTAATGGAAGGAAGCAATTCAACTCTTCTCTTCGCGATAAACTACGAGATCTACAGAACCGTCGTGAGCGTAATGTGATAGTTTTCTGTGCCTCACAGATATGACTTACCAGACTGGTCCGCTATAAATAAAGAAATAGAGTATGCTAACAGAGAGAGCTATAATTTATGTAAACATTCTAGAAATGTCTCCTTTGTAAATATCACGAATGTAGGAAGAAGATTTCATACTTCCAATGGTCTACATCTCAATTCCTTGAGAAAAAAATATGTTTGCGATAAAATCTTAGAATTTGTTCAAAAAATGGCTTGTAAGAACGAAAATTCATCTCAACCAATTCCTGTTGAGTATCATACGGACTTTTTTAGAAATTTGTCAGTAAATTACCAGTAATGCATTGACAAAACGTAAGCGTAGTTCTGAATGTGTTAAGAATAATTATGTAGTCAGCCTGCATTTATTGATCAATCTCCTAATAATTATGTTAGTGAGCCTATGAATGACATTAATCATTGCCATACTATTATTCGGCAAACCTCAGCATTCAAAGTGGGCTATCTTAATATTCAGGGTATTGTTGGAAAACATGTTGTTCTGAATGAATTTGCTAATGATAAGTTGTTTGATTTGCTGCGTTTGAGTGAGCACTGGTGTAGCAATGATGTAATTCCTTTTAATGTATTAGATGACTTTCAGCTTGTAAATAGTTTCAATAGGGAGCAACATATTCATGGTGGCGTAGCAATTTATACTAAGAGAGCATTGACTGACACTAGTATTAAATTAGATTTGGTATCATTGTGCAGTGAGCTGCATTTTGAAGCAACGGGTGTTTATTTCAAAGATTTAAAAATTGTTGTCGTAGCTCTTTACAGATCTCCCAATGATGATCCTCAAATCTTCTTAGAAAATTGGAGGATTTGTTCCACTTCTTTCTCAATCCTCAGTGGAAGAAATTTGGTATAGTAGTGGGTGGCGACATCAATCCGGATTTTGATGCAACGAAATATATTCGTAGTGTAAAGAAATTTAAAAATCTATTGAGACAATTCAACTATAATTTTACAAACTGTAAGCCCACAAGAGAGACTGCCTGTCTTGATAATATATTTAGGAATTTAAATAGAGATGTAATTTGTTCTGATGTGACACCTTTTGCATTTTCCGATCATGATTTGGTTTGGTTGAAGATTAATGGGTCATGTTCGGAGTTATCAAATCAAAATAATAAAGGGCCTAAGGTGGTCATCACAAGACCGATAACGCAGAATAAATTTCAGAATTTCGAAAATGCACTCAATAGTTTCAATTGGGAAAGGCTGCTCATTGATAATACACATCAAACAGCAAATGTGGTTTTCAATAAATTTTTCAATACTTTCTTGAATATATTTGAAACTTATATTCCCAAACATAAGTTCAAGATTAATCCCAATACATACAATTGCAAGAAATATAATAAGAGAAAAGCCTGGTACACTCCTTATCTATCGAGTATGAAAAATGAATTGGAACTTCATTTAGAAAAGTGTTAGTTCATTTAGACTGTGTAAAACAGATGAAATGAAATCAAGGTACTTTACAGCCAGGAGAAATTATAGGTTTGCTTTAAATGAGGCTAAGAGAGAGTATAACGTTTCTAGTATTCATTCTTTTAATAATAAATGCAAAAAACATGGAATGTGATTAATTCAGTTGCAAAAAGCAAACAGAAGGAGCCTATAAAAATATCGCCAGATGTTTTCAATAATTTTTGTGTTCAATCTGTGAATGAGATCTGTGACAGTATTGTAAGGCCTTCTGAAACGGCAATAGAGCTTATAACTTTTCATAGTTGGAATGAACCACTAAGGGATAAGTTTTCTTTCACTGAAGTAACACCGGAGCTAGTTTTGAATATCGTTAACAGTTTGAAATCTTCCGATACCATAGATATTTATGACTTTTCAAGAAATATGCTCAAAAATATTATAAATTGTATATAATTCCTCTTACCTATTGTATTAATAAATGTTTGATAGAAGGGATATTTCCAGAAATGCTGAAACTATCTAGAGTGGTGCCCATTTATAAGAAGGATGAGAAAGAGTACCGCCCAATATCTCTCACACCGATCCTATCAAAAGTTTTAGAAACTATCATCCATCTTCTAGTGTGTGATTACTTGAGTAAACATGACATACTGTCAGATTTACAATTTGGATTCAGAAAGAACACGTCTACCATCAATGCTATTGACTCCATGATTAAAAAGGTACTCAGGGATTATGAGGATAAAAAATATGCTCTGGCCACATTTTGCAATCTCAGTAAAGGATTCGATTGCGTGGATCGCGATGTGCTTCTGAATAAACTGGTTCATTATGGCATTGTTGGTAGCAAATTCAATAACATTTTCGCCTCTTTCCTCAGTGACCGAAAACAAATTGTTTGCATAGGAAAGGAAAAATCTCAAGTTAATGAGATAAAAAGTGGGGTGCCGCAGGGATCGGTTTTGGGACCATTACTGTTCATACTGATGATTAATGATCTGCCACTCTGTGTATAAGCAATGCTGATTCTATAATTTATGCGGATGATACAACTTTTTTAATGTAAGTTCAAATTTCGAAATCCTCCAGAATGAAGCTAAGAACAGTTTGTCTGAGGCTTCAAAGTGGTTCAGAGCCAATGGTTTTTCACTCAATGAGAATAAAACTCAAGAAAATATTTTTAGCTTGAAGAGTTTACCTATGGAGAGCCGTTTGGGTAGTGTCAAGTTTTTAGGTGTTTTTATTGACAGCAAACTTTCATGGGAGCCACACATTAAATATATTACTTCCAAATTATCCAGAGTGGTATACTTGCTGATAAATTTGATAGGCTGTGTCCCCACGTCTTATGTCAGATCAGCATACTTTGCTTTTTCCAGAGTATAATCGCGTATGGGCTTTTACTCTGGGTGAATAGTCCACATTTTCAAGATATATTGATAATTCAAAAAAAGTTATAAGAATAATCACAAATTCTGAAAGATTGGCTCATTGTAAACCGTTATTTGCTTAAATAGGTATACTGACAGTAATACACCTGTATATTTTTACTTGTCTCTTATATACGAAAAATAACTTGCCTAATAATCAGCTAATACATTCCCACAGCACTAGGAGTAACGGAAATATAGAAATGCCTTTCTGTAGGCTGACTAGATCGCAGGATAGCTATGAAGTTGTTGGAATGAGAATGTTTAATAAATTACCACATGAGTGGATATAAGCTCCATTTCAATTATGCAGAAATAGGCTACATAGCTGGTTAATATTAAAAATCCATTTTATAGTGTCAAAGAGTTTTTCGAATTTCAACAAGTTATTCTTTAAGATGAACTAATTTATACTATTTTTTCTAGTATTCATGACTGATATTTCTTCTATGTAATATTTTACGTGTATGTTATTTTGACTGGTGTTTTTTACATTAACCCTTCATGTTATATAATAAAGGTAGGTTGACTATGTTTGCCAAACAATAATTTCTGACGTTGTCCATAACTATTGTAATGTTGAGCGGCAATAAAATTATATTTATTTATTTTTCTTTACAGCTTTACCAATTATTCTCTTCCTTGTCACTGCCTGATATAGAGGATAGCTGATATCGGTAAATGATGTAATATTAACTGTTAATTCTTGTTTGAAATAATCAATTAAATATATTACATTTCTCAGGAAAAAATATTTTTCAATAATAAAAAAATACATTTTCATTATTTAGATTGGATATTTTGTTAATCAATAATATTTATAAATTGTTAAAACAATCTGGCAACTTTGAAAAGAATAGCGCTATTTGCTTTGTCTGAATGATAGACAAGGATAGCAACACAAATGTTAATCAAATACTAGCATTAACTTATATAACATGGACATCACTATAGTGAGTGCATATCGGCTGTTAACAGGACATGTGTAAGCAATTAAGTTGAAACACGCAATGGCAAAACATCATCAACACCTCAACTATTATGTTTCTATTTTATATCTTATTTTTTAATCTTTTAATTATTAATTTCCACTTTGAACATTATTAGCAAAAAAATTTAGTGGAAAGTCAACTATCTCGGAATGTGTAATTCACATTGAAAGGAAGTGAATACAAGAAAAATGAGATAAATATTCATAGGAGGAACATGAATAGAAAATCATATTTATTAATATATTTATATTAATTTTTCATAGTGATACCATGTGCCTAGTTTTTTCTAGGTGATACCATAGAGAAAGGATAGCATAGGAAGATATCCCATGGTATAGGTAGTTCATGTTCAAAATTTAAAACCGATTTTTTGTCAACTCAATCAGATTACTATCGACTACTGTCATTATTACTGTTTTGTCTGGGTGAGAGTGTACGAACAGCATAGTATGAGATAATACTTGCGGCAAATAGCTACACGAAAAAACTACTTGAACTGTCGGCTTTAGTTAACAGTGAAATTTTTACATTAACGCCCTATACAATGAGATATCTTCTTATGATATCTTTTCTCTATGGTGTTACCCACATGAATGGTGCTTGGGTAATGAGATGAGATGATTGCAATATAATAAGAAATCGCTTGACGGGGTTCAAGCTCACGACTGTTCCAGCATCAATTTATTGAAGGTTCATAACGCCTTTTATAAATGAGCTATAGCAGTACGCATAGTTATAATATGAGTTTGAAAAACTTAATTTTTATAGGAGATTAATATTCTAATTATACTAAAAAATTGTTCTTCATTAGGTATGATTATATTTTCCAATCCCAATGTGAGTCATACCATATACAGTAATATACCATATACAGTACACTTTTGGAAAAAATATAAGTGAAACAAAATTGATCTGGAAAATGTATGCTGATTGTCAGAGCTTATTTTAAATTCGTAATCTAGAACAAGATTCTTACCTTTATACCACCCCAAAAACGAACTCCAAGGTAGTTGTTCTGATCATCGGTTAGATATGCCGTTTCAACCGAAGTTGATGAATTTTCCACATGAACCACTAAGCCAACAGTATTTATTTCCGAAAATAACGGATTAAGACTGCGAGAGATATCACATAAGAAATGGCATTTTCTGGAAAACGCTTCTGATTTTGCACCAACTGAATATTTGGTTTGCCGTCCAGTACTCAACTGTAGCTCTCCTGACCTGATGAATAATTCAAAAGTCAATATCAATAAAATTGTGAATTAAAATCTAGAGATTGAAATAAATAAGAGACTACACTTATCCAAATGCTAATTAATAAATTATTAATTATTAAACGAACATCCATTGTCAATATTTGCAGTAGCAGTGAATGACAGCATTTAACTTGGATTTTTGTTTAATAACTATTAAAATCTAAAATTCAAATTCATTTATTTGCCATAAAATAATACAGATTGATAAAATAAATATTCAATAAAAACGAAAAGTTTATTTGTAGCTTACAAACGATGATACATTTTCAGTTATATAGAATGTTTTTATACAACTCTGAAAGCCGATTTGGGCTGAGAGTCCATAAAACTTTCAATGCAAATAAAATAATGATAAGAATTGATGGACTAGTTGGCAATGATTCGATTCTAAATATCAGTTATATCTACTATTGTGTAATGCTAATAATAATAATAATATAAATAACTTTAAATCAGGAATTTCAATTTCTAATGTTAAATCAGTTTTCTTAGGCCCGTATGCAGATACTCGGTTTAAACGGAGAAAGTTTTAGTTTTATGCTAAGTCATTGACCAGCGCTGCTGGATAGACTGTATCAAGGGTTTATGATCAAATGTCAGTTGTTCGTTTAAAACATATAAACATAAAATAGAATTTATTTGTCATCGTATTAAAAAGAACACATTGACTTTGTCATTTAAGTAAAGTATTACAGAGTAGAGTATTGTATAATCACAGTATAATATCAAAATTTCAAAAAATTATCACAGAAAAGAAATTAAATATTCATCACAGAAGCAATCAGAGAAACAAACATGAATTCAAAGAACAATAAACTTATAAAAAAAGAAATAATTGAGGATTACGTCATGCCATAATTCTATTCTCTCTCTTGGAGAGAATAGAATGGAAGTAATTTGGATTTTAACCACTCCTGCATTATGTATTTAAACTTACATGTCTAGTATTTGATGGTATCTTATTGAATAATTTAACACTTATCTAATTAAAGCTCTTTTGGATCTTGGACAATCTAACTTGTGTAATATTTAGTTGATGAGTTTAGTTTCTTGTCAAGTGGTCATGAATGTTACTCCAATCGCCAAATCTTACTAAGGTAATACTAAAGTTTCACTCATGACATTCTCCATAATAAAATCTAACCATAGTGAATATCATTTTCCACACTGTTTAGATAATTCCTGCGTCAATGCCGTTAATCGACTGAAACGGTCGAACAAATGCAAATAATTGACATATGAATGTTTTTAATTGTAAATTCAAAACTGTAATGATTCAATTTAAACCATGAATAGAGGATAGCGTTATTATGATGTTGATGACTATATCAACACTAGAATATCATAATATATTGAGCAATGAATAAAACAAGCATTAATATTAGTGACCACAAAAATTTAATCTAAAGTAGGTTTAATTATTTTTGAACTGAAGTAATAATAAGAAGACAGAATAACAGAATAAGGACAAACCTTTTCCCATGAGCCGTTACACTATACAATGAAATAGTATTGCCTTCAACCAGGACATTCTCGACATCTTCGGTGGGCTTCCAAACAGTAAGCATTGCTGTCTGCAATGTTGAGTTCTTGTCTTCATTGGAAGCTCGTGCATCAATCACCCTCACCTGAGCGGAGAACGTAGATTAATGTTGTTATTCAATACAGTATTTGAAAAAGTACACGAGTAGTCTACGATAAAACTCTTATATCAAAATACAGAAACAGTAAGAGAAGTTTGAATTACTTTGTAGTTTGTAAATGAATGAGGAAAACCAAATGAAAAGCATGTTGATTATGAAGCCATCTATTGCATGATTTTAGGTTTATTTGTGTTTGTACTAAAATACAAGTTGAAATGAATTTATTATATAATGCGATTACTTTTTATATACTTTACTTTACTCCTATACGAGCATTTAAAAATGAGAATTAAGAAGAGTATGAATGAACAAGAGATATTTCCTATTTCAATATATTCCAACAATATAACTATTCCATTATTTCAAATTCACCTGAGGATATAACAATATATTACAACAATGCTAAGATGATATCTGCATAGGTGTGAAACCTGCGTGCAGGTATGAGTCCCTTGAAGAATTTCAATTAATCAGGAAAAACACAGAAATTAGAAAAAAAACATTTGTTTTAACAACGCATGAAGTAAAGAGTAACTTAGAAAAAGAAAAAGGGACGAGCCATGGAGAGGAGAAACTACAGCATTTGAAGATAAGAAGATGTAGGTGAGCAGTAGCAGAAATTACTTCCTACCTTCAACATAGGTATTGATTTCCGTTTTTCCGGGCAATTCTCACTCATTTTTTCATCCAGTTTTTGCCGAAGTATTTCCTGATATTTTCTTTGCTTTTGTTCGCGGAGATTGGTCATGATTCTCATTTGATCTCTAGTTGGAATCTACCAAGATAAATGCAATTTGATTAGACACATACTAGGCTTATTGAGGTTGAAATAATTATAAGTAGTAGATTATAAGAGTGATAAGTTATTACCATAGAGAAAAGATAGCATAAGAATGGTATAGGGCGTTTATGCTTTAAATGTCACTGTTTGCTCAAGCAGATAATCCAATTAGTACTTTTTCGTGAAGCTGTGACCCTGGTAGTCTCATAATGTGCCATTCATAAACTCTCACCTGGCCAAGATAGTAATAATCAACAATAGTCGACAGTAATTGGCTTGAGCAAACTCAAGTAAATTATTTATATAAAAATATACATTTATTTGATTTTAAACATCCTAATATTTATTACTCAAGTTAATTTTTCCAATTTGGATTATAAAATAAATTTTGTTAATTGATTATTTAATTTACATATCAACTTGATGACATTGGTAAACTATTGCTTTTATATTTTTTAGTAATTACGTTTATGAAAAATTCTTAGCAACAAGATAGTTTTGACTATGTTAATAAGATTATTTAATAGTATTTGATGTCTTCCTTGAATTTAAATTTATTTCATTTCGGATTGAGTTTGCACACTTTCAAATTTGACATTTATTTAATCAATGATTAATATAGTATGCACAACTAATTTAAATAGTATATAAGCTCTAGTAATTAAGATTCTTTGTCTCATTTCTGTATTTTGGGCAGTTACTATGCCGGTTTGTTTCTTGAATAAATCTTTTAAAAAGGATGTCACGTGTTCCGTTTACTTAACTGGCGCCCGAACAGGGACCGCAGACGTTTCGGTAAAGTTCAATTAACTTTTTTTCGCGACCAACTGTCTCGAATCCAAAACGCGAGTGTAACTCCTCATCTGCGGCCTACCCTCATCACTCTGGAACCAAGTGCACAGCCTTCCATCCTGGCAGAGAGAAACAACACCTGGCGGCCCCTAACCAACAGAGAACCAAGCGACATGGATTCATCCACGGACGAGGACCAGGACGATCCAAGTACGCTCTCCAAACCAGTTGTGAGTACCAACAAAAGAACTTCATCAAACCCTCAAAACTGCATCCAGTCTTATCTTCAACTTCAGAGATTCAAAAATGGCAACAATCACTAAACCTATTCCACATGAACTCTTGAGATACATACCTCATACGATGGTACTTCTCACAAGTTACATCAATTCATATCTACTTGCGAAGACCTTTCTATCGGCTACTGTGCTGATAACATTCAAGAAAAAGAAGCTAATCACTGGATTCTTTTCAAAGCTGCTATGTGCAAACTTGAAGGACCAGCCGAAGCAGTAGCATTCAACAACAGTTGTTCTTCAATAAAAGACTTGATAAAATCACTGAAACAAAATTTTGCTGATAACAGATCTGTACCTGAACTCATTGCTGAGTTGACTGTGATGAATCCTATCAAAGGGAACATCCTATTGAATTTTTGAACAGACTTAATGAAAAACGTACGAATGTAATTACTAAGTATAAGCTTGATGGTGTTACAGGTTTACTATTAGAAAATTTGATTTGTCAACTGAATGCTACACTTGTAAATACTTTTGTGCATGGAGTTCACCCAACATTAGGATCACATTTGCAAGTACTACAAGTACAAGACCTAGATGATGCTAGGAATAAGTTAATAAACGATTGTAGTATTGTATTACAGCAACTACGCTACAAAACCACTATTGAAACAATGAACAGGGTAGATAGTAGGAAACATTCCAACAACACAACAACATTTAGAAATCCTAATTACGAACAAAACTTTCAAAAACAATGGTCGCACGACAATTCTTTCGAACAAACACACAGACCCTTCCAAAGTAGACAACAATTTTCACCACACAATGTTCAACAAACTAACTTCCCCCAAAACTTTCAACAAAATTTTTCAAATCAAAGCTTCCAAAAATAAAACTATCGTCCAAACTTTCAACAACAACGTTTCCACAACAAAGCTTTCAGCAGCAAAACAGTAATTTCAAACCTAACACTCAAGTAAGTTCGTCAAACACAGTGTCTATGCGCACTCAAAGAACAGACCCTGTACAAAAATTGAAAACTTACAGATCACCATATGAAGTAAACTACTTAGAGGAAGAACCAGAAGATAACTACAATCAGAGCCCGATTGAGGCTATGCAATGTCAAATAATCAATTTAAAATTCAAAGGTTCTATTTCAAATTCAATTATGTAACATACGGCACAAATTAATTACAGAGCCCAATATGCCGAGCAAAATCAAAACAAAATTAAAAATAAGACTACTTTCAAAATTAAAATAAATTTCAAGATAAAAATTAAAATAACCATAACTTCAGAATCACTATGATCACAAAAGAGAACACGTTTAAAAATAATACAATTAATTTACCTAAGTTATTAGGTCACAAGTTTGAATATAAAAAAAAAATATATATATAAAAACATTTTTATATAAGCATTAGTTAATCCGTATTCCTCAATATTCAATCTGCAAGCTTCACAAAGAATTGAAAAGAGTTAATGAGAATTTTTTAAAGAGAAAATTAAATTAAATTACGTAATAAATCAGTACCGGTTAGCTACTATATAATAGATAGAAAAAAAACAAGTCAACCTGAACTACGAAAAAGGTGATCAAAATAATTTAACATTTAGACGTAGCGGGAACAGCTTTGAGGTCTTCTTCAGTATTGATCACATAGATTTGGCCCTCAGGAACCACTCTTATTTTTACTGTTCCGGATCGGTCCACCCAAACATATTTGTAGCCAAATTGTCTCTGCAGTTTCCTAGCCTCAGCAAAAAGCTTTCTACGTTTTGCAGTCAATGACAAATTTATATAAATCTGTCGCAGCTCACCTTTCAGTCCAATGTGACGAGTAGACAGGTCCTTTACCCTTTTTCGGCCATCCAACAGTGCGTGTGTATGTGTACGACTTATGAACTTGACAATGATGGGAGGCGTCTCCTTACGTGGTCCCCTCACAGGTAGTCGGTGACAGCAGTCAATCGCCTCAGCTGTGACATGCATGCCGACGGCCTCGCATGTTTTCACCACTAGTTCACTCGTCACCTCACCCTTCACCAACGGAATACCGTGAAGCTCAACCGTATTCTTACGACCGTACTGTTCTAAATTGTCGTTCCTCATTTCTACATCACTTAGTCTCTTCTTGAGTGTTGCAACTTCACTACGCAAAAGTTCTATAATTGTTTGCTGGTTCGCGATCAGTTCCTCCTGCTTGGCCAATACACCTGAATTTTCATCCAGTTTAGCACGACACGAATTGAGTGATTCTTGAAGAACAGCTTGACCGGCTAATAATTCATTTTTGAAATCAATGAAAGTCTTCAAGTCAATAGACATAGGCCTACCCGTAACAGTCTCAGAGGAAACCCGATCAGTGTTTTTCACAGGCGTTGAATCGCATCGTTGCTTACGCAAGTTTTCCTTGCACGTTTTGCACTTCCACGAGCTGCTAGTCAACATCCTGATTTCAGCATCACTTAAATCTTTACCCACTTCACCACTAATGCATTTAGAGTGGAAAAGAGACTTGCATTCGGCACAAGCAATACTCGATTTCCCAGACCTTTCCACCAACAAATCACATACGGAGCACGCACTCATTTTGAAAATATTAACTGTACTAATAAATAGATATTAACTGTATTGATTAATCCGCAAATCAATTTGAAATAGTTCTAAGTACGGCTGAAGATGACTCGTTCTACTATACTCTACAACTCATAGACGAAATAAAACAGGCTGAATAAAAATGATAAGACGAGCACAATCTCTAAACGTCCGACTTTGTCAAGAGCCAACTGACAACTGACTGGCAATGATTCGATTCTAAATATCAGTTATATCTACTATTGTGTAATGCTAATGCTAATATAATAATAATATAAATAACTTTAAATCAGGAATTTCAATTTCTAATGTAAATCAGTTTTCTTAGGCCCGTATGCAGATACTCGGTTTAAACGGAGAAAGTTTTAGTTTTATGCTAAGTCATTGACCAGCGCTGCTGGATAGACTGTATCAAGGGTTTATGATCAAATGTCAGTTGTTCGTTTAAAACATATAAACATAAAATAGAATTTATTTGTCATCGTATTAAAAAGAACACATTGACTTTGTCATTTAAGTAAAGTATTACAGAGTAGAGTATTGTATAATCACAGTATAATATCAAAATTTCAAAAAATTATCACAGAAAAGAAATTAAATATTCATCACAGAAGCAATCAGAGAAAAAAACATGAATTCAAAGAACAATAAACTTATAAAAAAAGAAATAATTGAGGATTACGTCATGCCATAATTCTATTCTCTCTCTTGGAGAGAATAGAATGGAAGTAATTTGGATTTTAACCACTCCTGCATTATGTATTTAAACTTACATGTCTAGTATTTGATGGTATCTTATTGAATAATTTAACACTTATCTAATTAAAGCTCTTTTGGATCTTGGACAATCTAACTTGTGTAATATTTAGTTGATGAGTTTAGTTTCTTGTCAAGTGGTCATGAATGTTACTCCAATCGCCAAATCTTACTAAGGTAATACTAAAGTTCCACTCATGACATTCTCCATAATAAAATCTAACCATAGGGTCTGGTTGCATTATTGAAAGTGAATATCATTTTCCACACTGTTTAGATAATTCCTGCGTCAATGCCGTTAATCGACTGAAACGGTCGAACAAATGCAAATAATTGACATATGAATGTTTTTAATTGTAAATTCAAAACTGTAATGATTCAATTTAAACCATGAATAGAGGATAGCGTTATTATGATGTTGATGACTATATCAACACTAGAATATCATAATATATTGAGCAATGAATAAAACAAGCATTAATATTAGTGACCACAAAAATTTAATCTAAAGTAGGTTTAATTATTTTTGAACTGAAGTAATAATAAGAAGACAGAATAACAGAATAAGGACAAACCTTTTCCCATGAGCCGTTACACTATACAATGAAATAGTATTGCCTTCAACCAGGACATTCTCGACATCTTCGGTGGGCTTCCAAACAGTAAGCATTGCTGTCTGCAATGTTGAGTTCTTGTCTTCATTGGAAGCTCGTGCATCAATCACCCTCACCTGAGCGGAGAACGTAGATTAATGTTGTTATTCAATACAGTATTTGAAAAAGTACACGAGTAGTCTACGATAAAACTCTTATATCAAAATACAGAAACAGTAAGAGAAGTTTGAATTACTTTGTAGTTTGTAAATGAATGAGGAAAACCAAATGAAAAGCATGTTGATTATGAAGCCATCTATTGCATGATTTTAGGTTTATTTGTGTTTGTACTAAAATACAAGTTGAAATGAATTTATTATATAATGCGATTACTTTTTATATACTTTACTTTACTCCTATACGAGCATTTAAAAATGAGAATTAAGAAGAGTATGAATGAACAAGAGATATTTCCTATTTCAATATATTCCAACAATATAACTATTCCATTATTTCAAATTCACCTGAGGATATAACAATATATTACAACAATGCTAAGATGATATCTGCATAGGTGTGAAACCTGCGTGCAGGTATGAGTCCCTTGAAGAATTTCAATTAATCAGGAAAAACACAGAAATTAGAAAAAAAAACATTTGTTTTAACAACGCATGAAGTAAAGAGTAACTTAGAAAAAGAAAAAGGGACGAGCCATGGAGAGGAGAAACTACAGCATTTGAAGATAAGAAGATGTAGGTGAGCAGTAGCAGAAATTACTTCCTACCTTCAACATAGGTATTGATTTCCGTTTTTCCGGGCAATTCTCACTCATTTTTTCATCCAGTTTTTGCCGAAGTATTTCCTGATATTTTCTTTGCTTTTGTTCGCGGAGATTGGTCATGATTCTCATTTGATCTCTAGTTGGAATCTACCAAGATAAATGCAATTTGATTAGACACATACTAGGCTTATTGAGGTTGAAATAATTATAAGTAGTAGATTATAAGAGTGATAAGTTATTACCATAGAGAAAAGATAGCATAAGAATGGTATAGGGCGTTTATGCTTTAAATGTCACTGTTTGCTCAAGCAGATAATCCAATTAGTACTTTTTCGTGAAGCTGTGACCCTGGTAGTCTCATAATGTGCCATTCATAAACTCTCACCTGGCCAAGATAGTAATAATCAACAATAGTCGACAGTAATTGGCTTGAGCAAACTCAAGTAAATTATTTATATAAAAATATACATTTATTTGATTTTAAACATCCTAATATTTATTACTCAAGTTAATTTTTCCAATTTGGATTATAAAATAAATTTTGTTAATTGATTATTTAATTTACATATCAACTTGATGACATTGGTAAACTATTGCTTTTATATTTTTTAGTAATTACGTTTATGAAAAATTCTTAGCAACAAGATAGTTTTGACTATGTTAATAAGATTATTTAATAGTATTTGATGTCTTCCTTGAATTTAAATTTATTTCATTTCGGATTGAGTTTGCACACTTTCAAATTTGACATTTATTTAATCAATGATTAATATAGTATGCACAACTAATTTAAATATTCTATTTATCACTAAATAAAACGATTAGGATCAATCTGATTGATAAATTAGGAATGCACAGATTCACATATTCAAGAAGGGATTTTAGTGCGCATTTTTGAACGTGTGTAAAATCTAAAAAAATAGCTTTTCGCCACACTGCACAGAAAGCAGCTGTTTTCCAGTCCGTACGTAGATCTGAAAGACATTGTTTGCAGACGACTCTCGTCTGATGTAAGAAACAGGTTTCTTTCCGGCTAAGGCCGGAAAGAGTATCCTTTCCGGCCGCTCAGTTCCCCCCCTCATAAAACTTTCTTATTCAATTAATTATTCTTCTATAGCTGATGCCAAAAAGTTAGGCGGCTTCGTGGGTTATATGGTGTAACCTACTCACAGCTGATGCAGTGCATCTATTTATTGTCTCTTTTGATTTAAAAATCATCACCTAAGCCAAGCTAGATGACAACATCAGCTGTTGGAACGCACAAGAGACCCACGAAACCGCCTCACTTTTTGGCGTCAGCTATACCTGTAGTGTGGCGAAAAATATCGTACGCGACTCTCTCAGAAAGGTGTTTACGGTATTCGGATAACATATTCCGAATAATATAAGGATAACTATCCTTATACCGTAAACACTAACTTTCTGTGCTTGTAGCGTAATATACTATTACTGTAATGGATGAACCCAGTAAAGATATGATATACAACTTTATAAAAAGCTTTTATAACTTTTGAAATATAAAATATCAGAAGATGAATAAGTTTCTGTTCCTGAGAAAGGTTTTGAGAACTCTTTCAAAAATGCAAGATAACAAAATTATATTAAATACACCTGATTGAAATGTTTTAAATTCTTAAAAACAACATTAGTGTCATTATTTGTATAGTAATCTCCAGCTACTTACTTGACCAGACTCGACTAAATCCTGAGAAGGCAACGATTCTTCGTCCTGATTAGAATTCGATTTCCGGTTTCTCATTTCATCCATCTCTCTCTGAACTTGTGACTGTAGTTTCTCAATTAGCTCTGTCATTCTACGTTCATTCAGTAGACACTCTTGTTCCTCTCTTTTTTTACTGTACACTACACTTTTACCATCTTCTGTCTTCAACATATATACAAGAGGATAAACACGAACAACCAAAACATCAATGCGTCCTATGTTTCCACCCTTGGGTAAAACGTCTTTCAATTTTCCGACTAATATCGGTCCTTGAGTTTGACAAAATCCTAAGCGACAGTCCCACCTTGCACGACGAGCACAGTTTGTGTGAAGTTTGAGTTGAACGGTGTTTGGAACGTGGAGCGGATCGTGGCCTTGCTCGCAGTTCAACAGCTCACAGCCCTGAACCACCAGCTTCGTGCCAACTGCTACTTTTCCCCTATCAATCAAACACATCATCTCCTCATCCACACTGGCATTAATTCGATACCAACCGTCAGTCAGTTTCAATTCTTTTGTGGCGGACGATTTATTCACCAATATTTCACTTACACAAAGTACCATTCGGCGAGCCGCTGACTCATCAGTCTCCAATATTTTCCTCAGACAAGATCTTTGACAATCGTCAATTTCACGGTCGTACCGGTATCTCAGTTGAAGTAGTACATTGTCCAAGGTTAGATAACTACCAGCCAATAAATGTGGAAAGTTTCGTTCGGTTGATGCCAGTTTCCAAACAATAGATCTGAAATGGTTTGCTATCCACTCATGAGAAATTAAAGTGGGATCAATACCTGGGCTAGCAAGAAATGCGCGACTGATTTCCTTGAGGCCAGCTGATCCATCGTCACTAAGAATGACAAGCGCGTTATCTCCAACTGGGATACCATCACAATTACTTTCACAAATGTATTTTGAGAGTGAATTCGAAGAGCTGAATCGGAATTCGGCGGCATTTTCGTAGTTAATCCCAATGACTGACTGCTTTATACCTTCTCCAATGAGTTGAGCGGTTGATAACAAAGTTCTTGGGGATTTAACTAGACTTCTCAATGGTATTCGCTGTCCCAATTGCCTCTTCACAAATAGAGCACCTTTTTGCATTTTAGTTAGTGATTTATCTTTGCCATTCTTCAATAACAATTCTTGATTTTCAGTAGCTTTTCTTCTGCCTTCAATTACATCCAATTGGTAGAAAATTGTTTGGTCAACTTGACTATCATCATCCCAACTGTCCATCATCTTGAGCTTCTTCTCACAGGCACAATTTGGTTCATCAATTTGGATGGTTCGTTTGATTTTAGTTCGATTAATTGAAATTGGAGTAGACGTTTTTAAATTATCAATAAAATTATTGTATGGGTCGTCTTGATTTTTCTTCAATTTGGAATTCATAATTGGTGTGCTACATCCAGCCACTTGATTTTCATCCAATTTACTCTTGGAAAATTTTAATCGTTTTTTCCTTATTTTGAATCTATCGCCTACGCCAAGGACAGGACTGCATGCACGTTTTTTTCTCATCTTTATTTCACTATCAGTACAAAGAATGGGAGAGAGAGCTTCAGATCGATCTTGTACAAAAGAAGGGCTGGTGACAAACGTTCTCAACCATACTGGAGGATCTTTAAATTCAGGAACATCTTCATCAGCTAGGAAGGCTGCTGTGCTTTCAGATACTTCATCAACAAAACTTAATGACAAGCAAGGCATATCTTCATAAAATTGAGAATGTCGATTTGGTGATGGTTTGTATTTATCAGGAGATTGTGACAGAAAGTGCTTATTAATACAACTATCTTCTAGAGAGAGTTGTTCTGATATAGTGTCAACTTTGTGATTTTCATTATCCAATATGGATTCATTACATGTATTGAGCTTTTCATCTTCATCTGATAAGAGGATTCTAGCTTTAGCCAATGGTTCAACTGAAGTGACAATGGATTGTCCTTCAACAGTGGAAAATCCACAAATTTCATCTCCAAAAGATTTATTATCTTGAAAACATGTTTTTGCTTTGACTGAAGGTTTATTAGAAACCAGTACTGATTCATCTTTAGCAGTAGAGTAACTTAAAAATGCATCTTCATCATATTCGTTTTCATAAAGATGTGTTTTTGCTTTGGCAAGGGCTTCCTCAGAAACTGGTATCGATTTTCCTTTAGCAGTGGAGAATCCAAAAAATGCATTTCCTTCAGATGTCTCTTTATGGAGCAGTGTTCTTGCTTTGGCAAGGGCTTTATCAGAAAACTTTATCAATTTTCCTTTAGCAGTTGAATATCCACAAAACGTATTTTCATCAGATGTTTCTTCATGGAGCAGTTGTTTTGCTTTGACTATGGCTTCATCAGAAACTGGTATCGATTTTCCTTTAGCAGTTGAGAATCCACAAAATACATTTCCATCAGATGTTTCTTCATGGAGCAGTTGTTTAGCTTTTGATAGGGCTTCATCAGAAACTGGTATCGATTTTCCTTTAGCGGTTGAGAATCCACAAAATACATTTCCATCAGATGTTTCTTCATGGAGCAGTTGTTTAGCTTTAGATAGGGCTTCATCAGAAACTGGTATCGATTTTCCTTTAGCGGTTGAGAATCCACAAAATACATTTCCATCAGATGTTTCTTCATGGAGCAGTTGTTTAGCTTTAGATAGGGCTTCATCAGAAACTGGTATCAATTTTCCTTTAGCGGTTGAAAATCCACAAAATACATTCCCATCAGATGTTTCTTCATGGAGCAGATGTTTTGCTTCGGATAGGGCTTCATCAGAAACTGGTATCGATTTTCTTTTAGCAGTTGAGAATCCACAAAATACATTTCCATAAGATGTTTCTTCATGGAGCAGTTGTTTTGCTTTAGATAGGGCTTCATCAGAAACTGGTATCGATTTTCCTTTAGCAGTTGAGAATCCACAAAATACATTACCATCAGATGTTTCTTCATGGAGCAGTTCTTTAGCTTTTGATAGGGCTTCATCAGAAACTGGTATCGATTTTCCTTTAGCGGTTGAGAATCCACAAAATACATTTCCATCAGATGTTTCTTCATGGAGCAGTTGTTTAGCTTTAGATAGGGCTTCATCAGAAACTGGTATCGATTTTCCTTTAGCGGTTGAGAATCCACAAAATACATTTCCATCAGATGTTTCTTCATGGAGCAGTTGTTTAGCTTTAGATAGGGCTTCATCAGAAACTGGTATCGATTTTCCTTTAGCGGTTGAAAATCCACAAAATACATTCCCATCAGATGTTTCTTCATGGAGCAGTTGTTTTGCTTTGGATAGGGCTTCATCAGAAACTGGTATCGATTTTCTTTTAGCAGTTGAGAATCCACAAAATACATTTCCATCAGATGTTTCTTCATGGAGCAGTTGTTTTGCTTTGGATAGGGCTTCATCAGAAACTGGTATCGATTTTCCTTTAGCAGTTGAGAATCCACAAAATACATTTCCATCAGATGTTTCTTCATGGAGCAGTTGTTTTGCTTTGGATAGGGCTTCATCAGAAACTGGTATCGATTTTCCTTTAGCAGTTGAGAATCCACAAAATACATTTCCATCAGATGTTTCTTCATGGAGCAGTTGTTTTGCTTTGGATAGGGCTTCATCAGAAACAGGAATTGATTTTCCTTTAGCAGTTGAGAATCCACAAAATACATTTCCATCAGATGTTTCTTCATGGAGCAGTTGTTTTGCTTTGGCAAGGGCTTTATCAGAAAACTTTATCAATTTTCCTTTAGCAGTTGAATATCCACAAAACGTATTTTCATCAGATGTTTCTTCATGGAGCAGTTGTTTTGCTTTGACTATGGCTTCATCAGAAACTGGTATCGATTTTCCTTTAGCAGTTGAGAATCCGCAAAATACATTTCCATCAGATGTTTCTTCATGGAGCAGTTGTTTAGCTTTAGATAGGGCTTCATCAGAAACTGGTATCGATTTTCCTTTAGCGGTTGAGAATCCACAAAATACATTTCCATCAGATGTTTCTTCATGGAGCAGTTGTTTAGCTTTAGATAGGGCTTCATCAGAAACTGGTATCGATTTTCCTTTAGCGGTTGAAAATCCACAAAATACATTCCCATCAGATGTTTCTTCATGGAGCAGATGTTTTGCTTCGGATAGGGCTTCATCAGAAACTGGTATCGATTTTCTTTTAGCAGTTGAGAATCCACAAAATACATTTCCATCAGATGTTTCTTCATGGAGCAGTTGTTTTGCTTTAGATAGGGCTTCATCAGAAACTGGTATCGATTTTCCTTTAGCAGTTGAGAATCCACAAAATACATTACCATCAGATGTTTCTTCATGGAGCAGTTCTTTAGCTTTTGATAGGGCTTCATCAGAAACTGGTATCGATTTTCCTTTAGCGGTTGAGAATCCACGAAATACATTTCCATCAGATATTTCTTCATGGAGCAGTAATTTAGCTTTAGCTAGGGCTTCATCAGAAACTGGTATCGATTTTCCTTTAGCGGTTGAGAATCCACAAAATACATTTCCATCAGATGTTTCTTCATGGAGCAGTTGTTTAGCTTTAGATAGGGCTTCATCAGAAACTGGTATTGATTTTCCTTTAGCGGTTGAAAATCCACAAAATACATTCCCATCAGATGTTTCTTCATGGAGCAGTTGTTTTGCTTTGGATAGGGCTTCATCAGAAACTGGTATCGATTTTCTTTTAGCAGTTGAGAATCCACAAAATACATTTCCATCAGATGTTTCTTCATGGAGCAGTTGTTTTGCTTTGGATAGGGCTTCATCAGAAACTGGTATCGATTTTCCTTTAGCAGTTGAGAATCCACAAAATACATTTCCATCAGATGTTTCTTCATGGAGCAGTTGTTTTGCTTTGGATAGGGCTTCATCAGAAACTGGTATCGATTTTCCTTTAGCAGTTGAGAATCCACAAAATACATTTCCATCAGATGTTTCTTCATGGAGGAGTGGTTTTGCTTTGGATAGGGCTTCATCAGAAACAGGAATTGATTTTCCTTTAGCAGTAGAAAATCCACAAAATGTATTTCCATCATCAGTTTCCTCATAGAGCAGTTGTTTTGCTTTGGATAGGGCTTTATCAGAAACAGGAATTGATTTTCCTTTAGCAGTTGAGAATCCACAAAACGTATTTTCATCAGATGTTTCTTCATGGAGCAGTTGTTTTGCTTTGGCAAGGGCTTCATCAGAAACAGGAATTGATTTTCCTTTAGCAGTTGAGAATCCACAATATGCAATTTCATCTGATTCTTTTTCATGAAGTAGTGTATTTGTTTTGGAATGTGTTTCTTCTGAAGGTAGTATAGATTTTCTCTCATCAGTAGGAAGTTCGGTCAAATTTGTATCAAAGTTTTCCTTCTCAGACAGTAATGTTCTTGCTTTTATCAATGCTTCCTCTGACACTCTTATAGATTTACCTCGGGCTGTTGAAAATCCACTAAATTTATGTTCATTTGAATATATTTTTTTAAACAATGTACTTCCATTCCTTGGCAATCCTTCTAAATTTGATGATTCTAACTCGGTGGTTGATAACTCAGGGATATCTGGATGACACGATTCTTTTCTAGCTGAATGTGTTCTTTCTCTTACTAAAAGTTTTTCAGACACTTTGATTGGGTTTTCTGTAGAAATTGGAACCTCATTAGCATATTTACTATTACAATTATTATAAGATAAAGTACTAGTTTTGATCAAAATGTTTTTTGACATGCCGATTGTTTCTCCCTTGAAATCATCAAACAATGCATTCAGTTCTTCCTTGCCAGTTGAGGAGGCAGTGTGATTACATTCATTCTCAGTCAATAATGCGTTTGCCTTTGATAAGGCTACCTTAGACACAGATATCGATTTCCCATTAGCAGTCGAAAAGGTTGTGTACGCAGTACAATCATTTTTGGGAAAAAGTATTTCATCATTTATCAAAGATTCCTCAGAAGTTGGATCTTCACTAACAGTTGAAAATCGTCTAGAAGCAGAACCAACCAGTCCAAGTTCCAGTTTAGATTGTTCAGAAGTCATCCTCTGCTCAAAACATTTAGCTGAAGTTGTGTTGTCTTTTTCACAAATCAATGCCTCTCTATCCTTTTTAAAAACCCATTCTTGCAATAACTTATCAACATTATCTGTCTCAACACTTTTGACAAGAGTTTCTGACTCTATTGGATCATTTCTAGTGTGAGCTTCATTTCTCATTATCTTGCTTAATTTTGATGGAATTGTTGCATTTCTGTTGCCTTTTTCTGATAACATGGATTTATTGGTTTCTAGTTTTTGAAAATGTGGAATTTTCTTAGAACTATTTGCAGGAATTGTAGGTTTACAAGATTCTTCTTCACTTAATCCATTTGATGGACAATATCTAAGCAAACCAGTTTTTATCTCATTGAGAGTTTTTTGTTGCTCATGGAACTCAATCGAACTCTTGGAGTTCATTTCAAGCCTGGAATTAATTCCAACTTTTGTTTTCTCACTAGAATTCAACTTTTCAGCACATGAGATCAAGTCATCAAACTGTTGTGAAGAAATATTCAAGGTATTGTTCATATCTATATTGTACTTATCCATGAGAGACGATTTATCAAATAAAACTTTGTTGTCATTTCTACCACGAATTTTAGAAGCTCCTCTGTCATGATTATCATTTTTGTAATTGCCTTTGGAGATACTTTCAAAGCAGATATAACTACCATCATTTAGCTTCTCCTTTCTGCACATCAATTTGAAGTCTTTTTGCTTTTTTGTTTCTTCTAGATATGATACAGACTCAGAATCATCCAAAAGTTTAGCGGATTCTAGCAAAGTGCTAATTGATCCTGAATTTGCAATTGGCTTTCTTTCCCTGATTGAATTGCTTATATAAATTGAACCACACCTTCTATCACTATCGTTACTATCAATTACTATTCTACTGGTAACATCAGAATTATTATCTCTCTCGATCACTTTGAAGTTTGTAGTCACTAATTTATCACAGACCGATTTCTTTTCCTTTTTTCCAAGGTTTGAAGACAATTTCCCACATAAGACACTTGCGGATTTGATTTTAGATAGATCGTCATCATTACTACTTTTAAGATCATCCTTATCACGATTGAAAGACAGTTCCGTAGTTTGGCAAATTTCTTCAAGTATAGAAAACGATAAGTCACTAAACTCGTTCGGTAACATGTTTGAATCACGACACTGGGACTCATTTTTTTGGAGATGATTTGATTTCGAAACATTAGCATACTCATCATTCACATTTGTGTCATTAAGAATTTTCCTCTTCTTTAAACGTCGGTATTTCTTTATATGGCAATTGGAATTCAAAATGGGTGATTTTTCCAAGTCTGGTAGTCTTCCATCCTTATTCAAAGGGTTGTTACTCAAAATGGGTGATTTTTCAAACTCTAGTAGTCCTTCATCTTTTTTCAAAGTCTTGGTAGTCAAAATAGGTGATTTTTCCAAGTCTAGTAGTCCTCCATCCTTTTTCAAAGTGTTGGTACTCAAAATGGGTGATTTTTCCAAGTCTAGTAGTCCTCCATCCTTTTTCAAAGTTTTGGTACTCAAAATGGGTGATTTTTCAAAGTCTAGTAGTCCTCCGTCCTTTTTCAAAGTGTTGGTACTCAAAATAGGTGATTTTTCCAAGTCTAGTAGTCCTCCGTCCTTTTTCAAAGTGTTGGTACTCAAAATAGGTGATTTTTCCAAGTCTAGTAGTCCTCCGTCCTTTTTCAAAGTGTTGGTACTCAAAATGGGTGATTTTTCCAAGTATAGTAGTCCTCCGTCCTTTTTCAAAGTGTTGGTACTCAAAATGGGTGATCTTTCCAAGTTTAGTAGTCCTCCACCCTTTTTCAAAGTGTTGGTACTCAAAATAGGTGATTTTTCCAAGTCTAGTAGTCCTCCGTCCTTTTTCAAAGTGTTGGTACTCAAAATAGGTGATTTTTCCAAGTCTAGTAGTCCTCCATCCTTTTTCAAAGTGTTATCAGTGTTTGAGCAATTCAACTCACTAGTTAACTTATTGTCCTGATCACCAATAACATTTTTGTCTTGATCTCTAATCAACATTTGGAGGACCTGGAAAATGAAAATGAATATTATTATATTATATAACAATATATTTTGGGTACTTACCAAATCTGTCTATTAAAAGAAATTGTTAGGTCTCAACGCAAGAAGCTAGAAAATGTTACCAACAGTTACGGTATCAATTGACTAGATATAAGATAATAACGGCTCTCAACGCTATGGTTATTAACAGCCAAATGAAAATAAAAGTCTTGTTATAATTATTTAGTAATATAATAATAATAATGTTTGAGGTTAGGTTCTTTGACATTAGCTTGTCAGCGACATTAGTAATCAGTCGAGCAGTGAATTTGAAAATTAGCCAGACACCTTATAGCAAATTAATTGTGTCTAGGTAGCATTCGATAAGACGAGGATAAGAGGGTTTTGTAAACTAAGCATGCCAAATAAATGTCACCAAAAACTATTAAGAAAACACAAAAATATTTATTATATCTTTGAGCATGAAAAAAAATAATAAAAAACAAAACAAAATGATAAAGGAAATAGGATTTATTTTTATTGAGCACATTCTAGGGATGTACCAATCATAATACAGTATTTGCTTGGCACTAAAAATTATTTAATTCAAAATCTCCACGTGGTCTTTATTAAAATTATAAAAATTTGTAATTGTTATAGAATGCACGGAACAAAACAAAATGATAAAGGAAATAGGATTTATTTTTATTGAGCACATTCTAGGGATGTACCAATCATAATACAGTATTTGCTTGGTGCTAAAAATTATTTAATTCAAAATCTCCACGTGATCTTTATTAAAATTATAAAAATTTGTAATTGTTATAGAATGCACAGAACAATGTAGTTAAGATAAAATAAGAGTTAAGGATAGAAATATTCAATTTTAAGATAGTAATATGTTATTGTATTACAAACTATTTGACAGTACTAAATTGTGTCATCGCAGAGTATTTAAAATCCACCAATGGGAAAGGATATTTAAATTTTATGCAAATTAAAAAAGGAGAAAGTATCTTCGAAAGAGAATAGGGGAAGACCAACAGCCCACTTGCTTGCCAGAGGTCACCAGGGACACCCACCAAATTATGAGAGCATTAGACTGAATCCCTTATTAAATTAATTTTTTGCCAAAGTTTAAGTTTTGGTTTATGTAATTAAAACTAAAATTCATATAACTCAGTGATGTCGCAGTATGACATGAGTTGATAAATTTAAATATTCCCACTGGAGAGGACGACAGCAGCCCACCAGAAAAGGCTTAGGACACCGAGACAAATCCAGGCCACCATCAAAAATTGTGAAAGATCTACACGTGAGTTCAAAAATTATTTAAGAGGGCCCTCAGTGCTACGAATCAATCGCAATTACATAAAGCTAGCTTGTCAAAGTTTTATTTGAAAATCAAACTTAATATTGAAATTTGTGCAAATATTCAAACTTAAGGGAAAGTCCTATTAAGAACAATTTATGAGAATTTATTATTTAAGTATGCACAGAGTAAATATTTATTAATATTTGATTCATTATATAAGCTCACTTAATTAATCTTTTTTATCAGTTATTTATAAGAATTTTCTGAAGCTCATGTTCATAAGATAAATTATTTTTTCCGAATTCCACCAGAGGCCGAACTCAAGCCCTGAGATATTTTAATATTTAATTTTTCATATTGTTGGAAGTAAGATTTATAAATTTTATTCGACAAGCAATAGCAGGTCGATAGCTGAGCTATAGAAATAGACAGAATATATGCTGATTAAAAAAGCACGAGATATATTATTTTATGCTAATAAGCAAAGTAAAACATTTTGTGAGCTATCTGTAATATTTTTACAATATATATTTTCTCATATTATTTTTATATTCATCATTCCTATTTTTCATTATTGCTCATTGATATTTTCATGAATATTATATATTTTCATTTGTTGAATGGTGTATCCTTCATTTATGATCCTATCTTCATGCATGAACAATCTTGTTCTAGTCTATCTTAATTCTATTGTTGACAAATTATTTAAATTATCAACCAACTGTATTCTTCACCATATAAGTTGGATAAATCGGCGATATACAGCATTGATTATTAAATCTTCAGAAATATTACATTCTCAAGATTTATTTAAATTATTCAGAACCATCACAGCCAATTTGGAAGAACCCAAGGGTCATAGTATTAAGTTGCAGTAGCATTATAAATCAATGGAATTTATAAGGTATTCTGATAGAGTGTTGCCTTTGATTCCGCTCGGTATCATCTCACACTGCTGACCCCTTTGTCAGATGGTAGTGAGTGGTATTGGTGTCGATACCATATTGTCTAGTACAAAATTCAGAACCCTTATATCTGTCTATATCTTCTGCATCTATAATTGCAGAGTCGACCAGATCAGTCGTGAGAACTGCAAATTGATAAAGCAGCCACCGTTTGCAGCCGTTGGAAGCAGAGAATTATTTGAGCTCCTTGAAGAGCTGGTAAGAAGTTTATGGTATTTCTCTTTCAGGAGGCATAAAAATAATAATAGTATTCAAAAATCTTTTGCTCTACCGACTACTGCCAGCTGGGCACATGCGACGCCAAAAATAATGTCACAATTAATATAATGTAATTAAATTATATTTCTAAAATGACACAGTTTCATTAAACCCTATGTGCTTATAACTGTTTGGATTGGATTTTTTTTATAGAACATAGATGTATTCATGTTAGATTGGTCAATGCAAAATGGCATGACATTCCAGGAACGGTCACATCTTAATAATATAATTCAAAACGTAGGCATTGTGGAGATAGCTTGAAAGAATATAGTCAACTTGAAAATGTGACCGGTGTGGTCACGAAAACATGGTCGTGTACCAAATAAAACTGTGTAGAATTTGACAAGATATGTGTGTTTTTGTTCAATTATGGAACGGTTCTACAATATTGACAATGACTCAGTCGAATTTGTGAAAGAATATTCATGAAATAAATCAAATATTATATTAATTTGTTGTAGTAGAAAATAACAAAAAATCGTGCTATAAGAAAATGATGCACAAACATAAATAACTATACACACTAAAAAAGTGTGTAAACAATCAATGCAGAATAAGTATTAATTTTCATTTGTCAATTCTTATGAGTAGATGTTTGGAACATACATAAGTATTTCTTAACGTACACAGCGGTTAACTGTAGTGGTTGAATTTTCTAATCTCTGTTATTGTCATTGAGAACCAACAGTTAAAAACAAATTATATTAAATCAGATCATGTGCTTAGACATGGGCATCTATAGTTTAGACGAGAAGCAAAATCAAGAAATCTTGAAGCATACGAGATTCTTTCAAGAATCTCGTAGGCGACGGCAAGCTTGTAAAAAATGATACCTTCAGTCGGTTGGTGAGGCAAGATAATCACACCTACTTCTACAGTCAACAGTCACTGGTATCATAATGCATTAAATACCCAGAATTTATGCAACTTTTCACCTTCTAATCAAACGTAATTTTTTTAAATTTCAGTGTGTTGGATCGTCATCGTCGACTGAGGAGATAATAGGTTTAATATATGGTTGGTTGACAGAGTTGTCAACCATCTATTCAAATCAAGGAAAATATGGGATTTTTAATCGAGCTTAAACTTACATCGTTATTTGTAGTACGTGAAATCTCATTCAGAGAAGCTTCCGATAGAGCCTCATAATCTTTTTTCAAAGTGGTGTAGGACGTTTTACCAAGCATTTCATGATTGTTGGAAAAAACAGAAGACCTGCAATCAATTCAAGTACTTAAATACTGTAATTGAAATAACTATTTTATAAGAACATTGCTTCACATACATAACAGAAGACTCTATTCTAGAGATAGTTTCAAAAAGAAGTTTCACATTTTACTGATCATAAGATCAAGGTTGAGAGGTAGAGAGGACTCAAAAGTCCGCCAAATAAAGAATGTTTTCATCATTTACCAGTTCTTGCTTATCTATTTCAAATTTGAGATTGAAGCAGTACTGAACAATTGCTTGTTGAATATTCCAGCATTGTGAATAAAGAACTCACTTCTTCTTCTTCATACCATAGGGCTTCTAAAATTATTGGAAATATATTTTCCTACAACTACCTCGGAAAGTTCCTGTTCCTGTACTGATTATAATACTCAAAGATTCACTTTTCCGCTCTAGTGCGAGAAAATTTTTTTCTGCACTCCAGATTTGCAACATGGCAACGCAAAATAGTTAGTAGGTTATATGGAGCACCAGTGCAGCAAAATCAAAATTAGGTTGGTAACTGTGGTATAGTGTTGTGGTGCACGTTATAATAATATGAAGGCAGTGGACAACAGTGGATGACAGCGACAGCCACCACATGAGTGACAGTCGCCTTTATTCATTTACTACTAAATTATTCAATTTTAAATAAATTAAGGTTTTTATTAATAATAAAATTACACAGAAAAACATTTGATGGATTTCAGGCAATTTTACCCATAATTACCCACTTTTCATATTCAATGGTAACTGTAGGAAAAATTAAATGTGAAAGCAAACTGTCACTTTGCGCACTAGTTGCACCAATAACTATTCCAGCATTGTTATATATTTCTATTGAATTGTACAGCATATCAATCATTAAATAATGATGTAGAAATACATTTCCATCTTAGATAAATGATGAAATTATGACTAGCCAACAAGTAAAAATAAACAATGACTGAGAATTGGTGAGAATCAAATTATAACAGGTTTAAAAACGTATTTCAAATATAATTTACTTGGGATTTATACTTAATCATTAGAGAACTTATTTCTAATATGCTCCCAAGTTTGATATTTTGAAAAAATATATAATAATGGTGCTAGATAAGGAATTTACCAAAATTATCATTATAAAAGCTTTGCTTTTTAATTAAGCTCACCCATCATTGCTCGAACTTTCTTGAGAAACTCTGAAACTGCCATTTGTAACGTAATCAGAATTTAATCCCAGAACAGACAAATTCAAGCTTTTCCTGGTCCTCTTCCTTTTCTTCTTTATTCTCGCAGTGTTCAATTCAGGAGACAATGGATACTCAATTGTTAATTCTTCAGATCCGTGATCATTTGCAACATTTTCCTCCATTGAGCCAAATAGCACATTACTTTATGAAGAGTTTTTGTTGCTGCACTTCTAGAAATAGAGAATAGAATTATAGTTTCCTCCATTGAGCCAAGTAGCACATTACTTCATGAAGAGTTTTTGTTGCTGCACTTCTAGAAATACAGAATAGAATTATAGTTTCCGGCTCATATTACATAAGGCTATCAGGCTTGGTCACCAGAGAGCCAACAGTGGTGACTGTGCATAACTAAAACAAGCTGCGACACCAGGATTGGTGGACGGGCTGACAATCCTTGTGAGACACTAACCGGTCGTCAAAATCTGGAGTTTTTACTGGCAACCCCATTGTAATGTGCGCAATAAGAATCAATGACCCGTGACTCTCTCGGACACTACTTTTGTGTCACTGGTACGCTAGCCTAATGCTATACAAGCTCAGGGGAGGGGGAAGAAATAATAATTCTTGTATTAATCATATAAAGCAGCCTTTACAAGGGACTGCGGAATTGGGAATGACATGGGTAGATTTATAGGTAAATATGATTCCCAACATTTCCAATTTTGCGATCCCGCCATAGCTAGTGAAAGCTTCTTTTGTGTGTTTGTCTGTGTACAGGTTCTAGTAAGAAAGGAATTCAGTTAAATATAAGTTCATTACCGTAAGTATAAATTAAGAATATAATTTGCAGTCTCAACATAGCAAATTCACATAGCCAATGATCTCAAAATTTTAAAAATCAAATTGTTGAGAAAATAAAATAAAAAGTTTCTGGTTATAAATTACTCAAAGATTATAAAAAGTCTTCAATTAGGCTAGCTCACAAAAAGTTTTGTTGAGTTTTGCGCAGAACAATAAATTTAGAGTGTTGTGCAATAAAAATCATATACAACTTACAAGGCAAGTTACTTGAAGGTATCTCTGAAGTCTTATAAAACTCAACTTTTGACTAGAAAACGTACTTTAAAGTTTAACATTACCAAATGAAATCGAATTATTTATTTTCATCTAGTTAGTGTAAAAAAGCAGATTAGGTGAACTAATACCGTTTTGAAAAAATCAGTACTATGTAAAACACTTTTGATATTTATTTACTTTTACACAATGGTACGTTTAACTTACTCCAAACAAAATCTACTGAAGAACAAAACTACTAAGTAGTTTTATAACTTTACAAAAACATAACACGACATAACCTCACTTTCATCTTCATAGCCACACTTTCTTTTCAAGATCTCGCGGGAGTGCCTCAGATCTACGAGATTTCAAATTATCTAGTTTATAAACATAACCAAAAATGTACTGTTAGATTAGTTTTTTGAAATAGAAGAAAACGTATAAGGGGTGGGTTAGGTTTTGATTCTCAAATATCATTCTGTTAATATTATTTGAAATTCTCCAATAGTATTGAATAATAAAATTTATTATTATGTTTTTGTATTCAATACAAACAACAGAAAGGTAAAGTACTTTGGTGCCCATCAAGCTTTGAAGGGGAGTGCATTGATATAGAGACTATATATATCAATGGGGGAGTGAAAGAGCATCAGAACCAATACCTACTATTACTTTTACTACTATTACTAAGTAATAGTAGGTACCTATTGTCAGAACTGCCAAAAGCTACTTGAAAAACACCGATTTCAGGCTTAGGTCTCTATAGTAAGGTCCACGTTATAATGACAGTATTTGATCAACTTTGGTTTTGCTATCCTTGTCTATCATTCGACAAAGCCGGTGGTACTATCCTTTTCCAGGTCCACAACGATGCCAAGTATGTTTTTGACAGTGTAGAAATATAATTAATTAATGCAGAGAATCGGCATCGCTATTCTTTTATCTTTATCCACTGCCATTATAACGTGGACCGCACTATAGTTACAATGTTTCAAACTTGATGTAGATACCTAATTGTATATTGAAGTTTAAACAGAGACAGAGTATAAAGTTAGTATTTTATCTTGATGTACCAGATCTAACATTCCTATCAAATTTGGTCATTCTTAAAGCAGTGTTTTTTATTTCTGTTTATGCTTCCAAATTACCGTAAACGGATAGGCCTACTTATTCAAACAATAAAATTATTTTCCCCAATAGATGGACTAGATCAAACTTGAATAACTAATTTTCAGATCACCAATATAATGCTTCAAACTTTTAAATTCAATTAGAACTAGGCTACTTTGTCAAACTGTTTTTATTCATATACGTCGACCTTGTGACTTTGTCCACTGAGGGAAAGAACACATTTTCTTTTTCTTCTGTGTAGTACGAGAAGATCCGATAATTGTGTCAAAATTTGTGCGTGTTTGAAGATCCTTGAGGTGTCCTTATAAGGGCCTCCCGCTCCCCACTAGGAAGTCCTGAAATTTTGTGCATCTAACGGGTTATTCTGATAGAACATAACTCTTGTTCAATAAATATGATCAAAAATATTTATTTGATCAGTTAGAAAGGCCTCAAAAGTTATAACAATGGAAAATTTGTATTTTGGCTGTAGGATATGGCTTTCTATTTTTGCTAATAATACTCTGAGGAATTTTGTTCAGAATTAACTATTGTACTTTCACATGATATGTAACTTTTTATCATTACTATAATGCTTCAAGTTGTAAAGAGTAGGAGTAGTAAGTTTTTAGAATTTTCAAAAAACCTTGAAAAATGCCCCTTTTTGAAAATATGAATCTCCAAAACCAGAAATCGTAGAATTCTGGGCGACCATTACATTTATTGGATTTTTTGTTTTTAATTATGTGTTTATATAAAATTTTAAACCAGTTTTCGAAATAAATTATAAAATGGAAAAAGGTCCAAAAATTTTTTTTAGGGGCGAAACCGCCCTTTGGCATGTCAGCAAATTTCAGGTTCAAATTCAGCGTTCAAAATACATAATATGAAACCGTCAAGAAAAATACTTTCGGTGCTGTTTTCTGAAAAATTACCATTTGAGTGAATTATTAATTTCAGGATTGTGGGTAGGAGTTGGAGCACATGTCTTTTCATCTTCTTACAATACCAATAATATAGACAGTGAAAAAATAAAAAGATAAATAAAGAGTAAAATGAAAAGAAACTAACAAAAAATATAGTTATAAATGTATACCAGTAGTGGATGATGAACAACTGGAGTAGGAAAAGCATGGATTAGAAACACAAGTTAAAATATACCTTTTATATTTACAAGCTTGAGTTATAAAACTATTCTGAAAGAAGTCTTCTACTGATCAGTCATTTTTTCATCCTTCCATATCAAGTTCTTGTTCAAGAGTAGATCATACAGCTTTCTTGTTTTATTGACGTCAATCTTTAAAAGTGGTCTTGCATGAGCTAGCTTCAAACACTTTCTTTTTTGACACTCGCTTATCAGTGTGCTTTTGTATTCCAGGAATGATTTTGGAGCTATCCTTTGAATGGAACAGAAGTCGGCTTCTTCTTTTTCCAGACATTCATAGCTGAAAAATTGAAGAGTTGGTTATGATTTATTAATGAATATAGTGATACCTGCTTGGGAAATAGTGCAGCTACATAGATTGCTCCCTTTCTCATCTTTGTCTATTTCTTTCGTGTCATGCTTTATACTTCAGCGAATTTAACAGACCATAATTATAACTTTTATTGAAAAATTTAACGTACAGTATATGGAGGGGGGATATCACATTCGTTTTACAAATAATATAAAATAATACTATTGTAATATAATATATACTTTTTCAAATCTAATAAGTCACTGTGGGCATTACACTGGACCAAATTATATACGGTTTATACCAAAACAATAATGTTAGCGGCCCTTATGTGCAGATACCATTTTTAGTTTGTAAAAATATTAATTTGGTGGAAAATAGAATATAAACTTGAAATACAGCAGAAGCGATCTACCGGCTATTTTCAGAGCTGCTTGAACTAAATACAGCATACATGTAGGCCTATATCAGTCAGGCAGCCCGGATCTCAAACAAGACAGCAGAAAACGTTTGACGCTCTGCATTGCATAGGTCACGCTTATATTGAAAAAATCATTGAGCATGATTACAACTTCAACTTCTCTTTTCAGCTTAGAAAATTATTTTCCCTCATTTATGTTTGGAGAATCAAATTTGTAACTGACTAAAGCAGGAGGAAGAATAAAATCTATCACTGTCATGATAGAACAATTCAATCCCAAGTACGGAATAAGCATTATATACGTCAATTATGCTAATAATAAAAACGAAGGGGTTCAGATACATGAATAGTCTACTGTACCGTAATAATGTACATGATTAATATCGAGGGACCGAGCTTTGCTCTGGAGTGTAAAAGCATAGAAAATTTGTAACGAAAGATTGAATTTATTGTTTATATTTATTTATTTTCTAAGTCGTAAGATTAGTTTTACAGTTTATGAGGAGGCACAACAGGCTTATGCCCAAAACTGTCCCTTTTCAAATCTATACAGTCCAATTAAAAATCTAGGTTAAGCTACTATCACTCATCAAAATAACAATTTATTCACTCTTCAAAAAACAAACACATGATCAATTACCAATAGATATACTATGAATTCGATTTAGAATGATATACTACAGTACTACAGATGTTTGCTACAGTATTTGTTAATATATTATGAACTATTCTACACTAACAGCATCTAGTTACTATTTTGGACTTACTGAAGTAAACATGTTTTCTAAAAAAAAGATAAATAAACGAAAATCAGTTTCTTTTGCTGAATTTTCCTTCTCGTGAGATCAGCTGGATGATCCCACACACATGCTCTCGTTCACTCACTTCCACGGTATCGACAGACGACAAAATTGCCAGCTGTTTTCCAAGGACGTATTTATCCTTTCAATGTCCTTCAGCGAGTTATCCCAGAATTGAGACCTAGTGCAATCGAATCTTCATATCATAAACCTACTTTGTTCCAAATTTCGTGAGAATCGGTAGAGCCATTTTCGAGATCCGGTCACATACAGATGTATATAAACATAAAAATCTGGTGTGGTGCACTCACACAACTTTCCTTGCCGTTATGAAAATTGATCAACTGACGCTAGTGTTCCCGCGCATCTCAAGTCTACTTTTCTAAGATCTGAGCCAGCTAGTGACAGGACAATAGCGCTGCAGACACACGAAGTCTGCAATCTCTTCATAGTGAATGATTTAATAGAATCAACAGTTGCCAACAGTTTGCAATTGAGTAATATTTTTTCTCGAATTTCGAGCTTATTTTCAATTTTAGGTGAAAATGCTACTGAACATTAATTGTAGAGATTTTTATGCACAATCTTTTCCACTTGAAATTTTTTGTTTAAATTGTATCTGAAGCCTGATAATTGAGAATCTAAAATCAAACTTTGCATAGATGGTGCAGTGCTCCTGAAATTTTTACAGATATGAGACTTGTGGCAGTTGATAGAGCTTATCAATGACTTTTCTAGGTATGAATTTGATCGGAATCGTTGAAGCCGTTTTCGAGAAAATCACGAAAAACCCTGTTTTTGACAACATTTTAGCCGCCATCTTGAATTGCATTTGATCGAAATTATACGAGTCGGATCCTTATAGTGTACGGACCTTAAGTTCCAAATTTCAAGTCATTCCGTTAATTGGGAGATGAGATATCGTGTACACTGACGCACATACACTCATACACACACACACACACATACAGACCATACCCAAAAATCACTTTTTTGGACCCAGGGGACCTTGAAACGTATAGAAATTTAGAAATTTGGGTACCTCAATTTTTTCGGAAAGCATTACTTTCCTTTCCTAATAGGGCAATAAAAATTGATTATCAGTTATTATCAGCTGAGTAGAACGTTAATCAACTCTTATTTGGCAACGTTGTACCATAAAGAAAAGATAGCATAATATTCTAAGCTATATTTTCTCTATGGCTGTACCATCTGTTCCGTTTTCCATCGGACTATTTTCGTACGGTTGACCATAGACAGACAACTGATACAAGTAGCTTACGGTATAGTGTAAGGACCTTACGTTCCAAATTTCAAGTCATTCCGTTAACTGGGAGATGAGATATCGTGTACACAGACGCACATACACTCACACCACACACACATACAGACCAATACCCAAAAATCACTTTTTTGGACCCAGGGGACCTTGAAACGTATAGAAATTTAGAAATTGGGGTACCTTAATTTTTTTCGGAAAGCAATACTTTCCTTACCTATGGTAATAGGGCAAGGAAAGTAAAAACATCTAAACATATAGACAGAAATTGCTCGTTTAATAGTATAGGATTCCTATCCATCACACACTCAATCGATAATATAATAATTATTGTGACTTTTGAATAAATGGAAATTGTGACACCAAGATAGTTATGTACTGTAAAGTGTCAAAGTCACAGTCTCATCAAGGGTTACTTTAGAACTGAATGTTCAGTTACAGAACATACTCTGCTCTATGTTAATATGTTAAAAAACGTTTTTCAAATTCAATCAGCTGGTAATTCTGCTTAACAAAACAAGTTTTAAACCCCATGATTGTGCTACCTGCCACACATCCAGGAATTCAACTTTAGTTCCGTTGAAGAGATTTCTAACCACACTGTGAAGAGACTTTTCGTGTATTAGAGATTTCCTGGTGCCCAATAAGTGAATTGTAAGGAAGGAACTTCAAGAGTGCGTTAGTCCTTTAGTTGTGTTCCCCTAACACGACAAAAATATACTATTGACAAGCTAAACAAAACACCCGATTCATTGCCACACTCTATCCTCTATGGATGAGTACTTATAGATATAGATAATTATAGATATACTAGTACTTATGACTACTATTCGAGTCACATATAGAAAGTCAATATTTGCTGCACACGTAATTATTTGCTCTTGTTTTATATCTAAAAAATGTTATTCAGCATACAGAATGGACATATTTTTAATCGGAAGGAGGGGATACACCGTAGTTGAAAATAAATAGAAAAATGGTTCCTAGAACCAAATTCCAAGTAATTAGAATATCTAGTATGGTACCATGCCATACTATTTTTATGTGATGTAAAGCTGTGAGTTCATACCCAGGCATCTGATGAACGGGAATCGGCGGAGCCGGGCGACGAAAGGTGCTGCTTAGAACGGATTCGCCATTTTCCAGACGTCTGACCACAGGAATCGCCTGTATTTGTTTGGTGCTTTCGTTCCTAATCTTCGACATCTCTTCATACAAATTGCCAGCAGCCAGAGTTGTGATGCCTCGCTCCCTGTAACTGCATAGCGTGCTAAAATTGTTTTTCAGTTCATTCAGACGCTGGCATCCTTTCATGAAGTTGTCATAATCTTTGGACGAGAAAAATCGTTTGAACAGAACTAGACGTTTAGCAAATCTTTTTCCGAATGTCGTCTGAAATTGAAAACAATTGTATTGTAAGTCATTAGCAATGTAAGGAATGTAATATTTTGAATAACATTTTTAGAGTGACACATGGAAACAAGAAATTATGAATGATTACAGTTCGCAGACTGTATAGTCGGTAGTTGTTTGAAATTTTGCACAATTGATGTGAATTCATTGCCATATAGTAATCATGGATCACTGAACTGGTATGGATCGTGCCACAGCGGCGAGAGCATTTTATAAAAACAGTGTTATAATTGCCGCAATGAAAATATTTTGACAGATTATCACATTTGATGTCATGAACGTATCCCTGAGAGAATTTCATGAAGGCAAGATTCACCATACTTGTCCTACAACAATACATGAGCTACCTATAGAAAAACATTAAACATGAAATCACTGCCATGATTCAATACATATAATATGAATAAAAATATAAATCTGAGTACCCTTGTTAAAATTATTTAGTCACGACATGTTTCGGCTAATTATATAATGCCATTATCAAGTCTTTATAATGTCATTACGAAGCCGTCATTATCAAGTCTTGATAATGGCATTATATAACCGAAACATGTTGTGACTAAATAATTTTAAAAAGGGTACTCGGATTTATATTTTATTTATATTCAAAAGTAGCCCTAAAAAAGAAAAAAAAAGACAATTCAATACATAGATTTGCTACACTGTCATTCAAGTTTCCATAACAGGCGTGAATGCCGAATGAGAGCACATATTTCTGAAGTGATGGCAAAGTGGAATGGCATTTTTGGATAGTCTGATTTTAGTTAGGATCAAGAATGACATGCTGAATACATGCTACTTCATTAGCGGTTTACTAGTTTTATAACTTCATGGAAATTAAATTATTTAAAAATTTACTGTTTCTTTGCACCACCCATATCAGGCTGTAAACGACGAATGGGAGAAAATGTTCTGATGTCATCTTAAAAAGTAAAGAGGAACTATTGGAAATTTTGGTTGTAGGAACATAAATAGCAGGATGGATATATGGGATTAAATTAGTAATCTATCAATTTCATTTCTATCCCACCTTAATCGCAATTGAATGATAAAACCATGCATTACATCAAAAGCCAAAAAATCATTATAATTATTATGATGACATACCTGAACAGTTTTCATGTAATTAGCAATTCTAGAATAGTCAAGGAGACCAAATCTTTGAACTAGCGACTTTCTGCTGTGGCGTTCTTTCAAACGATGCATATAGCCTTGAACCACAGATATGGACAGTTGTTGAAGCAAATTGTTGTCATCTTCATCATCACTGGGCGTCTCCTCGAGAAGCTCATGATGTAAGTTATTGAGACTTTCTTCTGCCGCATTGTCGAATTCTATGTCAAACTCAATCCTATTGGCATCAAATCCAGCACGCGTACCATGGTATTCAACTATTTCTGGTGATGACTCAAGAGGAGAATTTATGTTATCACAAGGGTTTTCATCATCAACATAAGATGGTTCACACTTTATTGTTTGTTCCTGTGTTGTACCTGAAACGCTTGCTTCAGAGAGGTTACTTCTTGTAACTTCTTGAGGAAAATTCATGTTATCACAAGGTTTTACATCATCAACATAAGATGGTTCACACTTTATTGTTTTTCCCTGTGTTGTACCTGAAAAGCTTGCTTCAGTGGGGATACTTCTTTCGTTTTTCAGCAAACATTTATCTAATGATGAACCACTGTTACTACAGTCGTGATTGATTTCTGATACTTTGGGGATAAAAGTTGAATCACGGTCAATTTTCACATCTTGCTCAACTTTTATCAGATTGGAATTGTGAGAGAGAGAACTTATATTTTCATTAGGCTTAGCAGTACTTCCTTGGAAATTAGAATCAACATGATGTAACTTTGAAATTACGTCAGTTTTGGATGAACTGGGAGAGCTACCACCATGCTTATCAGAATTTGCCTCCTCCAATATTCTATTAGTTACACAAGTTGCAACAGAGCCAAATGTCCTTTTGAGTGTGACTTCATTGTCTGATAAAATATTTTCTTCTTTTATTGTACTTATCAAACTAGAGTTATCACATTCATTATCACCACAGTTACAAACACTATCTGACAGCAGACTTCGACAGAGGTAAGTTCTGCTGTTACAGGAAAATTCACGAGTTTTCTTTAATAGAATACTAAAATCAATCAATCTTGGATTATCAATAAAATAATTATAGTAATGTCGTTCACATTCATCAGATGATCGTCCTACACAACGTTTTGAAATAGATATCCAATCTAGACCACACACCATTATTGCTTCTAGGAGATTCACTTCCTCTTTTAATGACCACACATCACTTCGTCCATTTTCCATTCCTTCCCTGAAAAATTCCAAACTTTTATCAATTTAAAGGATACAGTCTAACGCTAACCTAACCATTAAATTGAAATAACATGACTCACTGTATATAGGGTTTAAAATAGTGTATTGGGAATATGAGTGAAATAAGATATTTAAATGATGAATAATAAATGATGTTAGTATTTGGTTAACATTGGTGTTGCTATCCTTGTCTATCATTAAACAATGCAGATCCTTTTCTAGCTCCGCAACGTTACGTTTTTTGACAGTGTAAAAATATAATTAACATAATATTGACAATTTATTATTTTTTAATCATTTAAAAATATATTGGCTAGACAATTAAAATATAATTAATTATTTTTAACAAGGATGAACAGTTAACCACTACACCAGATAAACCAGTATCAGATATCCTCTATAGAAGGCAGAGAATCAGCAACGCTGTTCTCCTATGTTCCTCCACTGCCATTATAACGGGGACCTCACTATCGGTCTACATGTCAAGGCAATTGCACATCTACCGAACACACCACACAGACACCAAACGTTTTAAACAGAAAATAGTTCTTTAATTTGATTTGACTTGGCTAAATGGCAGTGAATCAGTAAAGGTTGGAGGCTTCAACCTTGTATGTTGTTTCAATAGAGAATTACTTAAGGGAGGTGGTGTTGCCATTTATGCAAGACATGAACTGTCATCCTCTGAATTTTCCCTGACAGGTGTTTGTGAGTCGGTCTTTGAGGCAGCAGCTGTAACGGTAAATGATAATTTTTTTAATTGTTTGTATTTACAGATCTCCGGACAGTTGTATTGAAAAGATTGACCTACTCTTGTCCTCCGCATTCAGGAGATTCAAAGGATTACTTATAATTGGTGACTTCAATGTGAATTTTATGTGTAACTCTAGCTCCAAGCGGGAGGTGTTGTCTGTATTTGGGGCCTATGGCTTGCAGGATCTTATTAAGGAACCTACTCGAGTGACATCACATTCCTCTTCCTTCTTGGATAATGCATTTGTTACTGACGACCTTGCCGGCGCTGTATCTTCAGGGGTTGTGAACCTGTCTTTGTCTGACCACTTTGCTCAGGAAGTGATCATTCCGTTGCCTCTTCATCCCGCAAATCCTCATGAATTAGTTAGGAAGAGATCCTTCTCAAATCGAAGCAAGGCAAAGTTCTCAGCCTTTCTTAGCCAATGTGATTGGTCTCCTATCTTTCTGGATGAAATGTGCCTGGATGCTAAAATGAATTACTTTGTCAGTAACTTTAGTTGGACTTTTGAAATGGCATTTCCTGTGGAAGTGTTAAAGGTTCGCAAGCACAATAGAGGACCATTATGGTCGAATGCTCATCTAAGTTATCTCTGTAATAGGAAGAGAGACCTTCATTTGTTTGTGAAAGCATTCCCTTGGAATGAGCTCTATCGTGACCTATACATAAGGATCAGCTCTGAAATCAGGCAACTTATTAGATCTCTCAAGACAGATTACTCAAATATCCATAGTCATAGCACAAGATCCAGAGGTGCGTTGAGAATTGAGCCACACAGAACGACCTTTTACAAATCTAGCTCACAGCATGTGGGTAAGAAAGTATTTAATTCGTTGCCGAACAACTTGAAAGAGGCCCAAACACTGACAGTTTTCAGGACAAGACTGAAAATCTGGTTGATAGCCCAGTGTCCCTATAGTTGGTAATCCCTAATAAACTGATTAGGGAAAAACAAAATATGACTGTAAAAATGTATTAAGAATCTATCGTGTTACATTCGAGTGCAATGTTCATGTTTCCAGATTTTATTGTTTCTATATAAGTATGAGTTTTAACTAACATATTATTTATAAGTTTTCAAATATTATATTTTCACAATTTTGAAAATTTATCTAGTCTTACTTTGTAAATGAATGTTAAAATTTTAATGTAATGAATTGATTTGTCTGATTTTTAATGAAATCTGCAAATAACTGGCCTGAGAAGTAGGACGAATATAAAAAATTGCATGTCAATGCATGTTTCACGACTCTAGTAGAAATCAGTTAAATTTCAATAACGCTTTATACAGTGATTTTTTATAGATAATATTCAATTACAAAAATACAGTGCTAGAATCAATGAAACAGCGCTTTTTTCTAGCAGTTGGCACACAAGGATTGCTGTAGGGACTCTCTTTTTTCACTCTCTCTCTCTATCTCTGCATAAACAGGTGTGATGCAACAGGTAAAATGTCGAGCTACTCTCATTCATCATCATTCACGAAAAATTTTTAGTGGTCAGTTGCGCAGAAAGAGAGACCAGGATCTTCCCACCTGCAATCTCACATTGCTTCCCACAATCAATCCCACTTGCTTGTGGATTTATTGGCCATCACATAGCAAATACTTCTAAGGATGCTGTATGGTCTGTCTTAGTTAAGCCAAGTAATAGATACCAAATTAAGTGAAAGAATACATCACACATATGTTGAGTAAGTTTACAGTATGGTATTGTCTGGGGAGAAGTATAATCTGCTTGCCTGGAGTCTCTTGCTGTTACTCAGCGCACCATTATAAAAACAATCCTAAGAAGAGAACCCAAGAGTCTCATGTCACTGTTGCTCTCAAGACTTCCCTGTGCTCAATAAAAGAAAACTGTATATTGAAAGACTATTCGAACAGTGCTTCAGAAAGCACTAAATAGAACTACTTATCAAACCTGACATAAAAATTATCATTGATATTAAATAGCCCAATTATATCACGGAATAGAACTCAGGTAACCTCACTATCTAGCACTAATGTTTTTATAGAAAGCTGCCAAATTACATCAGGAAGGCTGCTCTTTTCTCATTCAGGTAAGCCTACTGTTATCTCCGCTGCGCTGGATTCTCACACAACAGTGACAGTGAACAGTCAAAATATAATTCCAACGAGTTTTGATTGAACTATTCCCACTCAGCTCTTACTTACTTGATACTTGTTGTCGTTGTCGAAGACTGGGGATTCCAGATAGACAGTGTCATGAACAAGGTTGGTTGGTAGCCATTTTGGCTAGTCGTTGGAGTAGAACTGATTCAAAAAAGGGGCTCATCCTCAAGCTCAGCAAATGAGTAGAGTGGCCTGTCGTTCAGCTTCAGCTTCACTGTGCTAAGCAGTTTATCTCTTGGTAAATTTCTCACTTCGCTGGGCAGCCTGTTGAACAACCAAATGGCTGCTGCCGGGTAGCTGTTGTAGGTGCAGCTCAATCGTGTGTGGGATGCCTCAAAGTAAGCAGCTCGGCATGTATTGTGGCTGTGGATTTCACCTCTTCTCGTCCAGGCTTCCTGGTTGTCCATCAGGTGTGATGGTGAGCAGAACACGTACTGACTGTAGATGGTGAGGATCCCCATACCTTTGAAGAGAGGTTTACAGTGGTCCCTACTTTCCGAGAATGTGATTGTTTGGATTTCTCTTTTTTTGGAGGATCAGCACATCCTTTGCTGCTGGTACATGTCCCCACAGGATCAGTCCATACATGATGTGGCTGTGAAAAAGTGAGTGGTATGCCATCACCAAACTATCCCTGCCTACCACGTGTCTGAGCTTTCTTAGCAGGTATATTACCCTGGAAAGCTTTTGACACACTTCTGACACATGGTGACTCCATCTCAGCCTTCCATCCAGCCAGAAGCCAAGCAACTTGACTGGTTTTGCCTCCTGCCGTCGCAGTGAGCAAATGAGGGTATTTGTTTTGTCCTCATTCAGCTTTAGTTTGTTTGCTGAGAATCACTTTTTTTGCGCTTCATGCAAGAAACTATTCAAAAGGAAAAATTCAAGAGCTAAAATCAAAATTACAGCATACCGAATGGTCACCAGTGATTAAGACACATGCTGCCGATGAAAATTACAATATTTTTGCCACAAAAATGCGACAGAAAATGAATGAAACAATGCCAAGAGGACCAAGGAAGATCACTACAGCAAAGGGGTTCAAGTTTTGGGACGAAAAAACTATTCTTCTGAAACACAGAATGCAACTTGCTTGAGAGAAATTCATCTCAACTGCATCAGAGGACCATAGGTAGCAATACAAAGAACTAAAAAATCTATATGACCAGGATGTAAAACACAAAAAAAGATACATGTCAAGAGTAGGATCATGGAATCAGACAACAAAACCAAGACCCTATGGAAAATGATCAATGATGAACGGAACAGAAGTAATCTTAACAGGCAGGAAAACCTCTGTTTGGAAATAGAGGGCCAGAAGATCACTGATCCTTTTCACACTAGCAACATCCTAAATGAAGCCTTTGCACAGCCAGCAACAACAACAGGATTTGACCCTCCTCTAAGACGTACGGCCAAGCTGACAGGCATTAAAGCATTGAGTGAATTTCAGATAATAAATACAGCACAACTCCACCATCTCATACACAAACTAAAGTCGAACAACTCTGCTGGGCATGATGACATCACTGGAAAAATATTTAAAAATTGCAAAGAAGAACTAACAAAGCCTCTACTGGAAATAGTAAATTCTTCCCTAAAGCGAGCTGTATTCCCACAGACTCTCAAGATCTCTAAGATCTTTCCAAAATTCAAAGGAGGAGATAAAATGGATCACAAGAACTATAGGCCCATAGCAAACCTACCTATAACCTCAAAAATTATCGAACGAGCAGTATATGACCAGCTTATCCTGCATCTGGAGAGCAACAAACTCATAACAGCACAACAACATGGATTTAGAAAGCGTCTAGGCACTACAACTGCAATATCTGAATTGTGTGACAACATAAACCAACTTTGGGAGGAGAAAAATACTTTTATGGGGCTGTTTATAGATCTTCAGAAGGCCTTCGACACACTAGACTGGAACATCCTAACTCTGAAATTGAGAGAATTGAAAATAGAGTTGTAGTGCCTGTTTCTCTCCAACAGAAATCAGTATGTGGAAATAGTGCAACACAAGAAAACTGCTCTTGTAAACTACAAATCCTCACTCAGAGCAGTGTCCCAGGGATCCATCCTTGGGCCACTACTGTTCCTTGTCTACATCAATGACCTTCCAAAGGAAATTGACAACAGAAACAGCTGCATATTGTTTGCCGATGATACCTCTATCTTGATACCATCGAAGAAACTTCAATACCCACACAAAATTGTCGAGACAGCACTGGAAGAGGCCACAGATACATGCATCAAATTCACTTCAATCAACAACAACCCAGATGAGAGACAAACAAATGATGACTCAATGATGGCAGACTGTACAAGATTCCTGGGGATAACGATTGACTATCACTCAACATGGAGAAATCATATAGAGCTGTTATGGTTAGCATCTGCCGTGTATGTTATACGAAGAATCAGAAACATATCAGAGAAAAGTACATCATTCATTGCATACCACTCACTCTTTGCCTCACATTTAAGGTACGGTATTATTGCCTGGGGATCAGCATCCCAGACAGAGTCCTGAGAATACAAAAGTGGGCCTTGAGAACGATATTAGAGAAAAACATGATGGAGCACTGTAAACCATTATTTGTGGAGAGTAAAATACTCACAGTAGTCTCATTGTACCTGCTCGAAACAATAAATGCCTTACCACAAGACAGGTAAAACACTGCTATAACCTTCGAAACAACAAGAATCTTGACTTGCCACAACATAGACTGAAGAAATACAGCTGCTCACCAACATATGCAGGATCATACTTTTTCAATTTACTGCCACGTAACCTGAAGGACATGGATGACGAGGCAGCATTTGCCAGAGGCCTAAAGTCATACCTATTGGCCCGACCCTACTATGCAGTATCAGAGTATGTTGAAGAGCATACATTTCAACATATACGACATGCTCATGGAGGAAATCACCTGCCGTGAAAAAAATAATGACGACTCCCCAGCCTTCATACTGTCAGGAGGACAAATACAAGTAACAAGTAATAATATGTATGTTGCATTCAGTACAATTAAGCATTCTAATATCTATGTTAACCTACTGCTGTAAGTACTATTATACTCAATACCATTTTACTCTTTATTTCTTTTTATTCTATTGTATGCTCCTAGGAACTTCTCCCCATTTACAGACAAATATTATTCTTGGGGGCTACTTGGGGGGTAAAAGAATAACAAGAAAGACTGGTTGACAAGATGCAAGTTGTTGTTTATTATAATTGTTTATTAATACACAACTTGTAGTAACTACAAAAAGACTGGTCGCATATATTCAAAATATATTAGTACTGTAACTGAATAAAATAATTAAAAATAACTTGACAAATCAACAAGTATTTTTCTTACCTCAATAATTGATTGACAATTAGAAAACTAGCAACACTTCCTTAAGATTGCTACAATAGGCTTGAATGATGTCTATTATGATCTCTATTATAGAGATTATCCAATTAAATTATAAAAGAACAATACATCAATTCTTATCAATGGTATAGGTGTTAAATAAAATAATAATAAATAAAAACTATATTGAGGTTAGGAATAGGATCTCAACTGGTTGGTCTTGGCCTTCGACCATTAATATAATAGACACGGCCACAGAATAAGTACAGAATGGAAACTTGTGATAAATCGCCTATCTAACCAATGCTTTTTACATCACCCCAATACTAAACACGTCACGTGACCTTGGGAAGTTCCAATCCTGGTCTTCTGATTGGCTCGTAGCAGTGAACGAGAACAATTGATCCGGATCATTGAAGTGATCCGAACCTACCATCAATACTATTACAATGCGGCGCTTCCTAACAAGATGGCGGATTTTAGCGTCAGGGTACTAGCCAAGTTTCCGTACTGTATGTATACTGTGACACGGCTTCCCAATACCTCCACAATACATTGGGCAGAAGCAAACATAAACAGCCGTATGACGTCACATGAAGGAGCAAAATGGCTAGATATTCTTGTACGGTAAAGGCACGCTATCATATTTTTGTATTTTAATCAATTACCAGATGGTGATTTCTTTAAAAAATGGTGTGGAGTTGCTGTGCATATAACTGCACGGAGAGTGATAAAAAAGGAAGTGGGATTTCTTTTCACAGGTAAGTAATTACCGTATCTAAGTTACATTCTTTTCAAATTAGGCTCAAGTTATCATTCAATAAGTCAATGTTAAGAACCAGTCAAATTTGTCTTATATTTCTTATTTAGTTATTTGCTTGTTAGTTGAGTACCTACTTGGATTAACAGTCTACTGCCCGCTTCATTACTCTCCGAGTTAATTCCTCATTTAACTAACCACCAATAGAATTTTATCACGGGCCTATTTCATTGGTGGATTAGTTGACCAATGAATACTCTAACCAGAGTCTGACGAACCGGACATACATCTTCATGAAGAATGTACCTTTTGTAATGTGATATGTAGAGTTTTATTTTTGTAAAAATTATTCATAATAGTAGATAGCAAAGATCACTGCCTCAGAAGTTGTAGAATTAAGAGCTCCCTCTATCACTTATCATATAGATGAGTATTATTAATATTATGTACCTAATTTCTATAAGTACTCTAGTTTTTTTAAGCTATTCATCTACTCATCTGAATCTTCATGAAGAATGTACTTTTTGTGATATAATATGTAGAGTTTTTTTTTGAAAAATTATTCATAATAGTAGATAGCAAAGATCACTGCGACTAATAATTGCACTTAATAATTCAAGAAAGTTGTAGAATTAAGAGCTCCCTCTATCACTTATCATATAGATTTGTATTATTAATATTATGTGCCTAATTTCTATAAGTAGTCTAGTTTTTTAAGCTCTTCATCTACTCATCTAAATCTTCATGAAGAATGTACTTTTTGTAATATAAAAGGCCTATGTAGTTTTATTTTTGAAAAAATATTCATAATAGTAGATAGCAAAGATCACTGCCTCTATTAATGCACTTAATAATTTATGGAAGTTGTATACCAAACAAAGTTTTAGAATTAAGAGCTCCCTCTATCACTTATCATATAGATTTGTATTATTAATGTTATGTACCTAATTTCTATAAGTAGTCTAGTTTTTTTAAGCTCTTCATCTACTCATCTAAATCTTCATGAAGAATGTACTTTTGCTGGCCTAATATTAATTCTGATTGTAATATAATTATATGTAGTGTTCTAGTTTTGAAAATATTATTCATCATAGCAGATAGCCAGATCACTGCCTTTATTAATGCACTTGATAATAATTCACAAGAGTTCTATGGACAAAGTTGTAGAATTAAGCGTTCCTTCAGCTCAATGAAGCTGAATATATTAATACTATTAATATTACCGTATGTACCTACTTAATTTTGTTAAGTAATTTTTCATGCTCTCCATCTACTCTTCTGTTAACATATATGTAAACTACTACTCTATTAATCATAGAATGCAATAAATTATTGTTACTGCCAATATATTTTCTACAAATAAATTATATCATGATTATTATATTATATTGATATAATATAATGTAGTAATAATATTTCATTTTAATATTGATATGTTCATTCAAATCATCCAATCCCTAATCCTTGTATTCCAGTTTTTTACCATCATAATTTTATTGTGTTTCTATGTGTGATAAGAAAATCTGTTGTGTCTAGGTCGAGAATTCAAACTCAATGTCAATATTATTCTTTTGAACAGGCTCAAGATTATGTTATTGATTGTGTGCATAACATACAATAATTCCTGAATTTTCAATAAGTCTATTCATACTTGTTCATAGATTCAAGAAGCAAGTTATTATCGGCTTGATAAAGCCCTGAAATAAATCTCAATACAACATAATCTGTTTAAATACGTTTACTAGGCAATATAAACATAGGCTTTACGTATGCAATTATATGAATAAATAATGGATAAATCAACTTCCATAATTAATTTTTCAAGTAGAATAATAAATCAGTTCAAATTCTGATTCAGAAGCTATGAAAGTGCTCATTTAGCATAGGCTGATTATGGCGTGTAGTTCGAAGGCTCTCTCATGTGACGTCACACACCCAATTCATGTTTGCTTCAGCGACTACGCTCAAGCCGTGTCTATTATATTAATGGTCGAAGGTCTTGGCCCAGTGGGGACTTGACCAACTTGAAACTACTCGAGCACAGCTCATAATATGACGCTTGCGCTCTGTATCGAATGATAGTTCCATAAACAGCCACTTTGCGCGACTGAAAAGAGGCAAAAGCTGGAAAAATGAAGGTTTATATAGTGAGGTCCACATTATAATAGCAGTATTTGATTAACATTGGTATTGCTATCCTTGACTATCATTCCACAAAGCAGATAGCGCTATCCCTTTCTAGCTCTGCAATGTTGCCAAATCTATCTTCAACGATGTAGAATTATAATTACTTAAGGCAGAGAATCGGTAACGCTGTTCTCCTATCTTCATGCTCTGCCATTATAACGTGGACCTCACTATAGAAACATGGCAAAATTAAATTATTTCTTGTATTTATACAGAGTGTCCAAATTTAAGAAGTGCCAAACTTCGGGAATAGGTTCTATAGGTCAAAATTGAGAGAAAATGTGAATTAATTTTTTTCCAAAATGCTTCATTTACGAGATATTCACCATTCTCTATTTTTTACAAAATAATTTTTATCTTCAAAGTTTTTCAACTGATTGCTATAAAAATCGGTAGGTTTATTCAAATAAGAGATATCTGTAGAAAAAATATTATTCAACTTTGTCCAATTCGTTATTTCAAAATGGCCATTTTAAACTTTCAATCAAAAATTGCGGGAGACCGGCGATATAGTGAGGTCCACGTTATAATGACAGTAGATGAAGATAGAATAATAGGGATGCCGATTCTCTGCATTAATTAATCATATTTCTACACTGTCAAAAACATGATTGGCACCGTTGTGGACCTAGAAAAGGATAGTACAACCGGCTTTGTTGAATGATAGACAAGGATAGCAAAACCAAAGTTGATCAAATACTGTCATTATAACGTGGACCTCACTATAGAGAGATTTATCAGGAACAAATTTTCTAAAGAAATTCAACTACAAACAGTCTGCCTACTACCAAAAATGAGAATCGGACAATGAATAACGATTTTGTGGTTATTATTTCTTCTGAAATGACGCTGTCGATCTGGAAACCCCAGTCCTGGGTAACGACCTCAATTAAGTATCAAGTAAGTATCATAACAGAGATACAATGAAATGTGTATATAGATAGAGGCAGCAAAACATCAATTCCTTGCAAATAGCAAGGAAGCCTACCAGTCTGTATTAACATCAAATTATGATTTTCTTGTGTTTGGATGAAAAGATACAATAAAATCATAATTTTTTGTTTACTGGAAACACCAATAATCTCATAAAAGAAGCGTTTTATAAAAATCTGTTCTGGTACACTCACACAACTTTCCTTGCTCATATTTGAAACTATGATCAGACTTCTGTATATGTGTATATATAATTGTTTTCAGAGTACTTTTTCCCTTGTGTAAACTGTGAAATTTTATGATTTTTTTAGTCGTCATTTTTTTAAAGTTGTCAAAACAGCTGTTCTACAGATGAAATAACTGGACTATGTGTTCTTTTTATGAACTGCGCTACCTACCTACCTCATGCATGAGAAGGAGGTTACTAAGTTTATTTCTCAAGGATGGGGGTGGACCCCCCATTAGTTTCCCAGAAAGAAGACTCATGCCAGTTGATAGAGCTGATAAATAACTATACAGGGGAAGAATTTGAAAAAAATCGGTCAAGTTATTTTTGAGAAAATCGCGAAAAACATGATTTTTTACTAATTATCCGCCATTTCTCTCAAGAATATTACGGAGCTCCTGCAATTTTCCCAGAAATGAGACTCGTGTCAGTTGATAGGGCTTATAAATAGCTATCCATGGTATAAATTTGAAGAAAATCGTTAGAGCCGTTTTCGAGAAAACCAAGAATAACATGGCTTTTTAGTCATTATCCGTCATTTTTCTCAAGAATATTACGGAGCTCCTGAAATTTTCTCAGAAATGAGACTCATTTCAGTTGATAGGGCTTATAAATAGCTATCCATGGTATAAATTTGAAGAAAATCGTTAGAGCCGTTTTCGAGAAAACCGTGAAAAACATGGTTTTTTAGTAATTATCCGCCATTTTTTCCGCCATTTTGAATTCAATTTTATTGAATTTCTTATTGTCAGATCCTCTTGGCATAAGGACCTTAAGTTTAAAATTTCAAGTCAATCGGTTAATTAGGAATGGAGTTATCGTGTTCACAGACATACACACACACACACACACAGACCAACACCCAAAAATCATGTTTTTGGGCTCAGGGGACCTTGAAACGTATAGAAAACTTGAAATTAGGGTACCTTAATTTTTTTTGGAAAGCAATACTTTCCTTACCTATGGTAATAGGGCAAGGAAAGTAAAAAACATCTATTCCACATTTTTTCTTTGTTTAGACCCATAGAACCTATTCCGGGAGTTTGGCACCTTAATTCTGGGAGATTCTGTATAATTTATATACGTTTTATATCAGCTGTCTGTAGTTTTATATCAACATGCATAATAAAATAATACCACTTGTGATATCAGTTGCTATTTATGACATTGACAAATTTTCTATGACAAGTTTCTTGTTGAATTTGTGAGTAGAAGCTACTATTATTTTCCAATAACACTTGATTATTCAATATATATATTATGTACTCATTCATTCAATTTTTGTATCTTCAAATGCTGAGATCATCGAAACGTTTTGATATATGGATGTGCGGGTTTCGCCATTAATTTTCTTTTGAAAATCTGTATTGATATCATGTATCACATGACCATTTTATCATTTGAAAAAATGAAGCTGGATTCGGATTGAAGTTGGATCCATATGACGGATCCAAGACAGCAGACAAAAGTTTTGAAGTGAGATCATTTTCTCCAATTGGAATTTGATCTCTATGGAACCTATTGTCATATCATACATATGTAAAAGGAATAGCCGTTCCCATAACAATTCTCATCATGTATTATTACAGGTTGCAGATTTCAGTCAGAGATCAATAAAACAGTTCATGAATGAGTTCTTCAACCCAGAGTGACCCCCTGCTTCAGTTTATCATCCCTTACCAATCCAACTGGTTGAAAGACAGCTATTCAACAAAAAATTGAATGATGATGATACAGAATGGAAACTTGTAATCAATCGCCTATCTAATTAATGCTTTTTACATTACCTCAATACTAAACACGTCATGTGACCTTGGTAAGTTCCAATCCTGGTCTTCTGATTGGCTCGTAGCAGTGAACGAGATCAATTGATCCGGATCATTGAAGTGATCCGAGCCTACCATCAGTATTATTACAATGCGGCGCTTCCTAACAAGATGGCGGATTTTAGCCTCAGCGTACTAGCCAAGATTCCATACTGTATGTTAGAGATGGGAAGTTCGGATCACTTTACTGATTCGGGTCAGTCGTTCACGTTCACTGCCGCGACCCGTTCAAAAAGACCCGTTCAATTGAACGGTTTATTTTTATTTTCTATAGCTCTCCTATAAACAAAAAAAAAAAAAAAAAAAAAGGTGGTCCACCACAGTTGATGTGTAAAGACAGTAAAAACATGGGGTTTACCCCAGTTGATGAACGGGTCAAATGAACGGGTTTTTTTAATAAATGTGATCCGGATCACTCGTTCACCTAAATGACTCGTTCAATTCGAACGGGTCATGACCGAACGACACATCTCTACTGTATGTATACTGTGGCCATATCACTAGGAAAAAATATTTTGCTGGTATTTTGTTCATTTAGACAGATTTTGAATATTATTCTGCTCTTCAGTCTTAGAAATTAAAAATGGAATAATTATATTATTTCAAATGCAATGGATTTAGAAGTAAGTAACCCACTTCATAATTATAGTAAAAGTTGCATAAAATCCAAGAACAAGAACCAAGTCCCACTAACATAACCTGTAAAACCAATCAATCTCTATCATCTTTTAAAATAAAGTTAGTTCAAATATATTTATGATTAATTTTTTTGGCTTATGATGTATTGAGAGAACTATTGGTGTAAGTGCACGTCCAGTGCCAACATACCTATTATCAAATTTTTGGTTGGGATCGATTTAGTATGTTATTTTGAGCACAAAATCACAAAAATTAAACGGCGCTCACTATTGTTTTTTAAATAAACTAAGTTCAAAGTAGCACAATTTTACATGCATTTAACCTATGAGTAGCAGCCATTTTGATTACTGAAATCATCAAATTATGATATTCCTAATCTGAGTTTTCCTAACTCAAAGCTTTTCCTAATCTAAGCTTTCCTAACATAAAGCTTTTCCTAACCTAAAGCTTTTCCTAACCTACAGCTTTTCCTAACCTTAGCTACTTATGGTTGCTACTTATAGGTTAAGTTCTGCTACTTTGAAATTAGTTTATTTTAGAAACAATAGTGAGCGCCGTTTAATTTTTGTGATTTTGTGCTCAAAATAACATACTAAATCGATCCTAACCAAAAATTTGATGACAGTGGCACTGGACGTGCACTTTAGCTGAACTATTTTACAGTAGCCTACTAATAACAGCACAATAATTATTTTATGTCTGGCAATATTGACCCATGCTTTGCACTGGATAAAATTTTGAAATGCAATCCCATTATGACCAGGGAGCATCAGAATATTGAAGAATTTTTTATTATTCTGTCAAAATTAAATGAATCCTGGGCTAAAGTACACGTCTAGTGCCAACATACCTGTTATCAAATTTTTTGTTGGGATCAATTTAGTATGTTATTTTGAGCACAAAATCACAAAAATTAAATGGCGGTCACTATTGTTTTTAAAATAAACTAAGTTCATCCAGCCAGTTAAATACAGTTTTTCATGAATTCAGATATAGCACCATGAGTACCTCTTTTAGATCTATATCCAAATTGACTATTTGTGAACAGTGAATTACTTTCAAAATAGCTTATGATTTGCTTATAGAGTACCATCTCAAATATCTTTGAAATTATAGGAATAATGGAAACAGGCCTATAATTGTTGTAATCCAGAGATGAACCTTTTTTCAACAAAGGAATAACTTTAATTAATTTCAGACATTTAGGAAATTCACCATCCTTAATACAAATATTAAAAAGGTAACACAACACTTCACATACAAATGGTGCAGTCAATTTCATAAAACATGAATTTAAATAGTAAACATCAAGACAAGCACTATTACTGAGAGATAATGTAGAATTATATACCTGCTCAACAGTAATACATGAAAAAGAGAAAGAATTTAATACAGGATTATCTTGTTTGTGAATGTCAAGAAATATCATTTACAAAGGTAGGTACTCTTTGAACAATATTACCAACACTTTCAATATCTAACACAGTCTGAATAACTCATACATAAGCAAACAGTCATCCTTTAATTGTCTAATATCATCATTATACCATTCACAGGTAGGAGCATCTTTTTTCTTGCACATGACATTCTTAACAGGAAAGCATAGCTCAACAGCAGTTAAAAATTTTCTATTGAAAAACATAAATTTATCCTCCAAAGAATCAATACAATAGATCTCAATCCAATTAATCATACTAATCAGCGATTCGAATAAAGGAATATTTGAATACGTCAATGGCCTAATAACTTTCCTAGAACTCTGAAACTTGTAATTAGAATCATAAGTTACTTTAGAATCCAGATCCAACATAGCATGGAAAATGATGGCAAAATGATCCGAGACTACCATCAGTTCAACTTTTACAGAAATAATTCTATCCTGATGAATAGATGAAGCTATATTATCTATGCATGAACCTAATTCATGTCCAACATAGGCAGGTCTTGTTACTTCATTGCCTATCAAATTAAGATTAAAGCTATGTAATAAATTATTCAATATCACAGTATGACTAGATTGAGACAATATGTTTACATTGAAGTCACCACAGAGGATGACTGAAGCATTGGATTTATTCCTGCAATTGACCAGCATTCTACAAAGAAAATCAATAAAGTTTTCAAAATTACTCTCCTCTGGAACTCTGTAAACTTCAATGCAGATAATATTTAGATCATTGATTAAGACCGCAGAAATCTCACACACCCGCTGAACAGACAGATCTATGAGGTAGGAGATCTCAGCACCAACAAGACCATTCTTTATAAAAATTGCTGTACCACCTCTTCGCCCAGAAGGTCTGCAATAAGCACTAGTGCAGTTGTATCCCATCACTGAGAGTTCAGAGAGTTCATGCACTGCTAGCCAATGTTCACAGATACAAAATATATCAACATTATACTTGTACACAACATCAAACTCACTTTTAGGAACCCCAATCTTGAATGAAGCATAAGAGTCAGGATAATTTGAAACAAGTTTCTCAACTGTTAGATCACTAACTCTTTTATTCTTTAAAAATTCTGACATGTTTTCACAGGTTGTAGTGGGTGTGAATCTTGAAACAAAAATAATTTTTTTGTGATCCCTAATTGACAGACCCTCTATACCAATCAAACTACCAGTTATGAAGTTTTTGTTTTTCTTAAAATTGGTTTTACCATGTAATTTAGCAGTTTCAGAAGATTGAACATTCAATGAAGGTGTTTCATTCCTGGGTTTACCTTTTTTCCTAACCACTGAAGTCCAGTCTTTGTCATTTGGAGTACAAGCAATATTCTCAACAGTAGTATTATTTTCAATCATATTATCAGTAGCAATCAAGGACGGAAAAGATGAGGAATAGTTTTTCATAACATTCTCAGAATCACTTACTGTTTGTTTCTGTTTTTGTGTATTATGAATCATAACCTCTGTGATATCAAGTGAGGTTAAACCTCACAGTCACTTGATATCACATTATTCGCAAATCAATTAGCAGACCGAGAAGTCGATTTTTTGTTTGTGGAGGCTAACTGAGTGTTGTCTACAAGATCAATAGTTACTATCGATTTTTTTCGACTTTTTGATTGGTCGATGTCAGAAGAAGCATGTTGTTTCAAATTAGAACCAACCGTCATGTTACGATTTGAATCGCCGTCAACAAGTTTGTCACCTTTTATGTTTAATAATAACGCCAAGATAGTATCCAACTTTTCATGCAATTCAATACTATCCTGTTCAAATACACTAAGTTTCTCTGAAACTTGACTAAATTTGTAATTAAAGTCTACAAGACTACTCAAATCACGTAGCTTTCCTAACCTAGAATTGCAGGTCAAAAACCATCTAGAGATATCTCCCAGCTCATTGATTTTACGATCACTCAAAGAAATGCTCACACATTCTGAGTGATACCACTCATCACAAAAAACATCACACATGATAGCACTATCTTCGGATTTAATATATTCACTACAGTGACCACACAAATGCTTGTTACCAGTGTCGGCCATCTTGAATCTTTAGGAAAAGCTTTAGGTTAGGAAAAGCTTTAGGTTAGGAAAGCTTAGGTTAGGAAAAGCTTTGGATTGTGAAAACTCAGATTAGGAATATCATATTCTGATGATTTCAATAATCAAAATAGCTGCTACTTATTGGTTAAATACATGTAAAATTGTGCTACTTTGAACTTTGTTTATTTTAAAAACAATAGTGACCACCGTTAATTTTTTGGGATTTTGTGCTCAAAATAACATACTAAATCGATCCCAACCACAAATTTTATGACAAGTATGTTGGCACTGGACGTGCACTTACACCAAGCCCTGCTTGTCTCTATCAATTTTGAAAATTCTCAGCATAAAAAAATAGAATTTGATCTCGAACTCATAACCTATCAAAATTATGCCACTGTCTCATTTGGAGAAAGCTCTGTTTGTTTGGGCTTCTATACTTGCCTCAACTTTAAGTAACAAATTTATTAAAAATATTCCAATTATTCTATAAAATTTGATTCATCAATAAAAACAAAGAAGGCCTTCAATTATCATTGGTAAATTCGAAGGTTATTGATGTTAAATTGCAAGTTAATCAGTTTATAGGATGATATGTTATCAATGAATTTTCACTATTCAAGTTACTTGAATTCAAGTTTCGTGTAGAATGAATGTATTTTGCAAACTTGGAGTCAAGTGAACTTGATTTTAAGAGTAGCATTCACTTTAAGAATTAAAAATTATAAATCAATCTTAAAAAAACTGGAATTCAAATTAACTTCACAAATGTAGGCTACACCCTACTTCAGAGAAACAACCTTAGAGGGTGACATTGTACATTTCAATGTAGATTCCATTTCATCCCAAATTTTATTTCAACCAAAATTTCATTTTATCCTTTTTTTCTTGTTGTGTTTCTGATCTAAAACTATGAAAAAATAACTCTTCTAAACCATGAAATAATTGTTTTACATGTGTCCAAATACTCCATCAATCAATCCATTTCCAAGTATATTTAGTCTGTCATATGTCATGAAATAGCTGTTGTAACTTATAAATGTCTAAATACTCCACCAAATCCATTCATTAAAATTTCATTCATTTTCTCTAGCATCACAGCTGATTGTGTGCTTTGGCCTCCTCCACAAGATTCCTCCAAACATCTCCATCTTCTATAAATATTCTCTATAAATAATCTCTGATCTCATCTTCCCATCATATTCTCGGTCTGCCCCTTTTACTTCCCTAGTGAAGTTTTTCTTTGAACACTATTTCTGGTATTCTGTTTTCATTCTTCCTTTAAACAAAGTCCATTCATTAAATAATGTTACCAACTATGAAATAGTAGCTCATCAGTCCAGTACTCCCTCAAATCCATTCATTAAAATTTCATTCATAAAATTCAAGATCATCAAATCTGTTGTAAGCCATGAAATAGTAGCAACTCATTTATCCAAATACTCCACCAAATGTGACTAACTTAGCCACTGATTTGTTCACAGGGAGAAGAGTGTGGATGCAGTCCAGTCCAGATGCAGCCAGACTACTTGAATGGTCAAGGTCAAGACAACTCAAGGTCAATGCCTTATTCACAACATCGAGGACCAGACATGGACAACTGTGATTGGCCAATCCATGAACCAGATCAACATCAAGACACCATTGAAGATAAGTATCACATCCAACTCAATGTGGATAATCAAAGTGTATACTTGGACCAAAATTACTCCAAACATTGCATTGAAATAATACGGATCAAACCAGAGGAACTAATTGAAGAAGAAGAAGAACAACAACAACTTGCAGTTAAAGTGAGAAGTGGAGAAATAAAGCAAGAGAGTGACACCTGTCTGAAGATTGAAAGCATCTACTCTCTCTCCTCAGATAGACTGAATTCTGACCCCTCTGCTCCTGAACATATAGAAGTTGAAACTGAAGAAGTTAAAGAGGAACATATATCTCTCAAAACAGACCATTCAGATACATTGATGCAAATTGAAGATATTTCTCCTGATGTAGTATCTGGGAATTATGAAAGTGGAAGTGTATCATCTGGACTGTCTATACCATACTTTGAGGAACGAGAAGGTTCAAGCTCCCATAGGTCTGTTGATACAACTCCTGGAAACACTATAAAGAAAGATTCTGAAAAAATTGAGGTGGACTTACTAATCGAAAATGCAAGGAAGAATGTGATTGATAGTGAATTAACAAGGTGTCAGTTGTGTGATGAAGCATTCAGCAGCACTAGAGAATTGAATCTTCATTGTAGAATACACACAGCTGGAAAACATGCTTGCAAATTCTGTAACTACAGAACAAAATGGAAATCACAACTCATCCTTCATCTAAGGACACACACAGGGGAAAGACCCTTCAGCTGTGATTTGTGTGACTACAAAGCAATACAGAAAACACATCTTATGAGACATTTAAAGTCACACAAAGGTGAAAGATCCTTCAGCTGCGATTTGTGTGACTACAAAGCAATACAGAAAACACATCTTATCAAACATTTAAAGTCACACACAGGAGAAAGACCCTTCAGCTGCGATTTTTGTGACTACAAAGCAGTACACAAATCAAATCTTATTAGTCATTTAAAGTTATATAAAGGAGAAAGACCCTTCAGCTGTGAATATTGCGACTACAAAGCAACAAAGAAATCGGATCTCATCACTCATCTAAGGACACACACAGGAGAAAGACCATTCAGCTGTAATTTGTGTGACTACAAAACAACACGTAAATCAACTCTTATCACACATTCAAAGTCACATACTGGAGAAAAATGCCTCTTGCGGTAATTTCTGTGAATATGAATCAATATAACATAACATATACATAATTATTATATTATTCATACAAAAGTTGCTAATACTAAACTTAGTCCTAATTAAGATATTCCACTATAATAAGATGTGTGGGTGTGATCATTATAGTCTTTTCTAAAACATGTATAAAAAATTTATTTAGTAATAATAGTTATAAAGGTTATTTATTATAATCATATATTATCCTTATAATGATATCCCACTATAATAATAAGTTGCCGGGGTGATCATAATATTCTTTTCCAAAACATGTATAAAAATTTATTTAATAATTTCAGTTATAAAGGTTGGTTATCAGTTAGTTTTAAAGGTTAGGTAGAATATAATACTTATAGATATATTATAAAAAGATGACAGTAGTTTATCTTATATTCTATTTACAATGAGCTCTTCGGTCTGTTAAATTCCAGTATCATGTAACCAATTCCGTACTCCTCTCTGAGTAATGACAATCAGAGAAATGATTATTATTATTATGCCTGATATTGTAGATTCAAAATTATTCTTTTAAAATTATTTCAGACATCTTGTGACAATAATTATGAGTTACCGGTACTCGAAATTCCAATGGGTATTCAATTCGATTTTGAATAATTAAATTGATGATGAGGGTAGGGCCAGGGAAAGCTAGATGATAGCTTGTTGTATTAAATCTATAAGTTTTGAGTTTGTAAAAAACATCTACTGACACCATTCCCTGCAAACTCACACATATTCTCCTTTGAAATCAATTTATGGACAATTTTAATGTTAAAAGCCTAGTTGAAATAAAAAGTGGGTATGTCTCAATCTAATAATTTTGAATGATATAATCCCTAAAGCGCAGGCCACACTCGCTCCCGCAGAGGGAGTACCTCGGCGGTAGTTTCACTTGGCCGTGCCAGGCGAACTTTTGAAACGTCTGCTGGTGTAACTACCGCTGCGGTAGCGAGCTCGGTCTGGCCTGCACAATTCAATAACATGGAAAGTGAGTTTTAAAAGTTCGCCTTTGGTAGCGCGCTGTGGTTGCCAGCCTTCCCCCACTACTAGAGAACCACACTCATCAAAACAAAAACAAAACCTAACTACCGCTGGCGGACGTTTTTTGGTGTGGCCTGAACTACCATCGCGGGAGCGAGCTCGCTAACTCTAGCAGACGTTGGAGTGGCCAGTACTTAAGTGACTACCTTCCTAAGATATATAGATCTGAGAACTTTGAACTTTGATCGATATACTTCCTACAACAAGATAATACTTTCTCAAGATATTATCAATTTATTTGTAGATATTATTTCCTTGCTTTCTCCAGATTACTTGTTTTGCTGCTAGATGATCACTAAACAGAGTCAGATGCACTTTAATCTGTGAGCATTGGTTAAATGGCAACTAATGATGTTATTTGGGAATGTGGTATTAAATGAAAAAGATGTTAGTTAATTAAATGCAGCTAGTCTCCAACTTGATTTTTCCACAAAAACATTGAACAAGTTGAAAAAATGCAGGAACGTTTCTACTTAGATGAAGAGTGTGTTTGTGTGTAATATTAGTGTGAAGTAATGAGTAATTTCTAATCATATTATATTATGTGAGCAATTTCTCTATTTTAATATCTGCTTATTTTTATTTATTTATATATGGTTATTTGTGTTCAACAGATCTTGAAAACAACTCTAACGATTTTCACTAAATTTGGAACATAGTAGGTTTATGATATAAAAATTCGATTGCACTAGGTCTCATCCCCGGGAAAAATCGCTGAAGGACATGAAAATGATAATAATTATTCATACTCAACACAATGGATGATAATTTCGTCCCCTGTCGAAAGAGAAGAATATGTGTGTGTGGGAGAGAAAAAGAACTATTTACAGCTGTTTTATCTATTAGCAAGAAATATTATCTAAATTTTTTTATTGACTTGATCAAAATAATCTGATTTGTTGACATGACATAATAACATTCTAAACTAGAGTATATCATAATTTTCAAAGTTAATAATTATTTGACAATTTTAAGTGATTTGTGATGTGTGTGCCTTTCGCTAAACATTCAGCAGCAGTGGCGCAGTTGTGTGCCTGCACTTTTTTAAAGATGATAAAGAAGATAATTTTGAATAAAATTTAGAATTTAGAAATAGGCCGACACATCTAGAAAATACCTGAGTCTATACCTAATTCATGCAGGTGAACGGGCTAGAGTCAAGAAAACTTCAATTAATCTTGCCATGCCTGATTTAATAGGTTTATACTATAGAATAACACTACAATTTGAAATAATTGAAAAATACAAACAGCTTCAATAAACATTGGCAACTAAAATCGAACAACAGAAACAACAATTTCATGTTACTTTGGTGACATTCTTCATCTGATTCGGGGGCGCATTACTATCCCCGATTAGTTAGCAATACGTCACAAAACCAAACAATATCAGTCATCAAATAACAAGTTAATTTCAACATGGAATTACTCAAGAAAGAAAAGCCCGTTGAACCCAAGTTTCGTCGATAGTAACCCATATAACCCATTTCATAATAATTTTGAATCCCCACTTTTGATTGACATTCTCGAATGAACCTTTGTTTCACTACACTGCACTTTCGTTGGTCTGTACGTTGTTGCTTTATCGTCGGGGTTATAGTACCTCGTTTTTGGCGGTGAACTTTTACCGGTTGAATTTGGCTTGACGGCGACGTCCTCTTACGTCCCTAGACCTGTCGTCTGAACGGGTGTCTTGAAGCGGTGTTACATAAAGTTGCGGAACCGAAGGGGTGGTAGTACAAGAAGTTGGTTTGGGGACACACATGAACCGCTGTAAATAAATGTATTACAGCATTAATTTCTAACTCTTCCTACAATTCATCAAAAGCTAAAACAGGAGTTTATTCAATTATTTAATTTAGATTTTATCTTGACGTTCTGATTTCATTCTCAAAATTGAATTAAAACGGATTTACTTGCCAGAGTGTCATTAATATACAATGCAACTTTATGAAAACACTTGTAATAAATTAATATAATGCTTTTAGAAAAATGAATACTTCATTAATTATGATGTTAACTTTTATATAAATTGATATAATACTCTTAGGAAAGGAATAATTCAGATTGAAATGATGCTAACTTATATGATATTTTTCGTTTGGTTTGCAAAATCAAATATAATTTTTCATATAGTAGCTCGACTAGTATTGTTGGAAACTTGTGCGCTAGCCAACATTTATTAATATTAATTTCATGGAAAAGAAAAACTTTCTTCTTTGTCTATTAAGATTTCTATCATAAAAATTTACTAAATTATTCGAAAGCCTTAATGACATAAGAAAACAGAGTCTGAAAAAATATAAAATTATAAAATGTCATAAACTCAATATGAACATAATCTTAAAAATTTCATTCCAATTTAAAGGCTATCTTCCTGACTTTCAGCAATACTCTACGATAATATATTTCCAGAAACAATAACTCAAATGTAACGTAACTGAAAACTTTCTATACTTCTTTAGAAAAAAAATGTATAATTATCTTCCATCACTAATAAAATCAAAAGGATTATTCTCAATCAATATTATTAACTTGAAAAATAACAGGCTTAATTAATTCAATACTCTTATGGAAGTTTCAATTAATTAAATTCCCTAAATTATATTTTAACCTTATTTTACGTACCTTAGCGGTTATTTGAAGAAGCAATTATTCGTAAATGATGAAGAAACACAATTAAACTTTTAAGGACATGGCACTACTAGAAAATTTAAACTTTAATAAAAATAAAACTAGCTCCTACATTAACTAATTATATAAAGTTGTAAACCTGCCCAAAAAGGGCGAAACATAATGACTACATCTTTACTCTCGTAGTGCTCCTAGCAAAGTGTCCTCCGAAACGTAATCTGGTCTCTCGACTGGGGAATCCCCACTACTGTATTTAGAAACAGGTCTCCTATTGGGCGAAGGGAATCAATTTGACCAATCGTCGCGTGGCTTCTAGAGCCTTTGGACCAAATAGTAACTGCAAAATCGGTAGTTTGTTATAATTTCATTGCTTGGTGTTTTCCAACTTATCGCACTCTATGTGGCGACAGGAAGGCTAAGTTTTAGAGATAATTCCATAATCTACATTCCTCGACGACTCGGAGCCACAATTTTTAAATATCTATCATGGGAAACTCGAAGTCATGGCCGTTCATAATAGAGAGAGAGAAAATAATTTATTTCGCTAACTCACAATAATGGCTCTAGTCTATTGCGTATTAAATTTACTATTATAACTTGGGAAAAGGCCTGAATTAAAAGGAGTGCTCGGCACAGTGAGTGTTAATTTGTTATTCAATTTGGTTTGTGAATAATAATCTAAATTAGAACTTTTTTGTTTTTCAATGTTTGGACTAAAAATTTAACCTGAATTCAAGTGTATGAAACATAATCTACTTTCTGGACTATTCATAGTGTATGAATCAAAATTCGGAGAAGAAACAGTTTTGGGCTGTGCCTGTTAGTCCTTCCCCAATTATTTAAAAAAAATTGTGTTCTTTTTTTTATCCTAAATCAAAAAAGCTATTTAACCATTTATATTGTGTTTCGTCACATCATACTGTGAGCATTCTTCGAATGGGGAGCATTGATGTTGTCTATATTAAAGGAATCCTGATACATAAAATCTTGATGTACACCTTAATACAGACACTATAGTGAGGTCCACGTTATAATGGCAGTATTTGATAAACATTGGTGTTCAGTGGCGGTTCTAGGCCTAGGCTGGGTAGGCGGCCGCCTACCCAGTTTTTATGAGATTTTTTTTAAATTTTTCATGTAAACCTAAAAATGTTAAATAAAAAAACAAATTTTGGAAGTATATTTAAATGTTTATAGTCATGAGTTATATTTTAGATGATTCAACGGAAATTGTTTTTATTCTATTCTATTCTATTACTATGCCACATTTGCAGTGCGTGAACGCAGGGCTTTCTATGCTTAGAACGGGAAAAACATACCTCAGGTCTACAATGACAACACAACGTCTAACTAATCTTTCAATTTTATCTATTGAATGAGAGGAAAGTGAAAGGGGCTGATTAAGAACCCTGAAAAAATCTTAGAGGCGTTCAGCAATGTTGGGCAAAGAAGACTACAGTTGTAAATATAAAATGTATTACTCTATGTTCTAAATAATGTTAAAGTGTAATAAACCGTTGATTTCATGAATACAAAAATGTGTATTTCAGAAATTTCCTTCGATATTCCAAATAAATATCCTATCAAATTGAAATATTATTTGAAAGAATGATTAAAACAGCAAAATTATGGTTGGCCTATTAGCAAAATAGTGTCGAATTGAACAATTAAATATGAGTATTAACAATTTTTATATTTATTAATACATCTTCATTTAATACCTATATGCTTTGACGTCTTTTTTACATGAATTACTTAAGTAGCCCTACCCTAGGTCTATGAATAGACCTACAGTATGATAAGTTTTGCCTACCCAGTTTTTTATGTCTAGAACCGCCACTGTTGGTGTTGCTATCCTTGTCTATCATTCAACAAAGCAGATACCACTATCCTTCTCTAGCTCCACAGCATTGCCTCATCGTTTTTCAACAACATGTGAATATAATTGATTGAAAAAATATTCAATTTCAATTATGAAAATTTTTCATTTAATCATTGAATAATATGTATGATTATTTTTAAAGGAGAATAAACAGTTAATATAACATCTGAAATACTGGTATCAGCTATCTTCTGTAGAATGCATTGGCAAGGCAGAGGAATGACAATGCTGTTTTACTATCAAAAAACTATATTAATTAAAATTATATATGAATTGGAAGACTTATAATCTGTTATATTTTGCTACATCAGTGGTAAATTGTTGATATATCATATATCGAGATAAAAATATCGATATATCATAATCAAGATAAAAATATCGAGAGTTATTCATCCATACATTAGACCAGTTATAGAAAAGGCATGGTGGGAAGTCTAGCCTCTGAAGCCAACATCTACTGCCATATCTCAAAATCGTGACGTCATCATAGGAAAGAAAAATTTCAGATTGTGTATTTCATAAGGATTTAAATTATTATTTTGATAAATTTTATCAAAATGGTGAACTCCAGCTTCGCTCAAGCTGAAATAGAGACAATCTGCTATGAAAAACAATGTAAAAAAGCTCTACAGGAAAGTTTTCTATCTGAAGCTGACGTCACGATTTGGAGATATGGCAGTAAATTTTGGCTTCATCGATTTCCAGTATGAATATACAATAGGCCGTGTCTATTCTATAACTGGTCTAAGATCCATACATACACTCATTGATATATATATATATATATTCTCTATATCAATGCATACACCATTCACCAGCCCATAGCCATAGAGAAAAGAGAAAATTATTTTTGCTGGTGGTTAGTATTGTCCATTTGGATAAATTTTGTTTCAGTGTTTAAAACTACATGAAATAATTATTTTATTTCAACAGTAATGGATTTAGAAGTAAGTTGCCCACTTCATAATATGGTAATAGTTGCATAGAAATCAAGAACCAAGTCTGACTAACATAACCTGTAAATCCAATTAATTTTATATATTTCTAAAGAGAGTTTAATAATTAAAGTCTACTTATTCATTTATGATGAATTTAAAGCACTATGCTACATTAGCCTACTAATAACAGAAACAAGTAGCCCATCTACGTCTGGTTGATAATCCATGCTTTGCACTGGAAAAACTTTTGTATTTTGAAAAGCAATCTGCATTATCCAGAAAACATAAAAATAATGAATAATTATTTATTATTTTGTCAAAATTAAGTTAATATCTGTAATCTTTATTAATGTTGAGATTTCTCAGAAAAAACGGAGGCCTGAGAGAGTTGGATTTGTCTTGAACCCATAACCTACGGTACCAATCATACCAGTGACTCACTTGGAAAAAGCTCTCAGTTTGGTTGGGCTTCTTTAGTTATCTTAACTGTCAATCACAAACTGAATGAATTTGTTTGATTATAAAATGGAAATTGATTGATTAATAAGGCCTATAACCAAAAATATTGTCAAATTCTGTATGTTAATAATGTGGAACTGCAAGTTCATATGAGGTTATGATTATTAGGAAGGATAACTGCAAACTTCACAGTAGTGACTCAGGTCCTACCTCATAATAATCATGGGGAAAGTCGAAATCAAAAGCTTGGTTTTGTCAGAAGTTTATGAAATAAAGTTTAAACAATCTTTTGTTGAAGCAAAACCTCAAGTAGGATTCACCTTAGTCAAGTTACTTGAATTCAAATTTTGTATAGAATAAATGTATTTTGCAAACTTGAAGTCAAGTTTACAAGAACAGAAACTTGAATCCACAATATCCTTCTTCAAGATTTGTAGATGTTGAACATGTTTTTCAAATTGTCTATTTTACACTAATGTTGGAAAACTTGAATTCAAGTGAAGTTGACCAATGTTAATCCCTCTTCAGATATATACAACATCAAAGGGTGAAATTCATATTATCCTGAATTTTATTTCAACCATTCATTAAAAGTTCATCCATTAAGGGCCGGTTTCCGAGCTCAAGATCTATAAGTTCTGGACTTACAGAGTCCAGGACTAAAATAAGCTCTCTGGTCTAAATTGACTTTCTGAGTCATGATTTTGTCTTCTAAACTCCGGAGTCTATCAAGTTCTGGACTTATTTGAATCCAGGACTTTAACACAGTAAACATAAGGGAAATTCACAATATTTTGATGTTATATTGTTGGCATTATAGCAAAACGGAATCAGCTGATTACAGCGGGACAATTCAAATGAGCATGCTCTAAAAACTATTTTGTTTCAATTTCTTTGTAGGCCTTTTCAAAGCAAAACCCTTGAAAGGTGCATGAATAAACATTTCATTTTATATTATGCTATTATTGATCATTGATCCTAACCAGTGATTTTGGAATAAAAATTTGATTTGTTTTGAAAAAAAAACTGGATTAATAATAATTTATTATTATTATTAATATGTTGAATATGACATTGACTAATAACATTCAGATTGGAATATAAATTCCAAGGCAATCCTTGTATTATTTCGCTTGAACATTTTTAGGTTATGTCACAGTTGTAAAATGAGGTTAGTTTTAGCACATAATTCTGATACAATTTTATTCTAAAATGAACTTGCAAACTATAAATTATGAATTTAGATAGACTAATCCAAATAATTTAGGTATTCCATGACATCTGTTTTGCTTTTTATCTACTCCAAAACAATAACTGAATAATTCTAACACAATTATTGTGTTAGCTCAGTCAAGTTTAGAACTTGAATTTGAACCCTATCCCACTCGAGGGTTTAAAATCAGGCTGTTTCAAGTCCTGGACTTAATGATTTTTGATAAATCCTTGACTCAGAAAGAGGCGAGAATCTAATTCAAGTCCTGGACTTAAAAGCCCTTCACTCAGAAAGCGAAATAATAAACTCCAGGGTCTAACATGATCTCTAAACTCCAAAATCTATTCAAGTCCTCAACTACATTAACACTCTGACTCGGAAAGCCAATTTTCTGACTCCAGAGTTTAAAGCCAGTTGAAGTCTAGAACTTAGCAAAATCCTGAGCTCAGAAACCGGCTCTAAATCTGTTATAAACCATGAAATAGTTGTAAATTATGTGTCCAAGTACTCTATCAAATCCATTCATTAAAAGTTCATTCATTAAATTCAAATTCATTAAATCTGTTTCAAGCCATGAAATAATGGTAACTTATTTGTCAAAATACTCCACCAAATGTGACTAACTCAGCCATTGACTTGTTTACAGGGAGAAGAGTGTGGAAGCCACAGTGGATCCAGTCCAATCCAGATGCAGCCAGACTACTTGGATGGTCAAGGTCAAGACAACTCAAGGTCAATGCTCCATTCACAACATCAAGGACCAGACATGGACAACTGTGATTGGCCAATCCATGCACCAGATCAACATCAAGACACCATTGAAGATAAGCATCACATCCAAATCAATGTGGACAATCAAAGTGTATACTTGGCTCACAACTACACAAAACATCCTATTGAAATGATTTGGATCAAACCAGAGGAACTAATTGAAGAAGATGATGAAGAAGAAGAACAGCAACAATGTGGAGTAGAAATTGGAGTGAGAAGTGAAGAAATAAAGCAAGATAGTGATACCTGTCTGCAGATTGAAAGCATCTATTCTCTCTGCTCAGATAGACTGAATTCTGACCCCTCTGCTCTTGAACATATAAAAGTTGAAACTGAAGAAGTTAAGGAGGAACACATATCTTTCAAAACAGACCATTCAGATAAATTGATGCAAATTGAAGATATTTCATCTGAGAATTATGAAAGTGGAAGTGTATCATCTGGACTGTGTATACCATACTTTGAGGAACGAGAAGGTTCAAGCTCCCATAGGTCTGTTGATGCAACACCTGGAAACACTATAATGGAAGATCCTGAAAAAATTGGCAATGAGGTGGACTTACTAATTGAAAATGCAAGGAAGAATGTAATTGATGCAGCAAGTGATAGTGAATTAACAAAGTATCAGTCGTGTGATGAAGCATTCAGCAGCACTAGAGAATTGAATCTTCATTGTAGAATACACACAGCTGGAAAACATGCTTGCAAATTCTGTAACTACAAAACAAAATGGAAATCACAACTGATCACTCATCTAAGGACACACACAGGAGAAAGACCCTTCAGCTGTGATTTGTGTGACTACAAAGCAATACAGAAAACACATCTTATCGAACATTTAAAATCACACACAGGAGAAAGACCCTTCAGCTGTGATTTGTGTAACTACAAATCAATACACAAATCTAATCTTATTAGACATTTAAAGTCACACACAGGAGAAAGACCCTTCAGCTGTGATTTGTGTAACTACAAATCAATACACAAATCTAATCTTATTAGACATTTAAAGTCACACACAGGAGAAAGACCCTTCAGCTGTGAATATTGTGACTACAAAGCAACACAGAAATCAGATCTCATCAGACATTTTAAGTCACACACAGGAGAAAGACCCTTCAGCTGTAATTTGTGTGACTACAAAGCAACACAGAAATCAGATCTCATCACTCATCTAATGACACACACAGGAGAAAGACCCTTCAGCTGTGAATATTGTGACTACAAAGCAACAGGGAAATCAAGTCTCATCACTCATCTAAGGACACACACAGGAGAAAGACCCTTCAGCTGTGATCTGTGTGACTACAAAGCAACACGAAAATCAACTCTCATCCGTCATCTAATGACACACACAGGAGAAAGACCCTTTAGCTGTAATTTGTGTGACTACAAAACAACACGTAAATCAACTCTTATCAGACATTCAAAGTCACATACCTGAGAAAAATGCCTCTTGCGGTAATTTCTGTGAATATGAATCAATATAACATAACATATACATAATTATTATATTATTCATACAAAAGTTGCTAATACTAAACTTAGTCCTTATTATGATATTCCACTATAATAAGATGTGTGGGTGTGATCATTATAGTCTTTTTCTAAAACATGTATAAAAAATTTATTTAGTAATAATAGTTATAAAGGTTAGTTATTATAATCATATATTATCCTTATAATGATATCCCACTATAATAATAAGTTGCCGGGGTGATCATAATATTCTTTTCTAAAACATGTATAAAAATTTATTCAATAATTTCAGTTATAAAGGTTGGTTATTAGTTAGTTTTAAAGGTTAGGTAGAATATAATACTTATAGATATATTATAAAAAGATGACAGTAGTTTATCCTATATCCTATTTGCAATGGGCTCCTCGGTCTGGTAAATTCCAGTATCATGTAACCAATTCCGTACTGCTCTCAGAGTAAAGACAATCAGAGAAATTATTATTATTATGCCTGATATTTTAGATTCAAAATTATTCTCATAAAATTATGTCAGACATCTTGTGACAATAATATGAGTTACTCGAAATTCCAATGGGTATTCAAATCGATTTTGAATAATTAAATTGATGATGAGGGTAGGGTCAGGGAAAGCTAGATGATAGCTTGTTGTATTTAATCTATAAGTTTTGAGTTTGTAAAAAACATCTACTGACACCATTCCCTACAAACTCACTCCTATTCTTCTTTGAAATCAATTTATGGGCAATTTTAATGTTAAAAGCCTAGTTGAAATGAAAAGTGGGCATGTCTCAATTTAATAATTTTGAATGATATACTGCGTAAGTGACTACCTTCCCAAGATATATATATATATATATATATATCTGAGAACTTTGAACTTTGATTGATATACTTCCTACAACAAGATAATACTTTCTCAAGATATTATTTATTTATTTGTAGATATTATTTCCTTGCTTTCTCCAGATTACTTGTTTTGCTGCTAGATGATCACTAAACAGAGTCAGATGCACTTTAATCTGTGAGCATTGGTTATATGGCAACTAATGATGTATTTGGGAATGTGGTATTCAATGAAAAAGATGCTATTTAATTAAATGCAGCTAGTCTCTAACTTGATTTTTCCACAAAAACATTGACCAAGTGAAAAAATGCGGGAACGTTTCTACTTAGATGAAGAGTGTGTTTGTGTGTAATATTAGTGTGAAGTAATGAGTAATTTCTAATCATATTAAGTGAGCAATTTCTGTATTTTAATATCTGCTTATTTTTATTTATTTATATATGGTTATTTGTGTTCAACAGATCTTGAAAACAACTCTAACGATTTTCACTAAATTTGGAACATAGTAGGTTTATGATATAAAAATTCGATTGCACTAGGTCTCATCCCCGGGAAAAATCGCTGAAGGACATGAAAATGATAATAATTATTCATACTCAAAACAACGGATGATAATTTCGTCCCCTGTCGAAAGAGAAGATATGTGTGTGTGGGAGAGAAAAAGAACTATTTACAGCTGTTTTATCTATTAGCAAGAAATATTATCTAAATTTTTTATTGACTTGATCAAATAATCTGATTTGTTGACATGACATGATAATATTCTAAACTAGAGTATATCATAATTTTCAAAGTTAATAATTATTTGACAATTTTAAGTAATTTGTGAGTGTTATTAATTTGTTATTCAATTTGGTTTGTGAATAATAATCTAAATTAGAACTTTTTTGTTGTTCAATGTTTGGACTAAAAGTTGAACCTGAATTCAAGTGTATGAAACATAATCTACTTTCTGGACTATTCATAGTGTATAAATCAAAATTCTGGGAAGAAACAGTTTTGGGCTGTGCCATTTAGTCCTTATCCAATCATTTAAAAAAATTGGTTCTTTTTATCAATAGTTTTTAAATAAATAATGAGCAAAGCTCGGTGCCCCGATATTTATTTGTTAATATTAGATGATTCTTTCTTTCTCATAAATTATGAAACCTACTACTGTCACTTGTACAAGAATAATAATTAGAGAAGAAAAAAATATGAAAATTAATTGATGTGTTATGTTTTGTGTTCATATATCCTAAATCAAAAAAGCTATTTGACCATGTATATGTGATTCGTCACATCATACTGTGAGCATTCTCAAATGGGGAGCAATGAAGTTGTGTATATTAAAGGAATCCTGATACTATCTTGATGTAAACTTGCACAGTCACTATAGTGAGGTCCACGTTATAATGGCAGTATTTGATAAACCTTTGTGCTGCTATCCTTGTCTATCATTCAACAAAGCAGATACATATCTTTTGTAGCTCCACATTTTTGCCTCATCGTTTTTCAACAGCATATGAATATAATTGATTAAAAAATATTCAATTCAATTATGAAAATATTATTGAATAATAGTCTATGTATGATTTTTTTTAAAGGAGAATAAAGAGAAAATTATAACATCTGAAATACTGGTATCAGCTATCTTCTGTAGAATGCAGTGGCAAGGCAGAGAATGACAATGGCTGTTTACTATCAAAAAACTATAATACTTAAATTATATTATATGAACTGGAAGACCAATAATATGTTATATGTTACTGCTACATTAGTGGTAAAATGTCGATATATCATATATAGAAATAAAAATATCGATATATCATATCAAGATAAAAAATATCGATATATCATAAATCTAGATAAAATTATCGATATATCTCAATCAAGATAAAAGTATCGAGTTATCACTTATCGAGAGTTATCCATAGAGAAAGTATTTCTGTTGTTATTATTTGTCCATTAGATAAATTAGGAATACAATTGCCTTTCAGTATTTGAAATTTGAAAAAGAAAAATTATATTATTTCAACTGCAATGGATTTAAAAGTAAGTAGCCCACTTCATATAGTAATAGTTGCATGAAAATCAAGAACCAAGTCTGACTAACATAACCTGTAAATCCAATTAATTTTTAAAGAGAGTTCTAATAGCCTAATTAAAGTTTACTCATTCATTTATGATGAATTTATGGCTGCACTTTAGTATATGGGCTGCGGAATCTAGCATTGAGACCTACATAGATCGATAGAGGAGATCAATACGAGATCAACCATGTATAACATTGTTGTCGATTTCCAAGGATTAGCTGAAAAAACATGGCGGAAAGTTCAAAATTTTTATATCAATTTTTATTTTTAATAATTCTTTTATGGCTGAAATATGTTTAAAACTAGTCCAATCTTATGTAAAATTTGACAGGAATCCAATGAAACTACCTACTGAAGTTACAAACCTGAAATTAGTTTCATTGGATTCCTCGTCAAATTTTACATAAGATTGGACTAGTTTTAAACATATTTCAGCCATAAAAAAATTATTAAAAATAAAAATTAATATAAAAATTTTGAACTTTCCGCCATGTTTTTTCAGCTAATCCTTGGAAATCGACAACAATGTTATACATGGTTGATCTCGTATTGATCTTCTCTATCGATCTATGTAGGTCTCAATGCTAGATTCCGCAGCCCATAAACTAAAGTGCCCCCGAATTTATAGCCTATGATGTATTAAAAGCACTATGCTACATTAGCCTACTAATAACAGAAACAAATAGCCTATCTATGACTGGTTGATAATCCTTGCTTTGCCCTGGGGAAACTTTTGTATTTTGAAATGCAATCTGCTTTATCCAGGAAACCTGAAAATAATAAATAATTTTTCAAAATTGAGTTAATATCTGTAATCTTTATTAATGTTGAGATTTCTCAGCAAAGGAGGGCTGAAAGAGTTGGATTTGTCTCGACCCCATAACCTACCAATTATGCCACTGACTAGTGACTCACTTGGAAAAAGCTCTCTGTTTGGTTGGGTTTTTTTGTTGTGTAAACTCTCAATCACAAACTGAATGAATTGGTTTTTAATTATAAAATAAAAACCTAGTTTATTAATAAGAAGAAAAAATACCTATAATTGTTGTCAAATTCTGTAGCTTAATAATGTGGAACTGCAAGTTGATCAGTTCATCAGTGATGATGTGTCAATCATGTAGCCTATTTCCTATTTCATGCATGTATAAGCCAATTTCTCCCTTCACAATATTACAGATGAGGTTATTATTATAAGAAGGATTAAACTGCAAACTTCACAGTAGTGATTCAGGCTCTACCTCATAAAAATCATGGGGAAAGTCGGATTCAGAAGTACTTTGTTTATAGTTGATGGAGTCAAGTTTAAACAATCTTTGGTTGAAGCAAACCCTTGAGTAAAATTTACATAAGTCAGTTACTTGAATTCAATTTTGTTCGAAATGAATGTAATTTGCAAACTTGAAGTCAAGTTTACTAGATCAGGAACTAGGACAAGAATCCACAAGACCTTCTTCAAGATTTGTAGATGTTGAACATGTTTTTAGAATTGCCTATTTACACTAATGTTGAAAAACTTGAATTCAAGTGAAGTTGACCAATGTTAATCCCTCTTCAGATATACACCATCAAAGGCTGATATTCATTTCATCCTGAATTTTATTTCAACACCATTCATAAATCTGTTATTAAAACCATGAATTAGTTGTAACTTATGTATCCAAGTACTCTATCAAATCCATCTTTGAAAGTCCATTCATTAAATTCAAGATCATAAAATCTGTTTCAAGCCATAAAGTAGTGTTAACTTATTTGTCAAAATACTCCACCAGATGTGACAACTCAGTCATTGACTTGTTTACAGGGAGAAAAGTGTGGAAGCCCAGTGGATACAGTCCAGTCCAGATGCAGCCAGACTACTTGGATGGTCAAGGTCAGACAACTCAAGGTCAATGCCTCATTCACAACATCAAGGACCAGACATGGACAACTGTGATTGGCCAATCCATGAATCAGATCAACATCAAGACACCATTGAAGATAAGTATCATATCCAACTCAATGTGGATAATCAAAGTGTATACTTGGACCAAAATTACTCCAAACATCCCATTGAAATAATTCGGATCAAACCAGAGGAACTAATTGAAGAAAAAGAAGAAGAACTTGCAGTTGAAGTGAGAAGTGGAGAAATAAAGCAAGAGAGTGACACCTGTCTGCAGATTGAAAGGATCTATTCTTCTGCTCAGATAGACTGAATTCTGACCCCTCTGCTATTGAACATATAAAAGTTGAAACTGAAGAAGTTAAGGAGGAACACATATCTTTCAAAACAGACCATTCAGATACATTGATGCAGATTGAAAATATTTCTTCTGATGTAGTATCTGAGAATTATGAAAGTGGAAGTGTATCAACTGGACTGTGTATACCATACTTTGAGGAACGAGAAGGTTCAAGCTCCCATAGGTCTGTTGACACAACACCTGGAAACACTATGATAAAAGATTCTGAAAAAATTGGCAATCAGGTGGACTTACTAATCGAAAATGCAAGGAAGAATGTGATTGATAGTGAATTAACAAAGTGTCAGTTGTGTGATGAAGCATTCAGCAGCACTAGAGAATTGAATCTTCATTGTAGAATACACACAGCTGGAAAACATGCTTGCGAATTCTGTAACTACAAAACAAAAAGGAAATCACAACTCATCACTCATCTAAGGACACACACAGGAGAAAGACCCTTCAGCTGTGATTTGTGTTACTATAAAGCAATACAGAAAACACATCTTATCAGACATTTAAAGTCACACAAGGTGAAAGACCCTTCAGCTGCAATTTGTGTGACTACAAAGCAATACAGAAAACACATCTTATTGAACATTTAAAGTCACACACAGGAGAAAGACACTTTGGCTGTGATTTGTGTGACTACAAAGCAACACAGATATCAGATCTCATTACTCATCTAAGGACACACACAGGAGAAAGACCCTTCAGCTGTGATTTTTGTGACTACAAAGCAACACGGAAATCAAGTCTCATCACTCATCTAAGGACACACACAGGAGAAAGACCCTTCAGCTGTAATTTGTGTGACTACAAAACAACACGTAAAGCAACTCTTATCAGACATTTAATGTCACACACAGGAGAAAGACCCTTCAGCTGTGATTTTTGTGAATACAAAGCAATACGGAAATCAAGTCTCATCACTCATCTAATGACACACACAGGAGAAAGACCCTTCTGCTGTAATTTCTGTGACTACAAAACAACACGAAATCAGATCTCATCAGACATATGAAGTCACACACAGGAGAAAGACCCTTCAGCTGTGATTTTTGTGACTACACAGCAATACAAAAATCAGAACTCGTCACTCATCTAAGGACACACACAGGAGAAAGACCCTTCTGCTGTAATTTGTGTGACTACAAAACAACACGTAAATCAACTCTTATCAGACATTTAAATTCTCACAAAGGAGAAAGACCCTTCAGCTGTGATTTTTGTGACTACAAAGCAACACGGAAATCAAGTCTCATCACTCATCTAAGGACACACACACAGGAGAAAGACCCTTCAGCTGTAATTTGTGTGACTACAAAACAACATGGAAATCAAGTCTCATCACTCATCTAAGAACACACAAAGGAGAAAGACCCTTCAGCTGTAATTTGTGTGACTACATAGCAACACGGAAATCAGATCTCATCACTCATCTAAGGACACACACAGGAGAAAGACCCTTCAGCTGTGATTTTTGTGACTACAAAACAACATGGAAATCAAGTCTCATCAAACATCTAAGGACACACACAGGAGAAAGACCCTTCAACTGTGATTTCTGTGACTACAAAACAACACGGAAATCAAGTCTCATCACTCATCTAAGGACACACACAGGAGAAAGACCCTTCAGCTGTAATTTGTGTGACTACAAAGCTACATAGAAATCACATCTCATCAAACATTTAAAGTCACACACTTAAAAAAATGCCTTCTGCTGTAATTTCTGTGAACACAAATCAATATGCCTGATATTTGTGATCCAAAATTATTCTTAAAAAATTATGTCAGACATCTTGTAAAATTATAAGCAATTTGAAATTCCAATGGGTATTCAAATCGATTTTGAACAATTAAATTGATGAAGAGGGTAGGGCCACTACCTCCGCAATCAAAGCCATAGTGCATTCATGTGACATCAGCACAGGTAGGGCTCCTACACCAATAAAAACTCGTTGATTTCAGCTGATCTACATCTGCTAGTGTTTTATTGGTGTAGGAGCCCTACCTGTGCTGACGTCACATGAATGCACTATGGCTTTGTTTATGGAGGTAGTGGTAGGGCCAGGGAATCATCAATGATACTTGATAGCCGTCTGTATCAAATCTATATAACTCTGTTGTAGTTCAGACACTGCGTTACATGTAAATATTTGAAAAAACCACTTACTTTCCTTGGAGTATTGAGGAATGCATCTCACTCCTGAAGAGGAGCTTCATCAGCCTCTGATTTTTCAAATATTTATAAGTAACACAGTGTCTGAACTACAACAGAGAGTTATTATATAGTGTTCCTCATGGAAAGAAACATCAATAAATCTATATGTTTTGATATTTGAGTTTGTAGAAAACATCTACTGACACCATTCCTACAAACTCACACATATTCTCTTGAAATCAATATTGCCAATTTTATGTTAAAAGCCTAGTTGAAATAAAAAGTGGACATGTCTCAATCTGAGAATTTTGAATGATATACTCCTTAAGGCCCACCGCAAAGTATACACATGCTACTAATCCACAAAAAGAACCCAATGCTGTGGGATGTTTTGTAAACCATTGCTAGGCTTCTCCAGACATCTGTTTAATATAGCAATGAATAATCCACTTGTCAGCTGGTTGATTATGAATAATTCTATAGGAATAGTTTACAAAAGATGTTATTTAATTAAATGCAGCTAGTCTTCAACTTGATTTGACTTGAACAAGTTGAAAAAATGTGGGAACGTTTCTACTTAGATGAAGAGTGTAAGTAAGCAAGCAATTTCTGTATTTTTTTATCTGCTTATTTATATTTATTTATATCTGGCTAGAGTCTCATCACTCATCTAATGACATACACAGGAGAAAGACCCTTTAGCTGATATTTCTATGACTACAAAGCAACACTGAAATCACATCTCATCACTCATCTAGAGACATACACAGGAGGAAGAAGCTGATCACAGTTCAATAGCACTGCCCCATTTTCTTTCCATGTGCCTGTCATAGGCTACCTCTCTTCATGTACCTGTCATTGGCTACCTCTCTTCATGTACCTGTCATTGGCTACCTCTCTTCATGTGCCTGTCATTGGCTACCATGGTGCTAGCTTCACTCTATCCTCAGCTGCATGAAACAACTCTGCAATTCTCATGGAAAACCGTACCCTCTCATCTTTCAGCCATGTAACTCTTATTCTGACAATCTCTCCTTCTTGCAATATGCACTGGATGATATCATAACAGTGATGGTTAGGTTAGGTATTTAGGGCATTTATTATTAATATGCACCAAGTACTGCAACTCTCTCGCTTTATACACTATTCAGCAGTTCTCATTATTGTTAGAATTTGGTATAGTGACATGACCATCCAACTCCCAAAATCCTCTTATACAGCCACATCTCATATGCCTGCTTGCAGCTCCAGTCATGTCAATGTTAAGACCTTTAGCTGTATTTCTTTGAACAAGCAACACTGAAATCACATCTCATCACTCATCTAGAGACATACACAGGAGGAAGAAGCTGATCATCAGCTAATTACTCCATATAACAACACTGGTAAAACATAGTGCAACATTTTAACTTTAGTATTCAACCCCAGATCTCTACTTTGAGATCTTTGAAACCATCTTGAAAAACACACTTCTGCTCCCTTCAATTTGATTTTTATCACCAGTCTTCGTTTCTCTACAATTTGAATCTTCCAATTAGTAGCCTATAGTATTTCCCAGTTATCAGTAATGATATTGTGAAATTTTGGATTTGTTTTTAAAATTTTATCCTAATTACAAGTTTCTAGTTTTTATGTATTTTGGACTCAAGATTTAATGAAACTTATGAAGTGATAAACTTAACTTTTTTGGACTATTTCTATCAAAATTTGTGAGAGGTAACATTTTGGGCTTTAAGCCTATTGTTTGTTCTTTTTCCAATCATTCATGTTCAGTTGACAATGATATTGTATCAATGAATATAAAAATAAATAAATTGTTCATTTATGTATGTCCACACAATTTCCTCAGGTTTAATTTAATATTCTGACAATCTAGTACCAGATAACTAAATAGCAAATTGTAGAACAAAATCTATAGTGAGGTCCACGTTATAATGGCAGTGGAGAAAGATAGGAGAAAAACGTTGCTGATCCTCTTATTGTCAATGCCTTCTATAGATGGTAGCTGATACAGGGTTATTGATGTAATATTAATGGTTACTCCAAGTTTAAAATAATTAATCGTATTTTATTAAGCAAGAGACTATATTTTTTAATAATTTCATAATTAACATAAAATTTTTTATCAATTCTACATTGTTAAAATTCAATCTGGCAACAGAGCAAAGCGAGAAAGAGATAGTGCTTTCCACTTTGTTGGATGAAAGGCAAGAATAGCAATACCATTGCTTATCAAACATTGCCATTATAACATGGACCTCACTATAGTATTAAAATTATAGCAGAATGGATAGAATAAGTGTATTATGTATGTTTGAATCGTGAGATATTTCACAATATTCAAACATACATAATACACTATATAAATGCCACCTTAATTCAATTCTCTGTAGATATTTAAGATAGAATAGAATTATAGTACCCTTTAAACTAATACAATAATAAAACAATAATTCAAATTGTAACTATAACTAGTAGTTTGGTGATCACACCATTGTCAGGTTATAAATGTTTACTAATAGTTTTGTAATTATGAATAACATCTTGAAGTAAATTATTTTGGCAGCTGCCCCTATCTATCAACTGATTCATTTGAGATTTTCTAGTTTTATTTTTTTTTTTAATTGGGTTATGATTGCTACTTAGGGGTAATGTATAAGAATTTTATAAGGTATAAGGTTATGAAAATCATAACCCAATTCTCGAAAAAATGTAAAATGAAAAAATCTCAAAAAATCAGTTGATAGATAGGGGTAGCAGCCAAAATAATTTACCTCAAATGTTATTCAAAATTACAAAACTATTAGTAAACATTTATAACCTGACAATGGTGTTATCACTGAAACTAGTAGTTATGTTACAATTGTATTATTGTGTTTATTAATCTTGAAAGGTACTATGATTCCATTTCATAAATACAAGAAAGTAGCCCTGAAATCATACATTAAATTTAAGATAGAGTTGATTATTATTAAAAATTAATATTACATCAGATATATGGAGATGACTTGAATACAGCTATCCGCTATAGAAGACAGTGGTAACAGAGAATCAGCAACTCTGTGGTTCTTTCATTTCCACTGACTTTATAATGTGAATCACATTATATGGATTGAAGAACAAGGTAAAGCTTGCACAGAGAAACGTATACAAGTAAATACATTTCACTTAATGGCATCATATAGCTGAACATGTTGTGAGTAGCCTAAACAATTTTTAAAAGGGTATTTAGATTTTAATTTTTATTTGTATTCAATTGTAGGCCTAACTTTAGAAAAGACAATTTACAAGTAAGTCCATTTAAAACAAGTCTTAAATGTGTTATCCAGAGAATCTCACCTTTCAAGTTAGCAAGTGTATTTATAAGGAATACTGACAGTTTGAAGTCAGTATCATTAGCACTTCCGCCCTCTGTGGGTGGGTGAACTTTGAGTCGATCATTGTACTCAAGAATGTGTTGAAAACCAGAATTCCCCACAGTATCCATGCTTGTCGTAGGAGGCGACCAAATGGACCTCAAGGCAACTCCAGAAGTTGCCTTGCCTTTAAATCCACGAGATCTGCCCATCAGGGCAGTTTTGGAGGGGCAAAAAGAAAAACCCAAGAGACCCGAGATGGATGAAACTCCAGGCACAAATGTGGATCAAGAGGCTGAGTCAAGCGTGGCCGGGCGCTCTAGAGACAACTTGGCTGTTCCTTCCTCAGCGGAAGGACCTAAAAGAAGCCAGGAGTGGAACTCACGTAGGTCACGAGGACTAATCAGTCTGAAGAGACTGCCAAGCATATCACACTGGATTGCAACCAGGTGATAAATGGAATGTTAATATAGGGAAAACTCCTGGTAAAGGTATTGGTTTGCCTAACTAACATACTACTTGGGAGAAAAACTCCCTTCAAAAACAATAAACAATAACATACAGGAAGATTAACAACTACAGTCAGCATTGTTTAAATGGAAAGCATTTAATGGCATTTCAAATGACACTACAAGAATCGGAACATATCGATATCGACAAATAATCGATTATATTCTTATGATAGATCAGAGGAAAATTATCGATATATCATAATATCGATATATCAATGTTTGATGCTGTGTGTTTGTTTTGTTGTTGTTTGAATTTGAATTTATGATGGAAATGTGATAAATCATAACCTAGTTCTTGTGTTCTGTGTTGACTGTCTTTGTCTTAACATTTTTAAATATTCACCGTTCTATTTTTAGCAGTATTCAGTAGATTCGGTATTCTAGATTAACGTGAATGAGTTTATCACTAAAATGAGTTTCAATACTGATTGGGATATCGAGAATATAGATCAGGCTTTGATGCTGATGATCACTGGAAGTTAAAGAAATCATTATTCTAGCAAATAAAGACAAATATCCTGAAGAGAGATTAGTATGTCTTGCAAATGTGTCTATAATGTTGAGTTCCTTGGATGCAGGTATAATTCAATTTTATGCTCTTTAAACGTGCAATAAATATCTATGAACCTTTACTGAAGCATTGGGTTTTTATCCTTGATGTTAATAAACGTTTATCTAAATTCAAATGTCCCCGTTCTAACCAAATTAATATAACTTGAACATTCTTAACTTATCCGTACCGTACAATGTTTGTCAAACTTTCAACAGAAATATCTATTAATGTCTAACTAAAATGTGTTAATAATAATGTTTGATAGCTGTTCAATAGTCCTCCAGACAATTGCTCAATTTATTCTGTGTTTCATTTTTTCCAAGCCATGGAAGCTGTATTCTTGAAAGAGGAGATCGGCAAACAGCTTAAATAGTTGCATCCACCATTTTCCAATTATTATTTGTAATATGCCGCCTCTATATAATAACGGCCAGCTCCAGTGTGTGGAAGGGTGGTTTGCCAGCGCTGGCCTTCTTTAGTCTTTACTAGAGGGCTTACAAGGGTAAGCCCTGGGATTACCAGCTCACTGGACAGCCTGCAATGTGACCAGTGCCCAATGAATGCCAGCGTTGGCAAACCACCCATCCACACACTGGCGCTGGCCAACATGTGATGATCCGGCATTAGATTATAACCGGAGCCTACCTAATCTATATTTTGCAAATCACATTGGCGCATGCGCTCTGTAATGAGTAGTAGTTCAATCAATAGCGACTAGTTTGGGGCGACTGAAAAGCGGTCAAAATCATACTTGTTATGCAAAATGTTACCAACTAATATTGGTCGGCCAGAGAGTCATGTTGACTAAGGCGATCAGTCTGCTAGTGCTACCTGGTCGTGGGTTCGAATCCCATCAAATAGGCATGGACGTTTGATCATCTCATAATTCACACTCGCACTTCCTTATCCACGCACAAGCAAAAAGCTCATGTGGGCATCATCGGAATTTGAAAAAAAATCCTTGGTAATGGGATTTTACGAATTTTTTTAAATAAACCTAAAATTATCTACAAACATAAATATACAATATATTTTGTATTAGCAACTCAAGTTTCATAAAATATTGATAACATTTACTCTATGAACAGAGAAGATGTTGAATTTCTCCATATTAAAGGTGTAATTTCTTAGCGACGTCTGAAGAGGCGCATCTCGAGACTTTTTTGCAGCCTCAGGACATCAACAGCCACTGCCAAATGACCCTACATCAGCAATCCATAGGTGATGTGGCAATGGAAAAGAGCGTGAAACATCATCACAAGATACCTCTCTGTCACCCATGCCCATGCCCCTTATGTTGAGGAGCTGGAAACAAGAGTCGGATTGTACTTGATATATATGACTGCTCCAGCTAAGCTTGCAGTCTAAGACAAAACCAGCAGCTTCACTGGAACCTTAGGGTACACAGTCCATGTGACAAGCAGCAGATTATCCTTAGTAGATCGAAGATGCTCAGCAGATGCCTCCAAAACTCGCTCAGCTCAGCACTCAGCAGAGATGCATCACCCGCAAACATCAGAGAGTAACCGTGGTCGTCAAAGTCTTTTATCATGACTAGAAACTCGATACGTGAGGTACACCAAAAGTCACCGGAAGTGTCTGGGAGTTAGCATCACCGAGGGAGACAAGCTGAGTCCTCCTAGAAATCTTA